>NC_141147.1:116543452-117155952 GCF_053477565.2 Lygodium microphyllum
AAAACCCTACTCTATAATGATTGCTCTATTTTTATTTATGTCATTATTCAAGAAAAAAATTTCAAATACAATTTTCATTTTACTCAATAAAAAATGAATTGTAATGTTCGATGCCTACCAATTGAAATTACAAAAACCAGCTATTTGTGTGCATTGTGGAGTAGTTGGCACATGCATACCCCTCCTAATCCATGATGTGAGGCATGCAAGCGACTTAATGGTTGTAGCATCTTCATCATGGCAATAGAATCAAAAATATGTTGCACTCCATGAGCTCAATGTCGAGTCTCAGTACGCAACCCTTTTTAATTCAAGGACATGACACATGTAGTCATGGCTAGCCGACTCGCACGCAAGACAATCTATCTACCGCACGCACAATACAACAACTAGAAACATAGATGTAGCGAGCATACCTACCAACTTACCTCATTATAGTTGTGATGTCTTGATAAGCATGCTTTACAATACATGTGATGCTTCCTAGTTGTTACACATCTTCGTGTTCACCTTCGAATGAGATGTGGAGAGGTAAAGATAAATAAAAAGGGGAGAAGTAGAGCAAAGTGAGTGTGTTAATACATCCACCACTCCCTCTCAACTCTACCTCACATACACTCCCTCAACCTCATAATGAAAGGAGAATTTAAGAGAAGAGAACTAGCAAGAGCTCCTCTCAACTAAGTCCCTCACTCTCACACCCACTCTCTCTCTCTCCTTCTCAACTCTACCTCACATACACTCCCTCAACCTCACCTCTCATACACTCCCTCTCAACTCTACCTCACATACACTCCCTCAACCTCACCTCTCATAATGAAAGGAGAATTTAAGAGAAGAGAACTAGCAAGAGCTCCTCTCAACTAAGTCCCTCACTCTCACACCCACTCTCTCCCTCTCCTTCATTCTCACAATAATATGAAAGGGTAAGGAAGAATAAGGAGTCCACAAGTTTGCACATGCATGAATAGCTAGTTTCATTCTTTTATATCCCTTTTATGTTTTCACCTTTTTTTGGCATCCAACCCACTCTTATGGCCTTGACCGAACTTATAGTACATACATCAAAACCAACATAATTATAATTTGTATGGGAGTGACCCAAGCTCTCTCACATTGAACATGATATCTTCTAAAGAAATAATTATGAATATTTATCTTAGATGATATTATAGTACTTACATTTAAAAAAATTATTCCTTAACTTTTTTTAGATTTCGTTCGTTCTTATGGTTACTCCATTTGCTTCACTATGGGGTTAACAATTGTGAAAGAAGGTGTGGTGTTTTAAAGTTTATATGAAATTTGGATTAAGTGCAAATTCAAAAAGGATAGGAGATATCAAGAGTCAATATTTGCATCATGAATAAGGTATAAGAATACAACAATAGTAGGGGTGTTAAACTAGAGCATAAGATTCAATCCAAGTTAGAGATTTGATGGGTTGGTGTGACTCAAATACCATTAAAACTCATCAAACCTTAAAATAGTTGTCCTCTCACATAGGTATTTCCAATAGCATTTAGTCTCCACTACTAGAGAAATGTTGATGGGGTTCATAGTTTCAATGTAGAGTATCATATGAGCATTGATTTAAAAACTATCAAATGTATACTTAGTATATGAAATGATGCAAATGCAAAGTATCCTTGTATTTACTACATGGAAACTATGAGGTTCAAAGGTTGAAGTAGTTTGGATCCAACAAGATGGGCCCCAATGAGAGAATTGGTAGATTTGTGTAAGTTTAAAAGTAAAGAATAAATATGGAATCTCATTCTTCTAATTTCTCTTAGAGTGTTCATATTTGTAAATTGCATGTAGATATTAGAATAATTGACAAGCATTAGGGGATATTTGAGGTCTCAAAATGCCCTATAAGAGATCTTAGAGAGAAAAAATATTCTATGATTTTAAATGAATTTTTATTTTGATAAATACACATATCTAAAATACACATATTTTTTATTTTAAATAATTTTTATTTTGATAAATACACATATCTAAAATTGTTAAGCCATTAACATAATATCCTCATGGCTTGCATCAAACCTAGAAATCTAGGTAGAACCAAACAAAATACTATTTCAAAGTTCATGAAATACATATTTATTTTTGAAGGAAAGAAAAATTTTGATATTTGGTTGGATAAAAGGTTATACCCCAAAGATCTTGTCAAATGTAGTACTCCTCCTTTTTATAATAGCTCTTCAATAATGAGGTTTATTTTTAGACTATACAATTAATATTGTTGTAGACAAAGTTTTTTTAGGTTGGAATATTACTTATTAACAAAATATAAAGATGAGGTGTTGCAAAAACTATAGAATTATCTTCAAAAGATTTGTTCATTGGAGAAATGCATCAAAGTATACCAACAATAACAAACTATTTTAGGCCTTTGAAATCAACAAAGAACTCTCAAGAATATTAAGAATATCAAACAAGGAGGAGGTGGTTGGAGTAAAAGAATTCAAGCAACAAGGGACATATTTTTACTTAAGAAATGTTGATTATGACTTTGTTTATAATGGTATTTGAGTTGTGATGTTGATCTTGTTTAGGTCTCTTCTTCAGCTAGACGCAAGTGAGAGAGATGCTTCAAAGGCATCTTAGTTTTATTATCACATTTTTCCCTCAACAATCTTAAAGAATGTTCTTGAGAATGAGAAATTTAAAAAAGTAAAGAGACAATGCTTGCATTCTTTCATTAAGCATTTTTCTTTGGACTTTAAGCTAGTGTAGAAGACTTTAGACAATATCGGTATTAGTCAAGATGCATATACAAAAACTTTCTAGCTAATGTAATTAAATATGAAATAAGCTTAGCTATGTAATTATTTATGTCCAAGGCCATCCATGGTGAAGACTATGAGACAAAAAGTTATAAAGTGATGAAAATTTCGAGTGAGGTTTTCCATATGAAGACTAGCTTCAAAAGAAAGAAAAAAGAGATTATTTTCAATGAATTCAATAATATTTTTCTTAACCTGGTTACGCTACAACATTTAATGATCAGATTCTATGATTTGTCTTTAGAAGAGGCACAAGGAGCAGCTAGGTTTGTGATTAAACTTGATGAAAGTGAGATTTTAAAGTGTACAAAATTAGAGAGGATCTCTATTACCTTGATAAATAGAGCACTTTAATCAAGTCACTACAGTGATTCAATGCTACTTAGTGTTCAATCTAAAAATAGTACCTAGTGGTTATGAGCTTTTGAAGTAGACACAAAGGATTTTGATATATACTATATTGTGTTTTTCATCAGACTTCAATGCCTAATGTGATTAAGTCCTAATGTGATTAAGAGCCAACAAGCTAAAGAAGAGCTATTTGTTGAGGAGTTTGAAAACTACAAATCAAATGGCACATATGTGGTGACTTAAGGATACTTAAGTGTATGCATAATGTGTCAAAAGGAGTCAACACTAGATATCATTGCCCTATGTTGTATGTCTCCAACTACATAGTTGAGCTTAAGTAACTAGAACAGAACCCCCTCTAGGCATACCAAAGGCCCACACTTCAAGCTAGTTTTAGATATTCATTTGGCCCATGCTCATATCTATACACTTTATGCTCTTTGTAAAAGAATTGAAAAGCTCATTCATTTATACATAGGGTTTTCTTGGAAGCTAAAACCCTTATTGGATAGACAAGATGCTATAATAAAGATCATACAACTTTTATCTACAATTGATTGGCATGGAGGAAATATTGTTATCGAACCAAATCCTCAAAAATGCAAAACTTGGTAAGATAAACTCTAAAAATGGGACCTTAACCAACAAACATAGGTAATTGTAATGATAGAAGCTTGGAGTAATCAACACTTTACTTATATATGGCAAAAAGTTAGTATTGTTATGTTTTTTAGATTATTTAACTCATATAAAAAATTTAATTAACTCTTTTTATTTTCAATTGTGCAGCATATTTTACACAACTATGCTCCATATTTCATCAAACAATATGGAAGTTTATCTATCTATTCAATCCAAGGCATGAAAAAATCACAATATTAGGCAAGAACAAAATACTTTATACACACTAGATATAGAGGTAAAAGAGTCAAAGTAAATAGTTTATTAGAGGTCTTTCAATGGTTATATATACAAATTTGTTATAAATTTAAGCTTAAAGAAATAACTACAGCATGTAATACATCATCTTTAGCAAAAACCATACAAATGGTTACCCAAAAAAATAAGAGGAATATCTCAACTCTTGTGCAAAGTAGAGATTTTCAAATTGGTTACAAACTAAATAAAGAGAAGGAAAAAGATGGGTTTCAGAAAACCCTTGAGTTTGAGATATTTTAGTTTGATTCTATTTGTAGAGGAATGTTTAGTTTCATCCCACCCAATAAGGCCTTTGCATTTCAAAAACTCCTCCTCTCTGTTGCCTAGGAGCTTCAAATATTTTGAATATCCTACATGGGAGAGTAAATAGACTAAGAACTTCAAAGTGTCTAGCTCTAGTTCCATTGTAACCTAGCATATAGCCAAAAACCCTTATTGATTCTTTCAAACTTATCTTCTACACTTCTATGTCAAAAACTTAAAATCTAATGACTTTGGAAATAGCTTTTAAATCCATCATTGATAAACTTGGAGAGCTTGACCATTTGTTGTAATAAATTGTAATAGTTTAATTATTCAAGCTTCCAATATAGTGGCCAAGGCCTTAACTCTTCCCAAGCTTTAATGGCTTAGAGCCCTGGTGCTTCTAAGAAAAATATCAAGGGATTCAATTTCAATTTGCACAATAACCAAAAAAAGGTTCTTTGCCAATAGATGAAAATCTTAAAGTCACTCATCCCCATTAAGTATAACAAAAGTCTAGCATTAAGCTTAATGAAGATCTTATAAAAATATTTCATACCATAGGGTTTTCATCATCTTCAAGAAGGATCTTGTGATAAAGATTTATTGAGTTCTTTGGCTTCTCTTATGGATGCTTCAATGTTTCTTCATACCCAATATCTTCAATGCCATGTATTTTTCTAGATCTCTAAGAACTCTTCTTCTATGGGTGGCCCCCCTCTTTTCATATTCCACAATACATGAATGCAAGGATATGGAGCTACCTTTGAAATTCTCCCCCTCAATATCAAGAGCTACTAGTGGGCATGGTTCATACCTTATGAAATCCTTGTCAATCTAGCCCCATGATGCAAGGATAGATAAGTAATAATCTTCTCTAAGATCAAAAGGATATTGAATATCATTGAGCAATACATATCTTGCTTCGTTGATAAGGTAAGTAGGAAATGTAAGGATACAATCAAGAGGGCCTTCTTCACTCTATGTACTTGATTCTATTGCCTTTTGTTCTATATTTGTGATATTCTCACTCTTAAACATAACAATATCAAAACCTTGCACCAATTGGTTCTCAACAACCTCTTGAAATATCTTTTCTTTCTCTTCAACCTCTTCATCCATGCATGCAACATCTTTTTCCTTTATGTCTTGAGATTTCTCAAAAGAAGAATCATTCATATATTGAAGATACACAAGAAATTCTATGTCTTTTTGGATCAAAAGACACTATTTTTAATCCCTATAATAAGAGTAGTTTGTTTCACACTTTTTAAATTCCTAATCAATAAGATTAAATCTAGTAAGCAACATTGTCATGGGAGAATTGGTTGCTTGAATCACATCATTAAAATAAACATGATTGTCAATAGTAAGACTCTACATGTGTAGCATAATATTCCATCTACACCTACTTCAAAGAGCTCTTGCAAATCAAAAGGAATATTTGCATCACATGTCTTCTCCAATTCTTCTTAGTCAATTTCTTCAAGAGAAAGCTTCCTTTTTGACATTCTAGCTTTGCAACAACTTGCAATTGTAGATAAGGAACTTAACTGAGAAAGAAAAATGGAAAAATACATTGTGAGACGGAGTTTGCAATAGCTATCGTATGAGACACGGAATACATCATAGGGAGAAAAGCACACAACTAAACTTACATTTCATATGACAAACACAAAAAGAAAAATCACTTTGTTACCTTTCGTATAAAACATGAAATCAATTGAAGCAAAGATAACTAACGAGAAGAAAACTCATGTTTCACAAGACATCTAGCAAGAAATAGAGTTAAAATGATTCCTTACATGTTTTGATTTGTTGATGCGGTGGAGGACTAGGTGCTTGGTATGGTGCTTTTTGTTGTAATGGTGCACATGAGGACTTTGTTGAAGCTTGATAGAGATACGAGAAGATTGGGCCTAAAAATGAAAAGCTAATGTGAGATCTTATTTTAAAAAGACTTTTTTTAAAAGCATTTGATAATGGTGTTAACTTGTGTCCAAAAGGTCATTGATTAGCTCGAAAAGAGAACTCTTCTGTTTTTACTTTTTTAAAAGCATCATTTTACAAGTGGGGCTATTTTCAAGGTGTAAAGAGGGAGTTTCATGAGTACATGTGCAATGAAACACCACTTTAATAAATAATTTCAATGTTGTTTTCCTTGGACTAAGATAAACTTTACCATTTTATTCTAACCTTTTGAGTCAAAGCTCATTTTATCTCTTCTTTTGAAGCTCATTTGAAATCAAGCAAGCTTCTCAACTCTAGCAAGAACAACTCCATCCACACAAAGCCTTCTTCTCAATCCTCCAAAGCAACAAAGTTGGCAAACACAAGGTATGGGCCATACACCCCTCAACTTTTTGATGCTTTGATGCATGTCCTTTTCCATCAATATTTTCAAAAATGTTGACTTATTGTGGTCGTGACATATGAAATGCAAAAATTTAGTCCAATTTATAATTCATTGGCACTATATTTGTCTCTCACACATAAAAGTAGGCAATGCACAACCTCTCATATGAAACATTCCTTTATTACCTCTGTGTTATCATGTGTCATATGAAATGCAATGGCTTGTGGGTTTGTGTTCCTTCTAGTTTTGTATTCATGCTTCACATATCAAAGTAGGGCACAACCTATCATATGAAACACGATTTTACTACAATTGTGTTCCTTACCTAGCCTGTCTCTCATGTTTCATATGTTTTATCCATAGAACTTGTGTTTTCTTTACGTTGTGTCGTATGAAATGTGATGGATTGTGGTTTTGTATTGCTTCCAAGTTTGTTGTTGCACTTCATACACTGATGTAGATATGATGAGTTATTGAATGTATTATTGGAGCTTTTTTGTTTTGCAATTGATGAGTTTAGCTATGGCTAGAACAAAAGCCGTTGCAAGGAAGCAAAAAGTTGATCTTAGGCATATTGCTCAAAAGATTCATCAGGCCTCCAAGTTATCTAAGCCACTAATAAAATATAAAAGAATATTTTTACATGGTGTGAGATGTCTAAGAGAGATCAGAAATGCAATGAAGGCTCTTAATATTGTAGTTCTAAAGCTTTCACTCCAAAGACTCATTAATGAGATATGTGATTCTCAACAATTTCAAGTGGACAAGGAGTGCCCTCAATGTTGAGAATCAAGCTTGTGATCAGTATCACTAACATGACCGACCTTATCTAGACAGTTGTCATCTTAGCTATCACTCTCCATGTGTGTTTTAATAACTGAGTCAGTCAGACTCAACCATGGTTAGTGGTACGATCAGTTAGTGACCTAGTGTGTTTTTAGTTATGTGTGATTAGACTTTAGTAAGCATTATGGAATAAAACAATGAGAGTTCACGACTCTGTGTTACAACTTCATGTCTTTGTCTCTCTCTCCCTCTAAATATTGAACATGGTATCAGAGCCTGAAGCATGAAGGCTTGGCTGTGGCATTAGCATCGGCATTGCAAGAGCTAGAGCCTAAAGTCATGAGTTGCACTATGATCTACAAAATTTCATGTGTTGGTAGCCATTGGATCTATTGAAAGGTATGTTTCTTGTGGTTTATCAATTCACTACCTATTGAGGCTTCCTAGAGGGGTTCTCTACCACTTGAATGAGCTCTATTGCATGAGTATTGACGGAAAAAAATGTATCAAGGTAAAAAAACATGACATGCATAGATTGCGCCAATTTTCTAGTCATCTTCTCCTGCTCCAACTCAGACATTGACAGCCATAATCACACTCTACTATTGATAAACAACTTGTCAGGGATTGAAAAAAGCTTCATAGCATTGGTATCTTGGTTGTCAGCTCATTTGTGGGATGTTTGAATCAAACATTGGCTAGAAAATAGAGTAGGTCTACTATTAATTATACAAGGAAAGCATACATCTACTTGGTTGTAGCTCATTGGGAGCTATATTGGCCTCTATTGATATCTATTGATGCTTGATAATGTATATGCCGTTACTCTCATGTATTTTGGCATGGATTTGAAGAGTTCAACACTCATATTTAAATGGTAATAGCAGGCTGAAATCTATCCAAAATGCAGGTTGAAATCTGTCTTGGAATTTCTAGCACTAAAATAGGACATTGTTTGATAAAGAAATGCTTGAGAGAATGATGTAGACAATCATCTTGGATGCTTGGAAAATATTGTAACAACACTTTTCTATACATGGGCATGATATTGGAGTGTTAAATACTTAGTTTTGGAGCCTATTTGTAGGCTGGAAACTAAGAACTGGTTGATGTCCTGAATTTGGAAACAGTATACCTACAGGGTTGAAGTATCTATGATGCTTATTTGCTACTGACAAATTCTTGGATCTTACCACTTGAGTGGTAGATGCTTTCTGGGATACTATGAGTGCTAAAAGCCCAAAGTTTGGACTGATTTGTTGCTGGTTATACTAGGGTATTGACTGGTTATTGTCTGCAGGAAGGATACCTATCATCTTCACTTGACATACATGCAATCTATTCTGATTGGTTGGACATGTATCAACTCATACAGAGGGGCAATTGTATGAGATGTTTTAGGGCTATTTGGAGGTTTAAATACTTTTGTTTAGTTGGTTATACACAGATTGTTGTCTATCATTGATTATCATGAACACCTACATGTCTATTATGCAAACACATGTTGTCTATTTGGAATTCCACTGCATCTAGATGTTTTGCCACATGACTAGGGATGTATTTGATATACATATGAGCTGAAATACACTGTTTACTGCTAGTTTTTATTGTGATAGCTTATTGAACTGAAACTGTCATAAACACTTGAGGGGTGTGACAAGAGTCAAGCATTCAATGAGCACTAAATTTATAACTATGGCAAATGATCAAGGCACTAATAACATCACTCAACAAAAACTTCGCTCTATGGAAGTTCAGGATGCAAATTTTTTTGATTGGTATAGGTTATTGGGATTTGTGCACAGGGGCTGAAGCTAGAACTCGAATTGCCTGAACGGAATCCGACACAAGAACATTGGAGAGCTCAATGATAGTGGTTGAAAAGAGCTAGTAAAGTACTGCATTGGTTTTCTTTGTGCATTTTTGATGCAATGCTATGCAGATTATCAGTTTCCATTCCTCGAAGAATGCTTGGGATGCACTCATGAAGAATTATGGTAATGTCACGCATGCAAGGAAGATAAAGCTAAAGTAGCAATTTAACAACATGTCTAGGAATGGTAGGAGCATTCAAGGATACACAATGGAAATAAAGACCATAGCTGACCAACTGGCTACTATTGGATCTCATGTTTCAGAGGATGATATGATTGTAGTGACATTGAATGGGTTAGGCAAGGAGGATAAGGCATTTGATACATCCATTTTTGTGAGAGCAGAACCCCATGATTAGGATGAGTTACTTGCACTGCTGCTACATGAAGAAGTAAAGCTCGGCTTGAATACAGGTTCAGCACATCTCAAGGAAAAGACACTATCTTTTACTCTAGTCAACGAGCTAGAGGTGGTAGAGCTCATGGAGCTTTTCAAGGTCGAGGAGACACTCAAAACACGCATGGACAGCAACAGCAAATTTCTTGGCACAGCTTAAATATGCAAAGGACAGTGAGGATCTAGAGCCTTTAGAGGTAGGGGGAGATCACCTAGAGGCAGAGGTGGCTCTTGGCATGAGTAGTCTAATACGGATGAAGACTGTCATTATTGCAAAAGATATGGGCATATCGCGAAGGATTGCCATGAAAAGAAAGCTGATACGAAGGCAAATGGCCGGCAGCATGGATATTATGCATCTTCTAGTGGTACTCAGGATGACCAAGGAGATAGATTGTTTGCTATGTAGCATGTATCAAAGAATATGCCTAAGCAAGGCAAATATGAGAAATGATACATAGACTCAGGAGCATCCAATCATACGACTCCTCATGGCAAATGGTTTGATGAGTTAGTAGCAGGGTCTCACGGATTTGTATGTACTAGTGATGATACACATCATGATATTTAGCATACAGGTGTGGTTCCGTTACTCATGCCTGATGGTAGAAAGAAGAGCCTACATGATGTACTACATGTACCTTCTATTACCAAGAATTTACTGTCGATTGGACACATGGAAAAATAGAATTTGCAAGTCAGATTCAACAAGGATGGTTGTTTTATTGAAGAATATGGCAATGGCTGTAAATTGACTGCCAAAGGCAAGAGAGATGGCAGAATGTTTACCTTGGATGCATCTATCCTGGAATTGAAGGGAGCCATGTTTGCCCATGATAATGGAGTAGCTCGAGATGTAGAAATCTAGCACAAACGCATCGTTCATGTTAATGTACAAAAGCTGAAAAATATGTAGCATAAAGAGGTTGTACTTGGCTTACCGAAGTTCAAGTACACTGATCTTGTGACATGTATGCTCTACTTGTCAATTTGGGAAACAAGCGAGATTTCTGTTCATGAGACATGTCAAAAACAGTTCTCAACCTTTGCAATTGATACATTTGGATGTATGAGGTCCTACCCATAATGTGTCTTTTGGTAGTGTTGAGTATTATGTATCCTTCATTGATGATTTCAACCAATACACATGGTTGTACATTTTGAAGCACAAGGATGAGGTGGTCGATGTCTTTAAGGACTTTCAGAAGCATGCTAAAAATTAACTTGGCTGTTATATCTCATGAATAAAAAATCTTATGGAGGTGGAGAATATGTATCCAGAGAGTTTGACAAGTACCTTGCTAAATATGGCATAAAAGGATAGCTCACATGTAGTTACACACCTGAACAAAATGGTGTGGCAAAGAGAAAAAATTGAGTGCTTATGGAAGCTACCAAGGCAATGCTTAATGAAAATAATTTGCCAAATGTTTATTGGGTTGAAGCAGTGGTTACTACAGTTTATGTGTTGAATTGAACACCTTCAACTAGGATTCATGATTTGACTATGTATGAGAAACTATATGGACACAAGCCCAACATTAGTCACCTAAAAGTATTTGGATGTATTGCCTATGTATATGTGCCTGATGAAAAGAGGAAGAAGTTAGACTCGAAACCTGTCAAAAGTGTTTTTCTTGGCTATGCACAAGAGAGAAAGGCTTATAAATGCTATGATCCATCCATTCGAGAAACCTTGATCAGCAGGGATGTAGTTTTTTATGAGCTAGCCTCATGGCATGGTATTCCGAATGCAATGGTCTTTGATGGACCAGCCAGCCCTACTTATGTTGAAATTTGTCATTTAGCTAGTATGTCTGCGAGTGGACCACGTGATGGTTCATCTACTATTAGTCATTGGATAGGATGACTCCACAGTCGTGCTACTACATCCACTGACACGAATATGTTAGTGAGGGGAGATTGGATAAAAGCAAAGAAAATATGTTTGAAGATGTGACTGGCCCGCTTACAATTGGATATGAGTCACTTGGCAGTTATAGTCTTGACAATAAATTGGGCATACCGTCAGTTATGACGCTTGGTGCAAGGAAAAGGAGGTATGTGCCACCTCATGAGAGGCAAGCCCAAAGTGCACCGTAGTTGAGGAGGCGTGAAAGGGTCATAAAACATGTTGATAGGTTGACATATAGTGGGTATTCAGCCAGACATTATGCATATATGACTAAAGTGTCAGGCTACAGAGAGTCTATGAAGTTCAATGAGATAGTTACAAATGAGAATTGGTGTGCTACCATGGATGAGGAATACGTAGCATTGGCTAAAAATGAGACATGGGAATTGGTTCATTTTCCTGAAGGCAAAGTACCCATTGGTTGCAAATGGGTTTATAAAGTGAAATGCAACTCAGATGGTTCATTGGAAATGTATAAAGCCTAGCTGGTTGCAAAGGGATATGCACAGCACCACGACCTAGATTATGAGGAGACTTTTAGCCCGGTCGCGAAGATGGCAATGATGAGAACAATCATTGCATTAGTGGCTTCTAAGGGTTAGAAATTATGGCAGATGGATGTCAAAATGCATTCTTGAATGGTGATTTGCTTGAATAGGTGTATATGGAGTAGCCTAAGGGTTATGTACACCTTGACTATCCACATATGTGTGTAAGCTGAAAAAGGCCCTGTATGGGATGAAACAGGCACCCGAGAGCATGGAATGCTCACATAAGCACTTATTTGCAATAGCTTGGTTTTAAAATAGGTCATGCAGATCACAACCTATTTACAAAGAAGACAAAGCATGGTTATGTTTTTCTTGTGGTTTATGTCAATGATTTGATCATCACTGGAGATTATGATCATGGGATTGCTAAAATTAAAGCAATGTTACAAGCTAAATTCAAAGTCAAGGATTTTGGTGAGCTAAAGTACTGTCTCGAGATTGAGGTTGTGTCTACACCTCAAGGTATATGGCTATTGCAAAAATAGTATGCTCATGATATGTTGCTAAAATATGGCATGATGGAGTGTAAAACCATGGAAACACCATTGGATCAGAATGTCAAACTTGTAGTTGATGTTGGGACTGAGATTGAGAATGTCACTATGTATAAATAGATGGTGGGCAGCCTGATTTACCTTACTATTACCCATCTTGACTTGAGTTATGAAGTGTGGTTGATTAGCCAGTTTATGCAAAACCCTCGTAAGCCACACTTAGATTCAGTCATGAGGATTGTGCGATACGTGAAGGGTACTACTGATTATGGGTTGTTTTATGAGCATGGAAAATCATTCAACTTGACCAGTTATACGGATGTTGATTGGGCTGGTTGAATCTATGACAGGAGGTCAACCAGTGGTTATGCTTTTAGTTTGGGCAGCAGTATGATCAGATGGAGTAGTAAGAAGCAGCCCACCGTTGCTTTATCTAGTACAGAGGCAAAATACAGGGGTGCAGCCTTAGCGGCATGCGAAGCAGTTTGGCTTGTGAAACTACTACATGACTTGGGTATACGTTGGACAATAAAGTCACATTGCATTATGACAATCTCAGTAGTGTGATGCTAGCTAGCAACCCCATCTATCATGCTAGATCCAAACACATAGAGGTTCATTACCATTTTATTAGGGAGATGGTACTTGCTGGAAAGATTGAACTACTCCATGTGAAGACAAAAGACTAGATAGCAGATATCTTTATCAAATCACTTGGTAAAGAGAAGCTTGTGCATTTCAGGGAGCTACTTGGAGTATAGTAGCTAGCTTGATCTTGAGGGGGAGTGTTGAGAATCAAGCTCATGATCACTATCACCGACATGACCGACCTTATCTAGATAGTTGTCATCTTAGCTATCACACGCCATGTGTGTTGTAATGACTAAGTTAGACAGACTCAACCACGATTAGTGGTACATTCACTTAGTGAAGTAGTGTGTTTTCACTTATGTGTGAATTAGACTTTAGTAAGCATTATGTAATAATGAGAAGTAGAGAACAATGAGAGTTCACAACTCTTTGTTATAGCTCCATGTCTTTGTCTCTCTCTCTCCCTCTGAATCTTGATCACTCAATCGTGTCTAGGAGGCTATAAATGACTTCTTGATTGAGTTTTTTCAAGATGTATACATCTCTAATGCCCATGCACATAGATTCATAGGGTGTGGTATGTTTAAGAGAGATCAAAAAGGCAGTGAATGCTCTTAATAATGTAGTTCTAAAGCTTCCATTCCAAGATGTATACATCTTTGATGCCCATGCACACAGATTCATAGGGTGTGAGATGCCTAAGAGAGATTAGAAAGGCAATGAATGCTCTTAATATTGTAGTTCTAAAGCTTCTATTCCAAAGACTTGTTAATGAGATATGTAATAAGCACTATCTGAATAGATTCAATTGGACAAAGAGTGCCCTCAATTGTGTCCAGGAGGATATAAAGGACTTCCTGATTGAGTTTTTCCAAGATGCTGACATATTTGATGCTCATACACACAAATTCATACTCATGGATAAGGGCATGATCATTTTAAGAAGGTTATTATATACATTCTTCAAGATTCTAGCGCTAGTTCCTCTCACAAATGTAAAGATATACAACATTCTAAATGAGCCACCATATAGGAGAAAAAAGATAGACACGAGTCGTAAAGTCAACGATATCACACATTGAGAGAGATACAAGATTAGATGAGAATGAGGAAAAGGCTACAAAAAAACATGCAAAGAAATAAAAGGAGCATAAGAGGAAGAAAGTAGAAGAAAAAGTAGAGCAACTGAAGCATTAGAAGATAAGCTCTTTACATGCTTGAGGGGGATAATCCAACAAGCTTCAATTTGTATTGCTTCTTAACTAGTGACATAGGCAAGATAAATGATATTGTTGCTTCAAACTTAAAATGTGTTTTGATCATCAAAGATAAAAGGAGATAAGTAAATAACTCTATTCTTTTTGTTGAATTAAGGTATAACAAGCCCAAATGTATTTATTCTTAAGAATGATATTTTTAAGCTATATTTTTTCTATATACTCATTATCTTATTACTTTTGCAAGGTGTATGATACATGAACTCATTTTCAATATACAATAAAAATTTGAGGTTCTTAATCCTTTAATATCTCATTATATGAGAGAAATAAGCTTGATGCAAATCAATTTGAACATTAGCTCAATTGAATGGACTTTGATACTTTAGAGCTTCTTTTGATTCGATACCATGAGAATTTAGTTCAGTATTTTGTCTATTTTAAGAGAATATATTTTGTTAAATTATTTACATATGATTATTTTTAATTCTCATTAGAGATTTATTACAATAAGTTACATTGATAAGCAATGTTTTTTCATCAATTCTTTAGAAGAAATCCATGGAAATGCTAAGATGTGAGTTAAATAATCTAAGGCTCCTTCATCATTTGGACTTTTATTTGTTATAAGTAGTCTCGATTTTCTTTAAAAATATATATAGATATGCAAAAATACTGATTGAAGTGCTATAGACAATGCCTTCTATGCCTTCCAATCTACTTGCACAAATGGAGTATAAACAAGATATAGTAAGATTTTGATCAACATATATCAATATAGTTGTTTTATAAATTATGATGAACAAGTTGCATAATTTTGCTTTGTATTGTTGCTTATAGAGTCAGCATTAAGATGATAGCCATTTTTATGGTTGGAAGATAATTTACAAATTCTAGAATTTTAGTTAAGTTTATTTATCTCAATGATGGCAAACTTATAAAGGTAATCTAAAATAGGCTTAAATTTAAGATAAAGTTTCACCCAAAAGATTGTCCATTATAAAATAACAATGAACTAACCTTCTTTTCTTTCAAAAGTGTGACAATTTTCCAAAGATTTTTACAATAGTGAATATGTTTGGTATGTATGAGCAAAGCTTTTCAAGTATATAATTGTAAATTACATACAAGAGACCAAGGAGACAATGAGAATATAGAGAGTGTGGAAGTAGAGAAGGAATGAGAGATGCCCAACAACAGTAGCATGCAAAAGCATGCCCTATGTACCTAAGGCAACCAAAGTATCAAATAAAGGCAAAAGAAATCCTAAAAAGATGTTCCTCCTTTTAAGAACAGTCCTTACGAAAAGATATAGCTTTTGTATATTGCCTTGTAAAACCTTATGTACGTAAATCATGCCAAGAAAACAAATACAAATTTGCTACAATATCCAAACTTGTATTTATATTGAAAGTAAATAGAAATTATTTCAATATCCTTGCATTGTATATTTTTCTCTCTCCTCTTTGATATCTACAAAAAATTTAGTATAGATATGTGACATTCAAGAAGTGGAATCAAATATGCATCTAATGTAGAAACTTACATGTTTGTTGGAAAGCTAGAATACAAATGAACATGGCAATTCAATTTCTTCATCCTATAAATCCATTATTGCTTAATGTAGTGTACACAATGACCTAATCTTTAGGATTAGCTCTCCTGGTAGCTAGAATTCGTAAATACTAAAGTCTTGTAAACTTAGGCAAAGTAAGAAGAGATATTGCTCCCCATTAGCGATGTTGTATGGGGATAATACAAGAGTTGTCATAAGAAAATATTCCATTCTCTATGAGTTGTGTTTTTCTCCTACCTTTGTACATTTTTTATCCAATCAAACCAAGCATAACATTAATAACATCAATAATAGACTCATAATTGGTTGCCATTCCTCAAGATTAAAAGGATAAAAATCTACAAACAAACAAAAATCATGATAATACCTAATACCAAGTTTAATTTTAAAAAATATTGACAATGAAATAATTACAATTTGGTATATGCAAAAGAATATTTTAAAGTTTCAGGTTTCAAGTGTAACTCTCTATGCATAAATATATGTTATACTAAAATCTCATTTATGATATTCTTGTTTACTCTAAGTTTGAAATATTTGATCCTACCCTTTCAAACTTACAAGAAAGAGCTCTTATATCTCCGTCTTTTCCTATGTGTTGCTTATTACATATAATCTAACTAACTTTGCTAATAATATTAGGAATCCATCTTCCATCTGTCTAGAATGAATTAGACACAAATATGGATATTTCAAAGTTGGGCCTCTTATTGAAGGTCAAATTTCTATATGCATGGCAAAGAAAGGGGGGAGAAAGAACAATCTACCACTAAGAAAGGAAAGAGACAAGAATAACAAAATAAGGGAGGAAAGAAAAGATAATATTAATCTTGTTGATAATTTAAACTTAGGTTCAATTGTCATTATTATAAAATCCTAGATATGTCATTAATTTAATATAAAGATGGTCGAAACCATATGTCATCAATGTAAAGGATGTCATAATCACAATTACAAGATGTTAAAAATAGATACTCATTATAAAATTTCATAGTAATATTACATTCATATCTTTTTATCATTTAATTTTTTTCTTTTTCAAAAATAGAACTTCTATTACAGAGGCTTTGCTCCCATTGGTTTAGAGCTCTGTCTCTCTCTCTCTCTACACCCTAAAAGGCATCTTCGATACCTCAAAACTCCTCTAATGCTTCTTAGATTACATCTTGATTATGTATATGAAATTAAGAACATGTGAGGCATTATTATTAAAGATGGGTTTCCATAGAAGCCAAGTTTACCTAAGGAAAGATCCAACTATATCAGGAAAAATATGATATGTTTTGGTAGTGTATCTATGGGAGATTGAAAAAAGATATGATTTTTAACTAACCATATAAAAAAGTAAGTGAATGGAATATGGAAATGTTGCAATGAATTGTGTGAGATTGGAACATATATAACCAGTATACCATGAGTTACAACTCTCATAATGGAGGTTTGGCGGCAGACATCTATCACATTCATGGGTCTTATTTTGTGGAGAAACAAGTCCCCCCTCCCCCCCCCCCCCCCCCACCCCAAGCAACATATAGTAGTCAAGGCATGGAGAAGTCACACTATCAAGCACGTACAATATCCTTTTGGAGCACAAGGCATAATGGAAGGATTATAAAACTAATGCCATTGTAGAGTTATTCAACTAGTTTTTAAAAGACAACTTCAGAGATTGAAAAAGACCACATGATATACAGATATGAGAATCCAAATGGCCATTGCATTCATAATGTGTATACAAAATTACCTTTTTCAAGTATCCACTAGGAGAAATATGGACTCTCTTTTTTGCCCCTTAAGGAGTGAATAAACAAAAATAGGCCTAACTAATGAGAAAATTGGGATTCTAGATTCATGTAATATTCCCTCAACAATAAAATAAGAAAAAATGTGGGGAATACAAGGATGTCACTTTTTGAAAGTTTACGACTCAAATTTTCCTTTTCTCATTTTTTTATGTTTGACTTTTCACACCTCCCCTTTTCAATTTTTCCTTCTTTCTTAGGTGGAACTTAAATTTATCATTTCTCTTTTCCCACTTTTTCTTTCTTGACGAAATTTTGCAACCCATTGTTGCTTGCTGTATCTATAACCATGTGAAATTTCATGGCCTCTACACAAACATAGAGTGAGTTTCACATGTTTTATGATAGTGAAGCTTATTTTTCAAAAGCCCTAAGATTTTCTTAATAAAAATTTATAGGTAAATTATTCTCTTCCATATATGTTCTATGGTAAAGTTTTATCTCGTTTGGAAAAAACTTGTATAAGTTATGTGTGTGCTCTGACATGAACTTTCTTTTGTTTTGGTACTCTAAGAGTCTCTCATAGTCAAGAACAATTATATTTTAAACACTCAACTTCTTATTCGACATCTTTAGGTTTCTCTGTAAACAAAGTTATAGTTTTTTTTTTGTTTTTTGTTGCTCCATAGTTAAATTTTGTCTCATTTGGATAAAATCTATGCAAATTATATGCATACTAAGCTTTCCTTTATTTTTGTACTCCAAGAATCTCCCACAATGAAGAGCAATGATTTTGTAAAAACTCAACTTCTTCAACATCTTTGGGCTTCTCTACAAAGAGAGCCACAAGTATATTGTCTTTTTTTTCTTTTATTGCTCCATGGTTAAATTTCAACTCATTTGGACAAAGCCTATATAAGTTATATGCATGCTTTGACCTAAGTTTTTTTTTTTTGTACTCAAGGAATCTCATAGTGAAGGAACAATGATCTTGTAATAATTCAACTCCTTGTTCAACATCTCTAGGCTTCTTTGTGAAAAGAATTACAAGTACAATGTCATTTTTTAAAAACTGCTCCATGCTTAAATCTCATTTCATTTGGAGAAAAAAATTTGTAAATTATGCATATTCTAAGTTAAACTACCTTTTGCTATTGTATCCTAGGCCTCCATCTTAATGAGATACACCTTTTGTATCCTATGCCTCCATCTCAATGAGATACACCTGCTGTCTAGAAATCGACTTCTTTTCTAATAGCCTTAGGGTTGATGGCTACAAATTTTCTCAAGTACGTTGCTCTCTATAGTGATTAAATATAAAATTTTATTTCAACTATAAGTATTTTTTATGAATTATTATTATTGACATCTAGTTAGGATCAATGGAAAGAAATAACTAGTATAGATTTGAACATTAAGTTTGTAGCATTAATTTATTTTTATATTTAGAAATCCATAATTAAAATGCTATGAATAAGAAAATATTTTGTTAGTTTTTTATCTCATTAGGATCATTTTATTTAGATTCTAAAATCATAAAATTGCATGAGATAGCATCAATGCTACAGTCTCAGGGCATTGCATAACATTAGAATTGCATATGTGAAATGACAAAGGGATGCTTGTGCATGAAAACATTGTTATACTAATGATTCTATATAAGAATAAACTTATTTACACTTAATAATAAAAGCACATAAAAACTTGTTGATTAGTAACTTTTGTGTTTGGTTAATATAGATGTCTTCACGGAGGAAAAACATTTGTAGCATACTTACAATGGAGGTCTTCAACATGAAAGATAGTAGTGGTAATTGAATTTGTGATAAATACTATAAGTTGGATTGGAGTTTGATGCATCCATGTACTCAAGGGAGTTTCAAGTTCAAGCATAAGGATGTTGCGAATCCCAACAACAAACATTAGAAAGATAGAATTTTAGAGTTCAGAAAAGTATTTAATGAAACAAATACAATAATAGAAGTGTTGATTCAACATGTTTATATCCATAAATAAATATGTGTACATGACAAGAACTACATCGCAAAATATAAACAAAACAGTAAGTTTCTAAATTTTATCATTGTTTATTCTTTTGCATTAGAGTTGTTTTTTATCATCTTTATAATGTTCTAATTCAAGTTTGTTTTACTAATAGCTTTGTATCCATCAACTTTGCATGAATAGCAAAATGTGGAATGTTTGAGCAATAAGATACATGTTTGGCATAAACACATAGGTTATTTGATCTATGATAATAACTCTGCAAGTCAACTTACGACTCAAAATATATATATTTATAATTCATTGTATGTAGTAGAAAGTCAGAGATTACAGCATATCCCATTGTCGTCACTATCTAGTTGTGAATGATTGATTGGTAGCTTGGAGTTGTTAGGAGCATGTAAGTCCAATATAATATTTGATATCAATAGTGCTATGAAACCTACCACAGACTCGTATGAGAAGTGAGCTTTTTGAATGAGCATTTGAGCAAGCTTTTTTAGGCGACCTCCATTTCTTATTCCACATAGTCCATTTATTCCTCCTCTTCTCCTACGCATATATCAAGCATCACTACTGCTCCTCCACTACCACCACCACCACCTCCAACACTACCTCCACCACTACTACCACTACCACCTCCACAGCTTCCACCACCATTGTCCCCACCCATGTTTCTCCCCCCATGTTAAGTGCCTCAAGTACAACTCTCTCTCTCTCTCTCTCTCTCTCTCTCTCTCTCTCTCTCCAATTATTCTCTCTTTATTTTTGCTTCTCCCCATCTCTATCTCTCTTTCCCTCCCTTTCTCTCTCTCTCTCTCTCTCTCTCTCTCTCTCTCTCTCTCTCTCTCTCTCTCTCTCTCTCTCTCTCAATTAGCAACTTCTCTATTTCTCCCCCTCACACACACACACACACACATACACACACACACACACACACACACACACACACACTCTCTCTCTCTCTCTCTCAATTAGCAACTTCTCTATTTCTCCCCCTCACACACACACACACACACACACACACACACACACACACACTCTCTCTCTCTCTCTCTCTCTCTCTCTCTCTCTCTCTCTCTCTCTCTCTCTCTCTCTCTCTCTCTCTCTCTCTCTCTCTCTCTCTCTCTCTCTCTCTCTCTCTCATTTGCTTAGCCTCCGATACAAATCCATGTTATACATGTGTTTTTCACAATCCTCTTAATTTTGCAAGGGTAAAGACTTTGCAAGAGATCCATTGTCTTAGACACTTTTAGTAGTTAACATTAGGGCGATAAGAATATTACATTGTTACTCCCACATGCATATTTACATTCGTATACCTCTCTCTTTTATGTGCATGATTTACAATTACCCTAGTCATTTGTCCACCACCTTGCCTCATTGTTTGTTTGCCAATGTGGGCTACTTCCAATATTTTTAGTTTGAGTTGTTGGTGTTGGAGATGGAGTTTTGTATCTTCCAATCTCTCACTTAATAGTGCCTATATGGAACCAATTTCCCACTGCCTAAGTCCAATCACAAAGTTGAGTCAAATGAAGTTCCTTATCACAACCTCTTCATGAAGCTTACCCAAGATCATCTGAGCACAACCTAGGCTATTGTCTGAATTTTCCAATAGTAATAACTCTCCCCCCATGTGTCACGTGTAGTCCATTGCAACTTTGTACCTTGCACCTCCATGGCAATAGTTGGAGAGCTTGGGCACATGTGCTCTTTTGCTTGATTTTTGGCTGAAAATGTGCCTATCATAGCTAATTAAAAAACAAGGGTATATGCAAGGCTGGATTGTGCCAAACCTTGCTTGACTAGTGAGGTGAGCCATAAGCACATGATATGTTATCAATAGGAAGATGATGATGACATGGCACGATTTATATGGCTATCAAAGCTTTCCTAGCTATGCAACCGAATATGCTTCATCAGGTTACGATTTAATATTTCATTTTCATTTCATCTTGAAATCGTAGGGTCCTACTGCTAACCAAGAAAAAGAAGATGAATTCATCCTCATGTGCCTAAGGTAGGAGCCACAATCACATTAGTGTGGTCATTGTATAAATGCATGGGTCACTTGCCACACTATTTTTGAACTTGGACATTCCAATTCCTTAGATCATGTCTAATATTAATGGTTTTGATTGAAGGTCATTGTCTATGAAGGGTACTAGTGCATTCACTATAATATGCTCTAACATGAATTGGTTAGAAAGGGGTTGTCTAGGCCTTTTCTTTTTGCACATTAAAATATTGGATCTTCTCCAACAATAGAGCCCCATCGTATTCCATGCATCCAACTCATAATATGCATTGAATGGTTGATCCCTCAACGCACGTTGAAATTCGCATTATGAGGGACACTCAAGTCATTGGCACATGAACACTCAACTCCAACACACAACTCATCAACACATGGACACAACTCATTGACAATCAATGTTAACCTTTTGTGCAAAAGGGCTACAAAAGCAAGAAGCAACAAGCAATGAGCATATGCGCAAGGAAGCAACAAGTGTCAAATATATGTGCAAGGATCAAGGAGAACCCAAAAGTGACAGCGCGAAGATACATTGACCACATCTAATTGGCAGAATTCAAAGCCTGGAGTAAAAAGTACTCTTCAAGAGAGAAAAAATAAAAAAATAATACGAAGGCATCAGATGCTCAAAAAAATCAAGAATTAAATCAATACAAAAAATGTTCAAATAATTATTTTTAAAATCATTCTTGAGCATCGGGCTCACTCCCATGCAAATTATAAATTAATTTGCGTTTAAGAGCATGTGAGTGGAGTAAGCTAGGATGTCGAGATAGGTCACAAGGCTCTACAAGTAGGCATGAGGAGACCACGGGCGGTGGCTACCCTTGAGACATAGACTCAACACAAATCTTAAATCAAAGGTCACATATATATGGTGAGAAAAACCTTATTGTAACTATTTCATCGACTAATGCAAAGCAAGATTATCTCTTGTCTTCTTCACAATCTTGTTTTGTTCTTTGTGTGGCCATCTCTTGTATGCAAGATCTCAAAGAGACAATGAGAATCTTCTGAGAACTTGTGAGCTTGCTCTTGGTAACTATAGCAAAAATCCATTGCTTCCCCTCACCTTCTTAGAATCTTCCTAGTCTAAGAGGTGGAGGAGTAAATACTTTGTTGCAAAGATAGAGAGGTAGAGGGGGAAGAGAGTGTGAGAAATTGAGAGTGAGAGATAGAGAAGGTAAACTTGAATCATCTTGGAGGAACAAGTGATAGAGATTGACTCTTTGCATGCAAAGCATGATGGAGCAAGAAGTGATGAGCTTTTGATAGCATGCATCGATGGAGATGTCAAAGCTTGGGAGCTCTCAATGGACATCTAAACTACATATGGTGAGTTCCTTTGCATCCACTATTTTTCTTTGGTTGTCTTCTTGCTTCACGGGTTGTGAATTGTCATATGTGACAAGTTGAATGAGTGAGATGAGATGGTAGGAGACCTCACGAGGTGAGAGACTATGAGCAGACTTGGCTTGAGAAAGTGCATGATTGATATTCTTCTTTCCATCTAGATTTTTAGCACGTAGGCAAAGTAACCTACATAAGCCAAACAAGGTTATCAATCATCACAAAACAAATTGACAAGTACAGGGCAAGGAATGACCCTTATAGCTTTGTTGAATAGTTTGAACAAGTCTATGAGGAAAATAACCTCTTGGAAATGAATAAGAGAGCGTAAGATTTTGGGTTGTGCCTTGGGGAAAATGGCCAAACTTGGTTCACAAGCCTGGATGACATAAAAAAGGACAACTTTGATACTCTCAAGATTTTGTACATCAAGTGCTTTTTGGAGGCTGGGTACATTGATAACCTGATCATCAAGCTCATCAATGTGATCTAGAAAGACAAAGAGGAAATTTGAGACTGTCACTCATGTGAGAAGTCTCTATAAGAGGATCCAAAAACCTAAGAGACCCATGGCTAGGGCAGTGTCAACTGTATTTATCAATGGGATAAAAAATGAAGAATTGTATAAGGCTTTGGCTAGCAACTCAAGTTTGCAATGAGATGTTTTAGCTAATGTGTATGGTGAAGCCATAAGGGTGGACAATTTGTTGAGGGAAAGAAGCAACAAAGCTACACAATTGACATAAATTTTTACTATCCATACTAAAAGGTCCACCATTCGTAGAGCAAGCAAGAAACATCTGAAGCATAGGAAAAAGGCAAGAGTGTGGATTTCTCTCAGGAGATGTCTAACCTCAAGCCAGAGATTATGAATCACCTTGCAAAGACCTACTAGAATAAACATTCAATGTGTGCATTGAAGTGACAATCATTTGCTTGTAGAGTGTCCTGAACTAAGACTTATGATTTGTGCTAATTGTGGCAGGTATGGGCATGAAGCTATCCATTGCAAGTTGTCTTGACACCTGCCATACCAGCAACCTTATGAGCTACATTATCTAACAAATTGCCCATTCCAATTTGATCAAGGAGCTCCATTAGCTCTCCTAGCGCCCAATGAGCAAAGGCCAATTGCACCAAGGTTGGATATTAATCCAACCGGCATACCTAGACCCCCAACACCAATCATCAATTTTCCACAAAGAGATGCTCTGGTGCATTATGTAGAAGAACCACATGAGGAGGAGCCTTATGTGAACCCTACATCTCATAGGATGAAGAGGGAAACCCAATCCTTATGGACTACATGCTAGAAGTAGCAGCAGCTGCCCAGTATTATGCATATCACTCGAATGGTTGCTGTTCAATCATAATGGACATCTCTCCCATCTTGAAAAGAGCATACACCGGTGATGGTAGCCCATAGAAATCTGCCTACGTGTGATCAACACCAGGCTACTGAAGTGGAAAGGCAAAATGCAAATGGAAAACAAGGCGATGCAAGTGGTGAAAACTTCAGTCGTGATGTTCATCTAGCATCTAGCAGAAGAGGGGTAGAAACTGATAGTATTTCAGAACATAACCAGTCTTTCTATAGTGATGGAGTTTCAATGCTTCACAGTCGTGGATTGAATAAGCTAACACTAAAGCATGAAACAGCTCCAATGGATCTGGACAAGAATCCATTGAAAAGAGCCGTTGACACTTAGGCATGGCATGCAAGCAGTCGCATCTTAGGTACAGGTAGCAATGGGCTTTTTGAGGAGAGTCAGACTCAAAATGAAAGTTCCAACTGGCATTTCATGCACAAATAGCTCTCTCAACTCGAATTGCATCAGATTTAGAGAATATGTTCTCTGTTTGTTAAGACAATCCCTCTGCAATGCTTCCTTTGATGGTGAGACATTAGTTTTCTACTGCCAAAGCTGACGGTTGGAATCATCCTCTGATAGTTTTTGATCACTAATATAGAGATCTTTTGCTGAAGCCATATCTGTGTCTTCAATAGCTTATCTACAAATCTACAAATACCCTTCTGAAAGTGGAGGAAGAGCTGTCCAAGATTTTCTTCCATTTTGCCTCCAACTTTTAGAAGAAATCTTCAGTGCTGCCTGTCTTTAGGGTTTGAAGAAGAACAAAATACTTGTGAGGAGAGGTTGCTGAAAACACCATAGATGCTGGAAAGAAATCTTGAAGAAGAAGAAGAAGAAACGTTTACTCCCTAAAGCCTCTTCAAAGCCTTCAATAATGGTGCTCCACTTGTTAAGAATGAAGAGTAAAGAAAGTTTCTAGCATGAAATGCCTGTAAAAACCTCATGGCTGAAAGCTAGGAGAAGATCTCTGCTGCAACTCCATGAAAGCTTGGCAAAAGCTTAGAGAAAGAGGAAAGGAAGACCTCTTTTGAAAAGTAACCACAGTTGAATCCCAAACTAAGCCCGGTTAACCATCCTTTACCCTAATTACCTCCAATTTTGCATAAAATTTGATGACGTCCTGCCATTTAAGCCATTATCCGCCATATCTGACCTTGGATATCTCCAGATGCAGTCTCTTACTAACTGTGGATGTCCTGCAGCACTCCACTTGTCACTGTCTTGTACCATTTTTTTTTTCTGAAATTGATTTTGAAATAGGAAAATGGGACTGAAAATGGAAGAAAAAAATGGATCAAAGACTCAAGCTTATTAGGAAGACCATGAATACGAAGTGTCAGTGTAATAAAGGATTGGGGTAATAGACTAATGTTCTTTGGAAATAGAAAGGAAGTAGCTCAAGTAGAGATGGATACTTCAAAGACCTTACTAGTCAACCTAGATTTTATCTCAGCCATGCTCAAGAGAGAATCATAGAGTAGCCCCAACTATAGTCCATTAACCAAATATATTCTATGTCTAGAGGATGAGCAGGATTGGATGCATATACTTGCAACCATTGACTTGCCATTCTCTTACGATGAGGATGATTACAAGAGGGTTGAGAAAAATGCAAGCACCTTAAATGAGGGGGATAAAGTCCATGCACCAAGGGATGCCTCGCTGCCTAAATAACTTTGTGCTAGAACACAAAACTATTGCCTATGGCATATCATGTTCCAACAAAAAAATTAGAGCTACACAAGGTCATTGAGTATATGATAAGAAAGCTAGCCTACAACCATGTAGTCAAACTCTCAGAGATCATGGAAGAGACAAGGTGGAAATGGATTAGAGTGCATGATCTGAACCTACTATACAATTGGGCTCTACTAAGGAACAATGGAAACTTGTTGGACAATGAACTTGTAGAAGACTCAACGAGCTCTTGAATTCAAATCCCCCATTCCTTCTATCCTATTTCTTTGTGGAACCAAGATTCTTTTCAATTTTTGTAAATTCTTGGTGATCGCCTCCCCCATCAATCAAATTTCCATCAATCTAATTACCTCCAAGCTCCTTCACTAAAATCCCCTCTTCGATACTTGCAATTAAAGACCATCACCCTGAAGAAGAAAGTTACAGAGGTCGTGGATGCAGGAGCTGCCAATAACGCTGCAGACAAGAAATAGAATGGCGAGTACAGGGATTACAAACAAAGATGTGAATACAATCAACCAAGCACCCGTCATGGATCTTTAGGTACCATTTTTTAAATAAAAATAGCTAGCATGCCTTCATCTCATGAATGGGCAATAAAAGCTACATTCGTGAAATAAGATTTTATTCAATTCTTACATATAATCTTTTTAAAAGACATCGTAACCACAAATTCCAAGGGATAACTTGGGTCTATATAGATGAACTTAATCGCGTATAAGGAAGGCATTGTGTCCCTAAAAGATTTAATGTTTTTTTATTTGTGTTGATCGAATGAAACCTCTGATGGGTAATCACGAAAGCTAATCCCTGGTATATAAGAGACCTTGAGATGAAATTGCCAATGGATATTGCTCATAATTAAACTAACCAAGTTTTTCTTTTACTGCAAGCAAGGACCCACAAAACTCCAAAGGGGTTATCCTCAATAAAATTTTTGTTTAGATTCAGTATAACTAGATTTCGGGAAATGAAAAATCTAGGAAGACTATTGGAAGGTATTGCCACTTACACTAATTTTGTCACTTATGCTAATTTTCCTCGATGTTATTATTTTTGGAAAGAAAAGACTTGTCTTGGAAATAAACTTGTTAAAAAGTTTATGCATAATGCATTCGAAATAAGATGTTTGTGATTGTAAGTTAGGTACTAATATTTCCTAAAATCATCAAGCTTTAAGATGGATGACTAAGTACAGATTGCCAACTGAGGCAGTATTTCGGTGAGCACAGAATGTTGACTGAGGCCGTGTTCTTGATGGCACTAGAACTTCCCAAGACTAGTGTGAAAATAAAACCTACTCCAATGGATTTTTCTTTCTTTTTTGTTTTGTGTTAGTGAGTTTAGACTAATCATGACTCGAAAGGTCTTGTCGTAGAGAATTCTAGTCAGATGACAGGAGGAGGTGAGAATACCAAGGGGCTTTGGTCAAAAACTCCCTAGGCTCTTATGAACTGCCAACTACCCTTTGATATCCAAACAGTGTCCTGGAAGTTCCAATACTAGTTGGGGAAGAACTTGGAGAGAATAATACCATCGAACAAGAAAATATTTGTAAAAAGTCATTTTTTAGAAAGGAACTATTAAGAAGGAATTACTTTACTCTATTTTTGTGTTGTGAGTTAAAGGTGTGTAACAAATTGCATCAAAGGATAATTCAAAGAAGTTGTTTTTATATGTTGAACCTAAAGTGATAGATAATTAGGTAACTAAAAGCTACTTTCTCGAGGGAAGTAAGAGGATGGACCCCGACGGGATCCAAACCTATGGTTGGGTGGTCTTGGTTAGACAAGATCTTTCCTAATAAGGAATAAAAATCACATTTTTTTGATAGACCATTAGAGATCAGGAAGCTTGACTCGTATCACTTTAGAACCCTGGGCAGAAGGGATTAAAGTGTCATACTTCTCCCATTCCCTTGAAGCTAGCACAACATTGTTAGATATGCTCAATGCCCCACCCTCATAAGGTGCCACCAATGATCCATGATGCTCAAAGTTGTAAGGCCCTAAGGCCCCCATTATGAGGAGAAGCCAAATGTGAGCCCGGACATTGGTTGAGTCCTGACTTGTATATCAAATGAGGTCTATGTGACCGGATGGAAAAAAGGTGACCATTGTGGGTCTAATCTTTGGGTTGGATTGAGTAGTTAAGCTGGTAGCAACTCGAGGCACATTGCATCGAGTTGCGGGGTAAGTGAGTTAAAAGGGGCCCCTATTTTGGGATCTGACGGTAAAGGGAATATTTCCTGGCCAACTAGTGGAGGCTCATATCGTAGGTCGGTCATGCCGACCTAACCACCTTCAGGGGGTATAAAAGCTAAACCCCTTCACAGCCGTCAATCATCTATCTTTCACCTAGTCAAAGTTGTTCTAGCTAGCCCTAAGCTCTTCACCTATCTTTTGTCTAGATCACCATCTAAGCTTCACTGTGGAAGCACACGGGTGGACAGAGCCATCTATGTATCAACTATTTGGAGCTAAAGAAATTTTCTATATGTTGTGTACTCTCTATCTCTATCTCTTTCTCAGATCCTGTTCGCTGCACCGTGTAATTTTTACAAATGTAAGTCCGCTTTAGTCAGAAATTCCAATAGGAGATGGAATCTTGAACCACTAATACTATTTAACTGTTAGTAATTGATTTGACAAAAAAAACTTAGGTTGATCCTCGTGGGAATGGTCGAAACTTCCACTGCAGAGTAGACTCAAGAGAGCTTGGTTAAGCAAACTCTAAGGGTTTTCATAAAAATCTCAGACGGCGCTTCTAGGGCATCTCTTGATAGACTACTAAGAATGTACCGCCAAGAAAAATTCAAGCACACACGTATTAGAGTGCACATTGATATAAGATATGATGCAGGTAAATAAAACTAGTTATATTTATAGCATATAATATCTTTTCCTTAAATAGTGAAATCTTCTCTTGTTAGTATATGTTCTTGATTTTCGGTAGAAAGACAAATCTTGGAAACGATTCTTGATTTTCCAAGTTATGTTTATGTCAGCAATGTACTCCTCTAGCTTTAGCTAGAGAAACTAGATGATGCAAATATTAGATCAGATATATAAACCTTCATCCCTATATTATGAAAGGTGATGGATGCTAAGCAGAGGGTATTACATTGACGCAAACCGTCTTGCTTACCTCCAGAATAATTTAAAGAGGTTAAGGTGGATGGAAGCCCTTAAGGTTGCCAAGATTTATCTCTTCCATGAGGTGAGAGTAAACTCAAACATGTTTACTACAGGGCAATAGGTCAAACTAAACCGATACATCTATGAGGAGGTTACAAGGTTTATACCGGCTGATCGAGTCATGGTTTTAGGACACTCCAATTGTCGCAACTACAGGAAAGATAGATTACCTGATCTTCCCTTGAAATATAGATTTCTAGATATCTATTCTCAGAATCCTAATTACTATGTGATGAATGTATCACAATGCCATGCCTAGATTGTGGTAGAAGAACATTTTCCAAGAATAACATGAGCTCTTGAACTACTCGAATAATGTACTTCCTTTTATTATTGTAAAAAAATATTTTTGTCCATCCATTTGATAAATCAGAAATAGTGGATAGATATTATTCATTTGATGAAACTTTTTTGATTAAAAATTAAAATTCTCTTTTGAAGTATAAATCATGATCATTATCAAAAGGACAAGTAATACACAATTTCCTTCCTTAATTAATGAGGTAGATTAAGTAAGTAAACATGTTTCTTGAATATGGTTGGAGAGAAAATTGATCATAAAATTGCATAATTCTTCAAAACATCACCCCAAATCTCAATATAACAGAAGCTCAAGAGAAGAAATTTCTTCTCAAGCAATACAAGCCTCCAGAGTTTGATATTAAAGGGAGAGACATTCCAATTGAAGTAGAAACATGGATAGAATCTATGGAAGACTATTTCACTACTATAGGAACTACACTGTCAAAAACATGCCATGATCGCCAAACTAAAACTCACAGAAGATGCATGTCTTTGGTGGAAACAATGTTTCAAGGACCAAAGAATGTGTAAAAATTGTATCACTTGGGACAAGATTAAGGACGCTGTGCATGGGAGATATCTTCTATCCACATATCAAGCCTAGAAGATGAATGAGTTCTTCAACCTAAAACAGTTAATCCTAAGCCTAAAAGCCTACTACTCCAGATTCATAACACTTACTAAAATATGCATCTACGATGGATATTTCATAGCAAGTATCCAAATTTTGCAATGGTCTAAATCTGCCCCTGAATACACATCTTGAATCAATGAGGCCATCAGATTTACAAGATGCATTGATTTGACCAGCTCCAATAGTTCAGGAGATCAAATAAAGGCCAAGGAATGCAAAAATTTGAAATGAAAACAGTTAGAATAAGGGCAACTTCCAAGGTTATTCAAAAAGAGCCCAAGGGCAGTACCAACCAAATAAGATAAATAAGGCCAACTTAAATGCAATGGGAAGCTTTATACCCACATGAAGGAGCAATGAGACTCCAATGTGCTTCTATTGCAAGGAACCAAGATATTTCAAGAGGTAGTGCCCGAAGCTTGGCCAAGGTCAGTTTCATGGGCAAGGCCAAGATGCCATGGGAAAGATTGCTAGAATAAACCTAAAGGAGGTTATTAATGATAAAGATCCCACAATGGAATTTGATATGGAAAGAGCCAAAGTACACACTACTCTCAATAAGAGGGGTCCAAATCGCCAATTCTCAATAATTCAAACACTAGCAAATTATCAAGGTAAACCCTTTCAAATTTTAATCGACTGCGGAAGTACCAGCTCTTTTGTATCACCAAAATGTGTGAAAAGGCTAGGCATAAACACTACTCTTGCACCTAGATTGCTTGTCAAGTAAGCAAATTGCAAATAAGTTCTATCAACACAACAAACTAGCAAGGTCGAATTTAACTTGGGTGGAAATTCTTCCAAATTATGAAACTCAGGGCTTATGAATGTCTGCTAGGAATGGATTGGTTAATTCCAAATAAAAAGGGCAAAATCACATTCCAAAACTCAAAGGGAGAACAAGTAACCACTCAAGGAGAAGTAGGGAACCCTAAGGTTCAGCTGGCTAAAGCCTCCTGAATAGTAAAGGGACTGAAGAAAGGATTACCCGTCTATCTAATTAAACTCAACAAGGCCCTATAGGATAGTGAAGCCTAGGATCAACTATCTTGGCTAAAACAATATACATATGTTTTTCTAGAAGAGCTGATAGAGCTCCGACCAGCAAGGGAAGTAAATCAAGAAATTCAACTCATTCCAGGCACTGCCCCTGTTCCCAAACGGCCCTATCGAATGCCAATTCTTAAAGCCATTGAGCTAAAAGAACAACTCAAGTAGCTTCTAGACCAATGATACATCCATTCAAGTAATTCACCATGGGAAGCCCTAATACTATTTTAAAAAAAGAACGACAGAGCACTCCGCCTTTCTATCAATTACCGTAGATTAAACCAAGTGATATTAAAAACAAATATCCAATTCCTAGGATAGGTGAGTTGCTTGACTAATTCTAGGAAACAAAGGTCTTTTCAATCTTAGAATAAGATATTATCAAATAAGAATTAGGGAGGAAGATATACCTAAAATTTCTTTTAACACAAGGTACGATCATTATGAGTTTATTGTGATGCCGTTTGGGTTAACAAATGCTCCTGCCACCTTCAACAAGTTGATGCAAGACATCTTTTGACCCTACCTTGATGGCTTCGTCCTTGTCTTCTTTGATGATATCTTAACATATTCCAAGAATGAAGAAGACCATGGGCTGTTGAGATGACAAGCTCAACACATGCGGACATTGATGATGGACCGCCTGGTTAGATGGGTCCACACATCTACACTTAGCACGTCGGTGGTCATTATGACTCACACATGGCCACTGACTCATTACTTATTATATTCAGGTTGTTACACCTATTTACAGCTGGCATAGTTATAGCGCCAGTCGACTAGTGTAGTCGGTTATGCATTGTTTGACTTAGTAGGCCACTTTCCTTTATGTTGTATCTTATCTATACTTTGTGTACATTGTAAAGTGTTTGGAAGAAGAAGAAGAAATCAAAAAGAAAACGTTTTGGCCTCCATCTCTCTTCTTGTCTCTTGAGAGAGCTTCTCCTTGTGCATTCTGTGTGTGTTCGGCGCAGCATCTTGAGCAAGTCCCTCCACCACGCGATTCTTGAAATGGTATCAGAGCTACACCACTGAGAGAGGCTGATTTCAAAGGTTGAAGCGAAGGAGAGGAAGTAAGGTTTGAGCAAGCAAGCCACAGGTAAGAAGCTCTCCCATTCTTCCACTCTCTCTCTTGGATAGTACCTGTGGAGGCACCGGAAGTAGGGTCGAGCACTTGGCAGTCGTGGGTTTGGGTACCCATATCCAAGTGTTATGCTTGTAATAGCCTTGTGCTTGCAATAAAGTCTTGAGGACCTTTGACCGTTTGTCGATGTCTATAGCTTCTTCTCTGTTTCCCAGGTTTCAAGTATGAGTTCCTAGCCTTACGAGGTTGTGGTTGGTTGCTTCTTGGTGGTAGTCCTTGATATTTAGGTACCTATTTGAACTTGGGTTCATGGGCTTTGGCCTTCATCTTTGCAGTTTGCTGACATTGAGGCTTGGTGGGTTGTGACAAGTCACCACCCCCCTCCTTAGACTTGATGGTGGATTCCTCTATGGGTGGCTTCGCAGGCTTCGATGGAGTTGTGCTACCCTTGCTAAAAGTTGTCACGATGCGTACATTATTGATGGCGAGGTGAATGCCTTGTGACTCATAGTCGATGTTGCAATGCACCTGCTTTTTAAAGGCATTCCCTAATGGCAATTCCTTACCAACATATTTTGTGTTTAGCAACACATAAAATATTATGGGTATGCTTTTAGACTCGATAGAGGTTGTGACTTTGCACTTTCCTAAAAGTGCATATGATTGTCCCCCAAAAGGGCTGAGTTTAGTGATCATGGGCTGTAGTTGTGGTCGGTCTATTTGACCCCAATGATCATGAGTTAAGTTATTGAAAACAGCTCCCTCATTGATCAATGCATCGAAAGTATGTGCTTACTGGGAGTGACTATTATGCAGAGATAAGTGAGTTTTAGTGCTTCCTCATCCTCGCCTTCAAATTCCATAATTGTGGCAACTCAAACTTTCACAAGGAATCCTAGCATGGGAGGCTCGTGTATAGGAGGATAGTATTTCTTTATGCGACTACCATTGAAGAAGCCTATGCCCTCTCCATCTGTGACAGGGTTATAACAACGATACCTTTTTTGCTCTGAAGAGTATCCAATAAAAATACATTTTTCAGCCTTTTTATTGAGCTTCTTTCGTAGCTCATCTGGCGGCACATGAAAATATGCAACACAACCAAATACTTTCAAGTGTGGCACATTGGGCTTCTTGCCTGTAAAGCATTCTTTGGGGGTCATTCCATGAACTGCAACTGTGGGACAACAATATGAACAGCTTTAGACCAAAAATATTTTGGCATATTCTTTTCAGCCATATCAATGCCCATGCAACTTTTGCAATATGCCTATTTTTTATTTCTGCAACTCCATTTTGCTATAGGATATACCTGCAAGTAAATTTCCTATTTATCCCATGAGACCTCAAAAAGCCACTAAACTCATTAGAGAGGTACTCCCCCCCTCCATTTGATCTCAAGCACTTAACTTTCAAGCCTGTTCTTGTTTCAACAACTACCTTGAAAGATTTGAAGTACTCAAATACATCACTCTTTTTCGTCATGAAATATACCCATAGCTTCCTTGAATAATCATCAATAAATGTGATAAAGTATTTGCTGCCACCAAGAGATACATTCTGTGTAGGCCCCCAAACATCTGTATGCACTACATCAAGTGTATTTTTGCTCACTTCTCTCTCATGTGAAAAGGGTTGTCTTGTCTACTTACCAAACTAACATGCTTCACATACTTTATGAAATTTTGCAAATCTAAAAGAAGGCAACCCTATAACCAATCCTTTGGTTTGCATTAATTTTAGCCTTTGCACATTTGCATGTCCAATATGTTTATGGTGTATTTCAATGTCTACAACCACTCCTTTTCCTTTAGCATACATAACGACATTGCAGAAATTCCAACATCTAAAGTGAACATGTAGCCAACTCTACTTCCTTTTGCAACCAACCTACACTTATCATTAAAGCCTTCTACAAAACAACCTTTTGCATTGAATCGAACATGCAATCCTTGCTCCACCATTTGGCCAACAGACACTAGATTCTTTGTGATTGATGAAACACATAATACATCTATGAGACTCTAGAACTAAGTGATTTCTTGACTAAGTAGGCACACAAGGAATTTCACTAACCATGATATGTCCCTTGCACTAGATAGGCTCATAATGTGAATTACAAAAGCTTAGTCACTCATGTGATGTATATAATTACACAAGATACCTTAAGCACAAATGTAATTTGTAGCAGGTGTTAACCTTAGTGCAAGGGAAGGAAAAAGAAAGCAAAAATAAATCCATGAAATTTCAAAAATGCAGACCCGAATGGAGAAAACAAGAGAAGAAAAGGCAATAGGTGCAAAGGCAACCTCAAAGAAGGCAAAGGGAAAATGCACATTTTAAAATGTAAAGGCACCCCCAAATTTTGTAAAAGAGCACCAGGCTCCCTCCTGTACAAATTTAAAGAGTAGATGGGCATAAGGAATAATGTAAATAGAAGGGAATAGGAAAAGAAGACCTTGGCAAGATGCCCAATCATGTAAAAAGGGGATGGGTGCCCAAAGGGATAAGTGCATATATAAAAACCAAAAAGTGAATGGAAGAGCTCATTCTTGGTATGTGGTTAAAGTGGTTCTCTTCTTCTCTTCTCCTTGCTTGTGCTTGTGCTTGTGTTTGAGAGATGGAGTGTGAGAGGATAGAGCTTGAAGGTAGAGGATTGAGCTTGCTTGAGCTCGCATGTCGGATCATTGTGGAGCTACTAGAGTGCTTGAGGGAGGAGTCTACTCAATCGGGCATCAAGGTAAGCTCACTACACTCGTAGGATCGAGAGCATGCATGGCTAAGTGAGAGATAGTCATTAGTCACTTGATTGAAACACTTGAAATAATAAGTGGTCCGTGGGTCTCGGGGGTTGAGTGCGAGCTCCCACTTCATTTTGGTTCTATTGCTGAAATAAGCGGATTCAAGCTTAAGCACTTGCACGCTTCAAATCGAGTGTTGAAGTAGGGTTTCATCCCCAAATTGGTGCTTGATGTAGGTAGGAGATTTGGGAGTTTAATCTTCAAAAAGAAAGTAAGTATTTTGAATTTTTACTGAGTAGGCAAGTATGCTAATTCATTTTAGTACTTGAGTTGTGTTTTTTTTTTTGCATTTAGAGTAGGATAAGACCACAAAATCAAAGAGAATCATTTTAGGGTTGCTACTGTAAACATGCCCAAAACAAGGCAAAAAACAAGGGAAAAAAGGAGTTGAAATCCATTGACAAAGCAAGAGCACGAATGGGGCAACACTCAGCCCCACTAGAAAACCTAAGGGAAGGGGGGTGAAGGCTCATGTGCATTTGCAGTTGTAAGAGAGAGGGAGCTAGGTTTTCTTGCAAGTGCGAGAGACCAAAAAATCTATGTGGAGCGTTGTTGTGAGTGAGCATCGTCTTTGCTCTAGGTGAGTTACACTAGTTCCTTAGTATAGGAGCTTAATCCCAGGTCGTGTCAATAGGATTAGAAAGCATCAAATAAGCAAATCATCAAATTTTTGTCCTTTCTGGCAAAAAATATCACCACACTCGGCCTGTTTGAGTCAGGGACTTGAACAACCGTAGTCGACTGAACCCTTCTGGCTTACACTCGGCTGCTCAGACATTAGATTCGACCACTCAACCATTCAGATGACCACTATTTGGCCACTTTAATGGACACTTGGCTACTCAGACATTAGATCAAATGCTCGGATGCTCGAACTCGGCCCACTCGGCGATGTGTCATTCGGACAGTAGGGCTCGGCCATTTGGCCATTCGGCCCACTCAAGTCTAGGATTTGGACCACTTGGGCCGAATGTGAATTTAGGAAAATTTGACATCCCCAGACCTTGAGAAACCTGAACGAAGCTTCGAAAGCCTTACAGACAGGTTAAATGGCTTCCATAGACCCTGAGATTTCTCAAGGTCTAGGGATGTCAAATTTAGGAAAATTTGACATCCCCAGACCTTGAGAAACCTGAACACCTCACATTATTTTTGACACTTGAAGTGCACTTGAAAGCTGAAAGCTTGATTTCAGACCATGCAGGAAAAAGAGCACCACACACACATTGTGTACACATAAGTTGAGGGCTATTTGCAATAAGAAGGAACACACGAAGACATAATAAGTAGATTGAATCCATAATAGGAGATGACCCTTAAACTAACTAACAGGTGACTAAGAACCCCAAACAGTAGGACCAAGAGAGTCATGACACTGAAGGCTCAAGAGCATAGAAGGACAGACACCATTGGAGACACATTGCTATCGGACTTAATAAGCCAGCCTATTGGAGCCAGAAGACACTGACATGTTAGGATCTAGCTCCAACTGCGACAATGACCAGCTCAATTTGGGAGATTTCCCAATTGATATCCAATAGATGGTTAATAAATATGACTTACGAACTAGGACGGAGCACCATGGTAGGCCGACTGAGGACATCATAAGGAATCAACCAGGGATCCAAGAGCTAATCAAAGATCCCTGTAGTGTCAAAGCAATTAGAAAAATACCTACCAGTGGAGCCCCAAGAGGAACACCAAGAAAACGAGGAATCTACTACAAGAAAATCTATCATATATCATCAACAAATATCTTTTTCATATTTTATGTGATCATAACAAGGAAAAGAACACTAGGAACAAGAAATCTTCATACAGCTTCATAGAAACAGTTCTCCCACGGCTTTAATTTGAACCAAATTGATTATGCTCTTCATAGAATTCATCAAAAAATCATAAAGACACAAGATAATACACCACTTTGAATGGAAATCATCTCATAGTATTCTTCTTCAAAGATGCCATAGCTTTCTGTCACAATCTCTCACTCATATATACATTCTTTTGCATAAATTTGGCTATCTCTCACTTTCTCTCTCTCTCTCTCTCTCTCTCTCTCTCTCTCTCTCTCTCATATAGGCTCTCTCTCAATAGTACAATGAGACAATCAAGAATAATCATCCATAACTTGTCTTTGGTTGTGGATACCCCTCCTTGAAAGGGAAGTGGGACCCAAGAGGAAGAAGCTTGGTGGTGAGAGCTATGGCAGATGGAGAGCAAGAGCAAAGAGAGAGAGAGAGAGAGAGAGAGAGAGAGAGAGAGAGAGAGAGAGAGAGAGAGAGAGAGAGAGAGAGAGAGAGAGAGAGACTCAAAAGTGGGAACTCCCACAACCACAATGTGTGGCCAGGCCTTCCTTTATTCAAACTATCACTAAAAGAATAAAAAATAAGCGACTGTGATGGGCGCCCGCCATCTGCAGCGTGCAATGGCGAGTACTATTAGTGTAGTAATACACGAGCGGCTAGGCGGAGGAACCTTTACCCCCAACAACCTCCCACTTAAAGGGGAATCTGCCCCAGTGAGAGAGAAAAAAGAAAAGACAGTACAACATGTATACATGTACAACAGGATGAGGAAAAAGACGTCATCTCATCCAATACCCATCAATCTCCTGAGGAAGGCAAAGCGCTCGGTAGTGAGGCTCTTTGTGAGTAAGTCTACAGGATTTTGCTCAGTCGGAATCTTGACAAGGTCAACAGACCTGTCCTCAACGACCTCGCGAATGAAGTGATTCCTCACCTCAATATGTTTCATCTTTGCATGGAAGACCGGATTCTTGGCCAACTGAATGGCACTCATAGAATCCGAATGCAAGGTAGGCATAGCATCTATCATACCAAGGTCTGCAATCAAACGGCCTAACCAGATAGCCTCCTTGCAAGCCTTTGTGGTTGCAATATACTCGGCCTCTGTAGTAGAAAGGGCCGTACACTTCTGCGCCTTGGACATCCAAGAGATAGCCCCTCCAACATAAGTGAACACATAGCTAGAAGTGGACTTCCTACTATCTGCATGCCCTTCATAATCAGAGTCAGTGTACCCCACGACTCCTATATCCTGGTTGCCATAACAAAGACACATATTTGTTGTGCCCTTCAGGTACCTCATGATATCCTTCACGGCATCCCAATGTTTCTTGCTAGGTGTAGCTATATAACGTGCGACAACCCCAATTGCAAAAGCAATATCTGGATGGGTGGTTATCATGGCATACATAAGACTACCCACGGCTAATGCATAGGGAATCTTGGCCATCTTGGCCCTCTACTCATCTATCTGTAGACAATCAGCCTGTGAAACCTTCACATGAGAAGGTAATGGACAGCTAATAGGCTTAACATCCTGCATGCAGAAGCACTCAAGGACTTTATGAATGTACTCCCTCTGTGACAGATAGAGTAGTCCCTGAGATCGATCGTGCATAATGCGCATACCAAGTATATGAGAGACCTGTCCTAGATCTTTCATCTCAAAGCTCTTCTTGAGCTGAGCCTTAAGAGCATCTAGATCCTCATGAGTTTTCCTTGCTAAAAGCGTGTCATCCACATAGAGTACCAAAATCAGTAAGGAACCGTCACAAGCTTTCTTCGTGTACAAGCACAGATCTATAGCACTACGGCTGTAGCCCTATGACTGCATGAATGCATCAAACTTATGGTACCATTCCCTAGGTGCTTGCTTTAAGCCATATAGACTCTTCTTTAGCTTGCACACTAGGTGTTCCCTGCCAGGGTCTACAAAGCCCTTAGGCTACTCCATGTAAATCTCATCATGCAAGTCCCCATTTAAAAAAGCCATCTTGACATCCATTTGGTACAAGTCCAAGTTAAGCTGTGAAACCAAGGCCAAGACTAAGCGTAGGGTGGTCATCTTGACCACGGGAGAAAAGAATTCATCAAAGTCAACACCATGCTCCTGCTTAAAACCCTTAGCAACCAATCGAGCCTTGTATGCCGGCTTGGGGTGTCTAGGGGTACTTTTTAGCTTATACACCCACTTGCATGGCAAAGCCTTCTTACCTTGAGGCAAGGGAACCAAATCCCAAGTCTAATTCTTATGCAATGAGTCAAGTTTAGACTACATAGCCCTCTCCCAAGAGTGACAATCACCCCTGTGCATAGCCTCATCATAAGTGAGAGGCTCTTATACATTTGTAACCAGTACATAATCCATAAAGGACGCAAAACGGTCAGGAGGTCGTCTATCTCTAGTAGAATGCCTCAACCTAGGCTCTACAACTTGATCGACATCCTGTCTAATATCAGCATGTCTAGCATCTGGGCCATGAGCATCAGGTGATGCTGCACGCTATCTAGCTGGCCGTGGAGTGGGCTAAACACGAGTAGGTGGCTCCTCCTGAAAGATAACTCTGCGTACCTCACCCACTTTCTCAGGCAGCATATGCATTTTGTCCTCATGAAAGATGACATCATGGCTGTGGATCACTTTCTGTGCCTACGAATCCCATAGATGGTAACCCATCTCGCTTGCATCTCCATAGCCAATGAAAATGCATTTGACGCTTTTAGGATCCAGCTTATTGCGTTTGTCCTTGGGCACATGGCAGAATGCCTCACATCCAAAGATACGCAAATGATCATAAGAGGGGGCTTGCCTGCCCATACCTCCTCTGCAATCTGAAAGCCAATGCCACTGCTAGGTGACCTATTAATGAGACACACTGCAGTAGTAATTGCCTCAACCCAAAAGTGTTGTAGTAAGCCAACCTGGCTAAGCATGCTATGAAGCCTTTCCTGAATGGTCCTATTCATGCGTTCAACCATACCATTCTGGGGAGGTGTATAAGGGGAGGTCAATTGACGCTTAATACCCCACTCATCACAAAACTGCTCAAAAGCACGTGATACATACTCACCCCCATTATCTAATCTTAGGAGTTTTAGCCTTTTCCCAGATTGGTACTCTGCCAATGCAAGCCAACGCTGAAATATGCCTAAGTCATTAGATTTTCTCTTTATGGGATAAGGCCAAGCCTTACGTGAGTAATCATCTATGAAAGTGACAAAGTACTTGGCCCCACCAAGTGACTGACATGGCATGGGCTCACATACATCTGAGTATACAAGAGCCAAGGGCTCACCCATGTGTCTCTTACCAGACTTTTTATGCATATTTCTAGTCTGCCTGCCATACAAACAATGATCACAAGAATCAAAATGCGAAGAGTGAAAAGACGGAAGACACTGCAAAGCACGGAGCATTTTCATTCCTTTAAGAGACATATGCCCCAAATAAGCATGCCAAAGGGATACATGGGGAATAGAACCCACAGACAAAACATGATCCAATGTAGCTCTAGATACAAGTAAGGGATAGAGGTTGTCTGACTTGGCACCTCTTGCAAGCACAAGCCTGCTACGAGTAATCTTCCATGCAGAGTCTCCAAAAGACACAAAATACCCTGCATCATCAAGCTGTCCAGCTGACATAAGGCTGCGAGTCAATGTAGGTACATGGTGTACATCATGCAAAACAAAAGAACTGCCAGAAGGAAACTCCAGCCTAATATCTCCAATGCCCACAATATCAAGAGACCTGTCATCACCAAAACACACAGAACCAGACATGGTATGATAGGTATGAAATCAATCTCGACAGGGTGTCACATGAAAGGACGCACCCGAATCCAAGAGCTAGCACTACGCATACATAGAATGTATCTCACAAGGCTGTAAGGCATTGCATGAAGAAGTTGCAAGTATGTAATCATCATATGAATCAGTGGCATGCATGACATTAACCTCTTCTATCTTCACACTGGACTTTGCAGGTACAATACTGTGCTCAGAAGAATTTTCCTGCACTTTTTCCTTTTCCTTTTCCTTGCACTTATCATCGCATATTTTATGGAACTGCGGCCTAATATGTCCTGCTTTCCCACAATAATGACAGGTAAGATCGGACTTCTGTCCACGGGACTTACTGCGACCACGTGACTTGGACCTGGACTTCTGAGAGTCCCTGCCCTTATGATCATTATCATGCCTGGCATGTCTGCCACCTCTAACGGTCAATGCATGTGAAGAGTGGGAAGCATAATTGTTTCTCTTGTTGATTTCCTCAGTCAATAAAGCACTCTCAACATCTTTGATTTTCAGCCCATCAAGCTTGTTCGTGCATATGGCAGTACGGAAGACATCCCATGATTCAGGCAAGGTACCAAGCAGAAACAACGGGTGCAAGTTGTCTTTGAACTCAATACCCTGTGACAACAGACTCTTCATGATAGCATGAAACTGACTTAAATGAGATGAAAGGGATGCGAAGGTTCATTAACTACTTCAGCCAATACATTTGTGATGCAGGACTCTGCTGCGCATAGAGCTCCTGAATCTTCTCCCATAAATCCCATGCACTCTAATTTTCATCTTCAACAACATTATGATGGACCTCTTCTGAGAGTGACAAAATAATGGTAGACTTGCATAGCTCATCAACGTCCATCCAAACATCATCATCCATATCCTCAGGTTTAACACCCTTGAAACATAAGGGTTTAATCTACAACTTCTACACCAAAACCTGCCATATTTGGGACTTCCAATACCCATAGTTGGTACCATCCAACTTGGCAATGTTAAAGAGAGTTGTATCTTTCAAATGACCAGCCATACTGTCCCAAATCAAAGCAGAAAAGCAAAATTGCAGGTTGTTGTAATTAGCAGAAAATGCACTAAAACCACTGATAAAACTAACTAAAAGAGTGGATTTCACCAAGAGAATCATCTGTCCACCAAATATGACCAAGATAACATCAAATAGTAAGCATTACCCTCATAGAAGTACTCAAAATCTACAGATTTCAGCTTGTTGTAATAAATGACATCCGAATATACCAAGAGGCTCCCACTCGAAGTAAAGTCAAATGCAAAGAGAGCAAGCAACGCTCTAATACATTGAATACATAGCATTAGACATGCCAAATCTCAATAGGGTACATCCGGGGCATAAATCCTAAGCTATCTCAGACCCGTAAAGTAGAAGCCTGAAAGCATTCGAAGAGCATGTAACTGACAACCAAATGTAATGCCCAGTAGATCTAAAATTATCAAATATATCTGAAGATGAATCTCCAAGTAACTGTCAAGCATGGGCAAACCAAGTGGCATCCATATCTGATCAAGGCATAAATGCAAGAAGCCTAAATGTCAAGTAGTGACCATAGGCATAAACCGGTCCAAAGCATGCCAACTGAAGCCAAATGCAAGTGATGACGACCAAGGTGGAGCCTATTTCAAGCTCAAAATCATTTCAGAACTAAGAAGAAGCATTTGACAACCTCCAAATACATCAGTATGATCATTCAAACCTCCAGTAAGCACCCTGTATCCATGAACCAATGCATATACCGAGTAAATGAGCTTCAGCCCACTGTATTACAACAAGCAATTTACTATTAAATGAAGCTCAAACGGTGCTCAAATCTGCTCCAAATTAGTCCCAAAGCATAGACATAGCATCCCATAACATCCGAGTATCAATAGGCATCAAATGGGCAATGTCACGAAGCATCAAACAGAAAATGTCAAGTGCTGCCCTGTTTTGACAGTCCTGGGACTGTGTATACATGAAAGGGCTGAAGGGGGAAGCACTCAAATCGATCACCGGGAGCCAAGCACTAATGCCGGGGAGTCTAACAATGCTCGGGAAGGTTGCCAAGAGTGTCGGGACATCGAGGAAGAGCAAGGAAATGCCAGGAGCAGGTCAGCCTAGCCCCCTAAAAATGCACTGAAATTTGAGTTGGGTATTCCTAGGGGCTGGGGGGTCTTCAACAGGCCTTGGGGGCACTTGGCAATGTCGAGGGGGCTCCAATGCAGCTCGGAAAGAAATCGATGAAGGTCCTGAAGCTCAGGGAGGAGACGAGAGATCAAAACATACCTGCAAATGAAGGTGACATGACTGCCATTGAAGCTCGAGTTGAAGCTCGAGTTGAAGCTCTTCAAATCTGGGCTAAAGAGAATGCCTGGCAAGCTCCAATGCCTTTGCTCTGATACCAGCTGAAAGGGAAGTGGAACCCAAGAGGAAGAAGCTTCACGGTGAGATCTACGACACATGGAGAGCAAGAGCAAAGAGAGAGAGAGAGAGAGAGAGAGAGAGAGAGAGAGAGAGAGAGAGAGAGAGAGAGAGAGAGAGAGAGAGAGAGAGAGAGAGAGAGATAGAGAGAGACTCAAAAGTGGGAACTCCAACAACCACAATGTGTGGTTGGGCCTTCCATTATTCAAACTGTCACTAAAAGAATAAAGAATAAGTGACTGTGATGGGCGCCCGCACTTGCAGTGTGTGCAGTGGCGGGTACTGTTAGTGTAGTAATGCACGAGGGGCTCGGTGGAGGCACCTTTACCCCCAACACTCTTAAGAGGTATGTCTGATATGAAAGGTCACCAGAGCCACTACAGTGTCCCTTTGTAGCTCAATAGTGTCACTATCACTTCAATCTTTATTTTAAGTCTTCAGCAACTACTTCCACTTCTTCGAGCTATTTTGAACTTATATTCATCCCTTTCCAAGATTGGAAAAATTTCCCAAGCTATACATTCATCCATCATTGCACTTATAGAGGCATACCGAACATAACAAAACAGAAACAGAGGTTCTACAAAAGGTCAACAAAGGGTTAATAGAAGACATAAAAAAACCTTGAGCTCACTTAAATCATTCAAACCCATCAAGAATCAATCAATAAGCTTCCAAAAACTCTCAAACTTCATCAATCATTATTGTAATCCCTCATATAGAAGGAAAACACAACAAAATAGAAGATCAACAGACCCAAATAGAACCAATCAAACACTATCAGGACATCAACAAAACATGACATAACATCATATCTCCACTATAAACCATCATGAGCTTCCAAACCATAATCAACCTCATCCAAAACACTCTCAAGCACTTCCAAAATAACTAAACGTCATTCAAACTCCATAGAAAATCAACCATTCAGTCCATAAAAACAACAAAAATCAGCCAAAAAATCAAGTCATTTCAACCCTCAACATATCCCCACACTTAATCAAGGAGGAGCATCCTCGCGACCTAAGAAAATAAGAATACAAGTTCAAAATATATCTCAACTTGATTTTCTTTAGCATCTTCAAGAAAACACCATCCAAGCAGTACAACCCCAACTCATGACCTGTATCTAATAAAGAATTGCAACAAAAGAAAGACATCTTTATCCATTATCACAACTTTGAAAGATAAAAGCATGAAAAATTGTTAAAGGATGTAAGAGGTTCTGCATCTTTGCATCTTGAGCTATCCATTCAACATCATCATCATCACGAATCTTCAAAAATATATCTTCTTGAATAGTGTTGAATCTCTAACCACCATGACCCCATTATAGAACAAAATAACCATCATACACATGCACACACTTACACAAAATAACCATCTGAATGGCACCCCCAAAAGAGAGATAACATTATAAATCATAAAAATTTAATATTCATGGGTGTCAATGAAGATGATCCCTCTTGAAGGCTTGGTGAATATGGAAATGATCCATATATAAAGATTCGTCTACAAAAGTCTTAGAAGGATTTTGGAAAATTTGCAAATAACACATCTTCTCCACCAAGACAAGATATCTGCTTAGCAAACAAAGAGCATGAAAGTACAAGATATTCAATTGTTGAGGATCAATAGTCACATCCACATTCATTCACAGCTTTGATATCAACTTCTTATCATTATGCAAATGCCTATGTATATACACCAGATATCAGGCAAAGTGAGTAGTCAATCTCATTGAAGGTTTTGAAGACTATGAATGTTTCTAAGCAAAATAAAGATAGTTTTGAAAAGCTTGGCTAGTAGTTGTCCATTCTCCTGGAATCAATGGCCAATTGATCTAAGGTCCCATAAGTGAATCTCTTGCACTCCATCCTCATCTTCTAGGAATCTTCTGATCAAAACCTGCATAGTCACTAACCAACTGAGGGGGATGAGGGATAGAAGTGGTAGGAGAGGGAAGAAGAATCAGTGAAAGAGGATGAAGAGATGGGTAAGCAAAATCATGAAAGGAAGAATGAGCTAAAGAGGGATTAGCTCATTATTCCAAGCCAAGGTAGAAAGAGGGATGGGTAAGCAAAATCATGAAGGACTGTGAAATCCATAGGAGATGAGGAAGGAATTGGCTGTACAGTAGGACTTAGCAAAGTAGAACGGGACTGAGCTAGTTGTTCCTTAAGTTGTTAAATCTAAGTGTTACTCTATTCTAGGGTGGTATTAGCTAATTTAAGCTCTTTTGTTTGGGAAACTATCAAAACTTTAAGCTCTTGAGACTCTTGAAATAATCTATCCCTCTCCTTAGTCACATTAACCACTTGGGATTTAATTTTTAGCCAATTGAGTTTGCAAACTACAAATCTCCACTTTCTGAGCATCAGTAATCTTAGTCTGCTGCTCCATCTAGGTAAAAAGGTCAGAGAATCTTTCTTGAGCAGAAACTTTCACTTTATTCAACTCTTCTTTGGTATATTTGCTGAACTTCTTCAAGAAGAATAAAGCTGCTAGATACAGGTAGTAACTGAGAGTTCAATAGAACTCTAGATGTCTTTGCATAAGAAAGGAATTGTGTCTCCTATCCCCAAGCATTGTACAAAGGGAATGGAAATATCTAGATTACCATCACGATGTGCTCTGAAAAGATTCGGCATTGTGAGAAAAGCTGGCAGTTCACTGTTAGATTGAACAAGAATGTAGACCGGAGGAGGAGCTGGGGTTGCTCAGCCATGCATTTAAGTCGCTTCCTCTGAATCACCACAAGCAAGAGAGGGGATCAATATTCTCAATGACAACATCAGTGCTTTCAGTAGAGGAAGAGGAACCTCTAGAGGATGAATTGGTAATGTTGGAACTTCCTTTGCAGGGGTAGCATACGCCAAGAAAACAGAAAGATAGGAAACAAATGTGACATTAGTCACATTACCCCTTGTGGCTCTGATCCATCTTTACCAGGAGATAAGAACTCCAATCAATAGTAATTCCTTTCAACACCATTCAAGAAGCTATGAATAACTCCTTTGAAATGTAGTTAGAAGGTGTTTTGGCAAGCATAAACCTATCGTTGGTATAATTGCTTCCAAACAGCATTGGAGATCATGGAGACACTAATGCTTGAAGTAGTAATAACCCTCTTAGGGTCAATCATGGGTCTGCTTCTGCAATAACTTGAGCATATCCTCATTAGAAAACAATTGTCGAGTAGTAGGAAAAGGGTCTCCTCAATATGGTAAGGATAGAGCTTTGCCCAAGCTCTTAGGCATCATATGGATAATTGTTCCTCGAATAGGACCAGACCTCTTATTGTAAGAGGCTAAAAATTGATCACAGACATCAGTATCCTCTGGGATAAGTGGCAATGAAAGTGCTACAAACTTGGATAATCTTGCCTTACTAACAATATCCAAATCCGGCAATAATGAGTAGTCATGAGACACCAAAGGAACATACTAGAATGGGGGAGGAGTACAAGGCGACATTCAGATGGTTTACACACACCACACTCACACATAAACAATCACAAAGAATTCTTGCAAAACAACTAAAATAATAGGAGATAATATATCAACCACAAAAACTCTCACAGACTTGACCAACTAACTAACCACCCTAAGTAATCCACATCCTATAAAAATTTCGGCATGACCTCTACACTTATGCAACCCAAAGCTTCATGTCATGCATATATACAAGCACTCAATATCCTTGTATCAGGCAAAAAAGAGAAAGAAAAATACACACAGAATCCAAGACTCTAATCAAATAACTAATAAAAATACCAAACCAAAATACAAATTGACTGACTAGAACGTCTCCCATCTCCCCACGTAATGCCTCATTGAAAAAGGGAATGTGCAATGTGAGGGGAAAGGGGGATTTAATTAAAAGTTTCTTTTACAATTTAATTATCAAAGGGTGAATTTTTATTAGGTAATAAACCTTAATTTAAAAACAACATTTTATTTTATCCATTAAAAACTTATTAAGTTGACAGTGCTTACTAATGTGCCTTGACTATGTCCAGACCTTTGGGTCTCTAAATGCAAGTTTTTTTTACAAATTAATGTGTATGTAGCACTTTTTGTTTAGTGAATGCAGTTGTGACAACGGGTTTATTTATTACAAACTAATAAGTGTGTTTGTGCGCACGAAGCATGTGCTTTGTGAACGGTTGGTTCTTTTTAATTAAGCCAAATGTGTGTTTAACACGAATGCACGTGAAAAATGTGATCAACTGGTTCATTTTTTGTTTTGTCATTTTTTTAATAATTATTTGTGATGTTTGTGCAAAAATAAAAATATGGAAAAAAAGAAAAGGAACGGAGTACCTAGAAGAGGGTGTGTATGCAAGTAAAGTCTAAATGTACAATCAATAAACTGATGTGATGCAACCACAAGGGAATCTAAAAAGAAAAATCCAACGAGTTGAAAAATTTTGCCATTATAAGCTAAACAAACTAAACACCATGGCGACTATTTTTCAATAAATTGTGATGTGTTTTTTTCTATCATGTGTACATTCAACTATGTCCATGAAATATGCTCAATCTGGTTTTACTATGCGTGTTTTGGTTTGTTTGTCAATTTGGGATTTTTCTATGAGTTTTTGTTTTATTTTTTAATCAGTTTTGATATAAATGTGTGATTAATATTTTTTCTCTTTTTTAAATTAAGCAATGTAGGTTGAAAGCTAAGCACAAAAGTACACTAGATTTTTAAGAAATTTTCTAGTCATTTTTTGAAGTTAAAAAAGATTTTTTCAAGAATTTACACGTTTAATGAGGGTTTATTATTCAATTAATTGGTTCCCAATTGATTTTAATAATTTCAACATATGTGAATGATCCAATAATGTAAAGGAAAGTTATTATAATTTTTTGGATTCTTTAAGGAAAATTTTCTTGATTTTTAAGCACTTTTTCCCTTTTTTGGATAAATTTGCATGAAATTAAAGGGTTTTAATTTTTTTTCTATTTTTTGTTGGCATTTTCAATTGATAAAAATTCTTCGAATTTTCAAAAATTATAACGTTGTATCAAAAAACTTTCTAGAATTTTTTCATATTTATTTGCAATTTTGATTTAAGTTTTATGATTTTTTATGAGTATATGTAATGTGTTTTTAGGGTTTTTCAATTTTGAAAGATTAAAAATTCAAAAAATGTACCTGAAAATGGGTTCCACATCAACGGCATGTGAACAACTGCTAGCTCACCACCCCATGGGAAAAAGTTGCACGCACGTCCTTGTGCATGAACATCCGCAATCACGAACACGCGCAACAAGGGCCAAAATGTCGGACGTAAACAAGACCTTAAGACGGTGAAAAGGGGTGGTCACACATGAAAAAATAAAAGAAATGAGGGAAGGGGGAAATTGGGTTTAGTGGGTTGTATAAAGGGTCATTATGTGTGGGGTAGGTATTTGTTTTTTTTAAATATGTGTTTGAATTGAAATTAGGAATATATATATAAGAAGTTGTGCGGCGACGAAGGTTGCAAGTGGCACGACGAGGGTGCAGGCGGGCTTTAGTAGCACATCGATGGTGAGGTCACGAGCAATGTGCTCCGATCAAGGTAGGAGAGGAGGCAACGGATGAGGCGCAGGGGGCTGCAGCAGCACATCGACAGCAAGGTCGTGGGTGGTGTGCTCTGGTCAGGGCGGGAGTGGAGGCGGTGGACGGGGCGTAGAACAACGGCCTCAACAATGAACCATTTACGATGGCGGCACAGACGCAGTGGTAGTAGTCCGAAGGGAGTGGCGGCAACAAGCACAAGGCGCAAGCAGCAAGGAGGGGGCCACCAAGAGGTAGTGGGTGGCAGGGGAGGAGAGAGGACTAGGAGGAGGAGGAGAGGAAGGGGAGGGGGAAGGGGTACGCGGGTGGGGAAGAGGGAGAGGGAGAGAGAGAGAGAAGGGGGTTGGGAGGGAAGGGAGGATGGTGGGAGGGCATGGGTCGAGGGAGGAGGATAGTTGGGGAGGGAGGAAAGGGTGGGTCGTTGGTTGGGGGGTTGGATTTTTTTTTTTCGCTTTTTGTTGTTTTTAGTGTTATTGTGAATTAACTTGTTTCCGTTTTCTGTTTTTGTTTTTGAATTAACTGGTTTCTTATTTTTTTGTTTTTTAAATTAATTTTTTTTGTGACTTGTTTTATTTTTTAAAAATTAAGGGTGGGTTTATTGGTTTGAGTTTTTTTTTTGTGGGTTTTGTTTGTTTGGATTTGGATTGTTGTGTTTTTTTTTTTTTGGATTGATTTTGTTTTATAATGTGAAAAGGGAGAATCCCCTCATTGCATCACACATGAATGCAAGCAAGGGAGTAAAAAATTAGGACGAAAGAAAAAGGGTGGGAAAGTGAAACAGGATGTCCGGGAACAAATAAGGGCGTTCATGTGGAAAAAAGGCAAAACTTGGACCTACAAATACACACAAAAAAATAATATTGGAAAATCCGTCGATCAAAACAAAGGGCAGTCAAAAGGAAAAATATTTAGGATGATGGGGCGGACCAAGCTCGCACAATAGAACGCTTTTGTAATAGAGATAAGACTCTATCACATGGGAAAAACAGTAAAAACACGCTCAAAAAGAGGAAGAAAACATTAATAGAGAAAAATATGGAAGTCAAAACAAGGAAGAATAAAAACGAAAAATGGCCGTAGGGAAGTGGCAAACAGGATGGGTAAGGTAGAACACAGTCCTGTGGGCAGTAGAGCACGTTTGGTGCGCAGATCGGACGTTGTATGCTCGCGTAGTGAATGCCGGAAGGTCCCCAAGAACAATGAACTCTACTTTTTGCACAAATTACAAGGTAAAAATCATGAACGACAAGTCTAGCAAGAGACCAATTGGGTGCAATCTCCCCCCATGCCTTGTGTGAGCGCCCCACAAAGCATGTATTTTATGTATATTTCATCTTCATGCTCAATAATAGCCCAATTTACAAAAAATAGTAAGCTTTTAGCTTTTGAGTTTGCTTTAACACAAAAATAGGAATAAAGCTAATGGACGGTGCCCAAAGAGTCTGGCACGCCCAATACAATGTCCAAATAGAAATAACATAACCGTGCGCCCATGCGCATACAAAATAATAATAAATAATCGATGCCTCAATAAATAGGCATGACAAAATATAGGCGTGGCGCCTATCAAAATATAATCCATAAATCGAATACTCGCTATCCTCCAATGCTTTCCTTCGCCACTGTTGCTATCTCTACACATCAACAACTGAAGCATTCACAATCGTTAGTAAAACAATACAATTAAACCGACAAAAGTGAATACCTAGCAGTCTTCAGCTACATAAATAAATCAACTGGTTAGAAATAAATCCTAACCTTAATTTATTATGAGTGCGCACTCTAAACTCATAAACGTTTATTAATTTAATATGCATTTTGCGGAATCGCCCGCTATGGAATCACCCATGTACACACTAAATTAATGAAACGCCCGAAAAGGACAGGCATCCCCATCAACTTCTCGCACAAAGAATCCACTTTGTGTATGAGCCCCGGTCATCAAAGTTTACGGAATCCACCGTAAAACCTCACGGAATCCACCGTGGCACGGAATCCACCATGAAATATGCCTCCTGGCATCATACCCCCGGGGTGGGATAGCAATTGACCTCAATTGCTATTAGCTCAATGTGGAGCTAACAGAGTGGGGAAAGCATTTAAGTCTCTAGCATGCATCCATTGTGCTTCCTCTACAGGATGGTTCTTAAATTTAACTAGATATCTAGAATATCTTCGGCCAGTTCTAGTGGTCATGAAGTCAGTGTCTATGATAGCTTCTGGTTCAAGTATTTCAGTCTCTTCCTCTAATAAAGGCGGGTTTTCATAAACAGGGTGTACAGGTAATTGACCTCTAAATGGTCTCAATAAACTAATGTGAAATGTGTTGTGAATTTTCCAATGAGGTGGTAATTCTAACTTGAATGCATTGTCATTAATTTTATGAATGATCCTAAATGGTCCATAGAATCTAGGGGGTAATTTCACAACTGGATGTCTATCTACACTTTGTAGTCTACGTTTTTCTATTCTCAACCAAACATAGTCATCAACTTTGAAATTCATTGCTTGTCTTTTCTTGTTGGCTTGTTTGGTATATGATTGCTGGGCTTTGGCAATCATATCTTTAACCTCATCAAAAATAGTGTTATGCATACTAGCAATATCATCAGCACTCTGAATTCTATTTGACAAAGATGCAACAGGTGTAGATAATCTATATCCATAAATCACTTCAAACGGTGCTTTCTTTGTAGATGTGTGTGGTGTATTGTTATATGCAAATTGTAATAAATGCAAATGTGTGTCCCATGTTTGTGGTTTAGAGATAGTATATGCACGTAAAAGATCTAGAATTGTGCTATTAGTGGCTTCTGTTTGTCCATTAGTTTCAGGATGAAATGTAGATGAAAAATCAATCTTTGTGCCTAGGTTAGCAAACAGAGTAATCCAAAAGTTGTTACAAAATCTAGAATCACGATCTGAAATAATAACTTTTGGCAAGCCATGGTTAGTAAAAACAGTTTTCAAAAATAGCTGTGCTGCTTGTGATGTTGTTAAAGTTTTCTTACATGGAATGAAATATGCTTGTTTACTAAATCTATCTACAACTGTCCAAATCATATCATGGTTAGATTTAGTATTAGGTAAACCAGTAATGAAATCCATAGAAATTTGTTCCCAAGGTTTAGATGGAATAGACAAAGGCATAAGTAATCCATATTGTTTACCATGATGTCTCTTAACTCTTTGACAAATCAAACATTCAGAAACAAAGTTAGATACATCAGTGTCCATATGCGGCCAATAAAAATCTTCAGTTAATATACGTAAGGTAGATATGATACCTCTATGACCTTGATATGGGGGACAATGAATCTCATTCAAAACAAAAGATCAGAATGGAATTGTAATACACAATCTCTTTTCATAAAACATAAATCCATCATTATATGACAATGAATCAATAGGAATCAAATTATTTTGAACTAATTTATTCCAATCAGCATGAAAAGTAATATCCTGATGATAAGTATCTTTCATAGCAATCAAAGAATCAAAAGATATAACATAAATATTATGAATGGCAGGTCTTCTACTCAATGCATCAGCCACTACATTTTCTTTTCCAGGTTGGTATTGAATGATAGGATGAAAACTTTGAATAAAGGAGGCCCATTTGATATGTCGGTCAAAAATTTGGGGTTGGCTAAGTAAATGTCTAATACTTTGCTGATCGGTCTTAATCATAAATTCTGAACCCATTAAGTAGTATTTCCACTGTCTTAATGCTTGTACAACTGCTAATAGTTCTTTGTCATATGTGGAATATTTCAGTTCAGAAGGTTTCAGCTTACAACTAGAATAGGCTATAGGATGGTTGTCTTGCATAAGTACAACGCCTATTCCTGATCCACTAGCATCGGTCACTACTAGAAAGAATGGTCTATTAAAATCAGGCAACTGTAGAACAGGGGCATGGGTTAATGTATGTTTCAATAAGTCAAAGGATTTCTGTTGATTTTCGGACCAATGATAGACAATACCTTTCTTCAGAAGTTTGGTTAATGGTAAAGCAAGTAATGAAAAATTACGTACAAACTTCCTATAGAAACTAGCAAGACCAAGGAATGAGAGTAACTCATGCATGTTTTTAGGTACAGGCCAATTTAATATTGCATCTATTTTCTTAGGATCAACTTTAATTCCATCAGATGATACAATATGACCTAAATACTCAATTTCTGTTTTAAAGAATTCACTCTTTTCAGGATTTGCATACAGTTGATTTTCTTTCAATAACTGAAAAACCAATGACAAATGCTCATAATGTTCTTTCTCATTTTGACTAAACACCAAAATATCATCAAAGAAGACAATTACACAATACTGATATTTCAAAAATATACGGTTCATCATTCTACTAAACGTAGCAGGTGCATTAGTCAATCCAAATGGCATTATAAAAATTCATAATGACTAAACTGTGTCCTAAATGCAGTCTTGAATATGTTTGACGTATCTAGTGTCACCTGATGATAACCAGACTTAAGGTCTATTTTACTAAATATAGCAGATCCTTGTAGTTTTTCCATAAGGTCATCAACTCTAGGAATGGGATACCTATTCTTTACAGTGATCTTATTTAAAGCTCGATAGTCAATGCACATACGATAAGTATTATTCTTTTTCTTGACTAACAGAACAGGTGCACCGAATGGAGAACTGCTAGGTCGAATCAATCCTCTATTTAGTAATTCCTCAACTTGACTTTTAATTTCTTTTTGCTCTATCTGGTTATGCCTATATGGTGCTTTGCAAGGTGGTTGTGTGCCAGGGATCAAATCTATCTTATGGTCTTCTGGACGTGAAGGAGGTAAACCAGGTGGTAGGTCTTCTGCAAAACAGTCCTTAAAATGTGCAAGAAATTCTTTATGCCTAGGGTGCATATGATTTTCTTTTACTTGCAGTTCATTCACCCAAATGAGATAAGATTTACTACTCTTGCGTAATGCACGTTTAGCTTGAGTATGCGAAAGCAGTGGAAAAACATTAGATGCATGCATACCATACAATGTAATAGGTTTTCCTTGAAAATTAATATTCATTGAATGTGTGGAATAATCTATATCTGGGTTATGCTGGTGACGCCAAGGCATACCTAAAATAATGTCACTTGACTGTAATGGAATAGCTAGGAAATTTCTTCTTTCAGTATATTGACCAATTTGAATCTCTAAGTCATGCACTTCCTGTGTACCATTATACCTAGTGCTTAAGAATGCAGCTTTGATGCGATAATGCGTAGGTGCAGTCTGTAACTTCAATTCCTTTACTAATTTTGCTGAAATAAAATCATAAGTACTACCATTATCATGCAAAATAATATTTTCCTTTCCATGCACCAAACATTTCATAGTCAATAAAGAATGTGGAGTAGGTATATCTGGTAAAGTATCCGAAGTAGTAATAGTGTCGTCCTCATCTTCAATGAAATCAGGCATATCTTCATGTTCGTCTTCGTCCATTTCTCCAAGGTAGTTGATATGGGCAGGTGGCTTCTTTGAATGACAATTTGCTGCTAGATGTCCAGGCTGGTGGCATTTATAGCATACTATTGGCTTAGCTTTGGTTACATTGTTTGCAATGGCGGGAAGTCTAGGTACATTAGGGTTTGGATGTGGAATAGGCTTAGGGTTTTGATTGACATTGGATGGTAATGCAGGTGGTTTTGCCCAATTTTTGCGGAAAGATGATGAAGAGAAACGACCTGGATTAAATATTCTAAAATTGGAATTGAATTGTTTAGATCCATAGTTACCATTGGCTTGGAATTGCTGTGGATGTCTGTCTCTACCTCGTAGCTTATCTTCAGTGTCGTGAGCTAGTGAAATGGCATCTTCAAGAGTAGCAGGCTTGAACATGTTAACTTTAGTGTAGTAATGCCCAAGGAGTCCAGACATATACTTGCACTTGTGTGTCGCTTCAGGTACGTCTTCAAGCATGCGTAGCTGGAGTAATGCATTCCAAAAACGCTCTGTATACTGAGGAATAGGCTCACGATCCCGTTGTTGGAGAAGATCCCATTGCTTAATAGCTTTCTCATGAAATTGTGGTGGAAGGAAATTCTTCATAAACTTCTTCTTGAAATTCTCCCAAGTATCAGGACAATCTATGCTCTTGCCTACTACAGTCCACCAAAGAGATACTTTGTCTACTAAATGATTAGTGACACACTTGATTTTATCTTTTTCTGCATAGGTTTCCTCATGGAAATAGTCATCAAACTGACTAATGAATGCTAGAACAGTTTTTCCTTCTCGTATGCCATTGAAAGTACGGAATTTGAAACTTCTTTTACTTATCTTTGATTCCTTGCGGATGGTTTGAGCTTCAAGAGTTGCATCGATGGTACGTCGAATAAGATCTTCAGCTTGAGGTTCTTCTTTGTCGGTAGACGCTCTTTGTAAATTTGCCAGTTGAGCTTGCAATGCTTGCCTAGCCCTTCGTTCTTCTTCCAATTGCATCATGATTAAGTCCAGCTTTTGCTCCATCGTAGGCTCAGGTAAGTCGCCTTCAGCCATAAGATCATCCATATGTGGTTTCGTCATCCTGCAAAACTAAAAAGACCTTTCTCACTCAAAATCAAGTTAGCGGGATGAGCGTAGCTCAAGTTCGGGAATACAAGGCTTATGTGTTTTTGGGTATGACTTTCTCAATCTTTGGAAAATCTGTGATTTATCCTTCTTTGTATGCTGAAAATGCTTCAACAAACCTGCGTATGGGTAGAGTACCTTCCAATGAACAACTTTGCAGTTCGGAGTTTCTGCGCAGGAACAACCCTTCTATGAGTTTTAGACAGAAGTCAGTTTTGACTCCAGTTGACTTGTCTGACTTGCAGAGTTGCAGAATTGCAGAACTTAGTAGATTTACAGAACTTGCAAAACTTGACCTGCTTTAGATGACTTGCAATATTTCAACTTGAGAGACTTGCAGAATCCACTTAGTGTGTCCTGACTTACTGAAACTTAGGTAGCTTTGGTGCTTTAGTAAGTAAGCTCAAAAGCTTACTGTCATAAAACGTAATTTCAGGGGGGGGGGGAGGGGAGGGGCCGTTTTTCTGCCCACGGCAGAAAAATCGGAGGTCTCTGAAGACCTCGTGATGACAAATCGAAGCTTTTCCAAGCTTCTTAAAGCTTAGCAAGATTTAATGCTAAGCTTACTAATAATAAAGCTTTGAAGTTTATGAGCTATGGAGGATTTCTCCTGTTTATCCACGACTTGATGAAGGAGATGTAGAAGTGGTCCTCCGCCTCTGTAGCCCGGTTCTTCGCGATCCAATGACAGAAAAAGGGGTTCTTGATCGCCAGAAGTCTGCATGTATCAACGGTTCGCGACGAGATTGACCGTAGAGCTCGATCGTTCCAGGAGCTCCGCCTTCGTACGAGATGGGTAGCGATTGGAAGCTCTTGATCTCAGCTTCGCTCTGATACCACTGGTGCGCAGATTGGACGTTGTATGCTCGCGTAGTGAATGCCGGAAGGTCCCCAAGAACAATGAACTCTACTTTTTGCACAAATTACAAGGTAAAAATCATGAACGACAAGTCTAGCAAGAGACCAATTGGGTGCAATCTCCCCCCATGCCTTGTGTGAGTGCTCCACAAAGCATGTATTTTATGTATATTTCATCTTCATGCTCAATAATAGCCCAATTTACAAAAAATAGCAAGCTTTTAGCTTTTGAGTTTGCTTTAACACAAAAATAGAAATAAAGCTAATGGACGGTGCCCAAAGAGTCTGGCACGCCCAATACAATGTCCAAATAGAAATAACATAACCGTGCGCCCATGCGCATACAAAATAATAATAAATAATCGATGCCTCAATAAATAGGCATGACAAAATATAGGCGTGGCGCCTATCAAAATATAATCCATAAATCGAATACTCGCTATCTCCAATGCTTTCCTTCGCCACTGCTGCTATCTCTACACATCAACTGAAGCATTCACAATCGTTAATAAAATAATACAATTAAACTAACAAAAGTGAATACCTAGCAGTCTTCAGCTACATAAATAAATCAATTGGTTAGAAATAAATCCTAACCTTAATTTATTATGAGTGCGCACTCTAAAATCATAAACTTTTATGAATTTAATATGCATTTTGCGGAATCACCCGCTATGGAATCACCCATGTACACACTAAATTAATGAAACGCCCGAAAAGGACAGGCGTCCCCATCAACTTCTCGCACAAAGAATCCACTTTGTGTATGAGCCCCGGTCATCAAAGTTTACGGAATCCACCGTAAAACCTCACAGAATCCACTGTGGCACGGAATCCACCATGAAATATGCCTCCTGGCATCAACATTCACATGGAAAAATGACAAAAATACCAACGAAAACAAAGACGAAAATTAATACGAGAAAATCTCTGCATTGGAATGGAGTACAATGAAAAGGAAAAATATCAAAGGAAACCTATGGAGCAAGATTGTTAGATCAAAATGCATGTCTGGTGGCATTAAGAGGAGTTCGTGTGGAAAAAATATGTATGAAAACTCATAGAAAAATTAATATTAGAAAATTGATGGCCTGAAATAAGATGGGAAAAAAGGTAAAAATATGCAAAGGAGTATTTTGAACAAGGCTATCTAATCAAAAATTAATTCTAAGGTGTTGAGGACAGGTTCATATGGAAAAAGAGTAAAAAATATACACGAAAATACCCAAAATTACATAAAGATTAATAACGGACAAATAGTATATTAGAATCATGGGTAGTAAAATGAAAAAATGTCAAGGCAAAGGTTTAGGTCAGGGTTATGACATCACATTACTATTCTAAAGCAAAAAAGGCACATTCACATGGAAACATGTGAAATGGACCTTTTTTAAAAAAAATTTAATAACCCGTGATCCGTGTCTCGCAACTGGGGGTGGTAAAAAGGAAAAGTGACCAAGTCAAATGGAAAAATAGGGCTGTAAAGCTACATATTTATTTTGGTAAACGTAGGATACATTCACGTAAAAACACATCAAAACAAAGGATAAAGACCAACAATCAAGGAATGACCCCAAGATGGGGTGAAAAGAAGATAGGTGGGTGGGGAAGGGACCCCATCAGGGCAAGATTAGGACATGGTATACTTGTATCGTCCAGTAGGGATGTTTCCATATGGGTATGCAAAACGAACGCGTAAAGACGCGTCTCCACATTTAAAACCTTAATAGATCGAATTGACTCATCAGCAAGGACCTAACACTTGATCGTAGGGTTAGAAGAACTTGGCTAGCTTTGCAGATGGTCGAGGTGAACCGTCATTGTCACGTAAAGGATTGTAGTTGTTGGCACGAGGTACCACAATGCACCATATCAACCTTATCAAGGATGGCACGAACCATGCATGAGCACCCATGGAGGTATCTTTGTTGATGAAACATTGGTTAAATCATCAATGGCAAGGTATATAGCACTCAATCGTGGCAATATCACTCATGTTGGAATGTTAGATCAGTTGCTTGCCCCATAGCTCATGTCTCTCAATAAATAATAATCAAACCCATATCTCACATCTGATTCAGAAATCGACAAGAGGGATGGTTTAGAGGGAGTATGCCAATGCACATAGTTGATGGTGCATCATTGTGTCCCAACCATTTGGCATAGGTGCAAGAAGGAAGGCCATGGAGCCTTATTGTGCAGTATGCTAAACAAAATGAGGTGTATAGTGATGATAGAGGAGATCCGTCTCATGTGTACATAGGGAAACGAGAACATACATGTCTCCAAGGGTCATAGCGTCCCTCAATCCTCACCTCTTAGTTGATGAAGGGAAAATCAATCATGCTCAACCCCCCCTTTGTCTCTTGCTCTGTTGATGATTATAAGAGGGCAACTGAGTTCTTCACATCCTGTTGATTAAATCCTTATTTCCACTTGTGTGAAGGTTATATGCCTTTTGCACAATTGATGGTGCAATATAGCGCATCCCACCATGTGCGTCAACATGCAGTGTGAGAAGGAAGGCCAAGGAGCCTTATAATGCCATGCACATGAACAATTTGTGATTTATGCATTGAGAGGCCAATCCCCTGTGTGCAATGCTCCATTCACAAAGCTCACCTCTCTATTGGATATAAGAGGCAAGGACTAGTCACTCACCCCACCCTCTGTCGTCTCATGCTTTGTTGATGAATACAGAGGGCAGCCCATACTCACACCCCTATCCAGTTAGGATGAAAGCTCACATCATTCAAGTTTTGTTGATGAAAATCGACTACATCTAGTTGATGATGTCAACTTGTATTGATTGATAAAGAGGCATACCCAAGGAGGTAGCCAACACCCCTAGTACTTAAATTGCACATTGGAAATATCGGCTGTTGTAGGAATCAAAAGCACCGATGGGGTTGCAGGATTCAGTGCACTAAGGGAGGTAGCTTTGAAATTGCTTTTGGAAGAGTTCTACTAGTAATTCAATTGTCCTAGACTGCAGAGTGTTATCACCTTTTCCACAACCAACTTCCCTCCAAGTGTATGTGTCACCATTTCTTAGAACGAGGCCCATTATAACAAGGGATTTCTTCCTTTTCTCTCATAATAGTTTTGATTTGATTTTTTATTCCACTTTTTTTTCTTTTTTTTTCTTTTTTCCTATTTTCGAGAGTGTTTTTACCTTTTCTAAAAGAATGGATCGGCATGACGGGGACCGAAGTCATTTTCTCCCATGACCAATATATGTTTATTTATTTTTTGGTTTTTTTTTCTTCTTTTGAAAGAGGAGAATGGCAAGAACACCATGTATCAGAACCATCCTCACCACCTTTGCTAGATTAGATGGAAAGGGAGCACTGTTGGGATGGAAGATGGTTGTAAGGGGTTAACAAAGCAAGGCCACCTTATCAAGATAAGCAGGAGGGCTATCAGGAGCAATAGACAAAGCCTTACCAACCGATGCACAAAGAATGAGGAAGCTATTGGTAATGATTGTTAGGATCCCTAGGGGAGAAAAATACTTCTTTAGGCGATAGCCAATAATCAGGAAAGGATTATTAGAAGCATCGAATATCTACACTTGGACAGACCCATTAGGGTTGATGATAAATACCTTATAGGGGCCCATCCATCGTCGCTAGTGAAGCTTGCTTGGAAATTTTCCAAATTGAGAATCATAGGCTAGGACTAAGTCACCTTCCTTAACTCTTGCTTGATGAAGTTGTCACGATAGGCCTCTCTGCGAGCTTGCATGGCTTCCATGCAACACTGTAGGACCATCCTACGAGTCTCATCTAGACATTCCAGGTGTAAGAGATGATGTTGCAAGGACTCATCATCTCCCAAGCATCCTTTGATAGCCACACACAAAGAGAGTAGCTCTAACTCAATAAGGAAGACAACTTTGTACCATATACCAAGTGGAAAGGGGTCTATCCTATAGCAGCCTTATGAGAGGTTCTATACGCCTAGAGGGCCTCCCTAAGGCATTTGTGCCAATCCTGACAATGTGCGGCAATCAACCTTGTCAGAATCAAGCAAAGGATGCAATTGGTAACTTCAAGTTGTCCATTGGCTCTGGGGTAATAGGGTGTGGACTTACGATGACATATCTTGTACAACTCTGTCAATTCTTCCATAATCTTGTTGATAAAGTGTGTACCTCAGTCACTTACAAGCTCTAAGGGACTACCAAAATGGGTAAAGATATTCTCGTATAGAAATAGGGCCATGCTATTTCCATCATCCCGCTTAAGAGCTTTGGCTTCACACCACTTCATCATGTAGTCCATACAAACCAAGATGTATGTATTCTGTTTCCTTTTGGTTGGTGGACTAATGGGACCAACGAAGTCAATTCCCCACTTTTCAAACGGCTTTAGGGAAAGGATGAGTTGTAGTGGCATAGCGCTAGATTTGGTTAGCTTTCCCATTCTTTGACAAGCATCACAATGTTTGCAGTAGTCATAAGCATCCTTGTGGAGGGTCAGCCACATCAATATCCAAATTCCCAATCTCATCTCCTGCAACACACCTTCACAAGACTTCATTGTTACCTTTCTTGTACAGAGTGCCACCTAACAGAGTGTACAGGGCTAATTCCAACATAAGCTTCTTCTTCTCACAGCTCTAAATAACAAGGGGATATTGTTGCATTGACAAGAGGTTAGCTACGTCTACGTACCAAGGGGTAACTGTTTCAACTAGAAAGAGGAAAGCATCAGGAGGTTCGAATCATCTTGCTCTTCATTATCGCTCTAAGGGATTCACGACAGATGATCAACTAGGACATGGGAGCAATTAGGTTTGGTAACCACTATAAAGTCGAACTCCTGAAATAGAAGGAGCCATCTCATCATTTGTCCCTTCACATCGGCCTTGTTCATTAAAAAGGATAGGCCCTCATGGCCCACATAGAATTTGAAGTGTGTCAACAATAGCTAGTGTTAGAATTTCTCCAAGGCAAACACCATTGCCAAACACTCAAGCTCCATCATAGTATAGTTCCTTTCTCTATTGGTTACTTTTTGGCTTGCATAATAGATAGGTTGATCTAACTTTGAGGGGGCCTTTTGACCGCACCTAGGCCTTCAACTAACACATCGGTATGCACATGGAAGTCCTTTGTCCAATCAGGAGGTTGTAGGATGGGTGCTTCAATCAAGCATTGTTTCAAAGTATTGAATGCCTTGTCACAATCAACAGTCCACATAAACTCTACATCTTTCCTTAGGAGCTTATGCAGGGGGCTACCTTTATCGCAAAGTGTGCAATGAATCTTCTATAATAGCCCACATGGCCGAGGAATCCCCTCAATTGTTTGAGGTTGCTTGGCATTGTTAAAGTTGCAATCTTCTCGATCTTGGTAGGGTCTAATGCTATCCCCTGTGCAAAGACAATGTGACCCAGAAGAGCTCCTAATGAGACTTTGAAGATGCATTTGTCCAGGTTGAGAGAGATCCCATACCCTAGACATCTATTGAAACACTGCTCTAGGTGTCCCCAATGCTCACGGATTAGGCTATAAACACAAAAGTCATGTAGGTACACCTTAATAAAGTCATGCAGATGGTTTTGGAATGCGGCCATTATCACTTGTTTGAATGTAGCAATAGCATTATAGAGCTTGAACAACTTCACTCTATAAGCATAGGTTCCCCATTTTGTTGTAAAGGTCATTTTTTATTGATCTTCTTCTACGATTTGGACTTGATTATATCCATTGAATCCATCCAAGATGGAATATATCTTATGGCCTACTAGTGTGTCCAAAAACTAGTGTGAAAGGAATAGGGAAATGATCATTCTTGGTCTTGGAATTCAGCTTTTGGAAGTCCACACATATTCACAACTTTCTATTCTTCTTGGGTACTATCAAGATGGGAAAAACCATTGACTATTTGCCACTGGATAGCTAAATTTGGCTTCAAGGAGCTTAAACAATTTAGCTTTCACAAGGGCGAAGTAATTTGGATTCATGCACCTCTGTCTTTGCCTCACAGGCTTGGCATTAGGCTCTAGGTCGATGTGATGTTGGCATACTATAGAATCAATACCCTTTAGATCTTTATATGACCATGCAAGCATGTCCAAGTTCTTCTTCAATAGGTCATGCATGTCCGATAGTTCTTCTTCTGGAAGATTGATACCCACCTTCAGATGACACTCGATACCATCTACATCCACGAATATTAATTGCTTTTCACCTTCCACTTCACGGATGAAGGTCCCATGGACTGCTTCTGGGTAGAGATTCAACTTCTTCAAGGGAGTAGTGACCTCTTTTGATGATCCACTAAAATCAACTTCCTCTTTCAGTGGGGACTTACCTTGCTCCTTGGGAAGATAAAAGAGTATTAGAGATATTTCAGATCTTATAGGAGGGCTATTTGTCTCTTGACTTGAGGATTTATCTTCTAAGGATGCATCCAAGAACATCACATAAAAGGAACCTTTTGAGTTATGTTTGAGCTACCAGGCTGGTGGTTGTTGGGCAAGGTGTATCTTCATCATCCTTGCTTGAGAAGGGTAGCTTTGGGAAATAAGAACCACTGCTAAAGAAAGGCTTATTTTTCTTAATCCATTTCTTATGGATATTCTACATATGATGTAACCCATTAGCCTGTCCAAATGGTACTATAGTCATTCTATCGAACAGTAGGGGATCTTCTGCTTCTATGGCCTCTGCAACTTCTTTCTCCTCTGCACCTTTTTCTTGCAGGTAGGAAAGATTCCTCCGACCCGATCTCATACTCTTCTTCTACAATGTCCTCTTTGTCCTCTTCCAATTCTGTTTTTATTTCTATAGGGGCTATGTAGTAAGAGAAGAACAAGCTCTTTGTTTATATCCTCTGCCTCTACTTCTGCTTTTACCTCTGTTTTTGTCTCTGGCTCTACTGCTACGACCATGTAGCAGGGGGAATAGTACATCCATACTTCTATCTCACTATTAGAGGTGACTTCAGAAGTCGTTTCTGGTTTAGGCAAGAGGTATTCACCCGTTGACAATGACTTTGCTTCTTTCAGCTGTTGGCTTACAGTGCCCACTATTAGGGACTGTGCCTATCTTTTCTTGGGAAGGATCTATTTGATGGATTCTTCGTCTCCTAATGTGCCATCTGTTACTTTGTTGAAGGAGTCTATTACGGCTTCAATGGAAGTGGATCCATTATCTTTTTGTGATCCATAAAACTTTAGCACCACTTTGTTGGGTCCTCTGCCTAGGGTTAGGGTTCCTTTGAACCAATCTGTCCATGCCCTTGCTTCAAAAAGCCATGGTCTTCCCAGCAACAAAGAGTATGAGGTCCTATAGGAATTTGGTTTGACCACTAGATAGGTCAACCAATAGTCTCTTCCTACAAGGGTTGTCTTCACATATGGGAGAATGCCTAAAGGCTTAATTCTACTTTGGTCTGCCAAATTGATAAGCCATTGTGTAGATTGCATACTTGCAAGCCTAGATCCTTCATTGTCACATTTGTCATTATGTTCAATGATAAACCTCCATCAATCAATACATTTGCTATAAAGCATCCTTCAATCCACACACCAATCTCTAGGGTACCAAGATCCAGGAAGGTGTTAGCTACATCCACTTCTTTCATAACCTCTAGGGCCTTGTTGGACTTGGTTGCTGTTGAGGGAGAAATCCTTAGGCCTCTTCTTCTTGTCAATATGCTTTTAAATTTCTTTCAACAACTAGGAGACAACATCAACAAACTGTCGGAATGTCAGGTTAGGTTTAAATGTGTCTAGGTCTTTGACCAAGTCATAGTCTTTAATAGGATCCACGAGCTTTTCCAATCTTTCCTTTCTCTTCTAGGAGTGGAAACATTGGCACCTCTTCTTCTTCTGGAGGTACTTTGGCATCCTGTATCTCTGGGACCTTTTGTCCTATCTCTGCTGCTCTCTCTATAGCTATCTATGGCACTTGAGGGCTCTATATTGAACCATTCTGTTTTGTGACGTTCTGTTTCGCCTTGGGAAGGTTGAACTTCATTGTCTTAGAAGTGGGATTGTTATCCGTTGGAACTGCAATTTCTCCTTTCTTTGCACACGTTATTGTGGAAGCATCCCATTCCACAAAATTGAAAGTAGGTTCTTAGGTCTTCTATCGAGTCTCGGGGATAGCTTTCATAGGAGTTGGACTAGGATAGTCTTTTGCCACTAGTGTGGCATTCTCCTTTGCATCGACTGCATAAGGGTTTGTAGTCCATGGACCTTCTAGATTTTGGACCATTGGGTGAGATATGTCCATTTTGTCCACATCTGTAACACTCCACCTCTAATCTTTAGCCACTGCCATAGCTATTGCCCTTTGTAACTTTGAGAGGAAAACCTCCTTGGGTTGAACTCCCTAGGCTTTGGTCCGATATCCTATGTGGTCATCTTGGATTCCAACAAGTTGAATCTTGCTTCTTCGTCTTTGTTTCTTCTTTCATGCATCTCCTTCAGAGAGCAAATATCTTCTGTATGGTTCTTCCTCAAGCAGTATGAACATAAAGCTCCGAGAATAGTTGGTTTTCGAGTACATTTGGTGGCTAAATGGCCTGCTTGATGGCACTTTTCACACCATGTATTAGACCACATCACGTCTCTTCCACCTCCTATAGGATTGGATATCTTGGCGGTATTCACCTTCATTGTTTGTAGTTGTTTGTAATCACATCCATAAGCTCTTTCTTGATGCTTGCGACCGAATTGGACATGTAGTCCTTCAAATTTTCACCTCCTGGGTGCTTACAGCAAGGTTTTGGAAAGCTTCTCTGATCACTGCATAAATTGGTTGGGTTGTTCCAAAGGGTCCTATGTTCCGATTCTGGTTCAGAGCTCTTGTTGAGACTAGAGATTGTTGATTCCATTTGGTAGGGTTTCATTGTTGTTGTTGAGTCTCCATTGGGGGAATTGTTTGAGGCCATTGCTATTGTGGTTGAACCATCGATTGAGGCACTGTAATCTGAAAGCCACTGTGGATTCGGTGTACTGTACTATGGCACTATTTGCATCTGAGGGTAGGGGTAGGGAATTATCCTTGGGACTACATTTGGTGGGTATACCATTCCTAGCATGAGAGGAGGTAGAACTCTCTTCTTGAGGTCATTGACAACCTTACTTTGACTTCATCATACAGCCTTGCACCTTCCATTGCAGCTTGCAAGTTGATTGGTCTTCTTAGATCTATAAACTTCTGGTTGTAGGCCTCTAAGGAAAACTCTCTTTTGGATGCCTTCATCTAAATGATGGTTGGTCCATCTTTTTAATATGGATTCCATTCGTGAGACATAGGCTTCCACGCATTCACCAGAGGATTGACTTAGGTTTCTCATCCGCTCTTCAAAATCTTCATGCCTAAATTTAGTGAGGAAGGTCGTCCCATCTGTAAAAAGTTCCTACTACTTGTCGCTCATACCATTGAAACACCGTGCCTTTGAAAGTGGCGGGGAATATTGCCAACCAATGCTCAGGGGTTTTTGTATTGTAAGCTATACACACTACCATAAACTCTACTATAGAAGATCGGGGTCTTCATTTTACTCTCCTTTAAAGATGGGCAATGGGACTACATTTACTGGCCTCTCATCAATATTTCTAGGACAGATCTGACTAGGAAGGGGACCTTGAGTCACCATGGGGACTTCTGTAAAGAGTGCTGTTAGGGCATCGAAGGAGGCTTTTGCTCTACTAGCTCATTCTCGGCTTTGATTTTTGCCTTCTCTCTTCTCACATACCTTTGGACTTGTTCTAGTGCTTGCCTCTTGATTATGTCATTCATTAGGGAGTTAGCTCCACCTAGTTTGTCTATGCTCAACAAAATAAAATCAGAGGGCTTCAATCTTTGGAGGACTCTCTTGCCAACATTTCTTCAACTTCTTTTCAACATCTTTGAATTCAACTTTCAATCCGCTATAGAGGGAAATATTCGGCTCTAAAGGTATCAAAACTCATTTTTCTGAGGATCATTGTGGTGCCATCATCATAGTCATGCCAGCTTTCTGATGGTTTCAATAGTGTATGTTGTGGAGAATACTCTGTCTACTAGCTTTCAGTGAGTTGCTAATTGGACAAACAAAAGGTTATCAGTGCACCATGTATCCCACGTATCCTACTATTGAGCATCCACAAACAAATTCCAAATATTTTCTTTCTTGTTCTCGTGAACTTCCACTAACCACGACTCTTGAAGTTTCTTCACAAATTTTCACTTGATGATGTCTCGAAACTTCTCAATGAATGCTAAACCTTCCATGGATGGTCATTCTCTCTATTCTACACTCCATTAATAGTTTGTCGCCAAGATGCGTGTCTCTATTGCTTCAACAAGGAGAGAAAATAGTCCACCACACATAGAGCCTGCATCAAGATGGATTATGGCCACCATTGTGGGATGAACTTCTTGTAGAAAGTGGCTATGGCAATGAGAATCTCCAATTCTTTAGTGGTAGAAGGAACTTTGCAAGCATCCATTAAATTCTTCTCCTCTCAACAATGCCATTTCCTTTATTTTCAACCCCTTCTAATGCTTGTTTGATGGTAGATTTCCCCGGTTACTGTGCACCAAAAACATGGATCCCTAAGAGGAACACAAAGAAAACAAGGAATCTACTACACAAAAATCTATATTGTATCATCAACAAACATCTTTTTCATGTGTTATGTCATCACAACAAGGAAAAGAACACCAGGAACAAGAAACCTTCATGTAGCTTCATAGAAACAATTCTCCCAATGCTTTAATTTGAACCAAATTGATTATGCTCTTCATATTATTCATAGAATTCATCAAGATATCACAAAGACGCAAGATAATACACCACTTTGAATAGAAATCATCTCATAGTATTCTTCTTCAAAGATTCCATAGCTTTCTCTCACAATCTCTCACTCATAGCTACATTGTTTTGCATAGATTTGGCTCTCTCTCTCTCTCTCTCTCTCTCTCTCTCTCTCTCTCTCTCTCTCTCTCTCTCTCTCTCTCTCTCTCTCTCTCTCTCTCTCTCTCTCTCTCTCTCTCTCTCTCATACATGCTCTCTCTCAGTAGTATAATGAGACAATCAAGAATAATCTATAACCCCTCTTTGGTTGTGGATACCCCTCCCAAGAGGTATGTCTGATATGAAAGGTCACCAAAGCCATTACAGTGTCCAAGCTCAACAGTGTCATTGTCACTTCAGTCTTTACTTTAAGTCTTCAGTGGCTACTTCTTCCACTTCTTTGAGATATTTTGAGCTTATATTCATCTCTTTCCAAGATTGGAAAACTTCCCCAAGCTATACATTCATCTATCATCACACTTATAGAGGTATACAGAACATAATAGAACAAAACATAGGGACAATTGATAACAAACGAGTAGGGCTCACCCAACCAAGTGCTGCACTGCTATTTAGAATGGAATCACCTTCAAAGCTACGACCACCTAGAGAGAATCCCTCTTCTAGTGAAGATGGAGAGTTCAATTTTGAGTTAAAAGTAAGCTCAGATATATTGATCCTAAAATACCCCGACCACATAAGACCAAATGCACCAAGGGGACCTACCAGTCCACCTAAGGCGCGGATGGTTGAGGGAGGAGAGAAAGAGATGACCTAGGGAGTTGAAAGCTGAGGAGCAAAAGAAATGGCAAGATCTACCAAAGCAAGCGATAGAATAGTGATCTTGCTAGGTTCCAAGAGGCAAGGACAAGCAAACGAACCCGTAGAAGGGCTTGCCAAAGTCAAGGAGGTTGACCTAGCTAGGGAAGGGAAGAAGCCCTGACCTGTCTTCATAGCTCATGACTTGACCAAGTAGGAAGAAGAAAATCTCATTGCACTCCTACGAGAGTACATAGACATATTCGCTTGGTCCCTCAACGAGCTAAAATGATTAGATCCAAGTATAGTGACTCATAATATTCCCATGACACTAGATGCAACGTCAGTCAAGCAGCAACCATATCCGAGATGAATCCCAAGCATACTTATGCAGTCAAGGAGGAGATAGACAAGTTTTTAAGAGCTAGATTCATCTATGAAATTGAGCACACAGGCTGGGTTTCACCCATCGTAATCATCTTGAAGAAGAATGGAAAAATTAGAGTGTGCATTAATTATAAGAAAGTCAACATTGCTATGAAGAGAGACAACTATCCACTACCATACACTCAGCATATGCTCAAGAGAGTGACTAAAAAAGAAGCCTACAATTTCCTGGATGGCTTCTCAGGTTACAATCAGATCCAAGTGCATCAATCTTGATGATAGGCATAAGACCACATTCGCTACCAAATGGGGCGTCTTTTCTGTGGGAGCTTTCACTCAACCGCCGAGACCCTCGGACCGCTTATTGTTTCAAGCGTTCCAAGCTGAGCACTAATGGCTACCTCTCACATAGCCGACGCGCAATGCCTACCTTACGAGTGTAGTGAGCTTACCTTGATGCCATTCGAGTTACCTCCTCTCCTGCGCACTCCGGTAGCTCCACGATCCAAGTGCAAGCTCCATCCTCAAGCTCCATGCTCCAAGCTCCATGTCCGCGAGCAAGAGAAGAGAAGAGAAGAGAAGAGAAGAAGAGAGGAGAAGATGGAGAGCTTCTCCTCCTCGGTCCCTCACCCTTACACACTCACTCCCTCACACTCTCACACTCCCTCTCTCAAGCACAAGCTCAAGCAAGCAAGAAGAAGAAGAAGAAGAGAGCTACTTTTGGCCACACACAAGAATGAGCTTCTCATTCACTTTTCAACTTTATATACAAAACCCTAAATCCCTTTTGGGCGGTCATCCCCTTTTTTACATGGCCGGCCATAGCCTAGGCCCTTTTTCCCATTGTCCTTCTATCCTCCTAACTTCCTTTCCACCGCCCGTCTACATTTACAAATTGCAGGGGTGAGAGCCCGGCACTCCTTGAATCAAACTATGATGCTTTTGCGCTCTTTTACAAAAGTTTTGACTTGCACTTTTCCTTGTGCGCCTTTCTCCCTTATTTAGGACTCTTCTCCTTGTGCGTCTTTGTCTTCCATTTCTCTTTGCCTTGGCCTTTGTCTTTGTCTTCTTATTTAGCTTTTTCGGATTTTCCACCTTCATTCGTTTGAGGGTTAGCATTATCCCCCTCCTAGACGAGTGCCAGTCCCATGGCACTCACCGTTGTAGGTAGCAGGCTGTAGCATGCACGGAAGACGTGGGTGACAAGGACGCCTGTGGTTTTCGTGAAGGAGTGTTGGTGATGGTGTCGCAGAAGGTCCGGGGGGCCTGTTGGTGGTCAAGGTGGCTAGTGGAAGGTTGTTGGAGTTGGTGGTAAGGCTATTCTGTGTGGGGTTTGCATTGGTGGCCGGCACACATGTTGGTTTGTTGGGGATTCTGCACAGGACTATTCTTTGCGGGCTTGTCGGATGGTGAGGGATAAGCATTCAAAGTTGGGTGTTGATGAAGAACGAATGACACTTCCATTGGAGTCTTCAACACCTGCAATTGAAAACCTTTCATGTGGTCTCTCCCTAAGGGTAGTGCTAGTCTTCTCTATTGTGCACAAGACATATTCGATTAGTTTGGGAGACAGGTCGACGAACTCTAAGCAAGCTGAGAGTATTGTCCTACACCACTTGAGGACCCAAACTGTGTATATACTTCAGTGCAGGTATTATGTAAGTGTTCGTGCATACTTAGGTATTACGTACTTAGAAGACCGTGGGCTAGTTTCTCATAACAATGTGTGGATGAAGCAAAGTTGTCCATGTTGAGAAGAAGTACATGCGAAGGTATATGAGACAGCCTTTGCATTGTGACGGCACAACGGAGCATAATTGAATACAATGATACCGCACGTTCGGTAGCTGGAAGCTATTGGACTTGCTTGATGATAACAGTGTACTTTTCATGGCCAATCGTGCAGTGCTTACCACCACTGATTGCAATGGTACTAAGACAGAGTGCAAGAGAGAATTGTGCAAGTGGGTCAGGGTGACAGGTCTAACCATAGGCAAGACAAGCTCCCCAGGTATGTCCTGCCCTTGATGTGCCCTGAACAATTGTGGGTGATGGTAAAGGGCTAGGGGACTAGGGACGAAGCTAGTCGACCAAGGTCACTAGATGTACCTTATTTGAGGACCCCTAGGTGCTGTGCTGTGATCGTGGGTGCTTCTTATCTTTTTATTTGTTTCTTTTTCTTTTCTTTTATTTTCCTTTTTGTTTTTTTTTCTTTTCTTCTCTTTTTTTTTTTTGGGACTTTCCTGAGTACAACCATTACAATATGTTGAGGCTATCAGCCTCCCAATGGGTTGGAAAATGTCAAGTTTCGAGGGCTTAGGAAATTGATATTATAGTGATGATTGTGCCCTAGCGTCGTTGTTAGAGAAGCAGTTGCCGAGATGGGGAGCTACCCTTGAGATATTGCAAACCTCCCTTGCGACACACTCGATGTTGATATGATTGAGGAGACGACTACTGTGAGCCAACTATAGAGTTTGACCCAGAAAGGGAGCGTGGCCCATGAATGTGCTTTAGACCGTGCGATGGGGGCGGTTGGCAAGGGTGCTTTCGGCAGTGTGGCTTTGCCGCGGCTCCTTGTGGGGTTGATGGTCTTGCGGCGATCGGGCATTGAGCACTTTCGCCCAAAAGACCTGTCGGATCCTGTATCCACTTGTTGCTTTATGAGAGTACATGCATGGTATATGCCGCAACTATAATAAACCAGTGCAATGCAAGGAGACACCACTTAGCTGAATTCTATGGTGTTGATTTGGACATTTATCACCTGCGCTTAATTAGCTATTTCTTTGCAAAAGACGTGAAATACATTAAATGCAGATATGAAAGTTTCGTACAATTCGGGGACATGTCAACACTTAACCATTTAAAGACAAAAAGTTATGGCCAGGTAGCATTTGATGAGCCCTTTATACGACGTGGGGCTACTCTATTTGTACGAAGCGGGGCGAGTCTGGGTGGCCGGTTGGTTGGGGCTCTACTGGCGTGGGGCTCCTGTGGAGTCGGGTAGGGAACATGTCGGCCGGGACATGAATGGTGTAGTCCCGGGCCGCTACCGTTTCCAGAATGTCTTTAAACAATTCATTGAATTCTTCCCTTTCCCGAGCTGCCCTTGAGCATCTGGGGCCCGGGCATGAGCTGGGGGTTCGTGCCACTAGTGCTGCCACCTGTTGCGCGTTTTGGGTCTTGGATTTCTTGACTCGAGGATTTTTCGGCTTTCGCCCTAGACAGTGGCACTTAGGGCCTCGCTTCTTGGCATACCTCTTGATGGTGGGCACATAGCACTCCGGTGGAGGGGCGCGTGCCACATCCTCCCGTCGTTTGTGAAGAGCGTCTTTGCATGCCAGATATCCATGGTTCTCCATGTGTTCCGTCTAGAAGCCTGCAAGATGCAATCCAAGGGTTAGACCTTGATACATGATACAACTGTTCGCATGGAAGGGATTTTAGTGTGGTTCATCAAGCGCATGTGACAAGAAGGGGAGGGGTGAGGCATGCAGTGTTTTGTCGTAAAGGGATGGCCCCCATGATGATGTTCGTTTTGCCTCTAGCCATTAGCCAATATTGGCTTATACTAAGTTGTGTGGACTGGTTGTCATGGAGTGGGATAGGGCACATCGTCGGAAGGATAGACCAAAAAGGGAGGAAGGTGTATAGAAAGGGGCTGCACCCTGTCTACACCATCAATGTTGTTGGTCAAGGCTTCCTATGGCGGTAACGTGGGTTGCATGCCCTTCACTTGGAGGTGGGGATGATCACACGGCTTTTAAATGGGTGATGAGAGGAGGACTTGAGGAGCTTAGCCTGTCAGACCCAACTCTTCTACCTGTGCTTGACTATCATTACTTGTGTGTGTTGATATTGTTCATACAAGGTGACACAAGAATCAGTGTTTATTTATATACATAATGTCACTTCCGAGGATAAGAACCAATGGTAGAACTCGGGGTTGTACTGGAGCGTGGCACACACATCCAGCACTCGTGGCAGCTTACTTAGTACCAATAGATATTTTGCCACATCAAGTAGCACGGAACCTTGTCCGAGTCTACTAGCAATATGTAACTCCTCCTTAGTGAGAACCTTATCAAACAGAGCGTTCTCTTGGCTAGTTCCAGCTAAGTCCGCACCCCGAATGGCAGTCACACTCGAAGGGAAGTTGGTGCCACATATGTTGGTTCCCTTTGGGATCGCCATGTGGCCAATCGCTCCTCAAAGATTGTCATGATCTGAGCCCCTAGTTCGGCCATTGCAATGCGGCGTTCACACCAATGCTGTTCAAATTGACTTCGGCCCTCTGTTAGTCGCTTTAGTTGCTCTATGTTTATGAGATTCAGTCGGTAGAGCACTTTAGTGAACGTGACGATTAAGCGCAGTTTGTTAGCCTCCTCGTCAGGGATGAGTTGCATGCGTTCATGTAAAAGCCTGTTATAGTGCTCATCAAGATGTTCTTGCTCTTCCCAAGATAAGGGGAATGGCAAGTATTCTTCAAGCTGCTTCTTAGGGCATGTGCCCATGTCCGCAAGGACGTAGATACGTGCGAACACTTTGAGCTTAGCATCCAACTCAGTTAAGCATTCCGCGACACTTCTATGTTTAGCGAGGGCTTACTCGGTTGCCATCTCATGCAAGGTTCTAGGAGTTTGCCTGGGCTTTAGCATAGCTGGGGGCTCAGGCCTAGATGAGCAAGATTGGTCAGCGTTGGGATTGCTCATGCCCTTGGGGTTTCCATGTTTCTCTAGATGCTTCGTTGTTGCGTTATGGTTCTTCTTGGATGTGACTAGTGTGAGTTCATCACCTTGTTGTGACCGTGTTGTATCCACTCTTGATTGGTCGATGTGGATTCTATTGTTAGTGGATTGAGCGTTGAAAGCAACTGTTGATGGAAACAGCTGCTTTGATTTTTCAGAGCACACGGATGTGTCTGAGGTTTCACTGCCATTAGGGAAGACATTTATGGGTTCATTGGTGGATGGACTCGATGCTTCATTCATCAGCTCTCCAGCACTCTTCGTCCCAATGTTCTTGGGGTTCGCAACCACCTGCAACAATTGTTATTTTCGCTGTTTTCTCCTCTTCTTCTTGGTCAGCGCAGGTGCATCTAATGGCTCAGGACCCTGGGCTAGGTCGACCGCTGATGTGCTTGGTTGGGCCTCAGCATTCTCCTTCTCTAGAGTATCCTTACGGGACATAGTTGTGGCCTGCAGAACAGCCTGGCTAGGTTGTGAGAGCACAACTGCCTCCCTTTTCGGAGAGTCTAGCTCTTCAGCCAACTCCCTTGTGTATAACTTCTCCAGCCTCGGCTCCAAGCACTTTGAAAGTGCTGGAGTTGTCAATGAAGTTGGTTGCGATACCTCCTTCATAGGTAAACCACTAAGGACACGTTCCACAAGGGGCATTGTCACGACCAAGGGCTGTGACTGCTGTGATCCCTGATTGGAAGTAGTACCAACTAGTTTAGTGGGCTGGCTACCCTTGGTGGATTGTGGTGTCAAGTCCCTAGGGCGATCAGAATTGGTTGTGCCTTTTGTTGGCCTTTGAGCACTCATCTGTGTAGATCGAACCTGAGTTGATCTAGTCGCATTAAGTAGCTCAGGCATATCCTTGGGTCGAGAGCTACAGATGGCGTCATGTCCCACCTCTTGGACATTTGGAAACTTAGATGGAGATAGAGATTGGAATTGAGCCGTTTCCCTTGACAACCGATGTTGCACTTCCTGTGTCCTTTTGGAAAAAGAGGATGTAGGAGATCTAGGACTCTTAGGTGGACTTGGCACTGCCTGAATGATTTGCTCGAGGCTATTAGACGATTGTGCCATTTGCTTTGTTGAGCGATCAGCCTTGCCTTGAGCAATGTTGTGCCTATGATGCTTGCTCTCCCCTTGGGCATTAATGATTTTTGTGCATGCTCAATGGCTACATCTAATGTCCGCTTGTCAAGCACACTAGGCTGAGGATCTACTTTTTGATAGGCCATGTTTGGTTTCTTGATTTCAGTAGTGAGGGGCTCGATCACTCCAATATTTTTGGTTCGAAACTTGGCCTTTCGTTTAGTTTTCCTCCTACGCCTCCTTGCTTTGGACATAATTTGGGCTTTGGATAGAGGTGGCTTAGCAGGGAGTTTGGGTACCCAAATCCAATGATTGCCTGCATAATACCCTTGAGCACGAAGCAATGCCTTGGATATCCATCGCGGTGTTGTATTGGCCTTCCATTGATGCCTGCGTCTATAAGGCTTGGGCTTCTTTTGGGGTCTTCTATGATATTTGTAAGTCCAGAGCCCATCTTTGGCATTGTCTCTTGACCTCTTTTCAGGTCTGGCCGTACTCACTGGTTCTTGTTGTTCGACCTGTGCTTGTATCAGTTTTTCCAACAAGTCCTTGCTCTCGTTCGTAGGCTTGACTATTACGTCAGGACCTTGCTTGCCTTTCCCTCGAGGTTTGATGAGGTCACCCTTGCTAAAGGTTGTGACTATCCTCACACTCGGTAATGTCAGGTGTATCCTCTGTGCTATATAGTCGGCCTCACACTTGGTCGCCCTTTTGAAGGGTCTACCTAGGAGGGTTTCTTTCCCGCAGCTAGCACTATTTGGAGGAACATGAAATAAGATAGGCAAGCTTTCTGTTTCAATTGTCGCAAGGATTTTGCACTTCCCTATGAGTGCTTGTGGATATCCCCTATAAGGGTTAAGAGTTGCACTAGTCGGTGTGAGCTCTAGTTGGCCTAGTAGGGTCCATGATTCATAGGTCAAGATATTAAAATCTGCTCCTTCATCAATTAGAGCGTCGATGGTATGCTCTCTTTTCGCAGTGAGTTTGACCCTAAGATAGGCAGGTGGCACTATGTCTTCATCTTCTGGGTCTTGTCTTGTAATTTTAAGCCTTCTAACAAATGCCCTTAAGTCTCCAACTGCACGACCAGATGTGGATTCTCCACTGGTGACTTGGATTGTCAGTGTATTCAAGGAGCATCTATCGTCGGGACTGTCATATCTAGTCATTCTCACTATTATAGCTTGATGTTGTTGCTTTTCGCTTTGACTAGATGCAGTCCGAATGAAACACATATGTGTTTTTGCAGTGTGGCCTTTTTTCCCTTGTTGGCTAGATGGGCCCATTGAGGTTCTAGGGTCTCTGTTTGTCTCTATTCGGGTATGGGATTTTGGCTGCTCTTTTGCAAGTGAGAATCCATGCTCGTGTAGAGCCATTACTTCACTGGGGTCCAATTTGGAGGACCTGTCACGGCGCGCGTTTTCCCTCCAACCTACTTGGGGGAGGTGCAGAGGGGGCAGAGCCCCCTCTGCGGGGGTCCGGGGGGGGGGAGTCCCCCCCGGCCCGCAGATCTGTCTCATCCTGTATCCACTTGTCGCTTCATGAGAGTACATGCATGGCATATGCCGCAACTATAATAAACCAGTGCAATGCAAGGAGACATCACTGATCTGAATTCTATGGTGCTGACTTAGACAGTTATCACCTATGCTTGATTAGCTTTTTCTTTTGCTAAAGGCGTGAAATATATTAAACGCAGATATGAAAAGTTCATACAAGTCGGGAACATGTCAACACTTAACAAGTCGGGAACACTTAACCAAAAAACAAAAAGTTATGGCCAGTTATCATTTGATAAGCCCTTTATGCATCATGGGCTACTCGATTTGTACGAGGCGGGGCGAGTTTGGATGGCCGGGTGATTGGGGCTCTACTGGTGTGGGGCTCCCGTGGGGTTGAGCAATGAACATGTCGGCCGGAACATGAATGGTGTAGTCCCGGGCTGCTACCATTTCCAGTATGTCTTTAAACAATTCATCAAATTCCACCCTCTCCCTGGCCGCCTTGTCACTTTGTGAGCACCTAGTGCCCGACCGTGCGTTGGGGGTCTGTGCAACTGGCATTGCCACATTTTGTGTGCCTCCCTGAGCGCTCGCTCCCCTGGCCCGTGGATTCTTTGGCCTTCGTCTGAGGCAGTGTCGCTTGGAGCCTCGCTTCTTGGCATACCTCTTGAGGGTGGGCACATAGCGGTCCGGTGGAGGGGTGCATGCCACATGCTCCCGTCGTCTGTGAAGAGCGTTTTTGCATGCCAGATGTCCATGGTTCTCCATGTGTTCCTTCTGAAAGCCTGTAAGATGCAATCCAAGGGTTAGACCGTGATACAGGATACAACTGGTCACATGGAAGGGATTTTAGTGTGGTTTATCAAGCGCATATGACAAGAAGGGGAGGGGTGAGGCATGCAGTGTTTGTCGTAAAGGGATGGCCCCCATGAGGATGTTCGTTTTGCCTCCAGCCATTAGCCAATATTGGCTTATACTAAGTTGTGTGGACTGGTTGTCATGGGGTGGGATAGGGCACATCCTCAGAAGGATAGACCAAAACGGGAAGAAGGTGTATAGAAAGGGACTGCACCTTCTCTACATCATCAGTGTTGTTGGTCAAGGCCTCCTATGGTGGTAATGTGGGTTGCATGCCCTTCACTTGGAGGTGGGAATGGTCACATGGCTTTTAAATGTGTGATGAGAAGAGGATTTGAGGAGCTTAGCCTGTTAGACCCAACTCTTCTCCCTGCGCTTGACTGTCATTGCTTGTGTGTGTTGATATTGTTTTTACAAGGTGACACAAGAATCAGTGTTTATTTATATACATAACGTCACTTCACGAGGATAAGAACCAATTGTAGAACTCGGGGTTGTACTGGAGCGTGGCACACGCATCCAGCACTCGTGGCAGCTTACTTAGTACCAATAGATATTTTGCCACATTGAGCAGCATGGACCCTTGTCCGAGTCTATTGGCAACATGTAACTCCTCCTCTGTGAGAACCTTATCAAACAAAGCATTCTCTTGGCTAGTTTCAGCTAAGTCCATACCCCGAATGGCAGTCAGCACTCGAAGGGAAGTTGGTGCCACATAGGTTGGGTCTCTTTGAGACCGCCATTTGGCCAATCGCTCCTCTAAGACTGTCATGATCTGAGCCCCTAGTTCGGCCATTGCAATGCGGCGTTCACACCAACGCTATTCAAATTGACTTCGGCCCTCTGTTAGTCGCTTTAGTTTATCTATGTCTATGAGATTTGGTCGGTAGAGCACTTCATTGAACGTGACGGTTAAGCGCAATTTGTTAGCCTCCTCGTCAGAGATGAGATGCACGCGTTCATGTAAGAGCTTGTTATAGTGCTCGTCAAGATGTTCTTGCTCTTCCCAAGATAAGGGGAATGGCAAGTATTCTTCAAGCTGCTCCTTAGGGCATGCGCCCATGTCCGCAAGGATGTAGATACGTGCAAACGCTTTGAGCTTAGCATCCAACTCAGTTAAGCATTCTGCGACACTTCTATGTTCAGCGAGGGCTTGCTCGGTTGCCATCTCATGCAAGGTTCTAGGAGTTTGCTTGGGCTTTAGCATAGTTGGGGGCTCAGGCCTAGATGAGCAAGATTGGTCAACACCAAGATTGCTCATGCTCTTGGGGTTTCCTTGTTTCCCTTGAGGCTTCATTATTGCGTCATGGTTCTCCTTGGGTGTGACTGGTATGGTCTTGTCACCCCGTCGTGACAGCGTTGTATCCACTCTTGATTGGTCAATGTGAGTTCTATTGTCAGTGGATAGAGTGTTGCAAGCAGCCACTAATGGTAGCGACTGCTTTTTTTTTTCAGAGCATACGGATGTGTCTAAGGTTTCACCGCTATTAAGAGAGGCATTAATGGGTCCATTGGTGGATGGACTCGATGCTTTATTCGTCAGCTCTCTGGTACTCTTTGTCCCAATGTTCTTGGGGTCCACAACCACCTGCAACTGTTGTTGTCTTCGTTGTTTTCTCCCCTTTTTCTTGGTCAGTGCAGGTGCATCTAATGGCTTAGGACCTTGGGTTAGGTTGACTGCTAATGTGCTTGGTTGGGCCTTAGCATTTCCCTTCTCTAGTGTGTCCTCATGGGACCTAGTTGCGGCCTGCGAAACAACCTCGCTAGGTTGTGAGAGCACAACTACCTCCCTTTTCGGAGAGTCTAGCTCTTCAGCCAACTCCCTTGTGTATAACTTCTCCAGCCTCTGCTCTAGGCACTTTGAAAGTGCTGGAGTTGTCGAGAAAGTTGGTTGCGACACCTCCTCCATAGGTAAGCTACTAAGGACACGTTCCGCAAGGGGTGTTGTCACGGCCAAAGATTGTGGCTGTTGTGGTCCCTGATTGGAAGTAGTGGTGGCTAGTTCAGTGGATTGGCTACCCTTGGTGGATTGCAGTGTCAAGTCCCTAGGGTGATTGGAAGTGGTCATGTCTTTTGTTGCCCTTTGAGCACTCATCTGTGTAGATCGAGCATGAGTTGATCTAGTCACATTAGGTTGCACAGGCATATCCTTGGGCCGAGAGCTACAGATGGCGTCATGTCCCACCTCTTGGACATTTGGAAGCTTAGATGGAGATGGATATTGGGATTGAGCAGCCGCCCTTGACGACTGTTGTTGTGCTTCCTGTGTCCATTTGGCAAAAGAGGGTGTAGGAGATCTAGGACTCTTAGGTAGACTTGGCACTAGCTGAATGATTTGCTCAAGGCTATTAGACGATTGTGCCATTTGCTTTGTTAAGCGATCAGCCTTGCCTTGAGCAATGTTGTGCCTATGATGCTTGTTCTCCCCTTGGGAAATCAAAGGCTCTTTGGGCACTAATGATTTTTGTGCATGCTCAATGGCTACATATGACATCTGTCTATTTAGCATGCTAGGCTGAGGCTCTTTCCTTCGAACAATAATGTCTGGTTTCTTGCCTCAAGACCTAGATTTTCTCTTAGATTTCCTCATGTGCTTCATTGATTTTGATGCAATCTAGCCTTCAGCTGATAGAGGTGGTTTAGCAGGGGATTTTGGTACGCAAATCCATCGGTTACGTGCGTAGTACCCTTGAGCACGTAGCAACGCTTTGGATATCCATCGCGGCGTTGTGCTGACCCTCCATCGATGCCTGCATCTATAAGACTTGGGCTTCTTTTGGGGTCTTCTACGATATTTGTAAGTCCAAAGCCCATCCTTGGCATTGTCTCTTGACCTTCTTTTTTTAGGCCTGGCCTCACTCACTGGTTCTTGTTGTTCGACTTGTGCTTGTATCAGTTTTTCCAACAAGTCCTTGCTCTCGTTAGTAGGCTTGACTATTACGTCAGCACCTTCCTTGCCTTTCCCTCGAGGTTTGATGAGGTCACCCTTGCTAAAGGTTGTGACTATCCTCACACCCGGTAGTGTCAGGTGTATCCTCTATGCTACATAGTCGGCCTTACACTTGGTCGCCCTTTTGAAGGGTCTACCTAGGAGGGTTTCTTTCCCGCAGCTAGCACTATTTGGAGGAACATGAAATAGGATAGGCAAGCTTTATGTTTCAATTGTCGCAAGGATTTTGCACTTCCCTATGAGTGCTTGTGGGTGTCCCCCATAAGGGCTAAGAGTTACACTAGTCGGTGTGAGCTCTGGTTGGCCTAGTAGGGTCCATGATTCATAGATCAAGATGTTAAAATATTCTCCTTCATCAATCAGAGCATCGATAGTATGCTCTCTTTTTGCGGTGAGTTTGGCCCTAAGATAAGCAGGTGGTACTATGTCTTCATCTTTTGGGTCTTGGCTTGTAAATTTAAGCCTTCTAACAGATGCCCTTGAGTTCTCGACTGCACGACCAGATGTGGACTCTCTATTGCTGTCTTGGATCGTCAGTGCAGTGCTATTCAAGGTACATCTCTCGTCAAGAGTGTCATGTCTAGTCATCCTGGCATTTGTGGCTTGCTGATGTTGCCTTCCGCTCTGACTAGACACGGTCTGAACACAATGTTTTTGTGTTCTCGTGCTGTGGCCTTTTTGCCCTTGATGGCCCGTTGAGGTTCTAGGGTCTCTGTTTCTCTTTGTTCAGGTATGGGCTTTTGGTTGCTCTTTTGCAAGTGAGAATCCATGCTCATGTAGAGCCATTACTTCGCTAGGGTCCAATTTGGAAGACCTGTCACAGCGCGCGTTTTCCCTCCAACCTACTTGGGGGAGGTGGGGAGGGGGCAGAGCCCCCTCTGCGGGGGTCCGGGGGGGGAAGTCCCCCCCCCCCCCGGGCCCGTAGGGCCATTACGATAGACGCCATATGAAATTTAGAGGACCGTTTATATCCAAATTTTGAACTACGTGCTCTAAATTTTAGCCCAGTTATGGATTTGTGATGTGCCTTTAGCTCTACGTAGCCTTGGGGGTCAATCTCGGGGTTTAGATGTATCAAAATTTGTGTTCTAGACACGTGTCCAATTTTGACAGTTTTCTGTTCGATTCTTAGGTGTCCGATTTTCAGGAGTCCGATTATCAGAATCGGACATCCGATTTTGGGTGGGTCCGATCGGACTAGTGGTCCGATTTTGGTCACATCTGATTCTAGGAGTCGAATCAAAAAGTGGTCCGATTTTCAAAGTGGTCCGATTCTGAAAATTGGACCGGACAGGGTGGTCCGATTCTGGCTGGTCCGATTTCGGACTGGTCCGAGTGTCCGAGTCGGACGGGTTGGTCCAAATCTGAGTGGTCCGAGTGCCATGCGGCACGTCCGATCGGACTGTCCAATTCTGGGAATCGGACAGGTCTGGTTTGACTCCCTCAGTCGGACGGTTCGATTCTGACGGACGGTCCGACCCCAAGACTCGGGTGGTCCGATTCCTAGAATCGGACCACTGCGAGTTGGTCCGACTGCGTCAACGGCGGGCGCGATTCCCGCGTGTTTGAGCCGCGATTCCGGAGCGTTTGACCCCTCCTTACTGTCTGTTGCACACAATCACCACAGACTTCCTAGATCTGATTAGAGCACTATTAGAAAACACCAGACTCACCTGGAGCAGCACGAATCGCTGGCGCCTAGAAATCGGGGTAGCGCTTCCTCATCCTGTGAACCAGAAGCTCTCTCTCTCTCACTCAAAGCCAACCAAGGAAATGAGGTCTGTCCTGGCCTCCCAGGCCTCTTAAGGTCCTTTTCCAGCGCTGCAAAACCTTACAGCTAGTTCCCTGTCCTTGTCTCACCCATAAATTTGAATCTAGTCCCCTATTTCCCTGTTTTAACCTGTTATACATCAACAGAAAACCCTACTATTTGCTTGTTTTTTTCTTTGTTTTTTCCTATCCTAAATGCATCCGAATCACAAAATAGTTATCTAACACTACTCCATTCCACAACATAAATCTCAAGAAAGCAAAAAACCTACTTGCCAAGGAGATCGAATACCCTCTTCAACCCCCTCGCTTCCTACCTATCTACCTCAAGCACCGGTTCGGGGAAAACCCTACTCCAATGCTCGATTTGAAGTGCACAAGCGCTCAAGGTTTGAATCCGTTGGTCCCGGAAACGGAACCAAAATGTGGGAGCTTTCACTCAACCGCCGAGACCCTCGGACCACTTATTGTTTCAAGCGTTCCAAGCCGAGCACTAATGGCAACCTCTCACATAGCCGATGCACAATGCCTACCTTATGGGTGTAGTGAGCTTACCTTGATGCCATTCGAGTTACCTCCTCTCCCACGCACTCCGGTAGCTCCACGATCCAAGTGCAAGCTTCAAGCAAGCTCCATCCTCAAGCTCCATGCTCCAAGCTCCATGTCCGCGAGCAAGACAAGAGAAGAGAAGAGAAGAGAAGAGAAGAAGAGAGGAGAAGATGGAGAGCTTCTCCTCCTCGGTCCCTCACCCTCACACTCTCACACTCCCTCTCTCAAGCACAAGCTCAAGCAAGCAAGAAGAAGAAGAGAGCTACTTTTGGCCACACACAAGAATGAGCTTCTCATTCACTTTTCAACTTTATATACAAAACCCTAAATCCCTTTTGGGCGGTCATCCCCTTTTCCCCTTTTTTTACATGGCTGGCCGTAGCCTAGTAGGCCCTTTTTCCCATTGTCCTTCTATCCTCCTAACTTCCTTTCCACCGCCCGTCTACATTTACAAATTGCACGGGTGAGAGCTCGGCACTCCTTGAATCAAACTATGATGCGTTTGCGCTCCTTTACAAAAGTTTTGACTTGCGCTTTTCCTTTTGCGCCTTTCTCCCTTATTTAGGACTCTTCTCCTTATGCGTCTTTGTCTTCCATTTCTCTTTGCCTTGGCCTTGGCCTTTGTCTTTGTCTTCTTATTTAACTTTTCCGGATTTTCCACCTTCATTCGTTTGAGGGTTAACATTTTCCTACATAGTCATGCCCTTCAAGAAGCTGGCAAATGCACCAACCACATTCCAACAGCTCATGTGTGCCATCTTCAAGGACATTCTTAAGTGAGAGCTAGAAGTGCTTGTTGATGATCTTTTGTTCACTCAAGTTGGAGGGAACACCTAGGCAAGCTCCACGTAGTCTTTGAATGATGCAGATTGTATCATCTCTCATGCAACCCCCTTAAGTGCCAATTCTGGGTGAAACATGGATGTATCCTAGGGCATGTGGTGTCCAAGAATAGCATTGCCACTGACTTCTCAAAAGTGAAGGTTATTGTCAATCTTCCACCACCAACCAACTACAAGAGAGTTCAATGCTTCCTAGGACATACAGGGTACTATTGGTGATTCGTGTTGAACTATGTGCTAATCGCTAGACCACTCTACAAATTGTTGATAGTATTCAAATGGACCAAGGAATGCGAATGCGCATATGAAGAGTTGAAGAAGTCTCTAACAACCATGCCAATCCTTAGAGCCCTAGACTAGACCACAACCTTCCATGTATATATGATGCCTCAAAGTTTACCATGGGAGCTATTATGTGCTAGCTTGGTGCACACAACCTAGACCATCCAGTGATTTTTGCTAGTAGACAACTCACGGATACTGAGATAAACTATTCCACAACTGAGAGAGATGGTTTACCATGGTGTTTGTTGTGAAGAAAATCCAGCATTATCTCTTAGCTATGCCTTTGACTTTCTTCGTAGACCATTAGGCTCTATTGTATCTTGTGAACAAACCTTGCGCTACTAGATGCATAGTCGGGTGGCCACTACTTCTATTGGATTTCAACTTCTCCATGGTTTGCACAAGGGAAAGCAACACTACATGGCTGATCACATGTCTTGCATACCCATGGAAGAAGCTGTTGGAAAGGGTATCATAAACGATTTATCAAACGTATATCTTTTTAACCTATCAAGCGAGAAGGATTTATTTAGAGCCAACTTGACAGCATACTAGGCAGATGACATAGTCCAAGTGCTAGAGTATGGACTACCCGAAAGACCTATTGAGAGAAGGCCTAGGTTAGGTGACTTATCCTCAAGATACAATCCTATCAGTTGATTAGCTAGTCAGCTCTATAGGTTAGGGAAAGATGGCTTACACCAATTATGTGTGTGTGAACATGAGATGCATGATGTACTTGCGAAGGCACATGACAGAATTGCTAGAGGACACATCAATAGCGACAGCATACAAGATGCTACACTCTCAACTATGGTGGCCCACAATTTTCCATGATGTAGCATGATTTGTGAAGCACTGTGATGATGAGTGCCAAAGCAAATGGACCAAGGTCCCCATTCACAAGGACAAGATGGAGCTAACCCCAATTATCATAGGGCAACCATTTGAAATGTGGGAGATTGACTTCATTGGGCCGATTAGTCCTACAACACAATACTCGTAGGCCAAGTATATCATAGTCACCACACAAACTACCTCACCAAGTGGGCAAAAGCATGAGCCACTAGCAAAAATGATGCTAGGATCATAGCCAAGTTCCTTTGGGAGAAAGTGATCTCATGATTTGGCTACCCCAATTGAGCTAGTTAGTGACTAAGGCATGCACTTCATCAACAAAGTGATTGCCCACCTCCTGTCTACCTTCATAATCATCCATAGAAAATCTTCACCCTGCTACCCTCAAGAAAAGGACCAAGCAGAATCTACAAATAAGATCTTAGTGAATGACTTGAGACCAAGGTAGTCTCTGCTTCACACAATGATTGGGACAACAAGCTGATAACAACCTTATGGGCCTATCAAATAGCCTATAAAACAGCTGCGGGACAAACTCCCTTTAAGTTGACCCATGGCACTGAAGCCATTCTACCAATGGATTTCTTTGTCCCTAGCCTGAGACTAGCCATCCAAGAGAGATGGGATGGAAAGGAGGCATGGATGGAATGCCTAATTGAGCTAGAACACCTATCAGAGACTTGACATCTAGCTACTCATGCACTCATTTGTGAAAAGGCACGATGTAGGAGCTAGTTTGACAAGCACATCAAGCAGCAAGAATTCAATCAGGGAAACCTAGCATTGTTATACTTAATGAAAGGCCATAAATAAAAGATAAAGTTTAGGGGATTAGGGCCTTTCAGAGTCCACACCATTAGTCAAACCTACAATGTAGAGTTCAAGGCCCTAGACGAAGAGGGCATAGAATTCTTCAATGGTAGCCGCATAAAGAAGTACTATCCTCCCACGCATCCATTGCACAAGCATCTGACGCTAGATTCCCCTATAAACATATGAGTTGCCACAATTACAAAGATTGAGGACAAAGATGAGAAAGTAGTAGCACCCACTTTCCTACGCATAATGGTCACAGCGCCCAACAAATGCATACTTTCGATGTGTTGATCGATGAGGGGACCGATTTCAATATCTTTACTCACAATCATTGGACTCTCATTGTTCAACTACAACTACAACCCACAAATGCTAAACTCAATCCATTTGGGGGTCAATCATACACGCTTTTGGAAAAGTGCAAAGTTGTAATCTCCATCAAATCTGAGAGCATACCCATGGTCTTTTATGTGTTGCCAACAAACACAAAGGATGCTAGTAAGGAATCAGTGTTAGGATGTGCATTTAAGAATTAGGCACATTGCAATGTCGATTACGAGTTGCAGTGCATTCACCTTGTCATCACATCAACAACGCACACATAGTGATAGCTTTCAGCAAGGGCAATGTGGCTCCATCAAAGGCCACAAAGCCACCGATAGATGAACCTAAAACCAAGTCTAAGGAGGGGGTTGTGACTTGTCACAACCCACCAAGCCTCAATGCTAGCAAATCGTCAAGAGTGTAACCAAGGCCAATGAACCCAAGTTTAAATGGGTCCTTAAGTACCAAGGGACCACCACCTAAAAATAAGCAAACATGACCTCACGCTGCTGGAAACTCATACTTGAGACCTAGGAGGCAAAGAAGGCATTATAGACATAGACAAACGTTGAAGCCACAATGGATCCCCAAAATCCTATTGCAAGTGCAAGGTTATTATGAGGAAACACTTGGATATGAATACCTAAATCCAAGATTTCCAATGGCACCACTCAAGCGCCACCCCCCCCCCCCCGAACTTGTCTACACAAGACCGCACAACCATTAAGGAATCAAAACCACATGAGGCTCAAGCTGCGAAGTCTATAGAGCCCAAAATCACTAAGCCTATAAAGCCTCAACAAGTCTACCGACAGAAACCGTAGCTTGCTACTTCCAAACCACCTCAACCTAGCACCGTTAGTGTCCCAAGGGCATCACAAGCATCTAACAGCACATCATCATCATCGCAAACCACGCCTATCACACAAGAGGCTAAACCACACCCTCAGGATCAACCAAAGTCGCAGACACCAATTGCTAAGCTGTCTAGTCCAGTCAAACCCCAACCTCTTGTAGGCCTTAAACCCTCTTCTGAGCAGTGATCTATCCTTACCTTGGTCTATGACTTAGCTAAAAATACCGAGGATAACTTGGTCACTTTCATTCAATGTTTGGATGCTACATTTACCATGCTTGCTAAAAGCTATGAGCAATTAGACTTAGGTCTTTTAGAAGAGCCTTTAGCAATAGAAGTGCATACACTACCTTGCACTTGGGAGGAATCAAAATTCATGTTCATTAAGGCCCCCACGGTAGCTGAAGCGTTAATTGCCAACAAAATTTCTTATGAGTAAGCATGCAAACAATGGCTCATCACATCTTATTACAAGAGCAAAGTCTCTACCACAAACCATGAAATTGAAGAGTTGAAAAACCTAATGAACAACGACTCCTCTTTCTTTCAAAAATGGTATGCTCTCTAACTTCAATGGGAGAAAGAGGGCTACCAAATTATGACCAACATTGAGCAAAGACATGCAATCAAAACCTTTGAGTACGACCTAACTTATGTAGCTCCCACCTCCTATAGGGTGTTGGCCATTACTCAAAACTGACCTCTAAAAAAGCATGTCATGACCCACCCCTACTTAGATCGCATCCTTACTAAGAAAGAGCTACACATTGCCAGTAAAATCAAATCCAATGACTTCCTAACAAATGTCCTCACCTACATTACTCACGTAGGCATCTGACCTTTCGACATGGGGGCTGCTATTCTAACTTGGAGTACAACCCGCACTGCTATGCTTGGCTCATGCAAAAGTAAAGCACCTTGAGCATGCATTGAATTCCCTTAACCCTTCAACCTATAATCCTCGAAAGGATTCTCATCATTCCCGAGGGGCAGGGGATGAGGTGGAAATGAATTGGAAATCAAAACACCAAAAAGGAAACAAAACAAGTATCAGAAAGGAAAAAGAAACAATAAGAGAGCCTCAAAACTGAAACCTAAAAGCAAAAAGAAGAGAAAAGTGATTTTATACTCAAAAAGAATAAGGAGTAAATGCTTGCTTGGAATAAATGAATTCATTGAAATGAAAATTGTGTTGCAATCCCTTTGTCTTCTTGTGGAGAAAATGATCTTACAAATGAACTAATGGAAGCTTGTTGTGCTATGACAGGAACTCGAAATGGTAGGAAAACAAGACTATGCCCATCGACTTTTGTTCAGAGAAGAAGAGAGAAGACAATATGACATTGTCCTCAAGATTGTCCTCGAGAACCAAGCCTATAATCAGTTGAAGTTTAGGACCATCCATAATGTTGACAAGGCGATGGCCAAGGAGGAAGCAGCCAAAAGAATCATAGAACAGTGCAACCTAGCAAAGTAAATTGAGAATTTTGGGTAGGAGGCCAACTACAATCAGTGCATAGACTTCTTGAGAACCTACGACTCTGATAGAGGATGTGGCACTGTGATGGTGGAAAGAGGTGAAGAGGCCAAATAGGTGCAGGTAGAGCTGAGCAAGGCCTTGGTGGAGAAGGCACTGGGATTAGCACACAAAGTGGAGAGGAGACCAAAGAGAGATGTCTATGCCATGCTCAACATGAACAAGGACCAATTCCTAACAAACAACTGCATCAGCATCTAGTATATCCCTGACCCTGAAGTGAGAATATAGGCCAAGGTTATCCATGTGTTGTTTTCAGGCCAAAGAAGAAGACTCCCTAGAAGTAAAAGTAAGAAGCTAGGGAGAAAATGATGAAAAAAGAGAAGGCTGACTTGCAGAAGGCACAAAAAGAGTCAAAGAAGGTTGAAGAAGAGAGATAGAGGAAAGAAGAAGCCAAATTGCAAAGGATATAAGAGGAGTCTAAGAGAGTTGAAGAGGAAAGAAAAAGGAGAGCTAAAGAAGAGGCAAAAGAGCTACACAGAAAGGAAGATGAAGACATTGCTTAAGCATTATGCATGTTAGTGGAATAGCCCTCCAGGCAGGAGGATTTGGCTACCATGAGCCCCTGAGGAGAAGAAGGCCCAAGCACTAGTGCCCAAGTGTCAAAAACCGTAGCACCACCATTACTAAAGGCAAGGGCAAAGGCCTGTTACATCCAATTCCATTTGTTCTCGTGCCTACTACCTCTAGCTACCACACCCACCCAAGGCACCTCAACCATGGAGTGGATGCAAGCAATCTCATGGAGTGGAGCCCCGACAATTGGAACAAAGAGACTGATAGCCTGCAGATGCTAAATTAAGATAAGACCCAAAGAAGCAAAAAATAGAGGCATCCACAACGTCCATCCCTACAGCAGTGCCACCATCTATGGGCTACAATGAGTACATCCAAATAGCTCCTTTCATAGCTAGAGAGGGCTAAAGAAGAAAAGAAAATAGTAATGCTGAGTTGGAAGCTAAAAGAGAAACATTAGCAACCTTTTAGTTGGAGAGGACTCACCAAGTGGCCGGTTATCAAAAAGACATAAGTGAGCTAAAGACAACATAGCTCAAGGCCAAAGAAAGGGATGAAGACCGGTGGCAAGAAAGGCTCGTAGAAGAATTCCAAGAGCTAATTGTCTTACAAATATAGTACAAGCTACTAATCCTACAACAAAAGACTTGACAGGGCATATGAGAAGAGTTCAAGAAGCCATGGATCAACTCGCAATAAGAGAAGTAGAGAGAACTCAGGTAGGAGAAGAGCATCAAAGAGAGATGAACTCAGATGAGGTATAGAATGCTAATGGAGATAGAGGAGCAAGGAAGGCTAGAAAGAGAAATCAAGTACTTGCAGGAGGAGAAGGAAAAAGTGATCCAAAAGTGGAGAGACCAAGGGCCAATGATAACGGCCTTAGCCCAAAGGAATAGTGAGAGCCTAGAGAAGATGAAACAAAAGGCCAAAACCAGAGTGAAGGAAGAGTAAAAGACCTGGAAAGCCATCTAGCCCATGCAGAAGATGACAGAATAGTAGCAAAAACCAAGGCTAGAGGTTGTGAACACGAGATTAGAAGCCCAACAACACACCTTCCTTAATACCGTCTTAGACGTCACATAGTCAAAAGAGGAGGAGGTTGTTGAAACTAGAGATCGCCTGCAAAGCCATAAGGCATGGATTGTGTGTCCAACCACAAGGAGAAAAAACCATCCAGTTGAGCCAACAGGAGCAACAAGAGTACTTGTTAAGGACACAGCTGATAGTCCAAGAAGTAGAGCTGCTAAGCTTTAACGAGGAACAAGGACCACAAGAGCCCATGAGGGAAATAGAGCAACATGTGCCACTTCCGGAAGCAAGGCTATATTTTGAGATGGGGCAACAAGATGAGGAGCAAGTCCCAGAGCCTCCCTATCCACGACCAAAAGCACAACAAGAGGTGGACACAACTGTTGAAAGAAAAGCAAATATCAGGAATAAGAGAATGAGGATGTTGGAGCAAGCACAAAGAAAGTTGAGAGCTCAACCAATAGTAGCCCCATAAGTGCCCATTCCACAAAGAGAAGATTGTTTACCAACAAATTGGAATGTGGAGCTTGCAATGTGGGAGTAGAAAGAGAATTGTTGCCAACCTTTCAACTTTACTTTTTGATTCCCCTCTACACTGAGCAGGAGTGCTATTAACCAAAGTGGCAGAGGAGGTGATTAGCATGGGTAGAAGGCTCAGAGATAGGTGGAACCGAGAGAGAGAGAGAGAGAGAGAGAGAGAGAGAGAGAGAGAGAGAGAGAGAGAGAGAGAGAGAGAGAGAGAGAGAGAGAGAGAGAGAGAGAGAGAGAGAGAGAGAGAGAGAGAGAGAGAGAGAGAGAGAGAGAGAGAGAGAGGGGGGGAGGGGGAGGGAGGGAGGGAGGGAGGGAGGGAGGGAGGGAGGGAGGGAGGGAGAGAGGGAGGGAGGGAGAGAGAGAGAGAGAGAGAGAGAGAGAGAGAGAGAGAGAGAGAGAGAGAGAGAGAGAGAGAGAGAGAGAGAGAAGAATCCAATGCTGTGGGGGATGGAAGGGCAGGATTACTAGGAAAATAAAGCTATGGAGGTACCCAAGACTATGAAGGGTTACGAATCCCAGCCAAAGTGGAGGAGAAGAATCTGGGATGGAAACACAGACACATGGATGTCATTTTGTTACACCCTACCCTTCCAGAGAAACAACCCAACATACATGCCATATCCAAGAAGGATAGGAGTTGACTTCAACCCTAACATCCATGGCCATTATGATTTCCCTAAAATATATAATGTACGTGCCACTAGATTAGAGGAAGCCCTTACCTTTTCTGAGGATGGCTTATGGACCTTGATTTCCCATTTTCTTAGTTGAATTTTCTTCTTGCGTAGATCCCGCCTTCATCACAACCTATAACTATCTTAGGTTGCTTAGAATTCTACTTAAATAGGATGCTACACCACAAGAATACTACCTCATGCCCCTATTTTTTGATCTAAATGTTGACATAGATAGTTGCACCATGACCAAGTTAATGATGTGAGTCGCCCTCCTTCCATCCTTTTGCATGGCCCTCGTAGAGGATATGAATGACATCCACTTCACTAGATGCAACCACCCATTCCTATCCACTACCCCTCTCAATGTACATATAAACTCAAAAGGATACATGCATGGCAAGCCCCTTAAGCCCCTAGCCTCCTCCTCCCATGACCGCAATCATGAGGAACTAGCTCTCCACATACTTATTATGTTTTTAAAAAAAGGAAAAAAAGAGAAGGAAAAGAAAAAAGAAAAAAGAAAAATAGCAGAAAATAAAATAAAAAATAAAAGAAAACAATACATTTCATTTTTGCTGAGCATCACAATTGCTGCACTTAGGGGTCCTCAAGTTAGGCGCATTTGATGGCCTCGGTTGACCGGCTCCATGTCTAACCCCCTAGCACCTTTTGTTCCCCACTTCACACTTATGGCATATCAAGGGTAGGACATACCTATGGAGTTCATGCTTGCCTACGGTGGTTAGACATGTCTCCCTGAGCTACACCCACTGTATCTCCCCTATGCACGAACTCGGTCCTCAAATGTGAGACAACACCCCAGTCTTGCCTACAATTGACCCAACTCCCAGTTCCACTAGCAAGGACACAATGCACCACACTGTAAGGTAGACACACCCCCTAGGCAGTGCACTTTTCTTTTCCATTTCAAGTAAAGCCCTCAACAACAAAGACCCACAAGTGTGTCATGGGACTGGCAATCGACTAGGAGGGGGGGTAATGTTAACCCTAGTGCAAGACCAGGAAAAAGAAAGCAAAATAAATCCAAGAAAATTCAAAAATGTGGACCTGACAGAGGAAACAAGAGAAGCAAAGACAAAAGACGCAAAGGCAACCACAAAGAAGGCAAAGGAAAAATGTGCATTTTAAAATGCAAAGGCACCCCCAAATTTTGTAAAAGAGTGCCAAGCTCCCTTCTATGCAAATTGTAAAGAGTAGATGGGCATAGGTGACGGGATAATGTAAATAGAAGGGGATAGGAAAAGAGGACCTTGGCAAGATGCCTAGTCATGTAAAAAGGGGATGGGTGCCCAAAGGGATAAGGGCATGTATAAAGACCAAAAATTGAATGGAAGAGCTCATTCTTGATGTGTGGCTAAAGTGGCTCTCTTCTTCTCTTCTCCTTGATTGTGCTTGTGATTGTGTTTGAGAGAGGGAGTGTGAGAGTACGAGGGAGTGAGTGTGTGAGGGTGAGGGACTGTGGTGGAGAAGCTCTCTATCTTCTCCTCTCTTCTTCTCTTCTCTTCTCTTCTCTACTCTTGTCTCGTGCACACGACTATGGAGGATGAAGCTTGAAGGTAGAGGATTGAGCTTGCTTGAGCTCGCATCTCAGATTGTGGAGCTACCAAAGTGCTTGATGGAGGAGGCTACTCAATTGGGCATCAATGTAATCTCACTACAGTCATAGGATTGAGAGCACGTAGTACGGCTAGGTGAGAGATAGCCATTAGTCACGCTCACTTGCAACAATAAGTGGTCCATGGGTCTTGGCGGTCGAGCATGAGCTCCCACTTCAATAGGCACACGTTCATCTCAACAACGTCATTTATAATTTCTTGTAGTCATGATAAGAAGCCTAGCACATCATTCTAATATGTCCACGTGATAGGAATATCCTTCAACCCTCTCCACCAAAGTCCAAATCTTTTTGTAATTTAGAGGGATGACTTAAGGCTTTAAAAGCAACCATGACTATGTCGGGAGAACATTCAATGTGTACATTGTGGTGGTGACCACCTCCCATTTGAGTGTTCTAGATCTCCTCCAATGTTTACTAGCTATGGATGTATTGGACATGAAGTAGCCTATTGCAAAGCACCTAGACACTTACTCTATGTGAAACCTTTTCAAAATAGCACAAAGAGTAGAGATCAATCTCTTCGGTATCTCTTGACTCCCAATCTAGCTCATTCTTCAAGCAACGCTCTTGGCCACTAAATAGAGGATCCTATTGTTATTAGCAAGAAAGAAAGAAGTAATATAGAGAAAACATGCCTATAAATTTTGGATAAAACAATTATTTTTGTAACACTTAGTCCTATCATTTTATGAGATTTGGTCTCCTTCCCATGCAAATTGTGCTTAACAACTAGCATTTCACATATAATTTGTCCTTTCATCAAGATTAAAGCTAAATTACATGTAAACAAAGCCATGATCGACTAAAAAGGGCCACAAAAGGGACATGATTTCTAAGGGGAATGGGGAAACCCTAGCCTTGACTTTTTTGTATTTAATGGATGAGAAAGAATAGAACATGCTATTCAAGTGTGTGCAAATTTTGAGTTCCTGCTTTCTTGCTTTTCCATTATAAGAGAGGGAGAGTGAGAGAGTTGAGAGAGAGTGAGAGTGAGGGACCAAATGGGTGATGCCTTCTTCTTCTTTCTCTTGAACACTCTCTCATGCTTACGCTCATGCTTCTCCTCACTTGCAAAGCCTGTAGAGGGTTGAGAATGCTAGGAGTGCACTTGTGGATCATGTAGCTTTGCAAGGACATCCCTCATTCTTGAAGGAAGAGCACACAAGTTCATTACAAGTGAATCATAATGTGTGAGAGATTCTAATTGAGATACATTCATCATACTTTGTGGATTGAGCCTCTTGAATGAATAAGAGAGTATATAAAGACCCATTGTGGAGCTTGTGGAGCACAACATTTTAGAACCATCAGATTTATGATCTGAGCATCAGATCACTGATTTTTTCAAGATCCCCCTTCACAAAGAGCTCCTCTTCTCAGCCACAAGGCTCTTCTCTAATTCACTATAAATATGAGGCATGGGAAGATACAAGAGCATAAGGGGACCTCGAGAGGCTACGAGAGAGAGAAAGAGAGAAGAGTCACCTCGAGAGATTGCAAGGAAGAGAGTTAGCTCAATTCCCTCTATTTCAATCCTCGACTTACCCATCTTCTCTTACGCTCTCCTATCTCGAATCTATTCCACCTTCTTAATCTCTTGAGTCTAATTGCGGATGATGGCCTCCAAGCGAAGAATGTCACGTGCGGATGGCAAGCGGATGATGGCCTCCAAGCGAAGAATGTCACGTGCGGATGGCAATCCCATAACCAACAATGAAGCTTCAGACGAAGGCATCACCGTCAATCCAACTGCGGTTCCGATCATAAGTAATGTATTTCCAAATTGATAGATGCTTGTTTTGATTCTCGCATGAGATACATTAGGCCCCATACTATGATGCATGAGTATAGGTCATCGGAAGGAATAAATTTTATCTCACATATTCAAAAGATCGAGCTTGCAAAGTGCATGTATTAAGGAAAGTTAATTGCACCTAGTTGCATATGACTTGTTCGTTGATAGAGCAACTACAAGGAGGAATTGATCAAGGGTTATGAATGGCATAATCATGACATTAAAAATTATGCATACAAGTGTTAAGTAAATTTTACATAAAATCGCTCTTTGATTCCAAGGGAAAGAACATATATGCGATGGTAATGTTATTGTGACTATTCTTGCTTTGTTTGGCAAGAATACAATTGGTTTTTTTGTTGGCTGATCTAGCAACATCCTAAATGCTTTTACATTCAACTGGCTGTTCGTTTGTTGTTTGGATGATTGTTCCAAGTGCTTGTGATTTATGCTAAATTCATGGCAAGGGTCTGTGATAACAAGTTGCCATGGGGATAAATGAATGTTTTCCTAGAAACTGATATTAGTGTTGGATGCCTTGTTGTGTTGGATTCCTAAAGAATTTGATTAAGGAAGGATATGTTGCACAGGTGGATCACCTCCATGATCGCACCGCGGATTAATCGAGAGGGCACTGCTCGATTCATAGGCTAAAGGTCGAGTGGTGAAAAGGCTAACCATGGGAATGATGTTTCACTCCTAGACAGCTTGTGGGTCAGGTGGAGCTTTGGACACCCCTTGCTAGGTCTAGAACGGAGTTGAAGACCTCCATGGCCCCCAATGTCTGGGCATGTTGGGAGATCCTATTCTAGATAAAGGATTGAATTTGTGGTGCCATGTGATTTAGACTAGTTACTTCTGAAGAGTAGAAGGGATACTTCTATTGGACAGAAGGGATACATAATTTCTCCTGTATGGGCGGGAGACAAAGATTAACTTGAAGATAAGTTAAGGAACTTGTTTGAACTTGTTTGTCAATAGATTGCTTTGCTCTCTTTTCATGTCTGTGCTATAAGTTATGCGAACGAACCATGTTCCCTAAAAGGATTAATTAATTAAGCTGACTTTAAATGTCACACATAAATGTGGTGGGACCTAATTAAAAAACTAAAGCTATTAAGGGAAGCGGGTGGATGGAACCCCCGATGGGTCCGTCCTACGGCGAGGTGGTCCTGGAGAACTGGGAGGCTTCTCACAAGATTTTACCGTTGTTCAACATTTAGGTATTGTTAGGTTACAACCCGATTCATGCCGTTTTAGGGGACCGGAATGGGACTATGCCCTACAGGCAGAGAGGTTGAGTGGCGCATCCCTCTTATTTCCCATTCTCTTTGAACTAAGTGCGGCATGGGTCTGCTTCGGCTTGGGTATCTTTGCGCAAAGTAAGATGTCTAGGATCCGACGCTAGAATGCTGTTAGGAGACCTTGGCCACTAGGAGCCCAAATTTTAGGTCGATCCTAGTGGGTTCGACTGTGAACATTCCATAGGCAGATTTGGAAAACCCTAGGTGACAAAACTCGGAACATTCCATAGGAGTGTCGAGCAGCAACACTTAGATTCATTTCTCGATAGATCGTTAAAAGCGTGCCTGGACAGTGAATGGGCAAGCACCTTACAAGGATGGTGCTCATGCATCAACTTTGAAATGTGCATAAATAAATAATTAGGCTTATTTTTTTCTTTTTGCAACTAATATGACAAGTGTGGATTTTGATAGTAGGTAGAATGAGATCTAAAAATGGTCATGACATGGTTATAGATCATAAACATAGAATGTTCCATGTACTTCATTTTACTTTATTTTTTTTTATTTTGAGGGCATAGATGCAAATTAAGAAAGAATGCGAAGACACAAAGCTTGAAGAGAAAAATAATAATCAACAAGTGTTATGGGTCACAATGAGCAATGGATCTCTTGTTTTCATAAAAGTGTGAAGAGAGCTTGGTCTTATATGGGTAAAGGTGTTGTGAGAGGAAATGAGAAAAGAGAAATATATATAGAGAGATAAGGAAAGCAAAAGCAATTATATATTTTCTTGTTATGCATATAGAGAACTATGGCTTTGCTTTTTATGCATATAGAGAGAAAAGGATAGAAAAAGCAATTATGATTTGCTTTTTATGCATAATCATTGCCCTAATCATTGTGTGGGAAGAAGTGCATGATTATCTTGGAGCCATCTATGTTGTTGTCATAATCATCACTACCTTGCCAACATCAGCACCACCTTACTCTTGATTGTTCTATCCATCTTAATCGTCATCTGTGAGAGCAGTATCAACATAGCAACATAAACATTGTCTTTGGCACCATTGATATCCCTTGTGCCATCTCTTGTATCATCTCCCCCACCTAGTGTAGTGAAACATGCCGGATCTAGCCTACAATGTTTGTGCCATCTCTGGTTGCCCTCCATACATGTTGTTCACATCATGATTGCTCTGTTCTCCAATCATGGGATTCTGATTGCCTAACACAGCATTGAAGTTGGGGGCAAGTGTTGCTCTAAATAGAGAAAGAGGAAGGGAAGTGAACCTCAATAAGATTCCCCATGTGTACTCATTAATCAAAGTCAATATTATTAGTTTTCCTTCTCTTTAACTCATAATGCATTTGGATTTTGTGCTTTTTTGCCTATGTGCACTACATTGTACATCACATTATGCATTGTCTCAACCTCGTGCACTAGCACTAACACTAGCATTGTCACTATCACTATAACTATCATTGTCACACATACACATGTGCATTGACATATTTACTATGTGCATTCATGTGCATGTGCACTTGCATTGCATTGTAATCACTTCAAAATTGCATAGCCTTCACTACATACCATTGTGTACACACATACTTTAGGCACCCACTACTGATTGGACTCATTACGAATCCTTCTTTCCTTTCATCTTTTTGGTTAGGCATCCACCTTGTTCACGAGGGAGGGTCAATGGGACAAAGGAGCAAGGAATGAGGCATCTTGTAGTGTTCATGAACCATTCTACCACACACAAGGAAATCAGTAATCAACCCTACATTCTAGTGCACTTGTATGCACTTGTGCACCCTCATGTGTACTTATGTGTACTCTACCACACTAGCACTTGTGCTAACTTACCTATGTGCACTTGTGTGTACTATTGTGCACCTAGGTTGCATGGTGCATTGCACTCATACCCCTCAACATCCCTTGCACTTGCATAGAAGTCTCTGCACATTCAACTAGCACCTTAGGACACACCATAGTGCATTGCACCTTGCAATTGTGCACTACTTCAACCACACTTGCACTATAAGCACACTCTTGTGCACTTAATGTAGAGACACGATGTTATAACCTATTGTAGTACACATGCAACATTCCCCTCTCTCTTCCTTCACAACTCTAACACCCACCTTATTCACAAGGGAGGGTCAAGGGGGAGTAAGCAAGGCCTTGTGTATGCACTTGTTGCATCATCTAGCACACCCTTGTGCATTTGTATAAACTTGAGTGCACTAGCATGCATTTTAGTGCACAAGCATGTACACACTTGCATTAGCACTAGCAAATGCACTTGTGTGTACTAGAACTTTACATTTGCACTGAACCCATCCCTTGACACAATCCATAGTACCTTTGCACACCATAGTGCACTAGCTTCACCCTAGTGCAATAGGCCTAGTGCATTGTACTAGTGTACTTCCATGTGCATGTGATCCATTACCCACACACACTAGCTCTTGATTCCTAGTGCACTATTGTGCACATTATCTCACCTTGTAGCCTTTTGTGATGTGCACTTACATGCACCTATGCACACTTGTATGCAATTATGTGCACTTAAGTATACGGCTTCTTGTGATGTGAACTTACATGCACCTATGCACACTTGTATGCAATTATGTTCACTTTAGTATACTGTCTCTTGTGCTTTACTTGCACTTTGTTAAACTTTTTTGCAAAAGATCTACAAAAGCAGGAAGTAGTAAGCAACAAGCGAATACAAAAAGAAGAAACCTATGTCAAAAGAAGAGAAAAGTGGGATACGTGCAAGGATCAAGGAGAATCCAAAAGTGATAGTGTGAAGATACACTAACCACATCCAACTAGCAAAATTCGAAGCCTAGAATAAAAAGTACTTCTTATGAGAGAAAAAAGATAAAAATAACATGAAGGAGTTGGGTGATCCAAAAAAATCAAAAATTAATTTCAATACCAAGAAGGTTCAAATAATTTTTTGTAAAATCATGCTTGAGTGTCGAGCTCGCTCTCGTGCAAATTGTAAATTAATGCACATTTAAGTGTGTGCGAGTGGAGTGAGTTAGGATGTCTATAAAAGTCATAGGACTCTATAGGCAGGCATGAAGAGACCATGTGTGGTGAGCACCCTTGAAACATAGGCCCAACCCAAGTCTTAAATCAAATGTCATATATATATGGTAAGAAATTATAATGATTCCATTGACTAACGCAAAGCATGCTTGTCTCTTTCCTTCTTCACAGGCTCATTTTCTTCTATGTGTGGCCATCTCTTACAAGCAATATCTTAGAGAGTCAAGGAGAGTCTTGTGAGAGCTTGTGAGCTTGCTCTTTGTTACTATAGCAAAACTCCATTGTTTCCGCTCATCTTCTTGGGATCTTCCTAGTTTGAGAGGTGGAAGAGTAGAGACTTTGTTGCAGAGACAAAGAGTAGAGGGGATTTGGGAGGGAGAGAGAGAGAGAGAGAGAGAGAGAGAGAGAGAGAGAGAGAGATCGGCTTGGAGGAACAAGTGATGGAGATTGACTCTTTGTATACAAAGGACAACGGAACGAGAAGTGTGGAGCTTATGGCAATGTGCATCAGTGGAGTCGTTAGAGCTTGAGAGCTCTCAACAAACATCGAGACCATGCACGGTGAGTTCCATTGCATCAATTACTTTTCTTTAGCTGTCTTTTTGCTTGATGGTTTGCAGATTCTCATCCATGACAAGTTGACTGAGCGACACGAGATAGTAAGAAACCTCATAGTGTGAGGGACCATGAGTAGACTTGGCTTGAGGGAGTGCATGACTAATATGTGTCATTCTGTCTAGATCCAATACATAAGTGAAGAGACCCTGCATTTTGGTTTCATGCCAGGACATGAAAAAATCTCTCTTGAAGAGTCCCCAACCATAGATGGTGAGTGGAATATGCCAAATTCAAGCGAGATGGGCTTTCTCACCATGACAGGTTCCATGCGGAAACTTGTGCGTCATAGTTAGGATAACATAGGGGTTGGAAGGAAACTAATCCATGGAACACAAAAATTGTAGGTTTCCACTATGATTTAATTGATTTCCATCAATTTTTTCCATGGGAAGCATTGGGATATTATGAGTTGGGAGTTTGATAGTAACTAGCTAGTCGTGATCAATACCCGACTACTCATAAAGACTCTTGCTAGCGCATATCAATGCTATTCATGATTGGAGATAAAATGCACATACAGGGGTCATGAAAACATGAGGGATTTTCTATAGCTAATTCGTATTTGCTGAATTTGGAGCTTGATACAAGAAGCACATGAAAGTGGTCGCACCCATAACAACTAGGTACATTACTTGCTTGTAGTGATTTTTGGGCATAATTGGAAAAGGGTAAAGAATATGAGTATTGATGGTATGTCACTAAGATTTTTTAATATTCTTTGCTCAAAATACATGTGACTTATAGTTTCGGAAAGAATTCTAGAAAAGGTAGCAAGAGGGCACAAACAATCTAATCATAATCATTGTGGATAGTTTATGAAGACTAGAACATGCATCCTGACAAAATGAACGGGTTGAATGCTTACATTAGTAAATTCAATTTTAAAAAATCAGTCTTGATTTCCAAATCTTCATGAGAAATCAAGAGTCCATGTTGGTTTTTTTGTTTCTTAGCGAATGATAGGAATCCTAATAATCGATTGTAGTAAAGATAGTGTGCTTAACAAGGTTGCAATTGAGACCATTTTTGTGAAGCAATTGCATGATCTTTTAATTGAAAATTTACTATCAAAACTCATTCAAAGTGTTAAAATTTTTTAATTTTCATTGGTTTGAATGAAGTACTTGAGCGAGAACTAGTCATAGATTGACTAGCTAGTGAGAGTGCTTGTGAGCAACCTATTCTTAGTTAACAGAATGATCAAAAAGGGTTTTGCTGTAATTTACTATGTATACTCAATAAAAATTGCTTTAAAAAATTTAGGAATCAAATCATTGGTTGTAAAAGCTACTTGGGATGAACAAGTAGACAAACTAGCTACAATCGTGTTACCAATAGCTAGTTAAACTAGTGATAGGTAAGAGCAAACATTGTGAGCTCCTAAAATTCCTGATGTTCCTAGACAAAATAGGTCACAAATCTATGAATTCTCTAATATTTATTGAACATTAAGCACAAGTGTTGTAGCCTTTGCATACCGCATTGAGATAGTCCTCTGCAATGTTGGCTAGCTCCTTCCATGTTTATTTCAAAAAATGTATTGTTATTTATTGGATCTGTTAGAATTGGGGGTGCTACTGCAAGCACTTGTTGGCAAACTATTTGAGAGGCTCGAAAAGCTAGTTCGAGGGCATCTGGAGGATATAGTTTTGATCTATTCATGCTGCTTAGTCCTTGTACTAATAACCATTGTGGACTTGCAAGTATTTGGGGCTGAATTGTAGGTTTTATAATAGTGAAGACGTTGGCACACTTAGTTGCCAATTGGGAATTGAATGACAGGTAGGAAACAGTTGACTAGACACTATCTAGTGAAGAACTTACCTTTTTGGGTTTGGAGGGATAACTTGCATGTGGTTTGGTGACCTACATCTCCTTGTGTTGGAGATCACCAAGTCATCTATGAGGATTCCTCTCAAAAGTTGAAGGGGGTAGCTTGTGACCTTGTGAAATCGCAGGTAGACTGCAACCTCTAGCTACACCACACTACTAACCATTGTTAGTCATTGGAAAACCTTCATGAGGTCTAATTGAGCTCATGTGATGGACTAAGTACCTTGTGGGTAAGGGTTGAGTACTTATGGACTCTCAAGATTGTAGGATCACCCTTATTGCCTTGAACCCTAATGCATTCGCTTATTACAGCCACTCGAGTCACACTTGGACCATGATTTTCTAGGCAAGACAAAACCCCACAGAGATCATCCACCACCGCATGATTCTCAACACCTCGAGACTTAGTGCTCATCATTTTACTCATCCAAGAGACACTCTCTTGAAGTAAGTTGGAAGCCTTGACTCACCTTTGAGTGCAATAGTATCGAAAAACCTTTTGACCAAAGTCAACCTAAGTCTGACATAAATATATGGAGCACTAGATGATCATTTTGCTAGAGAAAACCCTCGTCTCTAGTAAGGAATGTATTTTATCCCTAAAAGAGACCTTATTTTGTGATAAACTCTAGAGGTAGTAGTACCATACAAAAAGGGAGAACAATAAGTGCCTATCTAGCAACTGAGAGCCACAAGGCAACTAAGCTTAAGCACTTCAAGTGCTAACATTACACCACATTGACTCAAGAATGAGTTCAAATACTGACTCTCTAGAGTTTGATGTTATGGAATTCCCTATGGATATCTAAAATCTAATATCATTTTATGACCAACACACATGAGTTGAACACGGAGAAAGTGATGTGGAAGGGATCATGGTGGACATAGAAGCTGAGAGGAAGATTGAAAGGGATCTCATTAGGTAAATTGCAAGGTTCACATGAAATGAAAGACTAGATAAGCAAAGAAAGGAGACAAAGTTAGGCTAAATTCAATGCATCTTGGATCTAGCAAGAGGAACCATTGCAAGAGAGGAGATGTGCGAGACAAAAATGCCTAATGCAGCCGAACTCCTACTCAAAAGACTACTTGACCAAAGTTCAATAGAAAAGGGTAGTGATATACTACTTATGACACTTTTGACTGGTTTGGGTGCATCACTTGGAAATAGAAGCCAAACAAAGATACCAATCATCACAAAGCAAGTTGACAAGTACAGGGTAGGGGATGACTCTTATAGCTTCATTAAACAGTTCGAACAAGTCTGCGATGAGAACAACCTCATGGATGTCGACAAGCTATGGCAAAAACAGATTATTATCCATAGGTTGTGTCTTGGGGAAAAAAGCTAGACTTGGTTCAAAAGCCTCGATGACACATAAAAGAACAACTCCAATACTCTCAAGAATTTGTTAATCAGGTGCTTCTTGGATGTTGGGTTCTCTAATAACCTAATCCTCAAGCTCATGAATGTGATCCAAAAAGACAAAGAGGAAATCCAAGAATATGTCACTCATGTGAGAAGTCTCTATAAGTGGATCCCAAAACTTGAGAGACCCACAGCTAGGGTGGTGTTAATAGTATTTATCAATGGGATAAAAAATGAAGAACTGCATAAGGCTTTGGCTAGCAACCTAAGTTTGCAACGAGATGTTTTGGCTAATATGTTCAATGAAGCCAAAAAGGTGGATGATCTGTTGAAGGAAAGAAGTAGCAAAGCTACACAATCGACAACGAGGATTCCTTTAGTGACTAATATTCGCCAATTAGCTAAAATTTTATATATTTGTGATTTTTTTTAAAAATTGAGTAGGTTGAGTTTTTACTATTGATATTTTTTATTTTCCTATATCTCTAAGGTATAATGAGGTTATGAAGGCTCTTTTGCCATTCATCTAAAAGAAAAATTCAAAGATATAGGTTAAATTTGCCCCAATGTTGATAAGTTTATATATAGAAACATTCACCACATTGTCTTGACTCCTATACTTAAGGTTCATATAGATATTTATCAATAGTTAAACATTCTAACATTTTAAGACAAGATCACACACCAAATGTTAAGGCAAGGATAGCTTTATTGTTGATAACAAGGTAAGGGATAGTCTAGTATTCTTGTAGTTAGCACTTGAAGAGGTAAGAATCAAAATTGGGGAAAAGACAAATGGTTAGGGTTTGTAGGGATATTGTTGACCATAGATAAAGACATCCTCCACCAATAGAGCCCACATATTGTCTAGAAATCTAGCTAAGCTTATAACTTATGATACATACATCGGTCACCATTGCTCATGTAAAGATTTTGAGATATTTGTGTTTCAACTACATTACATTATTAGCCATTCTATTCCTGTATACCACAATTTGGTTAATGTGTCATTGTAATTCAGTCATCCATAAAACACACACACACACACACACACACACACACACTCTCTCTCTCTCTCTCTCTCTCTCTCTCTCTCTCTCTCTCTCTCTCTCTCTCTCTCTCTCTCTCTCTCTCTCTCTCTCTCTCTCTCTCTCTCTCTCTCTCTCTCTCTCTCTCTCTCTCTCTGTGTGTGTGTGTGTGTGTGTGTGTGTGTGTGTGTGTGCGTGCGTGCGTGCGTGTGTGTGTGTGTGTGTGTGTGTGTGTGTGTGTGTGTGTGTGTGTGTGTGTGTGTGTGTGTGTGTGTGTGTGTGTGTGTGTGTGCGTGCGTGCGTGCGTGCGTGTGCGTGTGTGTGTGTGCCTGCATGTGCGCGTGTGTGTGTTGCAATAATATGTTGCTCAAGGGATTCACTATGTATGAAAATGTGCATCATGTGAGCTCAAAATATGGGAATATACAAAAATATATGCTTATATATACATTTACAAAAATAAATATTTTAAAACATATACTTTTTTTCATAGAAGGGGGTTTTTATATTTCATGGATATATTGTTTACAGAAGGGTATTGTTAATTTATATAATAGACCCAAGTTTTCTTACCAAAAGGACTTGAATAAGCCTTTTGCTTCCATATGCACCTAAGGTATTCAACATGCATAACTTAAAAAATTGCACATGCCCATGGTAGGATCTTTTAAATAGGAAAGCACACAAATATGTATACTAGAGACAAGCCCCATTAGTTTCTCTTCCCAAGGTTAAAAATAAGGGAGGAAATGAGGGGCGACCCAAGGCATTAATTGTGAGTAGCTTATGAAATCACATAAGTGCAAGAGAAAAGGGTTTTCTCAAAAAGTTGTAGTTGGTATGGAACATAATGAGCCTTTGATAATTTCCTATATAGGAAGGTTTAGAAAATACATGGAATTCTTCAATATTTCCTACATACTCACATAGTAATCCCTACATATAACCTAGGAATCACATTCCCTATTTTTTGTTATAGGGAATTATAGCCCAGTGTATGGAAATGAAGAAAATTGCATGTAGATAGCTAGGAAGTCATGTTCCGTATATGGAATTCTAGGGTATTATATGTGAATGAATAAAATTACCTACATTCTTCTAAAATTCCATATGTAGGAAAATGCAAGCAATTCAAGATTTGATTTAGATATCACATTGGTTTATTTCCTAAACATTGAGTAGTAAGCTCTTAGTAAATTTATGATTAATTGTTATCAATCACACACTATGTGTAAGATTTGCTATAGATGCACACATCTCCAGGAGCATACAAGTGACATAATTCTTATCACATAGGTGTATGTGTATGTCAGATGCATGTGTGTGTGTGTGTGTGTGTGTGTGTGTGTGTGTGTGTGTGTGTGTGTGTGTGTGTGTGTGTGTGTGTGTGTGTGTGTGTGTGTGTGTGTGTGTGTGTGTGTGTGTGTGTGTGTGTGTGTGTGTGACATAGGTGTATGTGTATGTCAGATGCATGTGTGTGTGTGTGTGTGTGTGTGTGTGTGTGTGTGTGTGTGTGTGTGTGTGTGTGTGTGTGTGTGTGTGTGTGTGTGTGTGTGTGTGTGTGTGTGTGTGTGTGTGTGTGTGTGTGTGTGTGTGTGTGTGTGTGTGTGTGTGTGTGTGTGTGTGTGTGTGTGTGTGTGTGTGTGTGTGTGTGTGTGTGTGTGTGTGTGTGTGTGTGTGTGTGTGTGTGTGTGTGTGTGTGTGTGTGTGTGTGTGTGTGTGTGTGTGTGTGTGTGTGTGTGTGTGTGTGTGTGTGTGTGTGTGTGTGTGTGTGTGTGTGTGTGTGTGTGTGTGTGTGTGTGTGTGTGTGTGTGTGTGTGTGTGTGTGTGTGTGTGTGTGTGTGTGTGGAGAGAGAGAAAATTAATGCAACCATGTCTTAGTGAAATTTAAAAAAACCAAAGTAATTGCACAATACTACACATCTAGGTCACGTTTCATGTAGAATAACAACAATGAAGAAGGCTTCACACTTTTAGACATAGTTTTCATAGCCTAGGTTGGGAATAATTGTTACACACATATGTATCATACTTAGTCTTTATGGTCCATGCATGACAATTTGCTTCACACACCATTTTCATCCTCCTTGTGCCTTTGCAATACCATATATTAGGCAAATGTGTCTTTTTTTTTGGGCAAAAATTGAGTGAGTTTTAGGAGGCAATTTATTGGTGTTCTAATACCATTACATGGAAACACATTATATCATTCTAAAGTAACTTAAGGCATTGTACATTGATGGTCCTACATTAATGCCATTGAAAAATCACCAGCACAATTAGAAGCCTATCTAATCCACACCCTCATAGATATTTCTTACCAAAAGGTTGGATACACCCTTGTGGAGCTATAAACTATAGAGAATATCACAATCCAGAACCATTGTTTGCTATGCATGCACACATAATTGATAACTGCCTATTAGGCATGGATGGTTCTGAGAAAGGTCAGACATGGGGGCACCTACACCATCTAGAACGTCCAAGCCAATTAGATGTCCAAGTCACAATTGCCATCACCATCATGATGAATGGTCCAAAAGAGGTTCTTTGCTGATGCCCTCTCCATCTAACAATGCAACTATTGAGTCTACTAAAAGCTGTCTGGGATGTTGTTGGAATAAGCCCATGATTGCATGACATCTTATTCTTAATTTATTAATCATGGTGAATTAAAAGAATGTCAAATTAGTCAAGGTGCAAGATCACAAAGATAGGACTACATTTAAACTTTCCATTCTAAGCAACCATAGTGAGTCAAGAAGCTTGAGCTCTTAACAATTTTTAGCTATAAGAATGGCAAACCAAGCATACATTGGATTTGGATATTGTCATAGGACATTGCCAACATTATAATGAAGTTCCTCTTTCACAAATGTTGTTGTGGAGATGAACAAGGTTGCAACATGGGCCTTTTCCCTACACAACTTAATCGTGTGGAGTACTCAAAGAAGCAATTATGCTTTTTCATGTCATTTCTCAGCATGTCAAACCCAAAAAGTACTCTTATAGCACAATCTATTATTCTTAGAAGCTATGTCTAAAAAAAACCATGTTTAACTATTTGGTTGACTACATTTGGATAAAGGCCCTTCTCTTGCATCCATGCAATGTAGCCCCACTACACCCAATGATGTTCAAGTCCAATACTCTTGAGTCTTGCATGTTGAGCAACACACACACACCCCTTTTATTGAGATAGGTAAGGGGACATCAAATCCTTGAAATTGCTTAATTTCTAGGCATGACTAGACATGCAAATACTTACCATCACCATTATGCATGAGGATGTTGATTACGGGGATGAAGTTTAGGCCTAAATTTGATGGTTGTTTTTCCTATCAAGGGCTATTTTTCCTATTAAAACAAGTATTTTTCAAAATATCTTGTCAAAATACATGCTCAAACTTCAAATTTACCTATCATCATGACATATAATATTAAGAGTTACTTGTGGTTTGACATGTCACATTGTAAAATTTACCTTTCATTTTTCTTAGGCACCTTTTACGTAAGTTAGTATATATATACATATGTAATAAGATATTAGATTGATATTAATGTAAAGGTAAAATATAAGGTTAAGTTAAATTATATTGATTAAAATCAAGCCAAGTTAGTTTGATTGTTTTTTTTAAATCTCAAATACTTAAATGGTGTAAGTTTCTCCCATCATTCTAGGTCATGCATGTGCCACTCTAGCTTTGTTGAACATTCCACTATCCAAACTCCAGACTCCATCCATCATTACTCTAGCCTAAAGCCTACAACTCATCCAGAAAGCCCTTTGTGGAAACTTGCAACCTAAAGTTTAAACTGTGCTCTTTTAGCCTACAATAGCCTACACCAAGTGGGCATCATTACTGAGGATCTCATGAGGCAGAGACTTGAGTACCTTGCCAAACACTAAACACAATTGTGTCTACTATCTATGTTCGATACAAGGCTACCCTAGCTCCATACAAAGCTAGCTAGTAGTGACTACCCTAGCTCTAGCATGACACTGGTGTCAGCAATTTGCAAAGAGAGCTTCCTACTCCAAATATGCTTGCATCAGATGAATATGGATCATAGGTCAATCTAGTTTCAAGAAGAGAGATGTTATTGGCTATAAGAGAGCGTACAAGGAAGAAAATGTATGTAGAAGTATCTAAAAGTCCCCTCTTTTCTACACTCACTAATGAGAGCACTAATCGCACCTTAGAGAAACATTTGATTATTTATTTCTTATATATCAATGATGGATGTAAAGGGCATGCAATTTGTAGATTTATTAGATAATGGGACAGTAGAGGCAATATATGATGCTATCAATGCATTCTTTCTAGAAAGCAGCTTGGATATATCTAAACTTGTTGCGATAGCAACAAGTGGTACTTCATCTATGATAGGGTGTCAGACTAGAGTTGTGGCACGCTTTCAAGCATTAATTCCATGTGTTATAGGGATACATTGTATCTCACATCGACAAGCATTAGTAGCAACGGATGGATTTATTTCACATCCTCATGTGCTCTCTTTTGTAGATAAAGCTGCAAATAAAGTGTATGCATGGCTAGGTCGATCAACAAACTCCCACTTGGAGCTTTGGAAGATCATGCATGAGTATGATATTATGGATGCAAAGATGTTGCAAATTCATGTAGTTCAATGGTCCAAAGGTCAAGTCATGGAAAGGTTTATGAAAATCATGCCTACTATCTTTGAGCAATGGAAAATACATGAAAAGAAGTGGTATGGATATGCGACAACTTTTATGGTGCAATTTATTATACATCTTTTAGCAAATGTGCTTACAAAGTTAAACACATTAAACTCATAATTTCAAAGGCAAGAGATGGATGTCACTATGATTGGTGCATTTATTCACTTGACTTTTGAAAAACTCAAAAGAAGGTATATTATATGTGACAATGATTGGTTTGGTGTTGGGTCAAAGCACCTTACTGAATTTCTAAAGATGACAAGCAATGGAAAGTTGGCATAATGGATGTTAATGGCCTTGTACACACACATGTATTCAAGTACACTCCAATTCCCAGAGTGTTAAAAAAGAAGGAAAAATACAAGGCTACATGTGATTTAGAAAGTGAACATGAGGGATTGAACTTGAATGTGTCCCTTGAAGGTAATGTAAGTGAATGAGGTTCTCTAGTTGAACGTGTCTCTATTGCATGAGCATATGCGCAAAATTTTTTGGATGCTTTGACTAACTGGTTTCAATGCTTTCAAGATATTCAATCCTTCTTCATATCCTATGGATTCAATAGACATGGATAAAATGACTCAACAATGGCTAGAAAGACTAATCAACAAACTCAATGTTGATAGTTAGACAATTGTCATTAGAAGATGTATGGATGAATGGGAGGATTTCATCAGCATGCTATATCAAGTTGCTCAAAATAGATGTATGCATGATGGTTGGGAAGTTTGCAGCACTACAAAGACATGATGGGATTTATATCCAAGTATGATGCATCTATGGCAAACTAGCACGGTCATCCCAGCAAGCACAACTTCATATGAGCATGGATTTTCTAGGCAAAATGTGATATATAACTCAAGGTGTAGCTTATGCCTCGACACTTTGGATGCCTTAATATTTCTATCCATTGATGGTCATGAGAGCTCTCAAATTGATTAGAAGGATATTTGTGATGTTTGGATGGGAGCAAAGAATAGAAGGGCCATGCGGCTAGAATGATTGAATGGATTCATGTTGTTGTTGGTTCACCTATGGAGAGCTTTCAAAACCGTGTTTTGCTTGTCTTAATTGAGACTCTTTAATGGTACTTTTCACTTGCATATTTTTCCTTGTCAATTGACTACCATAAAATGTCTATCATCTATCATTGGAAGGGCATTTTCAAGAAGTGCCTATCATTAAAAATTTTGAGGGACTTGTCAAATTTAATCTACATGGATGAGCTTCTACTTAGTACTAGTAGACTAGTGTTTTTACTCTCTGGAGTAGTTGATTCCAAGAGATCGTGGTGAGCTATTCTACTACTTAGAGGGAATATATCCCATCTCTTAAGATGATTTCTAGGTGTTGTGTGGGCTATATTCATTTCACAGGCCTTCATATTATTCATGCGGGAAAGACCATGATGATCACAAGGTGACCGATATTCAGTACGAGGTTCATATTTCTTGGACATCATTTCCTAGACATCTTTGTTTTGCATAATTGACCTACACATCACTGCTTGTGTTAGACGTTGTGACTCCTAGCTAGCATCTTGATTCTCAATGACTCGACCTGAACAAGTGTCATATGCATTGTTTTTTATTATATTAGCCTAATGTTTGGACATTTTTGCTAATGCTCATGGTCTAAAGTTTGGACATCACAACTCATCGCAGATCACTAGTGTCAATGCCTCTACACATCTTGTTTGATTAGTGCAACTAATTAGTAATAATGTCTTGATCACTAATGATAATGCCTTTAGGATTTTGATATTTGGGGACTCTAGCTTCATGTCTTGTTAACTCCACGTTTTGCTAGCATGTAAACTTTAAAGATGCTGCTTTTGAACAGGTTCAAGGCTATTTGCTTCTCAAAGTCAAGACTAAGCAAAGCTACTCTAATCATCAACATATTACCTAATTGTGGAAGACGATACTTAGTAGAATTGCTTTAATTAGCAAATTATCTAGTTTTGGAAGGTGATATTAAGCACATCTACTCTAATCATTGTCAAGATTGTGGGAGAGAAGGAAGGAGTCTCACTTGTAGCTTTCTTGCTTGCACAATGGGGGAATACACACAAAGGTGGAGGTTGAAAACAGTTTTCCTCTTCTTAGTTGTGTAAGCAAAAAAGAAGTCTTATACAAAGAAATAGAAGAACCCTATATATGGGTCTCAAACCAAACTCAACTAACTAAGGTGGCATACTAACTGAGCCATGAACTAGAGTAGATAAGGATAGCTGTCATCTAGCTATTATTCATGGGCGGTGTACCAACCGCATCTGCAACTAACAAGTCGGTGACATAAATGCACAACGGTCACCCTGGCATATCACGAGTGGAGCTCGATATCTCAACAATCATCATATCCCTTGTCATAATGTTCCTTCTCTCTCTTTCTCTCAAGCCCCTCTACTTTCCTTCTCAATGGCATCAGCATGTCTCTCAATAGTTGTGTGGCACTCCTATGTTGCTGGCATGATTCCCACGTGGTATTGATTCCCGTTCATGCATGGTACGGTTCAATCAACTAAAGTATATATTAGCAAGTTTTGCTTCTGCCATGGTGCTTTGTATGATTTTGAGTAGGTTGGTTTTGTTAAAACCAAAGTATTTATTCCTATCTATTGTAAAAAGAAAATGATAATGTATAATTGTCTTAGGTAAGAAGGTTGACAAATTAAGTCTCTAAGTCCATTAAAATCTTCAAAGTCTATAATGTAATGCCTATCCTCTTGATGGAATATGATTGCAAGTGTGATATAATGTTTACAAGCAACTTAGTTGCACTTGCATCACATAGTTGCTTGCATTTTCTTCATGTATTTGTTGATATTTTATATCTTTCTTAAGCACATAAACTATAGCCCCCTCGGGGGACTCTTGATTGCAATACCTTGAGGACACAATTAAGTAGTCCATAGGTAGCAAGACTTCACACTTCTTGAGCTCATTAGTTGCATGCACACTAGACATTATGTTTTGGCTAAAACTTAGATAGCTCTTGCACCATGGGGATTGTTCTTGATCAAAACTTTATCAGTGCATTAAAACGTTGTAGTGGCCTTTGACATCAATCAGTGCTGGCTTAGTGCCTTTGAAACCCATAAACATATAAATGATTTCTTATGCTTATTTCTAAGTTCTCATTATGGATGAATGTTTTTTGCATATGTCTTACAATTATTGGCATACAATCAAGCTTTCACAAACTCTTTCCCTTCACTTCACATATCAATGAATTTTTTCATTGTCTTCCATGCTAGCTACCATAAATAAATGTAAATATGACATTATATGCAAAGTGTGGCGTTACACAGTGGATAGTGCACTTAATTTATATAGTTGATGGGGTTACAAAGTGGATAGTCCTTAGCATGTACTTCCTTTCCCATTTTATGACATTGATAATAAGTACTCAATGACATAACAGTTGCATGTCAATGACATAACAGTAAATACTCAATGACATAAAGTTTCTAGGTGCAATGTCTTAATCATTTGCAAGTTCTTATATATAATATTAAAGTGGTGCAAAGCAATTTGGGAAACTCAATAAGGTTTACATGGGTTTAGGGTGTGTATCATAAATAGTTTGAATTTTGAAACAAAATAAAAAGAGGCATTTAACTCTGATAAGAGTGTTTTGAAGTAGTTTTGAGTTTTGCACTATGCAATGTGTGTGGTAGAAGAGGTTTGTTGATTGGCATGTGCCGTGAATTTGGCATATGCATGTCATGAGGAAAATATTTTTTGCTACCTAGTGTACATGTATTTGTGTGCGTGTGTGGACACATGGATTGGCATGTGTCATGCATTTGACATATGCATGCCATGATATGTCTATCTCATGATGGATGTGCATAGGGCCAAAAGGTTCTTGTCAAAAAGGCACTCAGTCTCATCATAAATTTCGGCAAGCGAGTGTCTTTTGATAAGTATGTTACAATTGACTTGGCACTATGCTGTGAACTTGGCATAGAGGTGTCATTTTGATTGTAACACCCTCCCTTTCCTCCTGGTATGGATGGGCACTTGGTCATGAATTCGACTAGATAGTGTATTGGGGGGTTGTACATGAATTTTTTCAATGATGGGAATTTAGTTGTGAAATCAACTACACAATGTCTTGATATGCTAATTGTTTAGTATTTTTTGATGGGATGGGCATTTAGGTCTTGTATTTGGCCATAAAATGTCCTCATCTACATGTAATTTTATACTTTCATGAGCGATGACTTAATGAAATTGGTTACTAGTGCTTTTGATAACCTATAAGCTTTCTGCCTTGCTTGTCCGAGGAAGAAAACCTCTAAAAAATCAATAAATTCACATATTACTTGAAAGTTGGGCTTGATATATTGAACACATTTCTTGAACTTAGAAACTTCGCAAATAACTTGATTTAAAATTCAAGGCCTTTAACTTGGACTCATATTGAAATAGATAGACAATGGACACCCTTACTTTGATATTGAAATTTTGGAAGCCTTACTTTTGGCACACCTTATCTGCAATAGATAGACATCCTTTGCATTATTTGGAAGTCTCAACACCTTGAGCTTAACTTAAAGAGATTCATTCTTTTCCTTGAACCATCAATGCAAAGTACTGCTCCTACGATACCTTCAACCACCATCAACTTGAGGTATTGCACCTTGCCAAATCCAAGCTAATCAAAGTCCACATAATTATTCTCAAGGAATTGGAATGAATACCTTAGGTTGCATTCCAATTTTCTAGAAGCCAAGAACAAAGACCTAGTTGAGAGCACTTAGATGCCTACTCCCTTGACAACGGTCATCGTGTGTCCAAGAGCACCCAATAGTGTCCTTCATTGTGTTGAAAGACAAACCTTTGTGCCATATTTCCACCAATTCAATATATTTAGAATCCTTGAGCTTCCACATTTGGAACACAACTGGCTTCAACTTCTTGAAAGTTTAACCTCTGGTTCACCTTACAAAGTCTTTCTTGATCAGAGCAAAGTGTGCTAACCACAAAATTTCAATAGCAAAATCTTACATTTTGCAAACATAGTATGCAACATTTGTGCTAATGCAAATCTAGGTAAGATAGCCATACGTAGTTTAACATCTCGAGTTCTTTTTCTTGGGAGGAAAAATGAGTCATCAACACATGCCTAAGATTTTGGATAGAGAAACGAGTTTTCACTGTAGGCTTGAGCCAAAAAAGTTTACCAATGATGCAATGAGTAGATGCATTTGAGCATGGCCAAAAATTTGCATGTACCAATTTATGTCTAAAACTCAACTTAATCATATCTTAAGATATGAAATCCCTTTGCATCATATCATTACTATTGCATAATCAACACATATTTTTGTGTATATTTTCCACCATAACCAATAGCATTGCCTTGAATGTAGCTCTCAATGCAAAATAGCATTGATTCTATGAACCAAAAAGTTGTCAATCACCTTAAATACACAATAAATTCTATTGAATATATGAAGCAAAGGGTTGGCAACCACCTCATATATACACATTTTTAAACTATCAAAAGTGAGAATTTATAACGTCAAGATGTTTTCTAGAGAAACTTGAGTTTACATTGAAGCCATCAATGGTTCCGGCTCCCCCTCTTGCTACTACTACTATGCTCACCAAAGATAAACCAAGTTTGGGAATTGTGGGATGAAAGGTGGAATAGGCTTTGGAAGTCTACATAAACAAGAGTCAACTTGCACATGTCATATTTGGTGTTTGCTGGCTTATATTCATTCTGAAGCATGCTAATGGGATTCTGCATCTAAGGGAACTTGAAATTTTGACATCTTGGATATGAAGGAGTTCTAGGTGATTTTTGAGAAAATATGAATTAAAAACTTGTATTTTAAGAAATTCATATTGAATTTCGTTCCTTTTAAGGATCCTTTAAAATATTTCAAGTGGTAGCATGCAAATGTTTCTCCTTGGCCATCATGCTTATATGCTTGATTTTCTTTATTACAAAGAGGTTGCAATTTGTGGAAATGGCACTTAACATTGCCAAAGAACTTTGCATATGTCTAATAGAGGCCATATCATCCAGTACTACAGAAGAGCAGATAGGAGTCATCAATAACAATGATTTTGCATTGGCCAACTTTTATAATCAAGCATGTACAACTATCTGTACCATGCTGCAACAGCAAGGGCCATCACACTTAGTTAAAGACCTACATATTTGTCGCACAATGCTCGAAAATGCTCCTAAGATGCTTGACAATCTTAGGGAGTTAGCACCAATATCTACATCAAAATAGAAGTTAGTCTTGTGGAATATGAAGTGGAGAGAGGAGGTGGCACACTCAAAGCAGGCGAAGGACTTATCTGGTGCAACCTCTTTGCCAAAGCATCTGAAGACTACCATAAGTATAGGTCATGGTTTAGGTACTACAAGGCAACAAGATGATTTGTCAAGAGAGAGAGCAGGAAGTATGTAGCACACATTGAGGAATCACCAATGTGCACCAACAATTGGCATTCCCTTCGATGCCATCAAGCCAAGCAAAGTCATCAATGAAGGTTCCTTTGGGTAGTGTGTTGAAGTCACCATAGACAACATTAGTTATTTTTCCTCAGATTTAAAATATTGTGCCAAAATGTACAAGGGATCTAACAATGGTAAGTTACAACAATTTCAAGTGGAGCGGGGAATGCAAAAAGTGAATGCATCGATTGTGTGATGCATTGCTTTTACCTTTGAACAACTTGGGTTATAGTATTCCTTTTCTTCAATGGTGGTACATTGAGTTATATATTGATGTTGGGCCCTTTTCAAGAATGTAAGTATAGAAGAACAATCAAGAACCTATCCAAGCCATCAATGGGATTTTGACATGATTTTGACATAGTGTTGACTGCAAAGGAGAGGGCTAGGATTGTGGGTGTTTGTGCATAGTGTTGGCATCATACATTCAGATCTGCATGCCAAGAACATGGTATAGACTTCATTAGAGATAACACCCTTAGGGTGGGCATCATAGATTGGGGTCTAATTCTTATTTTCAGTATGTCAAGACCGGCCCTCAATTGGCAATGTAGGGTGCAAGATGAGCCTATGTACATCATAAATGAGCTTTGATGGTTGGAAAGGAGAGCTAGAAAGGAGAAGAAGGTCGTGGATTGCACCTGAGATCTATGACCCATTATGCCAATGTGCCTATAACAAGGAGTAAGATGTGTATGCAATTGGTTGGCTCATCATTTGCCTTATGAAGTTTTGGCACTTAGGACAATGCTTGTGGTTGCAAATGGAACTAAAGGATGTCCCAGATGAAGTGATTATGCACTTGATTGAGTTCAAGGTAAGGGACCACATGTTGACGGATGATAGGGCCATGTGGATGATAGGATCAAAGTGTGGGATTGATCTTGCAAAGGCACAAAGACCCCTTGTAGAGCTTGGCCCTATCTTAGCTCATCCTTTTTGAACATCTCATGTCTTACAATATTTCATTGTGTTTAGTTTATTTATTTAAAAACCAAATTTTGGAGTCTCTGAAACTCGTGAATCCAAAGATGTCTCGAAAAGAGACACGCTTGTTTGTAAAATTCTACAATCTATGGAATATAACTTGTAATTTGTGCCTTACAATCAAGTTGGTTGTGTGGTTATAATTTTTAGGAGTAATTAACTTGAGATTCTATCCCAATGCTAATCTCATTCATAATTTGCATGATTGATATTTTCTCAAGATTTGAAATTTACGGTTTGCACTATCTCATGTATTTTATATCATGGTGTAAGAGTAAATATCTATAAATTGTTGTGATTTTCTAGTTAGCAAACATGAAATATTGGTGAGTAGCTAATGAACATACAAAATTTATGAGTTTTATAATAAACTACTCCTTTGTGATTAGTGTCTATTGACTTCTAAAAATGTTTAGGGTTGGTCCCTTGGAGCTAGAAGAAACTCTTGATTATTTTTCTTTACATTTAAAGATAGATATTATGACTTATGTGTAGTTTCTATACTTTGGATGTTAATGGCTAGAATCTTTTATCTTGAACTGGTTAAAAACACAATCTTAAATTTTATTTTTTATTTTTTCTATAGAAATGGGTAGATTGAAGAAACAAAAAATTTGGGAGGTTTCAAGAAGAGAGATCACAACATTCTTCGGCAGCAATGCAACAAATATCTCCCTAATTGGAAATGCTATCATGCACTCACAAGCATCTACAAATCAACCAAATATATCACTTCAAGAAAATGAAGCAAGTAATGAGGTTGAAGCACAATGCCAAATAGTAGAAGACCAACAAATCCCTATTATTGCTAGCATTATAGCAATTGAAGCATGGCTTACATCTCTACACAATGATCAATGTCAGCTTGTAGAAACAAATAAACAAGGAATGTCAGGTTCTTTGAAAAGTGTACAATCTAGTGAGAAAAATAACAAAAGAATTTGGAGCCTTGTGAACTATACATTTCAACTAGATTGGGTGAGCAAGTTTCCATTTATCAAGCCGCTTATATGTAACGTGCCTATCCCTCAATTTGCAGGACACATCTTAGCAGCCCATCAAGAGATCAATCTAGAAGATGCCACCGATACTCCCAAGGAATGACATGGGGTTTGCCAACTAGGGTCTCTCGAGTTTGCCTCGCAACGGAACTTATCCAACCATTCCCACTAGGATTGACCTGAAGTCTGGGTTCCTAGCAGTCAAATCTTCTTAACAGCTTCCTCGCATTGGTCTACAGCTGCTCCACTTTGCGTAGATACAACTGGACCCAAGCACACTCGTACCGTACTTGGTTCAAAGAGAGTGGGAAACGAGAGGGATGCATCGCTCGACCTCTCTGCCCATAGGGCATAATCCCATTCCGGTCCCCTAAAACAGTATGAATCAGGATTCTAACCAACATTGTCTAAGGTCATCGTTCGTCCTTCCCTAACATTACTTGTTAACATTTCCTTTTGAGGAAAGCTCTCGGCTAACCGAGACCACCCTTCCATAGGATAGACCTATTGGTCACATCCACCACACTTCCCTCGAGTTTGTTTTAGTTATCTAATTACCTACCACGTTATGTTTGACACATAAAAGCAGCTTCCTTAATTAACCTGTTAGTCACATGTTCCTTTACGTAATTTAGGGCACTGACACGAAGACAAGATAAAACAAGATCAAACGCTTCCTTAACTTATCTTAAGATTAATGTTTGCCTCCTGCCCATACAAGAGAATTAAGTGTTCCTTTTTGCCTCTGCAAAAAAATCCTTCTGTCTCCTGGTAATAAAACCCGAAGGTTTTATCCTCCCAAGATTCTGCCTTGTAACTAGTATCAAGGCCTCAAGATCCCATCTCGAGTCACGTAGAACACTTGTGTAGGACCCGGAGGCATTAGGATTTACAGCCAGAGCCCCCACTGGCACCCAAGCGTCCTCCTACTCCAAGTAATTTCCACGGAGAGACCTCTCGCGGCAGGTTCGATCCACATTCCTGACGTTGATTCATAACCCCCTTGGTTAGGGTTTGGCAGCTCACAGGGGGGGGGTAGCTAGCGCCATCCTTCCTTAATTATTCCATTAGGGAATCAATCACAGCTGAAGCACCCAGCTTACAAACAATTACTAAGGAAAACATCCCTTTCATTTCTAATCAAGAAAAAAAATATATCATTTTTCTACATCAAGCAATCACTTGCTTATAAACCACTTGTCCTCAATAGGGATCTCTTCTTACCAAGGCAACCAGTCAATTCACTTAGAAATATTCTTCTCAAAACTTCCAAGCATAAGCCTTGATCAACGTTCCATTTAGAGTTAGCTTATTATCTTGGCTTAAGCCTGGAGGATATTCACTTCCAATAATTGAAAACAACTCACAAGCACGTGTGTTTAATCACTCGACTTCTTTTGAATCCCTCTTTCCCTTGGGTTTTTCTCTAAGGATCCAAGTTGTGAATCCTTGATTTTTTTTGCACATCTTTTAACATACTTGGTATCGTTTAAAGTGCGTTAAATATATTGCATGACTCGTCATACATTCTTTCTATCTTCTCTTAGTGCGATACTATGCAGAATTTTCTAATTAAACTTATCTCGCATACACAAGGTGCATTTAGTATATTAGTACAACCTAAACAACCTTTAACTCTTTTCATATCTAGCAATGAATACTTGTTCCTAGAGTGCAGGGTCTCATGTGACTTGAGTATATAAAGTTTAAACTCAATTCACTTATCGCCTCTATGCTCTAACATAAGTAAAAGATAATCATATAATGTATAAATATCTTTCCTTGTAAGTGATCCATAAAAGTCTAAGAACCTGCTAGTATTCTAAATGCAATTTTACCCTAATATTTCATGCGGTCTCCAACATAAACATTGGTTGTCATAGGATAGGATAAACTATTCGTGGTATACAAGATCAGGACCTATCTTCCGCATGGAATGCAAGATAGATGACAAGTCCTCTATGCTTGTGTGCAGTTGCATCCTATGAATGGAAACTAATATTTCATGTATTTATTTTAATCACCGGAGTAAACCATGGACTATAGTTAACAAATCATGCACCAAACTAAGTGAAAGTCTATCATTTTATGTGACATATTATGAAAACCTTATCATTTCATGTGGCGAAATGAAATCAATAGATCTTCCTTGGGCCAAGAAGAACCTGGTTTTCCGAGACGGGGTCTGGAGTTGCGCTAATTCCCGCATTGGCTATACTCGGTGCTCCATTATTGGCCGCAATTCCAACAAGTCCAATTGTACCATGAATTCCATCTATACTTGTACCCTAAGCATCTAGGGTAGCTCCTGCGGTCTTCACTCCTTCTTTGCGCTTGGGGCCATGGTAAGTAGCTGGCCCAATAACTCTCACTCTTCCTCCCTTTCCTTCCTTCTCTTCTCCTCCTCTTCTCTCCCACTCTTCTTCTTCTCACTCTTCTCTCTCACCCTTTCTTTTCCCTTCTCTTTCTTCTCTTTCTTCTCTTCTCCTCCTCCTCTCACTCTTCTCTCTCACCCTCCTTCTCTTCCCTTCTCTTTCTTCTCTTCTCCTCCTCTCTTCACTCTTCTCTCTCACCCTCCTTCTCTTCCCTTCTCCTCACTCTTCTCTCTCACCCTCCTTCTCTTCCCTTCTCACTCTTCTCTCTCACCCTCCTTCTCTTCCCTTCTCTTTCTTCTCTTTCTTCTCTTCTCCTCTTCTCCTCGCTCTTCTCTCTCACCCTCCTTCTCTTCCCTTCTCTTTCTTCTCTTCTCCTCCTCTCCTCACTCTTCTCTCTCACCCTCCTTCTCTTCCCTTCTCTTTCTTCTCTTCTCCTCCTCTCCTCACTCTTCTCTCTCACCCTCCTTCTCTTCCCTTATCTCACCCTCCTTCTCCTCTTGAAAGATGTATCGCCATCACCCGTCGATACTTCTCCAACCCCTTATTGCCAGCCACCTTGATGACCGGGTGGAACTATGGGATAGCCACCACTAATCTGTCTTGCACTTCCTTTACGCGGATCACGTCAGGGGGGGTTTTGTTGAAGTCAACGAAGAATGGAAGTGCTGACGTAAAGGGAGGCAGGGGTGGCGTGTTTTAATAACCTGATTGGGGAAAAATTTTGACGATGGGGGAGAAAAAGCATGTCGCTGATGAGGTATGCCACTGCCGTAGGCGCAGAGGACAGGGTTTTGACCGCACCCAACACGGGGAGGAGAAGAGTCTCGTGAAAGCCAAGAGGAGCCGAGCCCCCCCAACCTACAGCGAAGGAGGGAAAATTTATAGGTGGAGGGGGGGAGAGGTGGCACGGCAGTACCACCCGCCACCTGGGCTACATGCCCCCTCCCTTTACCACATGGCTCTCTCTCTCTCTCTTCCTGCCATGCAATCGGTAGGGAAGAGAGAGGGGTTTTTTTAAAAAAATTAGAAAAAAAAATTGAAAATTTCCTTGGGGGGTCGTATGGGGATATTACATTATACCACCAAATGGTGCCACACCCAAAGAAGATTGATGTATCATTTGTTCCCTATGGAAGAAAGGAACTAATTGTAAAATTTAGCTCAAACTTGATACTATATAGAAGCATGCATGCATAAATTATGAAAAAGCAAATGTTGATGGAAAAGAAGTAAGTCAAGTGCGGTGAAAATCTAGTAAAGAATGTTTGCATCTAAGGAATGTAGAACTATATGAGAAGCATTTACTTCATGAAGCACAAAGTGAAAGTCCTCAATCAATACTATGCTAGAAAAAATCCAAGATATGAACTCGAAATTTAAAATCTTACAATTGAAAATCTAGTAAAGAATGTTTGCATCTAAGGAATGTAGAACTATATGAGAAGCATTTACTTCATGAAGCACAAAGTGAAAGTTCTCAATCAATACTATGCTAGAAAAAATCCAAGATATGAACTCGAAATTTAAAATCTTACAATTGAAGGTATTTTTTGTAATACTGATCATCATTAATATGTTTGTAATAACATACTAACTTGTAATGGATTCTCTCTCAGATAGCTTTCTATATCTTAAGGTGAGGATGACTAATTGTGGACTATCCTGAGTATAAAGAGTTTTTGTCGCAACTTGGTATTGATAATTTTCCACATTCACATTGGTCATGGAATAGTTGATGGGATTGGGCATTGGATGAGGTCGCCAAGGAAGATTTGAGAGAAAAAATCAAATCTAGACAGTTCTTTTCTCTTTCAATGGATGAGGCCACAACTAAAGATAATAGTAGTTGGGTTTGCATGACTGTTTATTGTGTAGAAAATCATGTTTGACATGCACATTTTCTGATAGTTAGATGAATGCAAAATGATGCCACAACTGAAAATATATTTTAGCTAGTCCAAGAGAGCTTAATGAGCATTTTGCAACTATCAAAAGTCGAGATTGCAAAAAAACTAGTTTGTGTGGGGGTTGATGGAGCAATAGTTATGCAAGGACATCGGTCAGGGATTTGTGTTTGACCACAAACCTCTATAGCACCTTTCATGTTAGGGATTCATTGCACGGCACATCGAATGAACTTGGCTTATAAAGTGGTTGAAGAGTTTGATAGTGGGTACCTCCAATGGTTTCGTTTATAGAAGTTCCAAACAATATTTGAAGTTTCAAGAGATGGCAAAGGGTTTAGCAGAGGGCGGAAAATTGTTGAAGCATGTGAGCACAAGGTGGACCAGCTTGTACTTGCCAATTAAGAGGTTTTTAGATGAGCATCCAGCTTTAGTAGGACTCATGGATAGATTGATGGCTCAAAAGACGAAGGATGCTAACAAGGCATTAGAGTTGTTAATAGCTTTGACAGATTTGGAGACATTTCTTGCATTGTTAGGTATTTCAATGTTCTTTTATATATTACATGCACTATTCTTGTTTAATTTGGTATCTATTTTTTTTCTTTGTAGAAATTGTTTCTCTCCTTGTAGAGCTTAATGTCCTTGTGAATTTTTCTCAAAAGAAAACTATGTATATGGCTATATATAGTAATATATGAAAGATGATATGTTTAACATTGGATTCTTTTTATGTAGATATAAATTCTCCTCTATATGAGGAGAAATTCAAAAAAAGGCATGAGATCTTAACTTTTGAATTAGAACCTGGAAAAAGCTTTTTAACAACAAACAAAAATGGTACAATATGCATCAAAGCACATTCAAGATTGATACATCTTTATGTTTCTAGGAAGCGAGTTAGAGGAAGATGTGTTAAAAGACAACCGGTAAAGATGGAAACTTTCAATGACATGGTGAGGAGTATTAAAACCTCCCTGGCAAAAGTTGCAAAGTTTGTGGCAAATGAAATAAGAGAACAATTCCCAAGAAGTGAACTATTAGAGGTGATGTCAATAGTATATCCACAATTTTGGAACCACAAACAAGATATTCAAGTTCTTCAAACAGATTTCAAGAAAACATTCCATATTCTTAAAGATTACTTTGGAAAAGTTGTGTAAGTACAAGAGTTCGAAGAAACTATCTCAATACCAGATGGGGATGCACTTTTGCAACAATCACAATGCTTTAGAGATACTATGTGGCACTAGTTCGGTGAGCTTACAAAGCCTACAAAATCAGGTCCCATCACCTGATTATGGAGCAAGTTGAGCATGAGGAAAGTTCTCCAAGAATGCATGCCTGAATATTTTTGAACTGCTAACTTTGCTCAAACAATGATTTTAGGATTAGTGGGGAGGATGAAAGAATGTTTTTAGCATTATGGGTTTTTTAAAGAATAAAGTGCACAATAAGCTAAGTACAAACTTGGATATCTACATGAGATTATATGTTTCTCAATACTCGGTAGAGAACTTTCCATATGATCGAGCTTTAGCATATTGGATATCAACTAGTGCTCGGTGAAATCATATGGATATCAATACAAGGTCAACAACACCAACAATATCTTCCATAAACCTATATGAAAATACTATGAGTGCCTAGTACCACTAGATGGCAAGCTTGAGATATTTTTTCTTTGTATATCATAAGCCTAAGTAGAAATGCTCTTCAACAAAAAAGGTGGTTCAATGTTGCACATGCATCTGATGAATATACTATCTATGGATATTTGTTTGCAATAAGGTTGATCTTTGGTAATTTTGTGCTTTCTAATTTACCTTGCTTTAGTCATACTATTTTCTTTCTATTAACATGGTTGAATTATCTTTTATTCTATGCTTTTACTATCTAATTATCAAGAAAATTTATCATTATTAGTCTAAAATAACACTTTTAAAGCTCTACAACTTATGAGTCTCATCGAAAGTATTCACCAAATACATTATAAGATTTCTTTTAAAAATTGCCTCACTTTCTAAGGTCTAAGCTAGAACTTCCACTACATATTCTATAACATAAAATTATAGATAGGTCCTTAAAGGGATCCTTAATGTTTACCTTGCTAGTTGGATGCAAAATAACAAACCATATCTGCTTGGGTGGAACCATACACCTTTGGGTAGCCCTGTCTACAGATGCACTTCATGGTGAAGTGACAATAGGATACAAGAGGCCCTCCTCCCATTCTATGCCCATTCCATCTAAAAGTACTTTTTGTTGTCATCTCTCCTTCTATGCTTCTTTGTCAACTAGCAAAATGGGCTAAATTTGTTTTTCATTATTTATAGGGAAGCCTCTTCTATAGAATTCATTATGCATAGGGAAGTACCTCCTCATGTTCAAAAGAGGTGTAGCACCCCTCCCTAAGAACTGAACATGGATTTTTCATATATGATATTAGTCTTATTGAATTGAATTTGTATTTAACCATATCTAACCAAAGTAAAACACTTGTTTTAAAGTATGAATTAGATAAATAATTCTCAAAAGTTTTTGAAACTAATCATATTTGGCTAGAAACTCGTCATAGGGCTTGAGACATTTTGTTGATAAAGAATACCTTGTAAAACATAAAATTGAAAGCCAAAAAGTCTCTTCGTCAAAGTTTGAGATATGGTGGCTTTTGCATTGGATTAAACTTTTTGGTTAAGGACTAGCTTATTATTCGTATAAGCACAACTGTAACATTAAAAAAACATATAGACATGCTATATAAGTAGCATATTGAAAGAGCTGCACTGATCTCTTCCTTATTTCATTCACTCATATTTTGAGAAATATGGACTTTCCTTTCATTTTCTTTACTTTTGTTTATTGTTGATTATGACAAAATGAAAGAAGATGGATTCTAACCTTGTAAAAGATTGTAGGTATCCAGATTATAGTTGCCTTAGTGAACCCTACAATGATGAGATAGAACCAAACGAGAAAGGTATATTAATTCTAAGTACACACATAATAACAAATTAGCTATACTAATACATTACATAATTCCAACATAATACACTACCTAATTAACTAATACACTAACTATTATATCACGATATGTTAATGAATTAGTTATACTAATACAGTAAGTAATTGTAACACAATACACTAATTAATTAAGTAGATACCCTTAAGTTACTAAATGCACTAACTATTTCACTATTAAGTTAATAATACATTATTAACTAAGAAAAACTTTAGCATTGAGATTAGACTTTAAGTAGCCCTAAATTGATAACTAGCAATAAAGTTTTTTGGTTGGAAGTATTTATTTCTCCACAACCATAGAGACCTTCAAGGAGGTGGACTATAAGTCCATAAAATTTTTCTAGTTCAAAAACTATAATTTTATCATAGATGGAGTATACACAGATGAGTAGTTTGGAAGAAACATATGAGGGGAGCAACAAGCAAGCCGAGGTTCCATCACACTAGTTTGTTAGACAAGCTTGTCTATCGTGTGGGAGTTGGAGTACAAATGAGAGTAGCATCAATCTGTTGGGGGTAAAGGTGCCTCCGCCTAGCTGCCTATGTATTACTACATTGATAGTACCCACGCTTGCACACTACAGGTGGCGGGCACACATCACTTTCACTTCATTCTTTACTCTTTCAATGACATTTGAATAAAGGGAAGGCCAGTCACATATTGTGGTTGTTGGAGTTCCCACATTTGGAGCCTCCCTCTCTTGCTCCTACTTCTTTCACCATAGCTCTTGCTCCCACTCATGCTTCCACTTCAGGGCTCACCTCCCTTCAAGTAGTATTAGAGCCTTCTTCTTTGTGAGTGTGAGCTTGGTCTGGCACACATTCAGCATTCATTCGAATACCTACATATTGGTCTTTACTCTTGGCAGCCATAGCCGCACCTTCGAGCTTTTGGTTGGTCTCATCCTTCTCGGGCTCACATTGGGGCTTCTTGGGCACCCTCAAAGCATTCATTTGAAGGTATTGGAGCTCTCCTTTGTTGCTTTACTTTAGTTCATAGGGCATGTGGTGCGCAGATCGGTTGCAGTATGCTCACGTAGTGAATCCCGGAAGGTCCCCAAGAACAATGAACTCTACCTTTTTGCACAAAAAACAATGTAAAAAGCATGAACGACAAGAGCAAGAGACCAATTGGGTTCAATCTCCCCCCATGCCTTGTGTGAGCGCTTCACAAAGCATGTATTTTATGTATATTTCCATCTTCATGCTCAATAATAGCCCAATTTACAAAAATATGACAAGCTTTTAGCTTTTGAGTTTGCCTTTTACAAAAATAGGAAATAAAGCTAATGGACAGTGCCCAAGGAGTCTGGAACGCCCAACACCATGTCCCAAATAGAAATAACATATCCGTGCGCATAGGCGCATACAAAATAATAATAAATAATCGATGCCTCAATAGACATGATAAAATATAGGCGTGGCGCCTATCAAAATATAATCCATAGGTCGAATACTCGCTAAACTCCAATGCTTTCCTCCGCCACTGCTGCTATCTCTACACATCAATTGAAGCATTCACAATCGTTAGTAAAATAATACAATTAAACCGACAAAAGTGAATACCTAGCAGTCTTCAGCTACATAAATAAATCAACTGGTTAGAAATAAATCCTAACCTTAATTTATTACGAGTGCGCACTCTAAACTCATAAACGTTTATTAATTTAATATGCATTTTGCGGAATCACCCGCTATGGAATCACCCATGTACACACTAAATTAATGAAACGCCCGAAAAGGACAGGCGTCCCCATCAACTTCTCGCACAAAGAATCCACTTTGTGTATGAGGCCCGATCATCAAAGTTTACGGAATCCACCGTAAAACCTCACGGAATCCACCATGGAATATGCCTGATGCCATACACAAAGTGGATTCCGTAAACTTTGGGGTTACAAGGCTATGTGTTTTTTTGGGTATTTCTTTCTCAATTTTTTAGAAAATCTGCGATATTTCCTTCTTCATATGCTGAAAATACTTCAGCGAACCTGCGTATAGGTAGAATACCTTGCCACAAACAACTTTGCAGTTCAGAGTTTCTGCACAGGAATAACCCTTCTAGGAGTTTTGAGCACAAGTCAGTTCTGACTCTAGTTGACTAGTCTGACTTGCAGAGTTGCAGACTTAGGTGACTTGCAGAGTTGCAGACTTAGCCGACTTAGTGAACTTGCAGGACTTGATCACAGTCGACTTGCAGGACTTGATTTCTGGAGTGCAGGACCTGAAGTTTGGTGATTTGCTTGCCTTGTGGGACTTGATTAAGCTTAATGATTTAAGCTTAGTAGCTTAAGCTTATGGAAGGGGGGAAATTTTGCAAAACAGCGCAGATCGTGGAGGATGTGGGCAACCGTTTTTTGACGTCGCGCAATTTTCGGACATATTCTTGCAGCTCGTTGACAATTTTCGTGAAGCTTGTGGAGTTACTTAAGCCTTTAAGCTTTAATACTAAGCTTTTTGAGAAGATAGATATGGAGCTTCTTACTGTATATCCACGACTTGTTTATGGAGATGAGGGAGTGGTCCTCCGCCTGTACAGCCTAGTTCTTCGCGATCTGAGAGTAGAAACAGGGGTTCTTGATTGCCAGAAGTCTGCCTGTATCGACGGTTCGCAACGAGATTGACTGTAGAGCCCGATCGTTCCAAGAGCTCCGCCTTCGCACGAGATGGGTAGCGATTGGAAGATCTTGATCTCAGCTCCGCTCTGATACCACTAGTGCGCAGATCGGTTGCAGTATGCTCACGTAGTGAATCCCGGAAGGTCCCCAAGAACAATGAACTCTACCTTTTTGCACAAAAAACAATGTAAAAAGCATGAACGACAAGAGCAAGAGACCAATTGGGTTCAATCTCCCCCCATGCCTTGTGTGAGCGCTTCACAAAGCATGTATTTTATGTATATTTCCATCTTCATGCTCAATAATAGCCCAATTTACAAAAATATGACAAGCTTTTAGCTTTTGAGTTTGCCTTTTACAAAAATAGGAAATAAAGCTAATGGACGGTGCCCATGGAGTCTGGCACGCCCAACACAATGTCCCAAATAGAAATAATGTATCCGTGCGCATAGGCGCATACAAAATAATAATAAATAATCGATGCCTCAATAGACATGACAAAATATAGGCGTGGCGCCTATCAAAATATAATCCATAGGTCGAATACTCGCTAAACTCCAATGCTTTCCTCCGCCACAGCTGCTATCTCTACACATCAACTGAAGCATTCACAATCGTTAGTAAAATAATACAATTAAACCGACAAAAGTGAATACCTAGCAGTCTTCAACTACATAAATAAATCAACTGGTTAGAAATAAATCCTAACCTTAATTTATTACGAGTGCGCACTCTAAACTCATAACCATTTATTAATTTAATATGCATTTTGCGGAATCACCCGCTATGGAATCACCCATGTACACACTAAATTAATGAAACGCCCGAAAAGGACAAGCGTCCCCATCAACTTCTCGCACAAAGAATCCACTTTGTGTATGAGCCCCGGTCATCAAAGTTTACGGAATCCACCGTAAAACCTCACGGAATCCACCGTGGAATATGCCTCCTGGCATCAATATGAACCATAGGGTATCCATGCCTCTTTACTTCTTATGAAGCATACACATTCCCGTTGCATTTACCCTTTAAGAGGGAGCTTCCCTAGGTCCTTGAGGACCCCCAACACCTTGCCAAATCCTTGTTGTAGCTCCCTAGCCCCTCTAGACTAAAGTTGCCATCAATATGGCTACTCACAGGCCACATTTTAGCTTCCCTCTTGTCCAAAGTAGCTCTCCTAGGCCTTGGGCACTTGAAACGAGTTTATCTAATGCCTACAAACCTATCGAAGCTTGGCATTGAAGGCTTTTATTATAGGCATTGGGTTTGGACTAATACATATGAGTTCTCGGACTATTATAATAGTCCACAGGCAGTTCATAGGCAATGTTACATTAACATTTGATGTTTCTTGGCATTAGTTGTTAATGCCATTTGGTACTCGATTGATGCCCAAATGTTAGGGAATTCTATGCATATGTTATGGGAATGATTTGGAGATGATTTTGGCCCTATTTTATCTCAATTTAGCGATGAATTTACTATGGTAATGCACTAGGGTTGAAGCTTATTTGGTCACTTTATGCTTTGCCTATTGGTCATGGGTGCTTCTCAGGTGATTTGTATGACTACACGGATGTATACGGAGGTTGGCACATGTCTTGTATTGCTCTGGAACACCTTTTGAGATTTGATCAAGCTTCATCTTGGTTGGCATTTGATTGGCATTGGTCTATAGTGGCATGATTTGTGACAGTTATTATACCTATGGTCTATGCTTGACCCTTTGGTACATCCTTTGAAGCATATGTCAAAAATGCATGCTCCTTACATTGTCTGTGTTTGATTGCCCCTTGGAGCTTCAGTTAGGCTTTCATTTGCATACTTTGGAGCTCTTGGATACTTATTTGGGTTGTCAGAGTTTTGACATTGACTATTACATAATGTAATGGATGCTGTGGGTGATGCTTGACCAATCCCTTGCTCTAGATACTCTAATGATATACGGTCTTGGCTACATGATGTCTTATGTATTCACATACTGTCTTTGAGCTTGGCTGCTCAATTGACATTGATCTGTCTGCCACTGGGAGCTTCATGCTATCTCTGGATATTGTAGAGAGCTTGTAAGTTACGCAGTTGAGCTTCTTGAGTATATGAGACTAGGATCTCTTACCTGTCTATGCTCTTGATAGATACTTATCTGCATTGGATGCTTTTGGGCTAATTTGATCCATCTTCTCTTTAAGTATACACCAACCTTTGTCAGGTCTTGTCAGTTTGGCATACACCTAGCTTGGCTTACTCTCTGAGTTCTTTATGCGAGGGGTTGTACCCTCCTACTGACATCGATTGCTCTAACAAATTTGGGTGTTTGGCTCATGTTTCTTAGCTATTACAATGTTTTTTACATGCCTGCTTGATACAGGATCTAACCGGGCAGTCATACTTGACTTTGGATCACTGTTAGCTCATGTTTGCTCTCTTTTTCTCATTGCTATGATTTATTATAGCAAGTTGTTTTATGTGTGGACTTTGATATATTTATTGAGCTTAATCATGCCATTTTGATGTACTTTTGGTACTATTTGGTGGACATCTAGTCATTTTAGCAGTTTCTCTTATTTTCAGCTTCTTTTGGCAATGGTTTTGGCATGTTTAGTACTAATTACAACAAGTTGTTTTTTGCCTAGTCTGACTCTGTTTGACTCATTACGGCTAGTCATCTCAAAGATATGGCTTTATTTAATATTGCTAAGTTGGATGATACCAAATATGGCTACTAGAAGTCTCAAATATGGTAGGTTTTGGTGCAAAAATTCCAAATTAAGCCACTAAGAAGCAAGGGTATTAAACCTGAGAACATGGATGATGATGATTAGGCTAATTTAGATGCACTATATGCAAGTCCACTATCATTTTATCACTCTCTAAAGAGGTCCACAATAATGTTGTTGAAGATGAAAATCGAAGTGCATGGAATCTATGGGAAAAGATTTAGGAACTTTATGCAAAGCAAAGCCTTGCTTTACACATGTATTGGCTTAAAAAGTTGATGGATCTCCACATGGAGGGGACCCCATTGTTTGCTCACTTTAGCTAGTTTCATTTTATCATGAAGAATCTGCTTCAATAGGGTATTGAGTTTTAGGATAATCTGCATCCTTTGTTTTTTCTTAGCACTTTACCTGAGTCTTGGGATGTATTTCGCACTACGATTTGTACCAACAAACTTGATGGACTAAAATTGAAAGATGTAAAGAGTGCTCTTTTGACTGAGAAAATTAACATGAAAAATAATTATGCTTCCTGCAGTTCACATGATTTATCCATTAGAGGTGGAAGAAATGGCAATAAAGATAATGTTCGTCTTGGGAAGAACTCTCAAAAGTCCCGATCTAAGTCACGTGGACACATCAAGTCCCGTGGATGTAAGTCTGATCTTACATGCCATTATTGTGGGAAAGCATGAAACATACGGTCATAGTGCCATAAGATGCACAATGACAAGTGCAAAGAAAAGGGGAAAGAGAAAGTGCAGGAGAAATCCAATGATCGTAGTATTATACCTGCAAAGTCCAACGTAAAGGTTGAGAAGATTAATTTCATGCAGCCTGAGGAGTCTGATGGTGACTACATCTTAGCAGCCTCTTCATGTGATGCCTCTCAATGATTGAGGCTCAATCTATGCATGCACATCATTGGTTCTTGGATTTTGGTGCATCTTTTCATGTGACCCCCTATCATGAGTGGTCTCATACCTATCGCAGTGTATCTAGTTCAATGCGCCTGGGTGATGATTGGTCTATTGCTATTGTTGGCCTTGGTGATGTCACTCTACAGTTTCCCTCTAGTAGCACTTTTGTTTTTCATAATGTACATCATGTACCCACATTGACTAAAAGCCTTATGTCTGCTAGGCAACTTGATGATGTAGGTTAACATATATGCTTTGGTGATTCTACATGGAAGATAACTAATGGTAGGCTTGTTCTTGCAAGAGGTGCCAAGTTTGGTAGCTTGTATCCCTTGGTTGTATCTAGTACTATTAATCATGTTTTGTCAATGGGTTCTATCCCACATGTATCTCTTTGGCATGCTCGTCTTAGGCATATGTTGCTTAAGGGAATGAAAATGCTTAGTGCTTTGTAATATCTTTCACCTCTTTTGAGTTCTTGCATTTTGAGTCATGTGATCACTATTTATATGGCAGGTAAACTAGGAATTCACATAAAAAGTCTAGTATACTACGCATGGGCAAGCCTTAAGATCTTGTGTATTTAGATGTATGTGGATCAATGCCCTGTCAGTCCTTAGGTGGTGCGAATTACTTTGTTACATTTATCGACGATTATTCACATAAGATTTGGGCTTATCCCATAAAGTAGAAATCTGATGTCTTGGCAATCTTTCAACGTTGGCTTGCTCTAGTAGAGAACCAATCTGGGCATAGGCTGAAATGCCTACGAACAGATAATGGGGGTGAGTATGTCTCATGTGCTTTTGAATAGTTTTGTGATGAGCAGGGTATTAAGCATCAATTGACTGCTCCTTACATCCCTCCCCAGAATGGTATGGCTAAGCACATGAATAGGACTATCCAGGAGAGGGTCCATAGCATGCTTAGTTAGGCTATCTTATCGGAACATTTTTGGGCTAAAGTAGTTATTGACCTTGGTATTGCACATGCTATCCCTACATTGCATTTGGATTCTATGAGTACTATCTGATTAGCCAAGAATACGATCTTCCATGGCGAAGATGAAACACGTTGAGGTGAGGTATCACTTCATTTGTGAGGTCATTGAGGACAAGTCTGTTGACCTTGTCAAGATCTCAACTAACCAGAATTGTGCAGAATCGCTCATGAAAAGCCACTCTACATTGCACTTTTCCTTCCTTAGGAGGTTCATGGGAGTTGGATGAGATATCTTTCCTCATCATGTTGTATCTATGTATATGTTGTACTGTCTTTTTTCTTTTTTCTTTTCACTCCTCACTGAGACACATTTGCCTTTAAGTGGGAGGTTGTTGGGGATAAAGGCGCCTTCGCCTAGCCGCTCGTGTATTACTACACTGACAATACCTATGCTTGCACACTACAAGCAACAAGCACTCATCACTACCACTTCATTCTTTATTCTTTCAGTGACATTTGAATAAAGGGAAGGTTGTTCACACATTGTGACTATTGGAGTTCCCACATTTGGAGTCTCTCTCTCTCTCTCTCTATTGCTCCCGCTCCTTCCACCATAGCTCTTGTTCCAACTTGTGCTTCCACTTTAGGGCTCACCTCCCTTCACAATCAACATGGGAAAAAGACTAGTTGATTGATGTACAATGAGAAAAGCACTATATGCTTTTCTAGAATGCTTTTGCAAGGCAAGAGGTTTGATGTGTGCACTTTCAAAGATCATCATGTAATTAAAGGCTTGTTTCCTTTTTGGTACTCTAATTTATTCATATGAGCAAATGTGAATGACAACTATGGGATCACACAGTAATAGTACCTTAGAGCCATCCAACTAGTTGACTCGATTTGAAGTCAGGCTAGAAATCAAATACCAAAACATGGATTCCACTTACTATACGAAGGGAGTGAGCCCTAAAGTGGAATCAAGGAGCGAAAAAGCAAGAGCTATATGGTGAAAGAAGCAAGAGAAAGAGAGAGAGACACACATTGTTATAAGATTCAAGATACACGCTCAACCTTCTTATATACTTAAAAGATATATGGTGAATATTATGTTGGCACAAAGAGAGAACAGATGAGAGAAAATAAAGATGTAGAGAGAAAGAGAGAGAGATAAAGGGATTGACAACACACTAGTGACTGGAAGATGGGCCAGTCTCCCCCCTTGTGGAGTTATATTATTGACAAGGAGCAAGCTCCTCTGTTACACGTAAACCAATTCTTAACTTGTAGATCTTGGGAACAAGATCACAGTTCCTTGCATGGGCTGTTGCTCTGCCAGGTCGCGCAAAGCCCTTAGGTTGCTCCATCTAAATCTTATCATGCAAGTCCCCCATGAAGAAAAGCTATCTTGATATCCATCTGATAAAAATCCAAGTCAAGGTGAGCAACCAAAGCTAGTATCAAGCGTAGGGTAGTCATCTTCACAATAGAAGAAATGACTTCATCAAAGTCTATACCATGTTCTTGCTTGAAACCCTTAGCAACCAATTTGGCCTTGTATGCTAGCTTGGGGAATCCAAGGGTACTTTTCAACATGTAAACCCACTTATATGGCAAAGAATTCTTGCCACTAGGCAAAGGAACCAAATCCCATGTATGATTTTTTTGTAGTGAGTCATACTCTGACTGCATGGCCCTCTTCCAAGAGTGACTATCACCTTTTTGCATGGCCTCATCATAAGTAAGAGGCTTACAAGCATCTATCACCATAACATAATCCATAGAGGATACAAAATGCTTAGGCTATCGTCTATCTCTAGTAGACTACCTCAAAACAGTCTATGGGGCCTGAACATCTTGTGGAACATCAGGGTCCTAGGCCACTGAAACGTGAGCAACTGTTGTAGGCTGTCTATCTAGCTATATAGTAGCAGGAGGCTCCTCCTGAAATATTACCATGCGTACCTCAATGATGTGCTTAGGCTGCTTATGCATTTTCTCCTCATGGAAAATAATACCATGGTTGTGGATAACCTTCCAAGCTTGCGGATCCTATAGGCGATAGTCCATTTCACCTGCATCTCCATAATAGAGAAAGATGCATTCCTAGACTTAGGATCCAACTTATTATGCTTGTCCTTGTGATAATGGTAGAAATCCTCACAACTAAAGATACACAAATGAGCATATGAGGAAGATCCAAACCATACCTCCTCTATACCCTGATAGTCAAGAGTAGTATATGGGGACCAATTAATCAAGTGTATGACAGTAGTAACTACCTCAGTGCCCAAGAAAGTTGTGCTAAGTCTGCCTAGCTAAGCATATTATGGATTCACTCCTGAATTGTCATATTCATGCACCTAGCCATACCACTCTGGGGTAGGGTGTAGAGGATGGTCAATTGATGCTTAATACCCCTCTCGTCATAAAATTTCTTAAAGATGTTAGAGACATACTCACCCCATTATCTAACCTTAGGCATTTCAACCTATATTCAGGCTGGTTCTCAACCAAAGCAAGTCAAAGTTGAAAGGTAGGAAAGACTTTTGATTTTTGCTTAATAGGGCATACCCAGACCTTATGTGTATAGTCATCAATGAAAGTAACGAAATACTTCATGTCACCTAATAACTTGTAGGGGCATGGAACCACATATATCTAAATGAACAAGAGCCAAAGGCTCACCCATGCATGTCATACTAGACTTTTTATGCATATTGCGTGTCTGCCAATTATATAAACAATGATCACATGACTCGAAGCCCTTATAGTCAAGGGACAAAAGATACTACAATGAGTAAGCATTTTCATTCCTTTGAAGAACATGTGCCCAAGGTAACGATGCCAAGGAGATACATATGGAATTACATTCACTACAAAAACATGGTTAGTTGACCCAAATACAACAAGAGGGTAGAGAGTATTGGACTTAGCATCATGTGCAATGACAAGATTTCCACTGTAATCTTCCATGAGAAATCACCAAAAGAAACAACATAACTTGCATCATCCAAAGTGGTAGTAGAGATCAAGCTCTTCGTGAGAGCCGGTACATGATGTACATCATGAAGAGTGAATGCACTACCTGAACCAAAATATAGCTAGACATTACCAATACCAATGATCTCTAATGCTAGGTCATTACCCAAACAGGGTAGATCCAGTCACACTACGATAGGATTGAAACCACTCTCTATGAGGAGCCACATGAAAGATAGTCCCTGAATCTATCAGCCAACATTGAGTATATTTTAACAAAGCATCAGTCAGCCTATGAAATATCAAGAGAAGAAGCTGCAAATATGAAATCATCATCAAAATCAATCTACACAATATTAATCTCTTCAATCTTAATGTTGGACTTGTTAGGGACAATGTTGCGATCATCATTTTTGTCCTACACTTTATCCTTGCCCTCTTGCCCTTTTCCTTGCACTTGTCCTCATGCATTTTATGGCATTGTGGCCGAATATGTCCCGCTTTTCCATAGTAATGAAAAATTAATGAGGACTTACGGCCATGGGACTTATTGCGAGATTGCTCGCGTGATTGAGATTACCAAGAGTCTCTTCCACGGTGGTCATTACCGCTCCTATCATTATCGCCTCTAACTATCAAAGCATGAGAGGTGCATGAAGCATCAATATTATTTCTGTAAACCTCTTCATTCAAGAGTGCATCCTCTACATCCTATAACTTTAGCCCATCAATAGGCACGTTTACATATACAACAATACGAAATTATCCCATGATTTAGGTATTGTAACCAAGAGCAACAAAGGGAAAATATTACCTTTAAATTCAATCCTCTGCAAGGACAAATGACTGAGAATGGAATGAAACTCATTTAAGTGGGTTGACATGGAAGTGCCCTCCTTCATGCAAAGGTCCATGAGTTGCTTCAGCAAATGCATCTGAGAGCGAGGCTTTGCTTATCATAGATATTGTGAATATTATCTCATAAGTTCCATGCGGACTGCCCATTAGAGATAACATTATAGAAAACCTACTTAGAGAGGGACAACATGATGGTGGATTTATATAGCTCATCTAGTTCAACCCAGTCCTTTGCATCAGTATGTTCGGGCTTGACATCCTCATGTTTTAAAGGCCTAATCTACATTTTCTACACAATAGTTATAGTTGGTGCCATCCAACTTGTCAATATTAAAGATAGCACTATCATTAGAACCACCAGCCATAATGAGACCAAGAAAAATGCACAAAAGGGCAAAACAAGTTGCTATAATAACTTGCAAATCGGCCCCGAAACCATTGCCAAATCAAGCTGAAATCAAAGGGTACTAAGAAGTAATGAGTTGTTCACAAACTTAATGCAAAAGTTTGTCAAATGGAGGTGACTACTTGCATAAATAGTGCAACAAAGTGCAATTCCAGCATGCTGAAAATGAAGTATAGCAATAAGAAATCAATGCCAAAGAGGGACAATCACTAATACAAGATAAATTGCAACTACGAGGGAATAGCTACAACTAGTAGTGAGTGAATATGCAATTGGCACCAAGAACTGTCAAAGGATCAATGTGTTAGACTCAGATACATCCCATAGGCATAACCATCCTGCATAGAGTAGGTATCAAGGGTAATAGAAGAGACTAATTCGAGTCATAATTGATTGAGCAATGTAATAGAAGCTCAATACATAGGCAACCAAGATGCATACATCACCAACAACAATATGATAAAGATAGGTGCTAGCCCAAAAGTAATGTTAGATTAGCTCACTAAGCATCGATTGCATACATAAAGCAGGAAGAGAGCATCTACATGTCACCAAGTCCCATGGTCTCACTATGAGACCCTCAAGCTCAATTGCATAACCAAATGCTCAATGTAACATCTAAGTGTCAACTAGGCTTAATACATAAAGCCAAATAGCTTTCACTGTGAAAAGTTGAATGCCAGACGAGTAAACAAGGATCAAAACATCATGTGGAAGGCATCCATACATCCAAGATCCAAGTAGCATATACCTGGGAACATCCAACCCAAGTAACTTGCAAAGCTTTTATCGTAGCATACAACGACCATACATAATAGTGAATGACAGCCAATGTTAAGAGTCAAAGCTCCAAAATCTGAGGTCAAGAGCATGCAAAGAGTATAACCAAGCATGTAAGATCAATGATATACCCCAGTGTAACATCCAAAGTGCTTGGGAAGCATCTAATGGCAATATGCATACAAGATCTGTGATAAAATAGTATTCAACCTTACTTATTACATCAATAGAAAACCTTTGTAAAACTAAGTAAATGAGTGCTCAAATTAGTCCAATAGCATCTCACATCAATGCCATATCATCCCCCAAGTATCTGACATCAATACATAAGCATACAAGCATCCTCGGAAGCATCTAAGCTCTATTGTCTGAGAAAACTCTATTCAAACTTGTATAACAACAGGTTTGTTATATATGAGAGCAAACAAGGAATGGAGGTCGGGAGCTCCAAAACTCAAGTGACCAATGCAAGGGAGTGTTAGAGATGATTGTCCAATCGCCAATGAATATATGGAAGTTGGAGGAGTGATCGGACCGAGCAGAGATTCAAGCCAACAAACTTGCACAAATCACGTTGATTTGTTAGTCTTGTTGGCTATCATTGTTGCACACATTAAGGCCCCAAAACAATGCAGAATATGTCCAAGAGAAGGCTTGGAGCAAGCCTCAATAAGCCATTGATCATCGGGAAGGAGAAGTGTACCAACTCATACCTCTCCAAGCTAAGCCATGGCTACCATAAAACCTGTGAACTATAGGTATTCTCCATAAGCTAAAGCAATGCTGGGTTGAGCTCTCACTCTTAAGGAAGATGGCTCTGATACTAGTTGAAGGGAGTGAGCCTTGAAGTGGAAGCATGGGGTGAAAGCAAGAGCTATGGTAGAAGGAGCAAGAGCAAAAGAGAGAGAGACACAAGATGTGGGAACTCCAACAGTCACAAAGTGTGATCAACCTTCTTTATTCAAATGTCATTGAAAGAATAAAGAATGAAGTGACAATGATGGGAGCTCGCTACCTACAGTGTACAAGCATGCGGGTGAGTAATACATGGTGTAGGTACTGTTAGTGTCACTAATGCACGCGCGACAAGGCATAGAGGCGCCTTTACCGCCAACACTATATACATGGGAATATGGCTAGAAATTAGATATCAGAATATGGATTCCTCTTCTTATGCACATGACAAAGTTTGCTTTGACTACATTTGAGATCTTTAGTGCATGTTTAGGTTGATGTTTTAATTTTTGTTTTCAAGCATGGGATTTTGCTTGTGAAAAGAAGAGAGATTAAAGGAAGAGGAGGAGGAGGAGGGCGAGGAGGAAGATGATGATGAAGAGAAGGAAGAGAATGCAAGGAAGCTAAAGAAGGAACATCATATAAATTTGTTTTACCAAGCTATGTGAATAACCTTGAGAAGATATAACAATGCACATCATACCTAATTGATTGTTGGTGCCGATGGCATGCTCCTTCATTGGAATTTTGCTTTCCTAAATTACCCCATTGATTTACATGGTTGAGGATCATCCTGCAAATAATTGTATTCACAATCACTTTGGTTCGTGAGCCATCAATGTTGCAAATAATCATATTAATGCTTAGTTTGTTCTCGAGACAGACCAAGCAGACTAAACATCTACTTTAGCTTCTTCCTCTAGCAAGCAAAGAAAAGCAACATGACTTGTCAGAACTAAGCCATTGGATGGCTGTTGCTAGTTGTTGCACATGCAAGGGGAGTGTGTCGATAATGGAGGGATCATAACCTCTCGCATAGTGAACACTCAACAGTGTATAGCACGGCTCGAGGGCAAAGTGTACTCTAGGGACTCTCGAGAGATGCCATCACTTCATAATGAGCCTCAAGGGCAAGTATTGATGGAGACACACACACACACACACACACACACACACACACACACACACAGAGCCTTTTTAATCTTTACACACGCCGTGTAGTGAGGAGGAAAATTGAAAAAAAAGGAGAAAAAATATTTAAAAAATATGACCATTAGCTGCACGTGTAAAAGAACACAGAATGTGGCAAATGTAACCAAGAAAGCCAATATGGGCTTAGCCAAGTGGTTGTAGGCAGATGTGCCCATCGAGTGAAAAAGTTTTAATTGATTCTTTAACATACTTACAAGTTACAAGGAGCACCTTGCCTCGTGTGTAACCACCCTTAAACCTGTATTATGCGCAACCCGCCGGCCCATAAACTGTAGTGTGTAGGCAGTGACCCTTAAACTGTGTTGACAAGGCCCACGCAACTACGATCTTGAAACCATAATTGTGTGTAATAACCATTCTTAAACTGTATTGACAGGGTCCACGCAACTACTACCGAGTCCCACAGAGGTGCGGATCAAAACAACACGCACTCAGCACGCACCAAACATTCCATCTCTCTCTCTCTCTCTCTCTCAACCAACTACTCTTCCTCATCATCACCTTTCGCCTGTCCGGTCTCGAAAGGCTTCCAGATTCTTCTGTAGTTCCTTTACCCTCCCCCCTTTCTCATTCTCAGGAGTCGGGACACGCGAGCTCGCTCGACTCTGGAGACAGTACAAGTTACAGAAACGAGGAGAGGACATGTGTCCCTTGCGCTTCATATTTGTCTTGGCTTCCCTTCTCGTTGCCGCGTACCTGGCGTTTAAAGCTGCTCTCTGGACCGTTGATGCCGATGATCTGCACAACAGGAACGAAGACCGTAGCGAGTCCACGGATGTTGAACAGAAGGACGGATCTGTGGGAAGGGTAAGCCTGCTGCCAAACATACGAGAGAGAGAGAGAGAGAGAGAGAGAGAGAGAGAGAGAGAGTCTGTATGGTTTGCTTGCTTGCGTACTGCAAATCGGATGATCCATGGCTTTCCAGTATGGCTGCCTTAAAATAATGAACTTACACAGTCTACATATTTGAAGGCTAGCAGGTTTGTGTTTCGATTGCCATGTAAAATTAACAGTGCGTGAAAGCATTTGTGTTTGTCTTTTTAGAGACTTTTATCGTGCATTTTGTTCAGGCTAACCGGTTGTTCTTTTACAAAGCCAGCTCTATGCACGCACGAAATTACAAGGTTTAGAATCCTTCTCATTCTACGTTCTAAGATGGGCCTTACTTTGATAAATTATTACATTTGCCAAAGTGTAGCTCAAGAAGATTGGCTACCTGACCTTTCTACGCCCTTTCATGGTTTCTTGACCAGTCTCGCAGGAGGATATGTTTCAGCCTTGTTTCAGTAAAGCTGAAGAATGCATCTGGTCGGCTTCTGACCTGTACGGCTCAATTCAGTTGACTGAGAATCTCTTTTCTTACACTTTCATCCGATAGATTCTGCCATCCAGTGTTGTGAATACTTCGTAGAAGTCTTTTATTCATTTTATTAGAGCAACGAAGGCACATCTCCTGGGTCCTTTCACTGTTCTAACATAGCAGCATCTCACATCTCACTTTGATATAATTATGGCTGTTGTCTGCTTTTTCGAACTAGAGGATCTGTTAGTGTATCTGCTGAAAATCAAGCCTTATTAATGAAGATAAGGTAAGTTGCAAAGCTCTCTACCATCTGGTGCAAAGGAAAGCGAGCTCCAGTGTAAAGTAATGACTAGTTATGCACATTGTAGATAACTGCGAAAAGCATAGTATAGCCCCTTGATTCTCTGCGTCTGATCCCTCAGATATGAATGTTGAAAGTTGAGCAGTGAAGCTTCCATATCATTTGATGCATATTAAAGCTTCTCTATTTTCACTACAAACGAAGTAACTGGTTTTCGCATTGTAAATTAAGTACTTATCCGAGTTATTTCAATTCTGATTGTCAAATAGGGGGCTTCGAAATTTGTGGCTGGCATCTGGATGTTGGTGGACATGGCCAGTGGAAGATACCTGTGGCGAACATTCACAAGCCAACCAAATGAAGAGAAAGCGAAGTCCATATGATATCTCGAAGCTTAAAGTGGCTCGAGAAAGACCTTCTGACTGTACAGACCTGATTCTGCTATCTGCTTACTGTAAGACTTAGGTCAGGCTTGCAGCTTGCCTATTTGTAAGTGAATGTCAGTGATTTCCAAGTATAATCTTCCAGAGTTGGGTTTGCTTGCATCATAGAGGCTTAGGAAATTAGCTTGGCTTTATATTCGTTCATACTGGTCCTTGCATCAACGTAAGAACTGTAGCCTGTCCTTGCGCTATATAGGCTGTACATATTCTAAAGGTTTGGCAGTAATTTGAGGAGCTACATAGGGAAAGTCAAGTAAAAATTGTAGAACGGTTCTTCAGTCCATTAAAGGTAATACACGAGTTACCCACCGTCCCACACAGCGCTCTCAGTAAAAAGCATTTTTTAGTACACATTTATCGACTGGATTTCTTAAATATCAGCTATAAACCTACCTTCCATGCCCTCATTATAAGGGTGGTTACACTTTGAATGATACACTCTCTTTGTAAGTTTTAAGCAATCAAAACACTTATTCAAGGGTTGGGCGTCCACAATCCTTTACACATTGGAGAAAACATGATATGCTGTTTACTTGCTAAATATGTGAACTTTCCGTCCACTTTGGCAAGGAGTCTCCCTTGCTCAGTTTGTGAAGTGGTGGCATTTTTTATATTTGTAATCAATCAAAAAATGTATTAAGTTTATTATTTTTACCTTTTTTGCAAATAGTGTCCATTTGGGGTGTGTAGGAATTATGCCCATGCCAGGGCCAAGTGCCAAAAAGTGCATGCCCACACTTTGGGCAAGGGCTAGGCATTGGCCATTTGGTGTGTAACTAGTCTAAAGGTGCAATTTTTGAGCATATGAGGCATTAAACTAGCTTTCTATATATAATTTGAGATGGAAAGTGAATATCTTTGAAGTTTGGAAGCTTAGCAATGTACCATTGTGGAATAAAGTTCCTTTGTGTGATTCTGGTTAGAAGGAAAGCACACAATAGATGTAGTAATGAGCTTTTAGTAAAATAATGCAATTGTATCCTTGCATGAATTTGAAGTATGAATAGTTTTGGCCTTTTTGAATGTTTAAAGTGCTAATAATTGATAATGGTTGATGATGCTTTATAACACAATTTAGGAAACCTTGTTATGGCTTTTTTGGTTGTTGGAAGTGCCAATAATTGATAATAGTTGATGATGCTTTATAACACTTTAGGAAACCTTGTTATGGCTTTTTTGATTGTTTGAAGTGCCAATAGTTAATAAGGGTTAATGATGCTTCATAACACAATACAAGAAACTTTGAATTGATAATCACTACATCATCAAGAAATCAGAAAAAAGGGGAGAGGATGATCATCACATCCTTGTATATTTGGATGGGCACTACATCATCAAGAAATCAGAAAAAAGGGGAGAGGATGATCATCACATCCTTGTATATTTGGATGGGCACTAATAGCATTGGTTATAGAGGTCTTAAAAGTGACCCAATGCAAATGCACCAGGGGCACTTGAGGGTTTGGACAATTGAGTCCTAATTATTGGACTTAGAAGCTTTATTGTGCAAATTATTTGTGATCACCACTCATCGGTTACTTGAGTCCTATTTGTAGGACTCAAGGTCCTATTGTGTATGAGTGGCTATGGAAGGGTGGCCAATGTTAGGTAGAGTAATGTTTGTTTGGGTCCATAAGTGGACTTGATGTCCAAATTGATAAGTGGCTTTTTAAGTTGTAGATGTTTCACTTGTTCATGGCATTTTGTTGTTCATTGATGGAAGATGAAACGACTCAAATGAAACTTAGCACTTAATGTGGATCATTGAACGAGCTTGAAGAGTTTGTGAATTTGGTTATCTATTGATTTGTTTTGCCATGTTGTAACCTTGTAATTTTTCCATTTTGCCTACATTGAAAATTTTTAAATGATATTTGCCTTTTTTTCTTGCAAGATAAATTACATCAAATGTAAGGGCGATGGGGAGGGAGAAGAGGTTTCTTAGAATTGGGTTTTACATTTAATGGAGATTGGTCTTATTCATAGTTTGCTTTTACTATATTAACAATTGAATAAATTCAAGGTTAATTTTAAGAACCTATCCAAAACGTCATGTTAGTGAAAATGTGGTAAAAATTTTCATTCAAAGTGGACATAAACGGCCCCTGCATGAAGGGCTTCATGACTTAATGCACTGAAAACCTTTAAAATGCACTTTATGCATCAAAATTTCTTTTAGGTATTGTTTCAAGCACGAGAGTTTCTCATGACTTGTAGTTAGATCATAAACTAGGGGTTTCTTTGTCCATTCTTTTGAGAAAAAAAAATACTAATCTTAGGTCACTTTAGACAATTTGGGATTAGTCCTCTTTCCCTTCTATGTGGGAACCATGTTGTGACTTGAGGATCCTTGTCTTAAATTGAAAAATTTCTTAGATGTGCTAAAATGTGAATCCATTTTCAAGTTTGGCTTGGTATTGTTTAAATGATCCATATGAAGGGTTTCTAGATGGATCTTTCCCTTCTTTTTATGATGGATTTTTAGAAAACTAATGCAATCAAACCTTCCAATGGTGGCAATCAACTTAGGGGTTCGAAACAAATAGAGAAAATAGATAGGTTTTATGTGGACTCTAATTTACTTTAAAAAGCCAAAGACAATAATCTTAGTTACATGGTGAGCATGTCTTTTCTAAGTAAATTCTCTTAACATTATTTTCTCTTTTTATTTTTATTGTTAGAAGATTTATTCTCATTATGAGTTACCTAATCTAGAACTCATGGTAATTTGTGTGTTCCTTAAGCAATACTTAGGCTAATCATGTACCTAATTTCACAATTATCAATTTAAGTATGGAACAAGCTCCATCATGGGGAGGAATGGTATTTGGAGGAATTTATATTTTAGGCAACTCACCTCTGGGTTTGATTATTTTGTGGGATTCAATTAACAAGAGCTATTTCATCACATAGAAAGTTTCTAATTATGGATTTAAAATGTGACTAGAATTAGGCACATGGACTTGGGCTAGTGACCATGAGGTTTCATTTGCCTTGTTGACCACTTCTCGTCCCAGCTCTTGCATTCCTTTGCTTGTGTGCCATCTTGCATCATGAGCCATGATCTCTTGTACTCCTCCCTTGAGTTAGGTGTCGCATCCCTGAAGAATTGACAAGCCTTGGTGTAGCTCTTCGAACAATCATCAAGCTTTGGGCTAATCCAAGATTTCAAAGGGTTGGAGCTTGAGGTAGACACATATGAGTGCTCTATTCTTCTCTCTGGCTAGTCTTCTTTTGACTCTCTCTCCCTTTCTCTCTCCCTCTCTCTAATTTGTTTCTTTCATACACACACACACTCTCTCTCTCCCTCTCTCTCCCTCTCCCCCCCCCTCTCTCTCTCTCTCTCTCTCTCTCTCTCTCTCTCTCTCTCTGTGCATACAAAATATTGATTTTTAGCTCATTAAAAAGCCCTTTGAACTATTGGGGAGGAGAGGGAGGCCACTATAGCCCACCCTACTTCATCTAATTCGGGTGGTCATTGAGCTCCTCTCTCTCACTAGAGACTATTGTGGAGTGCAATTATGGATGTGTATGCTAATTCTTCTCATTATATTAGTGTTTAAGGATGGTGATAAGTTTGATGATAGAAACGATTGGTTGTTGACCAGTTTGGGAGTTCACAATGACTGTAATGTCGGACTTAAATGATGGATACAATTGATTTTTCCCCTAAAATTTATGTTTTGTAACCCTTGGTGTTCTCTTTACTTCTTTTTGTGTGTGGGACATAGGATATTACTTTCTTTTGTAACCCTTAGTGTCCTCTTTGCTTCCTTTTGTGTGGAACATAGGATATTACATTCTCTCCCTCTTGGAGAAATCATGATCTCCTTGCCTTGAGAAGAATTTAGGGGTTGTTATTCTTTGTGGTAAGTTGTATTGTAGAACCTGTGGGTTAGGACTCACCATGCTTCTGCTATGCTACTCTAATCACACACAAGCACTCAAACTTTAAAATGATGCAATGAATTCATAGACAGTTTTATCGCAATATATTGTGGCTCAATTATAAAGAGGAGTGTCCATTACAAGTATAAGGCTTATTGCATATTATAAAGGTCTTTCTAGGGTTTCTATTCATCTTCAAGGTTATAATGGGCTTTAGGTCTATAAAGATCTTATAAATGTATTTCTTGCATTTCTACTATCTTCAAGGGTTACAATGGGCTCTAGGTCTTTGTCATTATTTGATTCTTGGAATATACCGAATGCTAAACTTGTGTGGCTTTGCATCTTCATAGTCTAGTTTAGGGCAATTGGCTTGGATATGCCCTAGCTCATTGTAATGGAGGCATTGACAATTGGGACATCTCCTTAAGATATGCCATAACTCTCCACACTTGTGGCACTTTTTAACTTGGTCCTTTGGATCATTAGAATCTTCCTTAGTATACATTGAGAGGTGGTTATCTTAAAGACATTGGCTTTTATTTAAATAGATCAAAGTTTAAGTAGGGTATCTTGAAGATCCATGGTTCTCATTGCTCTCAATAGGGTATCCAATGAGGGATTCAATCCATGTTAGAACTTGGCTATTTGTTGAGGAGTATCCACCACGTGTATCTTGTCTACCAATCGTAGCTTTGCAATCATAGCCTTGTTAGATGTGTTTGTTCCTTTCACATCAAGCTAATATTCAAGGGTCTCGATCCAAACTTTAGTACATTAATCTCATTGGATCCTTTTTCTATGAACTCAGCTAGCTTAATTTGTTTCAATAGATTTTTTTTTTCTTGGAGCTTTGTATTCATGGTCTCGCAAACGATGTTGTGTCAAACAAAAACAAGCTGTTTAGAACAATTTATATGACAGACACACGTTTTTCTCTTAGAGTTTGCAATTCAAGTTGTTAGAAAAACACATATAAAGTTTTTTGCTAATATACGTATAGCATTATGCTCTGATACCATGTGTAATGTGCTTGTCTAATGAATCCTTAATAACAGGATTTTGGTAGTCCATCAACAAATACGCCTAGGTGATGCCATTTACAAATCCCTTGGAATATTTTAACTTTGTTGTTTAGGGTTGCTTGAGTCTATCCTCACATATGATTCTCACTTAGAATTTGGACTTGTTGTCCAAGTTGTAACATCACCCATTGATTAATAATTGAAGTGAAGCATATACACCAAGCATTTGTGGGACTTGGGTGAGGCAAAATACATATGTTATGATGCCAAGTATCATACTTCCTTGTCTCAATCAACTAACAACATATAGCTCTTCCTTGAATTTTTTTTGTGGTTAGTTCAATGAGTTTGAAACTATGGATAGCCATGAGCACTTAAGGGATGTAGGGGCTACACTCATTGAAGTAAAGAGAGCTTGTGTTTGCTTAACAATAGTCATTAGTGAGAGATTGCTAATTCTAGCTATTGAATACCATTTTTGTTCAAAATATGCTACGTCCTTCTCCTTTCTGTTTCAATGCTTCAACATTTTCTTTGTTGGGCTCACAATGCCCAATATAGAATTAGGGAATCAAACAAATCTCCTTAGTTTTAGCTTTGGGCATAAGCTTCATGACTTTTCCTTATTGGACAATACGAGAAAATGTGTTCTTATTCCTTCCATGTCAATGAATTTTCCAAGTCTAGCTTCTTATGTTCTTCCATTAGAGTATCCATGTCAGCATGAGCATATGCATGAGGAAACGATATTATTGTATCCTCTAGTTCTACGAAGTACCTCGTATTTGTGCTAGAGTTCTAATGAAGTACCTCGTAGAACTCTAATGAAGTATCCTCTAGTTCTACGAGGTACATATCTTGTGAGTCATTAGATTCATTGTGCTCTTTGTGCTAGAGTTCATATCTAGTTGTGGTATTGAAGTTTTAGAAGCTTGTTCCAAATTAGGAGTAATATGGTTGGCCATAGCCAAAGGCTATAGCTGTGTGGGTTCCACTTCAAAATTGGATGTAGTAACTATTGATTTAGTGTGTTGGTCAACCTTGACAATCATAGGTAATTGTGCACTTGGATCCTCGAATAGATTGATTGGAAGTAATCTTGATCTTAGAAGTTCCAGATGTGTTCTTAGCAACGCTCACTAAGGTAGGTCATCAATCATTAGATGTTTTCTTGGTTGTCCCTTGTGAATCCTTTCTCTTGGATTGAGTCACTGTACTAGGCTACTAGTGTTGTATTTTTTGCTTTGGCATACTTGATGGGCGTATATCCAAGAAGAGAAAGCATGGAATTCAAACCCTTTCATTTGGTCTATCGGAAGGAAGCCTTGTTGTCAATTGAAGTTGAGATACTAGCCTTAAAGATGCTAGAGAAATTGAGTGATGAGAAGGACAAGGATTAAGGACAAGGATTATTGGAAATAGAGATTGCTAGAATTACAAGAATCCCAATTGGCTATGCAAGAAGTATTCAATTTTTATGAGAGGAATCGAGAGAGAAAACAATAGTTCAAAAAAAAAAACCAAAAGGAGAAAACATAAGAAAAGAGGACTTGGTATTCAAAAGAAATTTCAAACTAAGTGGGAAGGGCCATTTAGAGTAAGGGAAGCATTTGAAAATGGATCATATGTGTTGGAAAACTTAGATGGAAAAACACATAAACAAAGAATCAATGGATATCATTTAAAGAAATATGTTTCAAGTCTAATGACTCTTGGGTTGGAAAATGAAGAAGGAATTCAATGCATGTAAGACAAATGAGTATAAAGAGTTGTAAGAATCAATGCAATCTAACTCCTTTGTTGCATTCTTCAAACTATGGGGACATAAATCTCCTACATCAATTTATCATGCAAGTTGTTGGCCCAATTGGGGACCACAGTATTCTTTGCAAACCAAAGATTCCCATATGCGTCGTGAGTTATTGCATCTATCTTAATGTAGAGTAAGAATCTCTTGAACCACTTAATGTGATACCTCCTCAATGGGTCTAGCTACCTAAGCATGTATTTGTTCCTAGTTCCTATTGGTTGACCAAACTCTATGTGCATTGCCTCTTCAGTGCATTTGCAATGCTTAACATTATCATTATAAACAAGAGAAAATAGACATGCAATGAGTGATAAAATGAACTCTAGTTTACCACCAACCTTACCCGTCTTTCTGATGACATCCATCTATGCAAGTGCATACAAAATTTTAACCCAATCATTCCAAGGCAACTTAACAAATTGTAGCAATCTAATTTGCAACTATAATGCCCTGGTATTTGTATTTGGTGTGTCCAATTGAAGGGTAGGATCAATGAAAGGAGTTTCCTACTCACCACAGTTCCTTGCATGCTCTCATAAAGCATAGCATGAAATACATGTTGCTTGAAAATAAATGACCAATCAGCAAATACATCAAGCTCACTATAATGACTTGAAAAGAGTCTTTAGAATGACTTGGGATTTCTCCCTAAGTAGCACGATGCACTCTTTTTTGCATATAATACTTCAAAGTTTCAAAGTAAGGAAAAACAACATTACCTGTAACATGATTATGATGATGATATCCAAACTTCATACTTCTTGTAGTAGGGTTAGGACTTGTTTTGATAAATCAAAGGGAGTAAGTCCAAATTCGAGCCACTTGAAGTAAGTTGACTCCTGCTACTTGGTAAACATCGAAATCCTTCTTTGAATCATTATATCTTGGTTAAATTAATCTTCTCAACCTAAAACCATTATCTATAGGTCTCATAATGTCTCCATGCAAGGTAGTTGGATAAGATGGAGTCCATCTCATTGTGACCTTATAGGTTGTCCTAAATGACCATAGAGCAAAATTTAGCTTGGTATCCCAATATTTATGATTCTCATTAGCAATCTTCTTAAGAATATACCATACTATCTTGTTTGAACTTTTTAATTGACTATTGGCTTGTGGATGATATGTTATGGATTATTAATCCAATATCATGTGCTTTGCAATAATCTCTTTGATGACATCATTGAGAAAATGCTTACGTCTATTAGTTACTAGCTCTATTAGGAAGCCAAACCTTGTCAAAATGTTGGAGTAGAGAAACTATGTCATAGTTGGTATTGTATTATCCTTTAAATCCTTTTCCCTGCCCACTTAGTACGATAAATTGTATATATGAGAATGTATGGTTTTACATTGTTGAGTTGTTGGTTTGACGGGACCAACAAAGTCTATACCCCACTTTTGAAATGGCACTAGGGGTAACACTAGATTATCTTGCATCCTATCTCTTGGCTATGGTTAATAAACCTCTTCCATGTAAATAATACACTCTTTGGTATACTAATTAGCATTCATAATCTTCCAAAATGTAGGATATTTTTAAATATGATGTAAATCAAATGATTTATTCATAGCTTGTGAAGAAAATACTTTGATTATTGATTGAAAACTTATGAAGCTTTATATGGGAAAGTAAATCATTGCCATAATGGACACAATGATCAGCCAAAAATAAACAAAGCCCCGAGGTATACATGATGGAGGGTAGAAAACAAAGAAAAATGCATGAGAGTTGAAGTGGGTACTCTAGATGATCGTACTCCAAATGGGACAATAGGCGACCCTCACAACTACTACTATTAATTCATGCCATTTGAAAGTTCATCATGGTGCAAAGGCTCCTCAAAAGGGATTTGCAACTCAACACAAACAATGATCCAAAGTTATATGCTACATGATGGCAACTAATTTACTAGATTTTAGGTAGAGTGATCTCATATTGGTCCATCTCGTGCTGCCTAGAGCTTGATGAAGGCAGTTAGGTCATGCTTTTCTCCATACTCCTTTTCCAACATTAAGGGCTAATGGCTATGATAGAATACTATACCAAAGAACATAAACAAGAATTGTTAGAACCATGTTAGTACTTCAAGCAACATGAAAAAGAGTAATTCTATAATTATAAAAGTAATGTACTTACAAAATCCTCCAAACAAGTGTGCTAGCCATCACTTCCAAGATGATGTATCAAACAAGCCTCTCCAACAGTGCCCTCATTGTGTCCCTCTACTATGCTATTGCGGCCATCTTTGTGGGGGGGGAAGTGGCATAATCTCTAGTTCTCCTCCAATCCTCTTTGTACAAATACTTTGCCTTTCCCCTATCCTATGTTAATGCTCTTCATGTGTTAGGCTGCCTATAGCTAGTGAAAGGGAAGTGGAACCTAGGAGGAAGAAGTTTGGCAGTGAGAGCTATGGCGAATGGAGAGCAAGAGCAAGAGAGAGAGTGAAACTCAAAGTGGGAACTCCAACAACCACAATGTGTGGCTGGGCCTTCCTTTATTCAAACTGTCACTAAAAGAATAAAGAATAAGTGACTGTGACGGGCGCCCGCCACCTGCAGTGTGCAGTGGCGGGTACTGTCAGTGTAGTAATACACGGGTGGCTAGGCGGAGGTGCCTTTACCCCCAAAAACCTCCCACTTAAAGGCGAATCTGCCCCAATGAGAGAGAAAAGAAAAGAAAAGACAGTACAACATGTACACATGTACAACAGGATAAGGAAAAAAATGTCATCTCATCCAACGCTCATCAATCTCCTGAGGAAGGCAAAGTGCTCTGTAGTGATACCTCACCTCAATATGTTTCGTCTTTGCATGGAAGACCAGATTCTTGGCCAACTGAATGGCACTCATAGAATCCGAATGCAGTGCTAGGCATAGAATCTATCATACCAAGGTCTGCAATCAAACGGCCTAACCACACAGTCTCCTTGCAAGCCTCTGTGGCTGCAATATACTCAGTCTCTGTAGTAGAAAGAGTCATATACTTCTGCGCCATGGACATTCAAGAGATAGCCCCTCTAGCATAAGTGAACACATAGCTAGAAGTGGACTTCCTACTATTTGCATGTCCTGCATAATCAGAGGCAGTGTACCCCACGACTCCTATTGCCTGACTGACATAGCAAATACACATATCTGCTGTGCCCTTTAGGTACCTCATGATACCCTTCATTTCATCCCAATGTTTCTTGCCAAGTATAGCCATATAACGTGCCACAACCCCAACTGCAAAAGCAATATTTGGACGGGTGGCTATCATGGCATACATAAGACTGCCCATGGCTGATGCATAGGGAATCTTAGCTATCTCACCCCTTTGGTTATCTGTCTACGAACAATTGGCTTGTGAAACCTTCACATGAGAAGGTAATGGAAAACTAATAGGCTTAACATCCTGCATACGAAAGCGCTCAAGGACTCTATGAATGTACTCCCTCTGTGATAGATAGAGTAGTCCCTGAGATCTATTGCGCGTAATGCGCATACCAAGTATATGAGAGGCATGTCCCAAATCTTTCATCTCAAAGCTCTTCTTGAGCTGAGCCTTAAGAGCATCTAGCTCCTCATGAGCTGTCTTTGCTAAAAGCATGTCATCCACATAGAGTACCAAAATTAGTAAAGAATCGTCATGGGCTTTCTTCGTGTACAAGCACGGATCCATAGCATTGCAGCTGTAGCCCTGTGACTGCATGAATGCATTAAAATTATGGTACAATTCCCTAGTTGCATGCTTCAAGCCATATAGACTCTTCTTTAGCTTGCACACTAGGTGTTCCTTGCTAGGGTCTACAAAGCCCTTAGACTACTCCATGTAAATCTCATAATGCAAGTCCCCATGTAAAAAGGCCGTCTTGACATCCATCTGGTACAAGTCCAGGTCAAGCTATGCAACCTAGGCCAAGAATAAGTGTAGGGTGGTCATCTTGACCACAGGAGAAAATACTTCATCAAAGTCAAAACCATGCTCCTGCTTAAAACCCTTAGCAACCAATCGAACTTGTATGCCAACTTGGGGTGTTCAGGGGGACTTTTTAGCTTGTACACCCACTTGCATGGCAAAGCCTTCTTACCCTAAGGCAAGGAAACCAAATCCCAAGTCCGAAGTTCGATTTTTATGCAATGAGTGAAGCTCAGACTGCATAGCCCTCTCCCAAGAGTGACAATCACCCTTGTGCATAGCCTCGTCATAAGTGAGAAATCCATAGCGGGCGCAAAATGGTCAAGAGGTCGTCTATCTCTAGTAGAACGCCTCAACCTAGGCTCTGCTGCCTAACTGACATCCTGTCTAACGTTAGCATGTCTAACATCTGGGCCATGAGCATTAGGTGATGTTGCACGCTATCTAGCTGGTTGTGGAGCGGACTGTATGGGAGCAAGTGACTTCTCCTAAAAGATAACTATGCGCACCTCAACCACTTTCTCAGGCTGCATATGCATTTTTTTGTCATGAAAGATGACATCATGGCTGCGGATCACTTTCCGCACCTGCAGATCCCATAGACGGTAACCCATCTCTCTTGCATCTCCATAGCCAATTAAAATACATTTGATACTTTTAGGATCCAACTTATTGCATTTGTCCTCGGGCACATGGTAGAATGCCTCACATCCAAAGACACACAAATGATCATACAAGGGGGACTTGACTGCCCATACCTCCTCTGCAACCTGAAAGTCAATGCCACTGCTAAGCGACCTGTTAATGAGATTCACTGCAATAGTAACTGTCTCAGCCCAAAAGTGCTGCGGTAAGCTAGCCTGGCTAAGCATGATACTGACCCTTTCCTGAATGGTCGTATTCATGTGTTCAACCATATCATTCTGGGGTGGGGTGTAAGAGGCTATCAACTGATGCTTAATACCCCGCTCACCACAAAACTACTCAAAAGCACGTGATACATACTCACCCCCATTATCTTACCTTAGGCATTTTAGCCTTTTCCCAGACTGGTTCTCTGCTAATGCAAGCCAACGTTGAAATGTGTCTAAGACATCGGATTTTTGCTTGATGGGATAAGCCCAAACCTTACGTGAGTAATCATCTATGAAAGTAACAAAGTACTTTGCCCCACCGAGTGACTGACAAGGCATGGGCCCACATACATGTGAGTGCACAAGAGCCAAGAGCTCACCCATGCTTTTCTTACTAGACTTTTTATGCGTATTTCTAGTCTACCTGCCGCCATACAAACAATGATCACAATAATCAAAATGCGAAGAAGGTGGAAGATACTACAAAGCATGGAGAATTTTCGGGGACATATGCCCCAAATGAGCATGCCAAAGGGATACATGGGGGATAGAACCCACATACAAAATATGATCCAAGGTAGCTCCAGATACAAGTAAGGGATAGAGGCTGCCAGACTTGGCACCTCTTGCAAGCACAAGCCTGCCACACGTAATCTTCCATGCAGAGTCTCCAAAAGACACAAAATATCCTGCATCATCAAGCTATCCACTGACATAAGGCTGCGGGTCATACATCATGCAAAACAAAAGAATTGCTAGAAGGAAACTGCAGCCTAACATATCTAATGCCCACAATGTCAAGAGACATGTCGTCACCAAGACGCACAAAACCAGAGATGGTACGATAGGTATGAAACCAATCTTTGCAGGGTGTCACATGAAATGATGCACCCGAATCCTAAAGCCAGCACTGTGCATACATAGAATGTATCTCAAAAGCTTGTAAGGCATTGCATGAAGAAGCTACAAGTATGTAATCTTCATCTGAATCAGTGGCCTGCATGACATTAACCTCTTCTATCTTCACACTAGACTTTGTAGGGTACAATACTGTGCTCAGAAGACTTTTCCTGCACTTTCTCTTTTCCCTTTTCCTTGCGCTTATCATCGTGCATCTTATGGCACTACGGCCTAATATATGCTGCTTTCCCACAATAATGATAGGTAAGATGAGACTTCCATCCACGGGACTTACTACGACCACGTGACTTGGACCTGTACTTTTGAGAGTCCCTGCCCTTATGATCATTATCATGCCTGCCATGTCTACCACCTCTAACGGTCAATGCATGTGAAGAGCAGGAAGCATCATTGTTTCTCTCTGTTGATTTCCTCAGTCAATAAAGCACTCTCAACATCTTTGATTTTCAGCCCATCAAGCTTGTTTGTGCATATGGTAGTACGAAAGACATCCCATGATTTAGGCAAGGTGCCAAGCAGAAACAACGGGTGTAAGTTGTCTTTGAACTCAATACCCTGTGATAACAAATTCTTTATGAAGGCATGAAATTGACTGAAATGAGATGATAGGGATGTCCCCTTCTTCATGCGAAGGTCCATTAACAGCTTCAGCCGATACATCTATGATGCAGGACTCTGCTGCGCATAAAACTCCTGAATCTTCTCCCATAAATCCATGCACTCTGATTCTCATCTTCAACAACATTATGATGGACCTCTTCTAAGGGTGACAAGATAATGGTAGACTTGGATAGCTCATCAACTTCCATCCAAACATCATCATCCATATCCTTGGGTTTAACACCTTTGAAACACAAGGGTTTAATCTGCAACTTCTACACCAAAACCTGCCATATGTGGGACTTCCAATACCCATATTTGGTACCATCCAACTTGGAAATGTTAAAGAGAGCTGTGTCTTTCAGATGACCAGCCATACTATCCCAAATCAAAGCAAAAATGCAAAATTGCATGTTACTGTAATTAGCAAAAAATGCACTAAAACCACTACTAAAACTAGTTGAAAGAGCGGATTTCACTAAGAGAACCACCTGTCCACCAAATATGACCAAAATAACATCAAACAATAAGCATTTCCCTCATATAAGTCCTCAAAATCTACAGATTTTAGCTTGCTGGAATAAATGACAGCAGTATGTAAAACTGTCCCAAAGTGAAGCAATCACTGATACATATGTCACTGCAACTACCAGGTAGCAAGATACATCCAACAGTGAGTGTCAAGAGGCAAGAAGGTACCAAGAACTGTCAAACCAATAACGTGTCAGGCAAGAGGCATCTCATAGGTCTAGGAGGCATGCATGTAATGGGTCTCGGGGTAAGAGAAGAGACCAAGCACAAGCACAACTGATAGAGCAAGAAGCTCAATGCATAACCATCCAAGATGCAGACAAAACTGAAAAACCTGTGATAGAGATAGGTGTCCCAATAGGCGTATCAAATCAACCCACTATAGACTAACTGCAGACATAAAGCTCTCAAGAGAGAAAATGCATGTAATTGTCCCACAAGCTCAAGCTCAAGTGTAAGTAAGACTCTGTGTACATCCAAAAATACCAAGAGGCTCCCACTAGAAGTAAAGACAGATGCAAATAGAGCAAGCAATGTTCTAATATATCGAGTACATAGCATCAAACATGTCAAATCCCAGTAGGGTACATCCGGAGCATAAATCCCAAGCTATCTCAAACTCGGAAAGCATAAGCTTGAAAGCATTCAAATAGCATGTAAGTAACAACCAAAAATGTAATGCCCAGTAGGTCCAAAATTCTCAAATACATTTGAAGATGAAGCTTCAAGTGACTTTCAAGCATAGGCAAACCAAGTGGCATCCATATTTGACCACAATATAAATGCAAGAAGCCTAAATTTCAAGCAGCGACAATAGGCATAAACCGATCCAAAGCATGCCAACTGAATCCAAATGCCAGTGAATGTGACAACCAAGGCGGAGCCTATTCCAAGCTCAAAAGCATTCCAGAACCAAAAAGAAGCATTTGACAATCTCCAAATACATCGGTATGATCATTCAAACCTCCAGTAAGTACCCCGTATCCAAGAACCAATGCATACACCAAGTAAATGAGCTTCAGCCCACTGTATTACAATAGCATATTTACTATCAAATGAAGCTCAATGGGTGCCCAAATCTACTCCAAATCAGTCCCAAAGCATAGACATAGCATCCCATAACATCCGGGCATCACCGGGCATCAATAGGCATCAAATGGGCAATGCCAAGAAGCATCAAACAATAAATGTCAAGTGCTGCCATGTTTTGATAGTCCTGCGACAGTGTATACAGCAAGGGCTAAAGGGTGAAGCACTTGAATCGATCACCGGGAGCCAAGAACTAATGTTGGGGAGTCCAACAATGATTGGGAAGGTTGCCAATAGTGCGGGGAAGCTGAGGAAGAAGCTGGAAATGCCAGGAACAGATCAGCCCAATCCCCCTAAAAATGCACCGCGCATTTTGAATTGGCTGTTCTTGGGGGCTGGGGGGTCTTTAGCAATGGTTTGGAGCACTTGGCAATGTTGAGGGGGCTTCGATGCAGCCTTGGAAGGTGCCAATGGAAGGTTGAAAGGTCGAGGAGGAGGCGGGAGATCAAAACATACATGCAAATGAAGGTGCCATGGCTGCCATTCAAGCTCGGGTTGAAGCTCTTCAAATCTAGGTTGAAGAGAATGCCAAGTAAGCTCCAATGCCTTTGCTTTGATACCAGTTGAAAGGGAAGTGGAACCCAAGAGGAAGAAGCTTGGCGGTAAGAGCTATGGTGAATGGAGAGCAAGAGCAAGAGAGAGAGTGAAACTCAAAGTGGAAACTCCAACAATCACAATGTGTGGCCGAGCCTTCCTTTATTCAAACTGTCACTAAAAGAATAAAGAATAAGTGACTGTGATGGGCATCCGCCACCTACAGTGTGCAATGGCAGGTACTGTCAGTGTAGTAATACACGGGCAGCTAGGCGGAGGTGCCTTTACCCCCAGCAGCTAGCTCATGTTATCCTGCATCCATTCGGCCAATGGAGAATCAATCAATATGCATTGAAATAGGGAACTCATACTATAGGCTATTAAAGACATACTAGGAATTTTATAATAGATTTTTCCTTTTTTCTAAGATGTTGAGCTGAAACACCAATTAGCAATAAGTCATGTGTAAAATATTACACGGCGCAGCGAACAGAATCTGAGAAAGAGATAGAGAGTACACAACAGATAAGAGGAGAATCAGTAAATTCTTTAACTCCAAACAACTAATACAAAGATGGCTCTGTCCACCCGTGCGCTTCCACTGTGTGAAGCTTGGATGGCGATCTAGACAGAAGATAGGTGAAGAGCTTAAGGCTAGCTGGAACAACAACTCTGACTGGGTGAAAGATGAGTGAGTGATGGCTACGAAGGGGTTTAGCTTTTATAGCCTGCGAAGGTTGTTAGGTCAGCCTGCTGACCGACCTACCATATGAGTCTCCACTAGTCGGCCAGGGAATATTCCCTTTACCATCGGGCCGGGGGTGCTGCCCCCGGACCCCCGCCAGGGGGGCCGCTGGCCCCCCTGGGACCCCCCAGCCAGGGGCCGCTTCTGCGGCCCCCAGACCCCACAATAAGGGCCCCTTTTAACTCCCTTACACCGCAACTCGATGCAATGCGCCTCGAGTTGCTACCAGCTTAACCACTCTGTCTAACCCAAAGATTAGACCCACAATGGTCACCTTTTTGCCATCCGGTCACATAGACCTCATCTGATATACAAGTCAGGACTCCACCAATGTCCGGGCTTACACTTGGCTTCTCCTCATAATGGGGGCCTTACAACTTTGAGCACCATGGATCATTGGTAGCACCTAATGAGGGTGGGGCATTGATCATATCTAACACCCCCCCTCAATGTCCACCCATAGGTGAACTATCTCCTTGGCCCAATGCCAAGTCTCTGAAGATGAACTTGAAGCAAATCCTTCGTAAGTGCTTTGGTGAAGATATCTGCTCAATTCTTCTCTGTTGGACAGTAGACCAATTCCACTATCCCATCCTCCATCAAATCATGCACATAGTGATATTGGATCTCTATATGTTTGGTGCGTGCATGAAACACTGGATTTTTGGCAATGGTGATGCAACTCTGATTGTCACATCTCATCACAGTTGGTTCTTCATCCTGCACTCCCATATGCCATAGAATCCTTCTCAACCATACGGCCTCACATGTAGCAAAACAAGCTGCCTTGTACTCTGCTTCGGTAGAAGACAATGCCATTGTTGGTTGCTTCTTACTAATCCAAGAGAAAATTCCTGAACCCAAAGAGAAACAATAACCAGAAACTGACTTCCTGGAATCAACGTCTCTTGCCCAATCTGAGTCACAGTTCCCCACAAGAGAAGTTCCAAAACTGTATGTGATACCATAGTCAAGAGCTTTCTTCAAGTATCTGAGCACCCGCATCCCAGCCTTCCAATGACTCTCATGAGGTTTGTTTGAGAACCTGCTCAAAACACCAACAGCAAAACTGATATCTGGTCTGGTGTTACACAAGTAGATCAGACTGCCGACCAACCTCCTATACCTCCCAATGTCTGCTAGTGCTGATGTATCCTCGACGGATAACTTTGCATTCACCTCCATAGGTGTAGCTATCTCCTTGCACTTGGTCATGCCAAATGCCTTCAAGATCTCCCATGGATACTTCTTCTGAGAGATGAAGATCTTTTCTGGCTCTTGCCAGACTTCAATCCCCAAACAATAGTGCAGCAAGCCCTAGTCTGTCATTTCAAACTCAGAACTCAAAGCCTTTTGAGTTTGTTTGATCATATCTTCATAGTCACCTGTAATAAGAAGGTCGTCCACATATAGGACAATCACTACAGACTTTTTACCATCCCTGTAAACATACAAGTTAGCATCTGAGGCACATCTTTTGAAGTTTAGGTTTAAAAAGAACCTATCTATCTGCTGGTACCATGCTCTGGGGGCTTGTTTCAGCCCATACAATGCCTTCTTCAGTTTACACACTTTGTTCTCAGAATGGGGGGCCTCAAACCCTGGTGGCTGAGCCACATACACCTCCTCCTTGAGGTCACCATTTAAGAATGCTGACTTAACATCCATTTGGTATACTGGCCACTTCTCATGGGCAGCCACTGCAAGTACCGTGCGAATAGTGGTCATTCTGGCAGTTGGGGCAAATGACTCTTGAAAATCAAACCCTTCAACTTGTGAAAATCCTTGGGCAACCAGTCTAGCTTTGTACTTTTCTAAGGTACCATCAGCCTTGTACTTTACCTTCCAGATCCACTTGGTGCCAATAACCTTCCGCTTTGATGGTCGATCCACTAGCTCCCAAGTGTCATTCTTCATTATGCTGTCATACTCCGCCTGCATAGCAGCCTTCCATGATGGATCTGCAAGTGCTTCTTCTAAGTCAGTTGGCTCCTTTACTTCTCTCATAATCTCAACCATCAAGGCCATATTGACTATGTGAGCAGAAGCCCTCCTTTGCTCCTCTATTCTCTGAGACCTCCTTGGTCCGTCTGCCTTCTCCTCAACAGATGCAAGCATAGGATTATTGTGGTCATAGAGCTGCTTCACCCAGCACGGCAATGGCTTTTCCGGTGGGGTGACGTCAGGTTGGTGAACTTTTTCCTCATCATCTGAAGATGATGCTTCCTCCTCCTTAAGGATAGGGATAGCTCTCGGGACATGTTCATAGTGGACTACTTCTTCGCTTGATGATAAAGTGGAAGAACTTGCCTTCTCCTCCTCCACTGTATGTGGCTCCTCCTTGAACACCACATCACGGCTCGCGATGATCTTCTTTGCCTCTTGGTCATATAATTTGTAAGCCTTCTGCTCATCACTATAACCCAAGAAGATACATTTTCTGCTTTTTGGTTGTAACTTGTTTCTCTTCTCATCTGGAACATGTGCATAACATTCACATCCAAAAATTCTGAAATGTGAGACAGATGGTTTCTTACCAGTGTAAGCCTCATGAGGTGTTTTTCCCTTGAGAGCCTTTGTATAGCTCTGATTTAGAATGTAGACTGCAGTATTAACAGCTTCAGCCCAAAAATGGTTAGGCAATCCCTTGCCCTTTAGCATGCATCTTGCCATCTCCACAATGGTGCGATTCCTGCGTTCCACAACACCGTTCTGCTGAGGTGTGTGAGGCGTCGTCAATTGACGCTTGATCCCTTTGCTCTTGCAAAAGCCTTCAAACTCCTTTGAGTTGAACTCACCACCACCATCTGTTCTAAATTTCTTCACACTTTTCCCTGTTTCATTCTCAACAAGTATTAGCCATTCTTTAAACTTACCAAAAGCTTGAGCCTTATCACGAAGGAAGTACACCCACATCTTCCTACTATAGTCGTCGACAATCAACATAAAATAAGAAGATCCCCCCAAGGCCTGTGTAGGCATCTTACCACACAAGTCAGCATGCACCAACTCTAGAGGAGCCTGTGCTCTATTCTTGCTTTCTTGTGGAAATGCCTTTCTCTGTTGCTTGCCCATCATACAAGCTTCACATGGTTCCTTCAATTCAGTTATTGTAGGTAGGTGAGCAACCATACCTTGCTTTTGCATCTCCTTCAATACTGCAAATCCGATGTGTCCAAACCTTTCATGCCAAAGCTTACTTGTGCCCACTCCAGCGGTGGTGGCTGTAAGAGCACTTAGCTCATACAGGTTGTTCCTTCTTTCTCCTTTGCCAACAATTGTGCCAGCACTATCAATAATTTCTGCACCTGTCTTCTTGAACCTCACTTCATGACCAAGATCAGTTATGGCAGCAACTGATAAGAGATTTCTCCTGATTTCGGGAACATACAACACATTTGAAAGCTTTTTGACTTCACCATTTGCAGCAACAAAAGAAATAGTACCTGTGCCCACAGCAGGGCATTTAGCATCATTTCCAACCGTCACAGTGATGGATTCTTGTAGAGGCTGCATAGAACTGTATAGACCTTTCTTGTTGGTCATGTGACGGGAGGCCCCACTATCCAACACCCAAGAGTCAGTGGAAGATTCTTCTTGCGCCGAGGAGCACACTTCCTCAATGGTCGCCATGAATAATTCCAAATCTGCTTCAGCCGTATTGGCAGTCTCTTTCCCTTTACTTTTAAGGGTACCATTCTTTTCATTTGCCTTCTTGACACGACAATCTGCAATTGCATGTCCTTTCTTCTTACAGTAGAAGCACTCTCCTTGAAACTTCTTCTTGCCGCCCTTCTTCTTTTTGTCACCATCATTTTTGGCGGAGGAAACACCTTTGCCTTTTGCATTGGCAGAGAATGCAGCATCTCCATTGTTGCTTCCTTCTCGGGCTTTCACCCTCAACTCCTCCTCCATTAATAATACACAAAACTCCTCAAAAGTCAAAGCTTGAGGTCTCACCTGAGTATTAAGGGCAGTTACTAGTCCATCAAACTTTTGTGGACAAATCCGAAGATACCTCCGAGCTAGCTCTTCGCTAGTCTTTTGTATCCCAGCACCAGCCATCTGGTCGCGCAGATTCTTAATCCGAGTGATGAATGCTTCAACCGTCTCTCCTTCAGCAAACTTCTCCGCTGCTAGTTGATTCTCCAAGTTTTGAATCCTTGTTTGGTTTCGTGTTTCATACTGACTCCTTAGTACATTCCAAGCTTCTGACGCTTTGGTTGTATGTTGAATCAAAGTCAAAACACTGTCAGAACAGCTTGTAACTAAGGCACACAATGCATCTGCATTCCTTCGTTTCCAAGCTCATAGAAGATCTTCATTCGGAGGAATCATCACACTAGGATTTGATGGGTCGGGGGTAGGCTGTGGTTCTGCGTCAGTCCCCAGCACAGTCTCCAGAAGCTCATAAGAATCAAGGATAGTTGTAATTTTGAACTTCCACAAGGTGTAGTTTGTACCATCTAACTTGCCTTCGCTGAAGGTTGGTGGACGAATCCTCAGTGTTTGAATAGCCGGTACAGCAGCACCACCTCCTGCACCGCTTCCTGATGCGCTAGAACCGCTTCCCGGAGTCGACATAGTTTCTCTTTGCTGTTGAAGCCTTTGCCTCTTGCACGCTCTCCGATCTCTAGAGCCCCCTGGGCTCTGATACCATGTAAAATATTACACGGCGCAACGAACAGAATCTGAGAAAGAGATAGAGAGTACACAACAGATAAGAGGAGAATCAGTAAATTCTTTAACTCCAAACAACTGATACAAAGATGGCTCTGTCCACCCGTGCGCTTCCACTGTGTGAAGCTTAGATGGCGATCTAGACAGAAGATAGGTGAAGAGCTTAAGGCTAGCTGGAACAACAACTCTGACTGGGTGAAAGATGAGTGAGTGATGGCTGCGAAGGGGTTTAGCTTTTATAGCCTACGAAGGTCGTTAGGTCGGCCTGCTGACCGACCTACCATATGAGCCTCCACTAGTCGGCCAGGGAATATTCCCTTTACCATCGGGCCGGGGGCACTGCCCCCGGACCCCCGCCAGGGGGGCCACTGGCCCCCCTGGGACCCCCCAGCCAAGGGCCGCTTCTGCAGCCCCCGGACCCCACAATAGGGGCCCCTTTTAACTCCCTTATACCGCAACTCGATGCAATGTGCCTCGAGTTGCTACCAGCTTAACCACTCTGTCTAACCCAAAGATTAGACCCACAATGGTCACCTTTTTGCCATCCGGTCACATAGACCTCATCTGATATACAAGTCAGGACTCCACCAATGTCCGGGCTCACACTTGGCTTCTCCTCATAATGGGGGCCTTACAACTTTAAGCACCATGGATCATTGGTAGCACCTAATGAGGGTGGGGCATTGATCATATCTAACATCATGCATGTGTGACATGACCATCTCCCCCTCATTAGTCATTAGCACTACTCCATCATCCTCATCCACTAGATTGAAGTAGCTCGGTGGCACTCACCTAGCATGTAGCTTGTCAAATCTAAGATTACATTGTAGAGTGTCCATAGGAGTACTTTGGGGGAGATGTGTATTAGTAGGAGTGACATCTATATAAGGCTTAGAACAATGGGGCAATGGAGGGACCAAGTCTCAATGAGAGTGGTGAATGAGGCTGATCATGGTCTATTAGATCGATGACAAGGGATCATGGCATCTGCGTCTACATAGCACCCACCTTCTCAACCTGCACCAGAACTATCCACACCAAAGCCACCCTCTACACCACCCCAATTAGAGCCACAAGTAAAAATGCAACAAGAGGTTATAGCGTCCCTATCTCTATAGCACCCATCCTAGAGCTACCCACCCTTGCACTCCCACTACCACAAGGAGTACTAAAATGATGAGGAGTCACAACACCCGTGTCTCTAGAACACTTGTTGGAGCTATTCGTACCACAACAAAAAGTACCATGTCCACCCTTTGCTCCTCCCCCACCACACCGAGGAGTGACATATCCACCCTCAACAACACCCCTAGTAGAGTGAGGAGTACCATAACCACCTTGCGTCACCAATCTCAATTGTTTGTTGTGCGTTGGAGACCAATGCATTGGTGCATACTAATGTAGAATGTGATAGAAATATATTCACTCTGTCTCTAAATTTGGCCATTTATGCTGGAGACATTGAAACAAAAATCTCATTTATTCCCACATTTGAGTAATTTTAGCTCATGATATCCACAATGTAGCACGATGATCAGCAACATAGACAAAGAAATATCTTCATAGACAATGTAGCAATAAATTATTAAAGTGAAGATATTTTTAAAAAATAATATCTTCACTTTAATAATATTTTAGCTCATGATATCCACAATGTAGCACGATGATCAGCAACATAATATCTTCATTATTTTTTAAAGTGCATTTATGGTGTGCAAAGGATATTTATTGTACAAGTGCGCAATGAATATTTATTGGCACTTGAGTAGCATAAGTTTATTTTATTTTGGATGCTCACTCCCTAGCAGAATGGTTGTATGCATACAAGCAATAGTGATTATTTGAGGACTAATTTATAAAATCTTAGAACTATTATTTATTGTTGAATATCTTATTAAGATTATGATTGATATTTTAGATACTATCTTTATGAAATATGATTCACTTTGGAGAAAAGAAATGGGAAAGATGAGTCGTGAAAGGAAAAGAAATGCGTGGGCCTATTTTTGGGATCTCTTTTGTATTTTGAGCACCAAGAGAATAAAATTAAATAAATATATGCATGGGGGATATGCTCACATGTGCATGGGGATGATTATACCTAAATTGTCTCTCATGTATTCTTCTATCTCAAATATACTCTCGGAAAAATAGTTTTTCTATGAACATCCTTTAGTTATGTGCAAATGGTTAATTCTTGCAACATTGGTATCAAAGTGCAATGACCTATTCATTGCTTTCGAGGTCACCATTAAGACTAAGGCCTCCATCCATCATCAAGGTCTCCTCCATACCCACCATCAAGCATCTTAAGCCTAGAAAATGTATATTTCACCCTTATCAAGGTGAGATAGACCAATTCAAAGGTCTCTTTATCAAGCTCCTTCTCTCTCATGGACACATTTAATTGCAATACCACCTATAAGTGGTTTTCCTCACCTATGGTGGTTTTGATGTGTGTGTGTGTGTGTGTATGTGTGTGTGTGTGTATAGTGGTTTTCCTCACCTATGGTGGTTTTGATGTGTGTGTGTGTGTGTGTGTGTGTGTGTGTGTGTGTGAGGCAAAACTGACATGTTTGGTATATTATTGCTCCCATATAAGCTTCCAAGCCACCTTGATTGTCACCCCCAGCTCTAATTCCTCCACTTGAAGTGGTGATGTTAAGAGTGTAGGAGAATTTCTAGTTAGTAGAAATCCCCAAGATTCATGCTACCATGGGTAGCAACATAGTAACATACATGCGTAGATTATTCATTAAGGGGTAGCACAATTATTAGTAATGATGCCAGGAGGCATATTCCATGGTGGATTCTATGAGGTTTTTTGGTGGATTCCGTAAAACTATTTATTTGTCAAGACTCGTACACAAGGCGGATTCCTTGTGGAGAAGTTGACAGAGACGCCTATCATTTTCAGGCGTCAGATCAATTTAATGTGCACGTGAGTGATTTTGCAAAATAAATATCAAATTAATAGATGTTTATGAGTTTAGAGTGCACACTCAAATTAAATTAAGGTTAGGACAGAGTTCCAACCTATTTAATTATTTTGTAGCTGAAGACTGCTACGTATTCACTTTTTTTTGGGTTTTATTTTATTATTTTCTAACAATTGTGAATGCTTCAATTTATGTGTAGAGCAGACAATGATGGCGTTGGGTAGCACCGGGTGATGACGTGAATCCAAATGCCTAGAAGAATTACTATTTTTGATGGGCGTGCATCTTATCACTAAAGACGTGACACCAATATTTATTTAAGCATGCTTATTTATTAAAGCGCTCAACAAAACATTTATTATCTTATATGCACATATGCATTCAATTAAATATTTTATTATTTGATATTTGTATTTGGGCACAACCCAATTTTTTGACACCCAAACGTCTTACTCTATATTTGGGCAAAAGTAAGCACAAAAGCCAAAAGCATGCTATTTGTAAAGTGGGCTATTTTTGAGCTAAAAGATAAATAAATTTATAAATACATGCCTTGTGAAGCACTCACATAAGGAATGGAGAGAAATTGCACCCAATTTGTCTTTTTGTCTCATGTCATGCAAATTCTCTTTTGCTTTTATGAAGGTTTTGTAGAGTTTTTTGTTCTTTGAGATCTTCCAACATTCTCTACGCGTGCATACAACATCCTATCTGCGCACTAGTGGTATCAGAGCGAAGCTGAGATCAAGAGCTTCCAATTGCTTACCATCTCACATGAAGGCAAAGCTCCTAGAAATAATGGGCTCTATAGATTGACTCGCGACGAACTGACGATACAGGCGTGTTTCTGGCGGTGAAGAACCCCCTGTTGTACCCTGTGATCACGAAGGACCTCTCCCAGGAGGTGGAGGACCACTTCTAAAGTTCCTTTGCAATTCATTTTTGTTGGCGGAGAAACAGACAAGGAGTTTTATGAAGTTTGAGGTTAGAATCTTGAGAAGCTTAAAGGGAACTTAAGCTCCCCAAAATTTGATGATTTGTGGCGGAAGGATGAACTTGTCAACGTCGAACTTGTCAAGAAGATGCCGCCGTCCTGCCACTGATCCCATGAATTAGTTAAGCTTTTAGTTTAAAGCTTAAAGTTATTAAAGCTTTACTAAATCTTAAAGTTTCAATTATTAATCTCATCTATAACGGGTGTTCACTCTATGGTATTCCCAAACTAGTTTCAAAGTTCCAACAAGCCTCTGTTTCCACCTGCAACTTGGTAGAGTTGATTTAGAGCAAGAAGACTATCACGCGTAATCTATGTGGAAGCTTATTTCGCTTGGAAGAAGACCATTATCAATTGCCGTACCTGAGAAAAGCAAGATCGTAAAGGCAAAGACATCGTAATAACCAAAGCAAGCTCGTAGTGATCTTCTTCACATGTGACTAAAAGACGAGTGATGAATCTTCATCAAATCCTGGATGTCGGATCATAATATGGATAATTTTATAGGCAGTGCTGAATTGCCAGAGCTGACTATGGAGCAAAAATTAGATTTAATCATGATGCAGCTTCAAGAAGAGTGAAGAGCACGTCAAAACTTGCAAGCACAACTGGGCACACTTTAATAATCCATTGTCGATCAAGGCGGAGTGCAACCTGAGGATGTTATTCGATGTACGATTAATGCGACATTCGATGCACAGACTCTCAGGAAAGAGGTCAAGATAAGTTTAAAAAATTTCAAATTCCGTACTTTTAATGGACAACATGATGGCAAAATTGTTCTTGCTTTCATCAGTTAGTTTGACAACTATTTTCATGAAGAGCAATATGATGAAAAAGATAAACTTAAATGCTTCACTAACCATCTAGCAGATAGAGCATCATTATGGTGGACTGTTGTTCGCAAGAGTGTTGATTGTCCCTCTACTTGGAAAGCCTTTTTGTAGAATTTCCTTCCATCTCAATTCCATGAAAAAGTTATCAAACAGTGGGATCTCTTGCAACAAAGAGATCGTGAATCCATCCCGCAATACACTGAGCGTTTTTGGAGTGTCTTACTTCAGCTTGGAATGCTTGAAGATGCTCCTGAGGCAACCCACAAGTGAAAGTATATGTCTTGTTTGCTTGGTCACTTCTATGCGATAAAATTCATGGATGAAAAAAGTAACGGCAACAATTTTTATTAATGGTAACTTTGGTACAAAGTAATTTAATTCTAACTTCCGAAGATTCAATCAAAATCACTTTGCTCCTTCTTCTTTCCGTAAACCTTGGATTCGACCTCCTGCTTTACCATTAAATACAAATTCAAACCCTAAGCCTTCCCTCTAGCCAAATCCCATTATACCCAAACTTCAACCTTTACCAACAATGTCTCCAAAGCAAAGTCTATGGTTTGCTACAAGTGTCATCAGCTTGGACACTTAGTAGCGAACTGCCAGTCCAAGAAGCAAGCTATTCAAATCAATCACTTGGGAGTAATTGATGACGAGGACCATGAAGATATGCCAGACTTCACTGAAGATGATAATATTGGTGATGCTTCAGATACTTTATCAGGTATGCCAAATCCTCATTCATTTTATTAACAATGAAATGTTTTGTGCATGGTCAAGAAAAGATTGTTTTGTATGATGACGGTAGCACGCATGATTTTATTTCCGCAAAGTTGTTAAAAAAATTGAATTTATCTACTATTCCAACTCATTATCGCGTAAAGGATGCATTCTTAGGCATTAGATACAATGGTGCACAAGAAGTTCATGATTTAGAGATCAAAATTGGTGATTATGTTGAGCGTAGAAATTTCTTGGTTGTGCCTTTGCAAGCTAGTGATATTATTTTAGGAATGCCTTGGCATCACAAATATGATCTTGACATAGATTATTCCACACATTCCATGAAATTTCATTTTAACGGAAATCAAATCACATTACATGGATTGCACCCTTTGATAAATTTCCACTACTTAGTCACACATAGGCTAAACATGCATTGAGAATGAAAGGTGAGAAGGATCGAAGCTTGCACTCGAGAGCTATGGCAGGAGAGCAAGAGCAAGAAAGAGAGAGACAAGAAATGGGAACTCCAACAGTCACAATGTGTGACCGGGTCTTTCTTTATTCAAACTATCATTAAAAGAATAAAGAATAAAGTGATCGTGATGGGCCCCCGCCACCTCCAATGTGCAGTGGCAGTGACTGTTAGTGTAGTAATACACGGGCGGCTAGGCGGAGGCGCCTTTACCCCCAACAACCTCCCTCTTAAAGGCGAATCTGCCCTAGTGAGGAGTGAAAAGAGAAAAAAAAAGACAGTACAACATGTACACATATACAACAGGATGAGGAAAGACGTCATCTCATCCCACGCCCATCAACCTCCTAAGGAAGGCAAAGTGCTCTGTAGAGATGCTTTTCGCGAGCAGATCTGTAGGATTCTGGTCAGTCGACAAGATCAACAGACTTTTCCTCAATGACCCCACGTATGAAGTGATACCTCACCTCAATGTGTTTCATCTTCGCATGGAAGATTGGATTCTTGGCTAGCTGAATAGCACTCATAGAATCCGAATTCAGTGTAGGGATAGCATCAATACCAAGGTCAGCAACCAAACGACCCAACCAAATGGCCTCCTTGCAAGCCTCATACTCGGCCTTTGTATGAGGCAAGGTCAGCAACCAAATTCAGTGTAGGGATAGCATCAATACCAAGGTCAGCAACCAAACGACCCAACCAAATGGCTGCAACATACTCGGCCTCTGTAGTAGAAAGGGCCATGCATTTCTACACCCTAGACATCCAAGAAACTGCACCTCTAGCATAGGTGAATACATAGCCGAAAGTGGACTTTCTACTATTTGCATGTCCTGCATAATCAAAGTTAGTGTACCCCATGACTCCTGTATCTTGGCTGCCATAGCATATGCACATATCTGCAGTGCCCTTCAGGCACCTCATGATACCCTTCACAACATCCCAATGCTTCTTGCCAGGTGTAGCCATATAGCGTGCCACAACACCAACTGCAAAGGCAATATCTGGACGAGTGGCTATCATGGCATATATAAGACTGCCCACTACGGATGCATAGGGAATCTTGGCTATCTCGGCCCTCTTCTCATCTGTCTACAGACAATCAGCTTGTGAGACCTTCACATAAGAAGGCAATGGACATTCAATACGCTTTACGTCTTGCATGCGGAAGCGCTCAAGGACTTTATGAATGTATTTTCTCTGTGATGACAAGTAGAGGAGTCCCTGATGCCTGTTATGTTTAATGCACATATCAAGTATGTGAGAGGCCTCTCCCAGATATTTCATCTCAAAGCTCTTCTTGAGCTGAGCCTTAAGAACATGTAGCTCATCATGAGCTTTCCCTATTATCAACATATCATCCACATAGAGTACCAAAATCAATAAAGAACCATCACGGGCTTTCTCCGTGTAAAGACACGGATCCATAACACTCCTACTGTAGCCCTGTGACTGCATAAAGGCATCAAACTTATGATACCACTCCCTAGGTGCCTACTTCAAGCCATAAAGACTTTTCTTCAATTTGCACACTAGGTGCTCCCTACCAAGTTCTGCAAAGCCCTTAGGCTGCTCCATATAAATCTCATCATGCAAGTCCCCATGTAAGAAAGCCGTCTTGACATCCATCTGGCATAAATCCAAGTCAAGCTGAGTAACTAAACCCAAGACTAAGTGCAGGGTGGTCATCTTAACCATAGGAGAAAAGACCTCATCAAAGTCCACACCATGCTCCTGCTTAAAACCCTTTTCTACCAATCTAGCCTTGTATGCCGGCTTGGGGTGTTTAGGGGTACTTTTCAGCTTGTACACCCACTTGCATGGCAAAGCCTTCTTGCCCATAGGCAAGGAAACCAAATCCCAAGTGTCATTCTTATGCAAGGAGTCTATCTTAGACTACATAGCCCTCTCCCAAGAGTGACTGTCACCCCTACACATAGCCTCATCATAGGTGAAAGGCTCTCCTGCATGTGTAACCAAGACATAATGCATCGAGGGCTGAAATCTATCAGGTGGACGTCTGTCTCTAGTAGACCGTCTTACGGTAGGCTCTGCTACCTGCCCAGTTATCTGTCCAACACCCTGACCATGAGCATCTGCTGCAACTGTAGGCTGTCCAACTGCCCGTGTGGGAGCCCTCGGCTCCTCCTGAAATATGACCTTGCAGATCTCAACAACTCTCTCAGGCTGCCTATGCATCTTGTCTTCATGGAAGACTACATCATGATTGCGAACGACTTTCCACACCTACGGATCCCAGAGACGGTAACCCATCTCGCCTGCATCCCCATACACATCCAAAGACATGAAGATGCATATAAGAGGGAGGTTTTCCAGTCCATACCTCCTTTGCAACTTGGAAATCCAGACCACTAGAGGGTGATCTCTTTTTGACATGCACATCTATACTAACTACCTTAGCCCAAAAGCTCTGTGGTAGGCCTGCATGGCTAAGCATACTGCGTACACGCTCCTGGATGGTTCTATTCATCCGCTCAGCCAAAACATTCTGGGGGGGTGTTGGGGGCAGTGAACTGATGCTTAAAACCCCTCTCATCATATAATTGCTCAAAAGCACGTGAGATATACTCACCCCCATTATTTGTCCTTTGGCATTTTAGCCTATATCCAGACTGGTTCTCAACCAATGCAAGCCATCTCTGAAACATATCCAAGACATCGGATTTTAGCTTAATGGGATAAGCCCAAACTTTCCATGAAAAATCATCTATGAAAGTAACAAAATACTTTGCACCACCCATAGACTGACAAGGCATGGGCCCACAGACATCCAAATGTACCAATGCCAAGGGCTCACTCATGCGTGGCCTACCAGACTTCTTATGCATAGATCTAGTCTGCCTGCCACAAAGGCAATGCTCACATGAATCAAAACATGCATAATCAAGGGGCGGTAAGTACTGCAAACTAGAAAGCATTTTCATTCCCTTCAAAGACATATGGCCCAAATGGGCATGCCAAAGAGATATATGTGGGATAGAACCCACAGACAAAACATGATCAAGGGAAGAAGCGGATACAATCAAGGGATAGAGGCTACCAGCCTTGGCACCTCTCGCAATTACAAGTCTACCACGAGTGATCTTTCATGCAGAGTCTCCAAAAGATACATGATAACCTGCGTCATTAAGCTGTCCAGTTGATAGGAGACTGTGTGTCAAAGCAGGTACATGATGTTGGGGGTAAAGGCGCCTCCGCCTAGCCGCCCGTGTATTACTACATTGACAGTCACCGCCACTGCACACTACAGGTGACGGGTTATTCTTTTATTGACAATTTGAATAAAGGAAGGCCCGGTCACACATTGTGACTGTTGGAGTTTCCATTTCTTGTCTCTCTCTTTCTTGCTCTTGCTCTCCCGCCATAGCTCTCGTGTGCAAGCTTCGATCCTTCTCTCCTTTCAACTGGTATCAGAGCACGGCTTCGCGACTCTTGAGCTTGGCTCGTGGCATTCTCAACTTCCCATTGACTCCCCACTCGCATTGGGTCTCCTTCTCGAGCTTCTTCCCGGCCTATTGAGGCACCATCAAGGCATTGATATTGAGGTATTGCTTTATTATTTTAGATTTTTACTTCAGTCCACAAGCTTAGGTAAACAAGGTTTTCACAGGTTGTGGGCAGCCATAGCTCACACCTCTTGGAGCTTCCTTCACCTGGATCTTGCTTCCAGCCTATCAAGGCTTGTTGAGGCTTGGTTTAGGCCTTCTTTGGTCCCCATTTGTGCCCCTTTGGGCCCCATTGTTGACATGTGGGACAGCAGACCCCCCCCCAGTTAGCTCACGTTTTTTTTGCACCTATTTCAAAATCTGGCCCAAAAATCACTCTTTTTATCATATCTCGGGCATTCGAAACTCAATTCAAGCAAGGTAAGAGTCTAAGTTGAGGTTTTGACACGCTCCGGACGCGATGGTGATGTCAGATTTGCCAAATTCTGATGATAGAATATTTTGCAACAGATTTCATGTCTGAGACAGCATGCATTTGTATGCATATGGCTTATATGATGCTTCTACTGATGTATATTGATACCGAATCACTTGTGGATGTTATGCCTCTTATGCGAGACGCATTTGGAGCTGATTTAGCTCAGGCATTGACTATTTTGAACAATCCCATATCTTTCCAAAACAGGGCAGCCACCTGTTACTTCAATTTTATGCTTACAGGTCTTGGCATTTGATGCCCGATTATGCTCGGTTGGTGCCTATACATATGGGAATGTATACCTATGGTTTGCCCATGGATTTGAGCTTGGATTGAGCACTGATTTGCTCAATTTACATAGGTTATATGCTGCTGGAAACTTTAGGACTGAAGCTATTTATGCTATAGTTGGGTTATGCCTATTGGTCACTGGGTGCTCTCGGCTACTCAGTATGATGTCATGATGTATTTGGACTATGCCACATGTCTTGTTCATGCTCCGGAATGCTTTTGAGCTAAGATTAGAGCTTAATTTGGGTTTGACTGTCACTTCTTTGCAGCTAGTATTTCATTTATGACATGGTTTATGCCTAGGCTACCCAGTACGTGTTATGATGTCTTGGTGAATGCTTTATCTTTGGCTCTGGATGGCAGTTGTTTGAGCTCGTCTCGACATTCATTTGAGTATTCCCTTGAGTAGTTAGACATTGACTTGGATTTTTCCGTTACGACTTGGCTTTTTCCATTACAACCTTGGATGCTATTGAGGCATTGTCTTGGTTACCTATCTTTGGTACTTTGGCTTGGTTTGCTTGAGTTGTTGAGCTCGTTTATCCACCTTTTGAGCTAGTGGGAGCATCTTGTATGCTTGACTAACATTAAGCAGAAGGTTTATGCTATTTGAGCATTTTGCAGATACTTGAGACTTTGGGATCTCTTACACTTACATGTTGCATGGTTCATACACTGATATCTTGGAATTGCTTTTGACTTGAGCTTGGGCTTTGTACTCTTGTGAGCATACACCTATTGGTATCAAGTCTTGCCAATGTTATGTATACTTTGTCCTACTGTCCCAGGGGGTATGCCTACTCACCACTGACGGATGCTTTGGTGACATGTTTGGGTGTTTGCTCAGGGTCTTGATGACTGTTTGGTGCTGATTTATGCCCGTTTATGGCTGGTCATGTCTTAGCTATCATTTATTGACTTGGTGTAGTGATTTGGTCAGCAATTGACTCTCACAGTACCTTGCTGTCATTTATTACAGCAAGCATATATTTCCAGACTGACATGGATTTTTCATGCTGAAATATTCTAAAATGATGTACTTTCACTAGTACTTGGTGGGCAGCAGCTTTGGTTAAACTTTTCTCGCCATTTTCTCTCGATTTTGGTGATTTTTTTGTCATTTTCTACAGTAAACAGCAAGCAATTTTGAACTGTCTACAGTCTTCCAGCTTGCATTATGGCGAGTTCGTCCACTGATCATGCTATTTTCAACATCACTAAGCTTGATGGTACGAATTACTCTTATTGGAAGAGTCAGGTTTGGCAGGTACTGGTATAGAAATCGCAGATCAAACCATTGAGGTTCAGCGGGCAGCCGCCTACAACTATGCCAGATGAGGAATGGTTTGAGCTTAATGAGTTATGCAAGTCCACTATTGGTCCCATTAATCTGAAATCTGATGTCTTGGCTGTGTTTTAGAGATAGCTTGCATTGGTTGAGAACTAGTCTGGGCCGTGCATGTATGCACACTGGACATCCAAGAAACAGCACCTCCACCATAGGTGAATACATAGTAGGAAGTGGACTTCCTACTATTTGCATGTCCTGCATAATCAGAGTCAGTGCATCCCATGACTCCTGTATCCTGGCTGCCATAGAATATGCACATATCCGTAGTGCCCTTCAGGTACCTCATGATACCCTTCACAACATCCCAATGCTTCTTACCAGGTGTAGCCATATAGCGTGCCACAACACCAACTCCAAAGGCAATATCTGGACAAGTGGCTATCATGGCATACATAAGACTGCCCATTGCGGATGCAGAGGGAAACTTGGCCATCTTGGCCCTCTTCTCATCTGTCTACGGACAATTGACCTGTGAGACCTTCACATAAGAAGGAAATGGACATCCAATAGGTTTTACATCCTGCATACGAAAGCGCTCAAGGACTTTATAAATGTACTCCCTCTGTGACAAGTAGAGGAGTCCCTTATGCCTGTCACATCTAATGCGCATACCAAGTATGTGAGAGGCCTCTCCCAGACCTTTCATCTCAAAGCTTTTCTTGAGTTGAGCCTTAAGAGCATCTAGCTCATCATGAGCTTTCCCTATTATCAGCATATCATCCACATAGAGTACCAAAATCAATAAAGAACCATCACAGGCTTTCTCCATGTAAAGACACGGATCCATAGCACTCCTACTGTAGCCCTGTGACTGCATAAAGGCATCAAACTTATGATACCACTCCCTAGGTGCCTACTTCAAGCCATAAAGACTTTTCTTCAATTTGCACACTAGGTGCTCCCTACCAAGTTCTGCAAAGCCCTTAGGCTGCTCCATATAAATCTCATCATGCAAGTCCCCATGTAAGAAAGCCGTCTTGACATCCATCTGGCATAAATCCAAGTCAAGCTGAGCAACTAAACCCAAGACTAAGTGCAGGGTGGTCATCTTAACCATAGGAGAAAAGACCTCATCAAAGTCCACACCATGCTCTGGCTTAAAACCCTTTTCTACCAATCTAGCCTTGTATGCCGGCTTGGGGTGTCTAGGGGTACTTTTCAGCTTGTACACCCACTTGCATGGCAAAGCCTTCTTGCCTGTAGGCAAGGAAACCAAATCCCAAGTGTCATTCTTATGCAAGGAGTCTATCTCAGACTGCATAGCCCTCTCCCAGGAGTGACTGTCACCCTTGCGCATAGCCTCATCATAGGTGAAAAGCTCTCCTGCATGTGTAACCAAGACATAATGCATCGAGGGCTGAAATCTATCAGGTGGATGTCTATCTCTAGTAGACCATCTCACGATAGGCTCTACTGTCTGCCCGTCTGCTTGTCCAACACCCTAACAATGAGCATCTATTGCAGCTGTAGATTGTCCAACTGGATGTGCGGGAGCTCTCAGCTCCTCCTGAAATATGACCCTGCGGATCTCAACAACTCTCTCAAGCTGCCGATGCATCTTGTCTTCATGGAAGACTACATCATGACTGCGGATGACTTTCCGCGCCTGCGGATCCCAGATGCAGTAACCCATCTCGCGTGCATCCCCATAACCAAGGAAAATGCATTTGACACTCTTAGGATCTAGCTTACTTCTCTTGTCCCTAGGCACATGGCAAAATGCCTACATCCAAAGACATGGAGATGCGCATAAGAGGGAGGTTTTCCAGTCCATACCTCCTCTGCAACCTGGAAATCCAAACCACAAGAAGGTGATCTGTTTATGACATGCACAGCTGTACTAACTGTCTCAGTCCAAAAGCTCTGTGGTAGGTCTACGTGGCTAAGCATACTACGTACACGCTCTTGGATGGTTCTATTCATCCGCTCAGCCAAACCATTCTGGGGCGGTGTAGGGGGTGATCAACTAACGCTTAATACCCCTCTCATCACATAACTGCTCAAAAGCACGTGAGACATACTCACCCCTATTATTTGTCATTTGGCATTTTAGCCTATATCCAGGCTGGTTCTCAACCAATGCAAGCCATCTCTGAAACATAGCCAAGACATCTGATTTCAGCTTAATGGGATAAGCCCAAACTTTCCGTGAAAAATCATCTATGAAAGTAACAAAATACTTGGCACCACCCATAGATTGACAAGGCATAGGCCAACAGACATCTGAATGTACCAATGCCAAGGGCTCACTCACGCATGGCCTACCAGACTTCTTATGCGTAGACTTAGTCTGCTTGCCATAAAGACAATGCTCACATGAATCAAAACATGCATAATTAAGGGGCAGTAAGTACTGCAAACTAGAAAGCATTTTCATTCCCTTTAAAGACATATGGCCCAAACGAGCATGCCAAAGAGATACATGTGGGATAGAACCCACAGACAAAACATGATCAAGGGAAGAAGCAGATACAATCAAGGGATAGAGGTTGCTAGCCTTGGCACCTATTGCAATCACAAGTTTGCCACGAGTGATCTTCCATGTAGAGTCTCCAAAAGATACATGATAACCTACGTCATCAAGCTGTCCAGTTGACATAAGACTACGTGTCAAAGCAGGTACATGAGGTACATTCTGCATAACAAAACTACTGCCAGAAGGAAATTGTAGCCTAACATCACCAATGCCCACAATATCAAGAGAGCTATCATCACCCAAGCGCATAGAACTCGAAACAGTACGATATGAATGAAACCACTCTCGGCAAGGTGTCACATGAAAGGCCGCACTTGAGTCCAAGAGCCAACACTGTGTATACATAGAGTGTTTCTCTATCATCTGCGAAGCACTAAAAGAAGCTGCAAGGATATAATCATCATCAACATCCTCAGGCTGCATAACATTGAGCTCTTCAATTTTAACACTCGACTTTGCATGCACTATTCTGCGATCAGAAGACTTATCCTGCACTTTGTCTTTCCCCTTATCTTTGCGCCTTTCATTGCGCAGTTCATGGCATTGTGGCCTAATATGGCCCTTTTTCCCACAATGGTGACAAGTAACATCTGCATTCCTACCACGGGATTTGCTACGTGACTTCCCACGAGACTTGGAACGAGATTTCTGAGAATCCTGTCCACGGCCACTCTCACTGCCATGCTTTCCATATCCATCATTCATGCCTCTAACTGTCATAGCATGCGACACACGAGAGGCATCCAAATTCTTACGATTAACCTCTTCCTGCAGAAGAGCACTCTCAACATCAGATAATTTCAAGGTAGCAGTAGAGGCACATAATGCAGTGCGGAGTACATCCCGTGACTCATTAAGAGTACCAAGCAAGAAAAGAGGAGTGACATCCTCTGCAAAAGTGATGTCCTACGAAGTCAAGTTCTTGAGTATAGCATGGAACTGGCTCAAGTGAGCAAACATGGTCACATTCTCCTTCATGCGTAGATCCATAAGTTACTTCAGCTAATACATCTGACTCGCTGGACTTTTCTTGTCATAGAGATTCTTGATTTTATCCCACAACTGCCATGTTCTCTGTTCTTCCTCCAATACATTGTAATGAACATGTTCTATGAGAGATAATACAATAGTGGACTTGCATAACTCATCAAGCTCAAACCATTCCTCATCTGGCATAGTTGCAGGCGGCTGCCCGCTGAACCTCAATGGTTTGATCTTTGATTTCTGCACCAATACCTACCAAATCTGACTCTTCCAATAAGAGTAATTCGTACCATCAAGCTTAATGATGTTGAAAATAGCATGGTCAGTGGACGAACTCGCCATAATGCAAGCTAGAAGACTGTGGACAGCTCAAAACTGCTTGCTGTTTACTGTAGAAAATGACCAAAAAATCACCAAAATCGAGAGAAAATCGTGAGAAAAGTGTAACCAAAGCTATTGCCCATCAAGTACTAGTGAAAGTACATCATTTCAAAATATTTCAGCATGAAAAATCCATGTCAGTCCGAAGTTATATGCTTGCTATTATAAATGACAACATGATACTGTGAGAGTCAATTTCTGACCAAATCACTACACCAAGTCAATAAATGACAACCAAGACATGACCAACCATAAATGGACATAAATTAACACCAAACAGTCATCAAGACCCTGAGCAAACACCCAACCATGTCACCAAAGCATCCGTCAGTGAGTAGGCATACCCCCTGGACAATAGGGCAAAGTATACATAGCACTGGCAAGACCTGACACTAGTAGGTGTATGCTCACAAGAGTGCAAAGCCCAAGCTCAGGTCAAAAGCAATTCCAAGATATCAGTGCTTGCATGAACCATGCAACATGTAAGTGTAAGAGATCCCAAAGTCTCAAGTATCTGCAAAATGCTCAAATAGCATAAATCTCCTGTTCAATGTCGGTCAAGCATACAAGATGCTCCCACTGGCTCAAAAGGTGGATAAACAAGCTCAACAACTCAAGCAAACTAAGTCAAAGTACCAAAGATAGGTAACCAAGACAATGCCTCAATAGCATCCAAGGTCGTAATGGAAAAATCCAAGTCGTAACGTAAAAATCCAAGTCAATGTCCAACTACTCAAGGGAATGCAACAAGCATTGGGATGCAGTGAAGGGTATCATGAGGTACCTGAAGAGCACTGCAGATATGTGCATATGCTATGGTAGCCAGGATACAAGAGTCGTGGGGTACACTGACTCTGATTATGCAGGACATGCAGATAGTAGGAAGTCCACTTTCGGCTATGTATTCACCTATATTGGAGGTGTTGTTTCTTGGATGTCCAGGGTACAGAACTGCACGGCCCTTTCTACTACAAAGGCCGAGTATGTTGCAGCCACCACTGAGGCTTGCAAGGAGGCCATTTGGTTGGGTTGTTTGGTTGCTGACCTTGGTATTGATGCTATCCCTACACTGCATTCGGATTCTATGAGTGCTATTCAGTTAGCCAAGAATCTGGTCTTCCATGCAAAGACAAAACACATTGAGGTGAGGTATCACTTCATACGTGGGGTCGTTGAGGGCAAGTCTGTTGACCTTGTCAAGATCTCGATTGACCAAAATCCTGCAGATCTGCTCACGAAAAGCCTCTCTACAGAGCGCTTTCCCTTCCTCAGGAGGTTGATGGGCGTGGGATAAGATGACGTCTTTCCTCATCATGTTGTACATGTGTACATGTTGTACTATCTTTTTCATTTTTTTTCTTTTCACTCCTCACTAGGGTAGATTCGCCTTTAAGTGGGAGGTTGTTGGGGGTAAAGGAGCCTCCGCCTAGCCGCCCGTGTATTACTACACTAACAGTCACCACCACTGCATACTACAGGTGGCGGACGCCCGTCATGGTCACTTTATTCTTTATTCTTTATTCTTTTAGTGACAGTTTAAATAAAGGAAGGCCTAGTCACACATTGCGACTATTGGATTTCCCATTTTGTCTCTCTCTTTCTTGCTCTTGCTCTCCCGCCATAGCTCTCGAGTGCAAGCTTCGATCCTTGTCACCTTTCACATGACGTACATCTTGCATAACAAAACTGCTGCCAGAAGGAAACTACAGCGTAACATCACCAATGCCCACAATATGAAGAGATTTGTCATCACCCAAACGCACAGAACCCGAAACAGTACGATATGAATAAAACCACTCTCGGCAAGGTGTCACATGAAAGGATGCACCTGAGTCCAAGAGCCAACAGTGTGCATACATAGAGTGTATCTCAGTCATTTGCGAAGCACTAGAAGAAGCTGCAAGGATATAATCATCATCATCAACATCCTCAGGCTGCATAACATTGATCTCTTCAATTTTAACACTCGACTTTGCACGCACTATGCTGCAATTAGAAGACTTATTCTGCACTTTTTCTTTCCCCTTATCCTTGCGCCTTTCATTGCGTGGTTCATGGCATTGTGGCCTAATATGGCCCTTTTTCCCACAATGGTAACAAGTAACATCTACATTCCTGCCACGGGATTTGCTACGTGACTTCCCACAAGACTTGGACCAAGATTTCTGAGAATCTCGTCCATGGCCACTGCCACTGCCATGTTTTCCATACCCATCATTCTTGCCTCTAACTGTCATAGCATGCGACACACGAGAGGCATCCAAATTCTCACGGTTAACCTCTTCCTATAGAAGAGCACTCTCAACATAAGATAGTTTCAACGTAGTAGTAGAGGCACGTAATGCAGTGCGGAATACATCCCATGACTCATTAAGAGTACCAAGCAAGAAAAGAGGAAGGATATCCTCTGCAAAAGTGATGTCCTACGAAGTCAAGTTCTTGAGTATAGCATGGAACTGGCTCAAGTGAGGAGACATAGTCACATTCTTTCATGCGCAGATCCATAAGCTGCTTCAGCCAATACATCTGACTCGCTGGACTTTTCTTGTCATAGAGATTCTTGCTTTTATCCCACAACTACCATGCACTCTGTTCTTCCTCAAATACATTGTAATGAACCTTTCTTGTGAGAGATAATACAATAGTGGACTTGCATAACTCATCAAGCTCAAATCATTCCTCATCTGGCATAGTTGCAGGCGGTTGCCCGTTGAAGCTCAATGGTTTGATCTGCGATTTCTGCACCAACACCTACCAAATCTGGCTCTTCCAATAAGAGTAATACATACCATCAAGCTTAGTGATGTTGAAAATAGCATGATCAGTGGATGAACTCGCCATAATGCAGGCTGGAAGACTGTAGAAAGTTCAAAACTACTTGTTGTTTACTGTAGAAAATGACCAAAAAATCACTAAAATCGAGAGAAAATGGCAAGAAAAGTGTAACTAAAGCTGTTGCCCACCAAGTATTAGTGAAAGTATAGCATTTCAAAATATTTTAGCATGAAAAATCCATGTCAGTCCGAAGTTATATGCTTGCTGTAATAAATGACAGCAGGGTACTGTGAGAGTCAATTTCTGACCAAATCACTGTACCAAGTCAATAAATGACAACCAAGATATGACCAGCCATAAACGGGCATAAATCAGCACCAAAAAGTCATCAAGACCTTGAGCAAACACCCAAACATGTCACCAAAGCATCCATTAGTGAGTAGGCATATCCCTTGGATAGTAGGGCAAAGTATACATAACACTGGCAAGACTTGACACCAGTATGTGCTCATAAGAGTGCAAATCCCAAGCTCAAGTCAAAAGCAACTCCAAGATATCAGTGCTTGCATGAACCATGCAACATGTAAGTGTAAGAGATCCCAAAGTCTCAAGTATATGCAAAATGCTCAAAATAGCATAAACCTCCTACTCAATGTCGATCAAGCATACAAGATGCTCCCACTGGCACACGAAGCGGATAAATGAGCTCAACAGCTCAATCAAACCAAGTCAAAGTGCCAAAGACAAGTAACCAAGACAATGTCTCAATAGCATCCCAAGAGCATGACGCCTACAAGGCAACTGTAGGTAGCATCCATAAGCAAGACATACATCCCAATAAATATCTCTGACCACCAAAATGACATCCAATACAAAATTTTGGAATAGCAAATGAGAATCCAATCCAAGTCTTCAGAGAGTACTAAAGCTCAACAAGTACATGGTACACTGTGCCAAGACAAATGCATCAAGTCGTAGGCATCGGGTAAGCGTGTACCCAAATAGCATATAACTGTCAAAGCACTGACCACTGTCAAGCATAGACCAATGTCAATAAGTGCGGGCTGAAATAAGCTCAAGCTTCCAAAAGCATCTGGATCCAATGACAAGCTCGAAGTCATCTGTCAATGATCAATACATCATAGCATAACCCAAGACATACACCTAGAACCAATAGGCATATGTCAAAGCATGAAAGATAGCTTCAGTCCAAGAGTATTCAACATGCATTTTCTGTTATAAAATGAGTATTTCCAACTCCACAATCAGGCCAAAATCATAGCATTACATGTAGCTTCAATCCCCCAATCAATCGGGATACAATAGGCATCAAACTGGTTATGTAGTCATACCCAAACAAGCATAGGCATAAACTGTGAATGTAGCACTAGCATCAAATGTCTGTGGACTGTTTATAATAGTCCTAAAACATTATTTTCAGGCACCAACCAATGCCTAATCTCAAAGGATCATTGCCAAGCATCCATACATGTGCAAGAAGCCCGAAATGTAGCTCGAACAAGTGTTGAATGCCAGGTTGGAGCTGGAGCTGAAGTGGCTGACTATGTGACTGTCCAAAAAACAGGTGCAAATTTGTGTGGGGTTGGTGCTGGTCCTGCTAGTCCACGTGGCAAATCTGGAGTGGTTGGAGGGCTCAAACATGAGCCAAAGGGGCCTGGGAATAAGTCTCTAGCAACCCATAACCGGGGGCAAAGAGATATGAAGATTGGAAGCTTCAATGGTGGATGTCCTGTTTGCCTAGACCTATGGACTGAAATAAAAGTCTGAAATAATGAAGCAATACCTCAATGGTAATGCCCTGATGGTGCCTCAATAGGCTGGGAAGAAGATCGGGAAGCCGGGGAGTGACGGGAGCTCAAGAGAATGAGCTATGGCCCGGGAAGGAGACCCAATGCGAGTGGGAAGTCAATGGAAAGTTGAGAATGCCACGAGCCAAGCTCAAGAGTCAGGAATCCATGCTTTGATACCAGTTGAAAGGTGAGAAGGATCGAAGCTTGCACTCGAGAGCTATGGCGGGAGAGCAAGAGCAAGAAAGAGAGAGACAAGAAATGGGAACTCCAACAGTCACAATGTGTGACCGGGCCTTCCTTTATTCAAATTGTCACTAAAAGAATAAAGAATAAAGTGATGGTGATGGGCGCCCACCACCTGTAGTGTGTAGTGGCGGTGACTGTCAGTGTAGTAATACATGAGTGGCTAGGTGGAGGCACCTTTACCCCCAACAGAGAAAATGTAATAAATCATATTTAGTATGGGTGAATAAAATTGAAGCTAAGAAAAATCAGATGCATCCTAGGCATGCACAATTTCTTTCACAATTTAAATATTGTTTTGCACTGTTGATCTACCACCTGGTTTACCACCTACATGTCCTAAGAATAGATTTAATCCCAAGTTCTCAACTACCATGTAAAGCACCTTATAGACACAATTAGATTGAACAGAAAGAAATCCAAATACAAGTTGAAGAACTGTTGAACCAAGGACTCATTAGGCCCAATAGTTCTCCTTTTGATGCACCTGTTCTATTAGTTAAGAAGAAAAATAATACCTATAGGATGTGCATTGACTATTGCGCCTTAAACAAGATCACTGTTAAGAATAGATATCCAATCAATCCCTAGGGTAGATGACCTCATGGATAAACTACAAGGAGCCACTATTTTTTGCAAGATAGATCTCAAATTTGGATATCATCAAGTACGATTGGATACACCCAACATTTTTAAGACTACATTTAGAACTCAGTTTGATTATTATGAATTTCTTGTTATGCCTTTCAGTTTGACCAATGCACCAGCTACATTCATTTGTATGATGAGTTATATATTTTTGAAGTATTAGAATTGTGTGATTGTTTTCTTTGATGATATATTGGTTTTCAGTAAGAGTGAGAATGAGCATTGTGAACATCTATCTTTGGTTTTCAAATTGTTGAAAGAGAATCAATTGTATGCTAACCCTGACAAGAGTGAATTTTTCCAAACCCAGATTGAATACTTAGGTCACATTGTTTTTTCTGATGGTATTCGCATTAATTCTAAAAAGATAGAGGTAATTTTGAATTGGCCAATCCCTAAAAATGTGCATGAGTTACGTTCTTTCTTAGGCCTTGCTAGCTTTTATAGAAAATTTGTGAGAACTTTTTCATTGCTTGCATTGCCTTTAATAAAATTGTTAAAGAAAGGTGTTGTGTATCATTGGTCGACAACCAGCAAAAGTCTTTTGATTTGTTGAAACATGCTTTAATACATGCACGTGTCTTGAAATTACATGATTTTAATCGACCATTCTTCCTAGTAACAGGATATTTGGGAATATGGGAATTTTCCATAAGTTTGGGACACATGGTCAAATCTTTGGATTTGTCATAACTTGAACACTATAACTCCAAATCGAGCGCTCTATAGCTCAATAGATTCCATTTTTCAAGTGTTTTCCAATGATAGGTCATATCGTATAGTTTTGAGAAACTTATGGGCATGTTATCCAGGTGCCGCCTTTTTAGTATTCAAAAAATGGAAATTGAGAGATTCCCAAACTCACTAATATTGTGTTTAGTAGTCACTGATGCTAGCGGATCAAGAATAAGAGCTGTCCTCATACAAGATTCACATCCCATAGCCTATTCTAGTTGCAAACTTAAACCTTTTGAATTGAAGTATTCCACCTATGATAAATAATTGTTAGCTTTACATCAATGGAAACATAATCTGATGGGATCCGAATTTATGATTAAAACTGACTAGTAAAGTATCAAACATCTCCTTAGTTAGCCAAAAATTTCTAGCCATCATATTAAATGGGCTGCTTTCATGCAAAGTTTTTTTCCACTTATCCAATATCAACTAGGAAGAGAAAATATTGTTGCCGATGCATTGAGTAGAAGACTAAGTATCCATAATATTTCCATTCTATATTGTGATTCCCTTACTCCTATGAAGGATATCTATGACCATGACCCCAGTTTTCAAGCTTATTTGGAACAAATTAGTTGCTAACAATTGGATTCCAATTGATTCTTTGACTTATTCCGATGGATTTATGTTTTATGAGAAAAGATTGTGTGTCGTTGTTCAATTCAGATCATTTGTGTTGCACGAAATTCATTGTCCTCCATATCAAGGATATAGAGGTATTATTTCCACTTTAAGAATATTGATTAAAGATTTTTACTAGCCGCAAATGGAATCTAATGTTCCTAACTTTGTTTGTGAGTGTTTAATTTGCCAAAGAGTCAAGTGATACCATGGTAAGTAATATAGTTTATTAATGCCTTTACCGATTCCTGACCATCCATGGGAACATATTCCAATGGATTTTATAACTGGTTTGCCTAATACACAAGCTAATCATGATATGATTTGGACTATAGTAGATCAATTTAGTAAACAAGCATACTTTCTACCATGCAAGAAAATATTAACTGCATCTCAAGCTGCACAATTGTTCTTGAAGATTGTTTTCACTAACCATGATTTGCCAAAAGTTATTATTTCTGTTCGTGATTCTAGATTTTATAATAATTTTTGGACTACTTTGTTTGCTAATTTGGGTACTAAGATTGATTTCTCATCTGCATTCCATCCTAAAACCAATGGGCAAACATAAGCTACTAATAGTACAATTCTAGATCTTTTGCATGCATACACAATTTTAAAACCATAAACATGGGATACACATTTATATCTACTTCAGTTAACATACAATAATACACCGCACACAGCTACTCATAAAGCACCTTTTGAAATCATTTATGGACATAGATTGCCTACACCTATTGCATCATTGTCGAACAAAGTTAAAGCTGCTGATGATATTGCCAATATACATGCTACTATTTTTGCTTAAGTTAAAGATATGATTGTGAAAGCCTAGCAATCATACACTAAACAAGCTAATAAGAAAAGAAAAGCCATGAGTTTCAATGCTAGTGATTATGTATGGTTACTGAAATCCTTGAACCTGAAACTATTCTAGACACTGACTTTATGACCATTAGAATTGGCCATTGATATTCTAGATATTTAATTAAATTTAAAAATCATCTTGTTGAAGAGACCCAATGGATGCACGCCCGCAACCTAAGTGCTTATCCCTCACTGCTCTTTCCACATTGAGCTGATAGCAATTGAGGACAATTGCTATCCCACCCCGGGGGTATGATGCCAGGAGGCATATTCCATGGTAGATTCCATGAGATTTTTCAGTGGATTCCATAAAACTATTTATTTTTCGAGACTTGTACACAAGGTGGATTCCTTGTAGGAGAAGTTGATGGGGACACATGTCCTTTTCGGGCGTCAAATTAATTTAATGTGCATGTGGGTGATTCCATAAAATACATATCAAATTAATGGACGTATATGATTTTAGAGTGTGCACTTGAATTAAATTAAGGTTAGGATAGGATTCCAACCTATTTAATTATTTTGTAGTTGAAGACTACCAGGTATTCACTTTTGTTGGGCTTTATTTTATTATTTTCTAATAATTGTGAATGCTTCAATTGATGTGTAGAGCAAATGGCGATGGCGTTGGGTACCACCGAGAGATGACGTGAATCCAAATGCCTAGAAAAATTACTATTTTTGATGGGTGCGTGCCTTATCACTAAAGGCGTGGCGCAAACATTTATTTAAGTATGCTTATTTATTAAAGCACTTGACAAAACATTTATTATCTTATATGCGCATAGGCACTCGGTCAAATATTTCATTATTTGATATTTGTATTTGGGCACAGCCCTTTTGGATGCCCAAACACCTTACTCTATATTTGGGCAAAAGCAAGCACAAAAGCCAAAAGCATGCTATTTGTAAAGTGGGCTATTTTTTAGCTAAAAGATAAATAAACTTATAAATACATGCCTTGTGAAACGCTCACATAAGGCATGGAAAAAAATTGCACCCAATTTGTCTTTTTGTCTCATGTCGTGCAAATTCTCTTTTACTTTTTATGAATGTTTTGTAGAGTTCTTTATTCTTGGGGACCTTCTGGCATTCACTACGCGCGCATACAACATCTGATCTGCGCACCAAGTAAGCTTCCAAGTTTATCAAGACAAAGCTTATTATAAGCTTAGAATCTTTTAAAAGATTCCTTAAACCCTTGCCAAAGAGTGCCCGTATGTTTTTTTTTTTTGGGGGGGGGGGGGGGGGGGGGCATTACATTAAACCCCATTTCCCACTAATGTTATTATCACCCTTTCCCTAAGCATTGTTCTTATGCAGGGCACTGAAGTCTTGTGTTAGCATGTAGTGAGGCCTCTCAAGCTACTGTTTTTGCATAGAAAAGGGTTGATACTAAATAGTAATCACAGCCCTGCTCACATTCCTACATTTATTTTCCCTCCTTCATTCAAATTCAACTACGAAGAGCTCTTTGTTAAAGACGTTAGTAGAAATTTGCTAGCAAGCTGTTGTTCCTTTGAAATCACTATTCCAAAGGATATTTCAAAGATTCTTATTGCTCTTGAAGCTTATCCACAAGCCACATATTTGTAGATTTATTTATCAATTTATTCCTCCACCAAACTTATTATTTATTGAAGATTACAAAGCCTTCTAACACAGAAGAAATGAATGTTGAATCTCTTGTTTTAGAGATTGCCCTTCGATAACAAATTGATCTCGTACATCACAATTTGGCCAAGTTTACTCGCCTTCTTCAAGATTAGGAAGCGCAACAAAGCTTGTCTATCCAAGATGAAGATGATCATAATTTCGATAATAGCCACACTATATTTTTGTATTTTTTTCAATTATAGTTTTAGGTTGGAGCCCTATGACTTGAGCATCATGTTCATACACCTTGCATGTTCTGTAAGGTGGACTCCCCGGGCAATATACTAGTGCCCTTTCAATATGTATCCAATAAACTCTTCTTTTTCATGACTCCCTGGGCATTTATGAAAACCCGCAATTACTAGAAATGTGTATTCTTAGTGCCGATAGCATACCATCAGTATAATAATGCAAGTATCTTCTTCATGCGTCGTAGTAAAATTGGACTAGGATTCTCCTTCCCCTTCTTTAAGGAAAATCACCCCTATATAACAAAATAATGGTCCCATGTAGCTCAAATATCTATCCCCTTCCCATACTAGGCTTGAAAGTTGTTCAATATTTTGTTTTGAGGGATCTTCCTCAACCAAGAGAGTGGCAATGCATGGTGTGGTAGTAAGAAAAATTGGAATAGGGAAGAGCTTAATGCGTTGGGAAACATGGAGGATCTCTATACATTTGGAAACATTGAGGAATAGATGAATCAAAGGATAAGGCACGACAACAACACCTTTTATATTAGCTTCACTTGGTCTCAAGATGGCTAGTGGGCCAAGGAACGGCACATGGTCCTCATTAGTTGCAACTAGATGACTTGATACTAGCTGGCAATTGGCGGCCCGTATGGAAGAGGAGCAAGACTAAATCTTGTTGTCCATAAGAGCCAAGATGCACCTAGATAAATTTTACTTCCACAAGTATGTGTAGTTAAAGTTAACAACATATGGATGGTTTAATTAAGCACTCTTAACCTATGTGTCAGAACTTTTGAAGTTCATGGATTACCTCCAAAAATGGAGGCACTCCACCGCTAGTTGGAGTTCAAAAGATAGGGTGGTTATGTATCGGTGCATAATTTGTTCTCTCTCATCAAGTCTACTTTGTCTCGCCTCTCTTTTTGTCTTCTAAATGGCTCCCTCTCCTCGTAGAGTCTCTCTCCCGTAGTTGGCATAGGTGGGGTCTAGGGCAAGTTTTATTGCATGTGATGGCTATACTTTTACTCCAAGATTCTACATACCCAACTCAATAGACTTGGGCATGGTGCGGCTCTAATAGGAGTGGGTATGCCCATTATGATTGGGCCATTAACTTGGGCATGGTGTGGCTCTAATAAGCATGGGTACACTCATTGTGACTAGGTTTGGACTCTATTCAATTTTATTTAAATGCAATGCCATTTTATGGCAAGTTATTAGATATCCTCACAACGCCCTATACAAGTAGAGCTTGAAATCCACAAGCCCATCCCTGGAAACTGAACTTGGCTTCTTATGCTACCCATACAGACGCCTTAACAGCCGCTCTAAATGGTGCTGGGTGACTCTATTACTCGAGAATCCACATGACCAAAAAGTATACTGTGCAAATGTAACTTATGAACATAACAGCATGACAGTGAGACCATCTAATTCATGAACCGCAAAGGGCAAATTGTATAAATTCAGGAGACCCAAGCTCCCAGGGAAAGCATGGCGATTGGCATCTATGTGGGTCTGGGACCTTGTAGAAGGAGAATCCATTACTCCATTGACAGGACCCATGACTAGAAAGTGCTTGAATATGAAAGCCCCCTATTGATGATTAGTATAATCGATTCGATACTAGACACCCATTACTCGATTACACCATCATTCGTACTTTCAGATTAGTGTCTCTTCGACGATGCGCAAATTATAAGGAATTCTGGCGCACAAACTGATCGGCAATCAAAAGATCATCGCCACTGCCTCGACTGCATTTTTTATCTGAAAATTTGATCATCGCTGCCTTTCTTTCTTCGAATTCTGTTTACATTTCACAAATAATTAACGAAGCCCTTGATTTGAAATTTGATCATCGCCTCGTTCCTGCATTGATATGTAAATTTTCTTTCTCAGGCAATTTCCTGGTCGGCTGCAGTCGGTTATGGGATTCATTGATTTCCTATAAAAAGGGTGCTGCCATGTATTGGGAGGATTATCGGACTCAAACTCTAGTCTACTTCAGAAGCATTGTGGAATTCAATATATATCATCTACAGGAGGGGGAGAAGAAGAAGAAGAAGAAGAAGAATCAGATTACTAGATACTTTCATGGATGCTCAATCTCCATTGTCATATAATTCAGCTACTGATCAAGAGACCCCTGATCAGAAACTTGCTTTGGTTCTCCCTCGCGTACTCATCGTCTCACGCAGAACCGTTCGCAAGAACAAATTTGTAGACTTTGTTGGTGAGTCACTAGTGTTGCTCTCAGAACCTGCTCACTTGCAATCCTAATTCATATGTTCCATCAGTCTACCTGTCATAGTATGCATGACTTCTGAGTGATCTGTGCATTTTTACTAAATTGTAGCTTGTTAGGGCATCCTACTCCATTACCACTCGAGACATTTGAAAATGATGCCAGTACTGTTATTGATGCTTTAGTAGCTGGTCTGATCTGCATGCACTTATCAAAATTAGTGCTTCAATAGTAAGCAAGGACCTAAGTCTTAGGCATGGTATATTCACCCTACCATGTTTTCATGACGTATGCATGCTTAATCCACTTCTTTGCTGACAACTTTTTAATTTACAGTGCTATACTGCTGTGGATGTGATGGTATAATGTATCGCTTGCACAGGTTGCAATTTTCCCTGTAGGCTAATTGGATCCCAGGACTTAGACATAACAAACCTCTTCATATCTCTTGCAGGTGAATACCACCTTGACTTGATTGTCAAGTATGGTGCAGTTCCTATCATCGTGCCTCGGGTCAGTGGGCTGCATCTGCTCTTGGACAGCTTTGAACCAATTCATGGTGTCCTCCTCTGTGAAGGAGAGGATGTCGATCCTGCCTTGTATGAGAGTGGCTCATCAAGCCTGACAGCAGAGGAATTAGAAGCAATTAAGAATCTTCATAGTAGTGATAGCTCCATAGACAAGCAGAAAGACTCCATAGAAATGCAGCTTGCCAAGCGTTGTCTTGAGAGGAAGATACCATATCTGGGAATATGCAGGGGATCACAGATTTTGAATGTTGCTTCTGGAGGGTCATTGTATCAGGTGTGTGATGATGTATGTTACTCATTCCATGTTCAAAATGTCTTACAATTTGCATTCTATTCTTGCATGTACTTTGGTGCCCTGTGAGTCTATCAATCACTGATGAATCATGAGTCTGATGCAGGATGTGGAAAGGGAATTAGCTCAAAAGGGAGGCGTGTATGTAAAGCACATGAATTATGAAGATTATGATGGACACCGACACCCCATAAATGTCATTGAGGGCACTCCATTGCATGATTGGTTTCAGGATTCTCTCCAAACCAGCATGCAGCTCAATGTCAATAGCTACCATCATCAGGTAATCGAAATTCATATTGCTCTCTCTGTGTGTGGTAACTTAAGATTAATTGAGGTGTCACTGTATTCTGCAAATTCACTGACGCATGTGTGTACTTTTAGGGAGTCAGAAGGCTGGCATCAAGGTTTAGCCCAATGGCATTTTCACCTTGTGGCCTGATTGAGGCATTTTATGATCCCGATGTGTACAAACCAGAAGAGGGCAAGTTCCTTGTGGGCTTGCAATTCCATCCAGAGCGCATGAGGCATGAGCATGATGTTGCTGAAGACCATGGTGCATGCTCAGTTCATGAGACTGTCTTCGACTATCCAGGATGTGTAAAAGCTTATCAGGTAAACACTTTTAGATCACGATGGATTAAAACCTTTTAGCTGCTAATTGGAGTGAGCCTGCAGAAGTAATATAACAGGTGAATAGTATGTAAGCTGCATCACTCAATGCATCAAGTAAAGTCAGTAAGCAATGCATTGTGCAGCATCCCAAGCCAGACAAGGTGGTCCCTGCTGTTGCTGGCTGACCTAGAAGGTTGATCTGAAGCACTCCATGCTTGTTGGAACAGGAAGGTTTTCATAATATTGAGCTATTGAGGTAGGAGCAGGTAATTGAGATGGGAGCTAGTAGTGTCCCAAATGCTGTTATGAAGGTATTCGTTACCTGATTTCTAAAATCCACAGTCAGCTTTCTTAATCTCATCAAGTGGTACTGTAATCTTTAAGCCTTGATCATCTTATCAGGTATTAGGCAACTGGTATAAAATCCTTACTTAGCTCTGTTGATCTCATCAGGTATTAGACAAGTCGTGATAAAATCCTCAGATAGCTTTGATAATTCTCATCAGCTAGTAGACGACTGGTATTAAAATCCTTACTAGTTGGTGGTCTTAATCTCAGATTCAGGGATAAGTAATGTTTGATTGCATCATCTGCAGGAGTTTGTGACAGCAGTAATAGCATATCAAAAGGACCTGCTGGGCTCACGGCCAGAGGAGAAGAGGACCAATCTGGATGGTACATTGGAGAAGCAACGGATGAAGCTTGTGCGCAGCTTCTCCTTTGCCAAGGATTTGTATGAGGAGCGGCTGCATCTGAAGAGGAACAAGAGCCTGCAAGAAGGCTTGCAGTACATGACAGACTTGCAGAGCTTGCAGTCCAATGACACCAAATGCCTTGAAGCTGGAGCAAAATTTCTGCAGGTCTGTAATCCATTGATCCTGCCCCTCCTTATGTTGCACAACATTGTGTAATATATAACTTCCATCTGACTCTTGCTTCCCTTTTACTTTCACATAGTTTTGTATAAAATGTCAGCAGTACCTACTATCACAATGAGTTTTAGACAAATTCCCAGTGTGACTCCCACATTGTCTATTACAACAACATCATGAGCTTATTTATGCATGGTAGTGATGACCACATACCTAGTTGGCCCTGGTGTACCTCCAAAAGCTCATGATGTTGGACAATATCAATAAAAACTTGAAGGGAAAAGACCTCCTTTTCCCACATGGGCAAATGTAAAAAAACTTTTACATAGCACAATAGGTTTTAGGATAGTGCCACATTGAAACCTTACTAGACTTTCATCATGAAGCCTAGCATTAAGGGAATGAAAGTTAAAAGATTGTGCCACTTGAAGCTAACTCTGCTATTCTTATAGAAAAAATCAAAGTCAATGACCATGGTGTGGCCTTAAGCCTTAGACATCTTCCATTGTAATGAATACCACTGTCGAAACTCCAAGAAACATCATGAGCTTTTGCAAGAGAGCCACCACATTGCCTAGCCTAGTACAATGGCGGATCACAAGCACCTAGGGTAATAGGCATCCCTCATGGGAATGACTAAAACTTTTGTAATCATGAGATTTACATTGGAAAGGAATTGTCTTGTTCACATCAAGTAGTAGCATTTGTGTGCTAAACTTATTACTAGGATATTTAAGATAATTAAACAAAGTTAATTGTTGTGAAGGGGATAGGCAACACTATACTTTCATTTAAGAATAGTGTAGTTAAGATTTTCACTATATTTCAACTCTATGTTCATAAATTGCATGGGTCCATTGTTTTTTGTTCAATAGTGTGGCTTGGACATCCATTCCTAAAAATGCTAGAGCATGTCGGGTTTTCCATGGATGGAATTATGACATACTTCTATTTCTTATTTTGTGCAGTCAACAAATGTAGTTCAAAGTGCACAACAAAAGAAGAGGCTTGAACAAGTAGGAGCAACCATTTGTAATTCCTCAAAGCTCTTTGAGAGATTGTGTCATCAAGAAGACAGGGAAGCAAAAGCAAAGACAATGTTAGAGAGGTTAGGGACAAGTGACTTGCATGATCTACAAAACTTTTACAAAATAATGGTAGTAATCATATCGGAAATTTTGGAAAGAAGGACAAAGAATTCCACATGACTCTTCACAACAAAACATCACACATGATTATTGGACACTAGTGGTTTGCATTTGGAAGTGGAGCACTCAACATCACTTTGTGGCCACGCATCGAGAAGTGACACACTCACACACCTAAAATGCAATGATGCATAGAAAGCAAAAACTACACAATCCATGTGCAACAATATATGGTTGTACATTAGAGGCAAGCCAAAAGTGGCACAGCCACATGTAGTCATCAAATAATTGAGCTTTATATTCCACATTGATTCATCTATCATCTTTCCAACACTTTGGGTGTCTTCTTGTGCTCATAAAGTATTAATATCCTAAACAAATGCTACATATTTGCCCATTCATTTGTAGAGCATTGTGTAGTAATGTCCCTTACGATTAGATTAAAACAACATTAATCAATAATGTAAAGAACTACTTTATTTCCAAAAGTAAGTGCTAGTATGTCTCCATTTTTAGAGCAACCATTACTTAATGTGTCATTCTGTTCACATTGAAACATCATCAAATGGTGTAATCCTATTTCCAAAATTGAGTGCTTTTATGGCATGTCAAAATTTAAAGAATTCAATCCCATGTATTAGTGTTTTGTTTTGGATAGATTAGCATAACCTAGGCATTGCTATGCTCATGATTTGGCAAAGTGTTTTGGATATCAACGTGGCATGGAAACCTTCAAGTGATGCATCTTAATATTTTGGTGGCATTTGTTAGAAAGTAGGGTTTCTCTAGCATCTCCAAACAAGGTTGATATTTCTTAGTTGCTTGTTCAACAATCAAACATTTATCAATGGCTCTCAAAGGTCCTAAATGAATGCCTTTCAACTTTTAAGCTTTCCTCCTATATGAAGCCATGTTTTTGAAAGCAGAATTAATGAGCAATTAATAGCTTATGCATATCATAATCATAATTGTAACATGGTTCTTGAAATATTTTGGTTCGTTTTAATAATTGTGTGTGTGTGTGTGTGTGTGTGTGTGTGTGTGTGTGTGTGTGTGTGTGTGTGTGTGTGTGTGTGTGTGTGCACGTATTCTATCAAGAATCACTTGGTGGGGGAAATTGCTTTAGCAGTTGCACCAAACATACATCATATACGCAAGAGGAAGCTCACTCAAGAACACAAGAAGAGAGATAGATGCCAAAAAGTTTTCTTGATGGTTTATTCTTCTTCTTTCTCACACAATACAATGTATAAAAAGTAAAGATAAGATACAACATAAAGAAATGTGGCCTTCTAAGTTAAACAATGCATAACTGACTATATTAATCGACTGGCGCTATAACTATGCCAACTGTAGGTAGGTGCAACAAAGTAAATATAATGAGTGATAAGTCATTGGCCATGTGAGAATCATAATGACCATCGAAGTGCTAAGTGTAGACATCGAGACTCATCTAGCTAGGTGGTCCATCATTAATGTTTGTATGTGTTGAGCTTGCCATCTCAACATTCCCCCTCAAGCTCAATTGTATCCATGCAACTCAAAGTAAGCTTCGAATATTTCGAAGCTTCTCTACATCCAATGCCTTTATGAAAATGTTAGCTATCTGATCCTATATGCTAACATATACCAAGTCAATCTCTCCTACAAGTACCTTCTCCATGGTAATGCACCTCAATGTGTTTTGTCCTAACATGGAACGTTGGGTTCCTAGCTAATTGTATGCTACTCATGTTGTCACAATGAATGACAACTAGACCATCTCCTTGCATATCCAACTCACCCAATAACTTTTGTACCCATACCACCTCACATGCTGCCATAGCAGCACCTCTATACTCAATCTTTGTACTCGATAAAGCAACCGTAGGTTGCTTTTTGCTGCTCCATGTAATTGCTACACTACCAAGGGAAAATATGAATCCGTTGGTAGATCTTCAATCAAACATTCTGCCATCCCAATATGTATCTCTGTATCCAAACACTTGTATATCTTTTCTTACCTCATAAAAAAGTCCATAATGTAAAGTGGACTTCACATACCTCAATGTGCATCTAACTACATTCAAATGAGGCTTTCTAGGCGTCTGCATAAATTGACTAACAAGGCCAACAACATAACTCAAGTCTGGCCTTGTGATAGTCATGTAAATTGGACTCCCCGTTATCCTCTTAAACATTGTAGGGTCTTCTATCTCATCCCCAGCATTAGCACTCAACTTCACATTTTTCTGCAATGGCACTAGAAAAGGCTTACATGCTATCATACCATACTTGGACATCATATCCAAGCCATAGTGCCTTTGGGACAACCATATACTATCATCATATCTAATCACCTCAATACCAAGAAAGTATCTCAACTCACCCAAATCCTTCATCTCAAACTTCTTCAAAAAAAATCATTTATCAGCAATCCCACAATCACTATCATCTATAATAGTAGAGTTATCCACATAGATGACTATAATGACCAAACTTGTATCTCCATTTCTCACATAGAGTGAGTGATCTTTATCCGAAATATAAAATCTAATGTTGACAAGATACTCTCTGATCTCGTCAAACCATGCTCTAGGTGCTTGCTTCAGCCCATAGAGCGCCTTCTTTAACTTGAACACATATGTGGGATACTCTAAATCCTCATAACCTACTGGCAACTCCATATACAACTCTTCTTGCAATTCATGCCATCCACCTCTTCCTCTAAAGCTTCCTCTATCTCTAAAGTTTCCACGACCTCTTAAAACTTGCATTTCATCAAATTGTTGATTTAACCTATTTTGTTGATTATCACTGGCACGTCCCATACCTCAACCTCTTGAAGCAGATATGCAACATCCCCTTCTTAAACTTGATAAAATGCTTGGACCTATTCACTACTTCTTTGAGATGATTCATCGTGCATATTGATCTCTTTGATGATCATGAGAGAGACCAACTCATCAAAAACTAGAAACGGCTTTTGTACATACACAGAACTAACAAATGATTTCCAGGCCTTCATTATTGAGGCCATCTAAAGTAGATGAAACCAAATCATCATCCTCAGGCATTGCATCAATTGCTATCAAGGCATCTTCAATGCTTCTCACCTTCAAAACATACTCATTGATAGATATTTTTCTGTTCTTCAAAGTATTTTACTTGTGCTTGAGTTGAATCTTCTGTACCTTTGTATTTACTAAAAACATACTCTTAAAAATTATCCAAGCTGTATGTGAAATTTCTACATTTCAAATATGCCCTGATAGCCAATATATCACATTTTTGTCTTTTGCATTCCATTCTTTCCATGCCTTTAATTCATTTGCAGTCTCGCAAGGTTACTCAGCGCTCTAACTCTTTTTCTTCACCTGAAATGAACTCGTAAAGGTTTTTTCCAATAAGGATGTTTGTCACACGAAACTTCCATGATGGGTAGTTGTTTTTATCTAGCTTCTCAATGATGGGGTTTTCACTATTTTCTGTTATCATCACATATTTGATATAAAGCAGCAAGCAAGTCTTCTGCAACCTTTCACAACAAGTATACATCAATACATCAAGTAACCTTTTTCACAGATTGCTCAATAGTACATGCAATCTGCAACCTGTTTGCAGATAAAACTTATGTTTGCTTCCTACAAACACTCTTACATATTTGAAATATGTAACCTATGCACCACTTTCATTCGATACAGTTGAAATCATAGTATACCCTAAAACTATTGCTCAACTGTTGTCTGCAACCTTGTGGATCTAAAACAGGGCCCAAAATGGCCTCAGATGGCCAAAAACATAGTGGACAAAAGGACTAATCTAAAGAATATGCAGTGCTCTATTTGTACACCAAATCTCACAGCAATCTGAGATTTTTACTTTGCCTTACTCTTGGTGCCTCCACAAACACTATCCAAGAGAAAGAATGGAAGAATGGAAGAGCTTCTTACTCATTGCTTACTTGCTCAAATCTTTGCTTCTTCTTCTTCACTCCAACCTTCAAAACCAACCTCTCTCAGTGGTTCTACTCTGATACTATGTCAAGAATCATGTGGTGGGGGGACTTGCTTGAGCAGCTTTGCCAAACATACACCATTTACACAAGAGAAAGCTCACTCAAGAACACAAGGAGAGAGATGGAGGCTAAAACGTTTTCTTGTTGGTTTTTTCTTCTTTTTTCTCACACAATATAGTATACACAAAGTATAGATAAGATACATGTTAACCTCAGCATAAGAAAGCAAAAAAATAAAAAAAAGTGCAAGTTGGGTTGACTAAAAGAAGTGGAGCAAGAAGGGAAATGACCATAAGTGCAAGGGTAGCCTCAAAAGCTAAGTCAAAGGTAAAAGCACATTTTTAAAATGTAAAGGCATCACCAAAATTTTGTAAAAGAGCGCCAGACTCCCTCCTGTGCAAATTGTAAAGGGTAGAAGGGCATGGGTAAAAGAAATAGCAACTAGAAGGGAATGGAAAAAGAGGACCTTGCCATGATGGCCAGTCATGTAAAAAAGGGGATGGGTGTCCAAAGGGATGAGGGCTTCGTATATAAACTCAAAAAGAGAATGAGAAGCTCATTCTTTGGTGTGTGGCAAAGTGAACTCTTCTTCTTCTCTCATTCTCTTCTCTTGCTTGTTTACTTGTGAGTGCATGAGAGAGGGAGTGTGAGTGAGTGAGGGAGTGAGTGTGTGAGGGTGAGGGATCTTGGAGGTGAAGCCCTCCACTATCTCCTCTCTTCTTATTCTCTTCTCTTCTCTTCTCTCGTCTTACTCGTGGCTATGGAGGATGGAGCTTGGAGGAAGAGGCTTGAGGATGCTTGAGCTTGCATCATGAATCATGGAGCTATCAGAGTGCTTGAGAGAGGAAGTAACTCAATCGAGCATCAAGGTAAGCTCACTACACTCGTAGAGAGGGATAGCGCATCAGCTATGTGAGAGGTAGCCATTGGTGCTTGCTTAAAACTCTTGAAGGGATAAGCGGTCCATGGGTCTTGGCAGTTGAGCAAGAGCTCCCTTTACATTTTGGTTCCGTTGTTAGGACCAACGGATTCAAGCTTGAGCACTTGCACGCTTCAAATTGAGCATGTCGAAGTAGGGTTCACCCCCGAACCAGTGCTCTTTGTAGGTAGGAGATTTGGGAGTTTAATCTTCAAAAAAGTAAGTATTTGTGTTTTTGATGATTAGCAAGTAGGAGGGTACATTACAATTTTCTGTTTTGAATTTCTATTGCATTTAGAGTAGGTTAGGACCAATAACTTACAAGGAAATAGTAGGGTTTCTATGCTGTGAAACAGGCCCAAACACGGCATAAATCAGGGAAAAAGAGTGTTGGAAGGATTTACGTCACTAGGAGAATGACTGAAAAGGTCCAGGGAAAGGGTTTATAACCCAAGAGGTCAAGGAAGAGCTCATTTGCAACTGTTGCATTCTGATAGAGCTTGAGAGAGAGAGAGAGAGAGAGAGAGAGAGAGAGAGAATTGTAGGTACAGGATGAATCGAACGCGCTGATTTTGAGCCCGATCTTGCAGTCCAAGTAGTTCTAGGCCTTCCTTGTGTTCTAATCATATGTTCTGGCGGGTTGCAAGTTAGGCGATGAACCCTAGGGATCTCCAGCATCGATCTCACCAACATTCGAGGTTGCACTCGCCCCAATCGGACCAACAGGGCAGAATAGAAATAGGACAAATTTACCAGCCTCTGGACCAAAACCAGCCAGAATCCACCCCATAACCAACTCATAGACCATATAATTACCCTAACCGAGCAGAGGAGAGCAATAGAGACCCTAGACAATTATTACAGGCAGCCACCATGAAATGCACCTAGAGCCATATTAGGCTGCGAATAAAAAGGGGGGATAGCGTGAGTTTCATCCTACGTTCTGCATTCGCACCCCACATTAATTTTAGCACTTAATGTGCATTGAAAAGCCAAGAGCTTGATTTCGCATAGTGCATGGAAGAGAGCACGTGCACACATCCACCAAGGGAGTTAAGTTGAGGAGTGTCTGTAAATAACAAGGAACTCACCTAGACATAACCCAAGAACGAACCCACCAATAGGAGGAGATTTGGAGACATAGTTGGGTGATCAAAACCCCCAGCGTAGGACCAAGCAGAAGACGCAGCAGGGAATCCAAGAGAAATAGTCTCACCATTGGAGGAGTGGATCTATCCAATCTAATCAATCTCATCAATAACTTGGTGGAGAGAGAGACTGCGGACATGGCAGAGACAAGCACTAACCATGGATGGGATGAGGAGCTCGACCTAGGAGGTCTCCCAACCAAAATCCAATGACTGGTCGCCAATTACGACTTATAGGCCTGAGTAGACCACCACAGTAGGACGTCCAAGGATGTCATAGCAGACCTAGGAGAGGAGAGGAGACTAGCACGCGAAGCTTTATGAATCCTAGTGACCTACAATCAGGAACAGTACTCCAGAAGCTTGCGACAGAACATGGAACTGTGTGAAATTCAACAAGTGCTAGCGCTAGCAAGCAGAAATAGGACGGGTCCTAATGCCGATATGAAAAGAGAGCTAGAGGGAGATCTTACACTGAGTGAGCTTCTCCTCATGAAGCAACTATTAGACAACGCTTCCACCGAGCGAACTGCCACTGTAATGGCAACCTCGTTGCTTTTAGGATTAGGAGTTACTCAAGGCTCCAAGAGCCAGTCTAAAATCTCGATAGTCATTGCAAAGCAACTAGACAAGTACCAACCTAATGATGACCCATATAGCTTTGTAGAGAAGTTTGAGCAAGTCCGCGAGGCCAACGACCTCACCGATCTTACTTTGCGCTCACAAGCTTGTGATCTATGCTTATGAGATAAGGGTAGGACTTAGTACACGAGTTTAGACGCTGCCAATCGAACTAACTTTAACAACCTCAAGAGTCTCTTCATTAAGAGATTCTCTGAGCCTAGGTACTCCAACAACTTGCTAATGTGGCTGATGAATGTCAAGCAGAGGGATAAGGAGGATATCCAGGATTATGTGACCCATGTGAGGAGTCTCTTCAAGAGAGTCCCTACTGCAACCGAGAGAACAGTGTCCACAGTATTCATTAATGGAATATGAAGCAAAGAGCTCTACAAGGCCTTGGCTGGCAACTCGAGCTTACAATGAAACGCATTGACAAGGGTCTTTGAAGAGGCCATTAGAGTGGATGACCAACTCAATGAGACAAATTCCAAGAGCTCGAAATGAGAAGAGACTACCTCTAGGAATCCTGAGAGAGCTTCAAGAACAAGCAAAAGATCAAGCCCAAGTACTCAAGATAAATGCAAGGGCACTAGCTAGCGAAGATGAGGATGGAGCTAGCTAGATTACAAGAAATAATGAGACAACCAGCACGCCCTCACGTCCAATGCGTATATTGTGGCGGAAACCACCTGCCACAGCTGATTGTCAAGATCCTCGGTCTTGACCTTGTGCCAACTATGGTAGGTTTGGCCATGATGCCATGCATTGCAGACTGCTAAGGAGACTCCCGTACTTGCAACCATATAATCAATCATACCTAGCAAATAGGTCGCCAAACTTCTTTGGAAGGGGAGCCCCATTCGCTCTCATGGCACCTAGGATGGAGATAAACCCTACGGGCATACCTAGACCACTTGGACCCTATATGACCCATCCACCAAGTGATGCTCCAATCCACTACGTGGAAGAGCTGAATGACAAAGGGCCTTACATACACCCTTATGTCTCGTACGACAAAGAGCCTTACGTACACCCTTATGTCTCGTATGACAAAGAGCCTTACGTACACCCTTACGTGATGGTGTTATGTAGAGGGAAAGGTAGAGGCTTAGGAGGGTATACCCAGGAACCAATGCTATGGATTTGCGATCACCCAGGACATATCTCTTTGTGGTTCCCTGAACAGGAGCAAGCAAATCGAGACAAGGCCGATTAGAGATGCGTTGAATGTGGAATCACACACCTCTTTGTTGATTGCCATGCCAAGAAAATAGCGCAGCTCTCCCAAATCCTTCATCTCAAATTCAATCTTGAGGAGACCCTTCACATTGTCAATCTTTGTCTCACTATCACGCCCAATGATCAAATCATCCACATATATGGCCATTTTAGCCATTGGAGCAAAAGTCTCCTCATAATCAATACCATGCATGTGCACATACCCTTTGGTAACAAGTCATGCCTTATGGCGCTCAATAGATCCATCTATTGACCTTGTAAACCCATGCAGCCAATAGCTTTCTTGCCTTTGGGTAAAAGCACCAACTAAGTGTCATTATCCTTAAGTGCAACCCTTTCTTCATCCATAGCATGATCCCAATACTGATTATCCACTGCATCTTCAAAATAGTGGGTTCCACATCTTGCACAACATTAGCCATGTATGTGTATTGATAACCTACATAGGTATCATATGTCAATCGTTGCACAACCTTAGCCATGTATGTGTAATAATGATACATTTGTCATAATAGATGAGTCCCCAACTTTCTCTTTACCTTTTCTTGCTTTTGTCTTTTATTATTCCACTACTTGTGTTCCTCTTATGAGTATGGTATCAGACATTAAGATTTATGGATAGAGCTATGTTTTTAATTGATTATTAACATGCTAATTTGCATATTATTGCAATAATATGTCTTGCATTTCCTTCTCTAGTGTGTCTTTGAGTTGGTAGATAATTTGATGCCTTGTTGTATGGTGCTTTGGGTGTGTCATTATTGGTGAGTTGCATTGTGCATTATCTGTTTTGATTGTGGTGGTTGCAACTTCTATGCCAGTTTGATTGGTTATGTGTGATCATGCTAGTTATCCTCCATCTTGCATGCATGGGACTCTTGATTGTACTTCTAATGTTTGGGACTGTTGATTATACTACTCATGTGACTAGGTTTGGTTCCCTATGTTTAGTGTCACCATGCTAGTTATCCTCCATCTTTCGTGCCTAGGACTATTGATTGTACTTCTAATGTGAGAAGGTTTGACTTATTTCCCTTGCATGCTTTGGATTGTTGATTGCACTTCTAATGTGACTAGGTTGACCTATTCTTTGCCCTATGTTTAGTGTCATGCTTGGTTGGATGTTTTCTTATATTGATCATGTTGTGCTTTAATGGCATATAGATAGTGATATTGTGTCGTTAACTTTGTGCTAGTTGACATGGTGGCTTGTTTTTTTATCATGAGTCTATTACATGTCCTCATGCTTGACTGGTGTGGCATCTTTGCATTTCCAACATGTTTTTTGGTATCTCTGTGTACCTTAATGTATTTACTACTTAACACTTGACAATGTTGATCCCCCTTTTGTGTGATGATGGAAAGCAAGTTTAACTTGGAATTTGATGTTTAAAGTCCTTTGAAGGTGGCTCATATACAATGATTACTTTGATTGTTTTGCCTTTGTGTTTTTGGTATGTGCTTATTGCCTTTGGTATATGCAATGATTACTTTGATTGTTTTGCCTTTGTGTTTTTGGTATGTGCTTATTGTTTTTGAGTTTTAAAGCGTCCATACTTCATTTATACTCACACTCAACCAAAAAAATGTGCAAGTGACTTTCATTCTCATTTCACTTCATTATGATCGTACGAATGCCCTTCGAATTGAGAAATTCATTCTTTTTATATATTTTCTAGAGCTTTGGTTGAGTGCTATAGTGCTTTTCAAATAGGGTATTAGATCGCTCCAAACTTTGGAGGAGTCTCTACCACCATCATGATGTAGTAAAGTAGCAATCATGCACATGAAGGATGAAGGTGGAAGAGTAGGAATAATGTGGTATAATGTCACATTTGAAGAAAAGGAAGATGCGAAAGACATGTTGCTACTATGTGCTTGATATCATGGTCATGCTCAATAAGATCATGCATGTTTTCATCATTTTGGTTTACTTGGATCCTATTGATATCACTTGTTGCTATGTACTTGATATCACAATTATGCTTGGTGAAGCACAAGATCATGTATATTTACATCATCTTGGTCCACTTGGGCCTACTAATGGATCAAGTAAATGGCTCTTCTCAACTCTAATTATACTTCATACCTCACATGTATATTTACATCATCTTGGTCCACTTGGGGCCTACTAATGGATCAACTAAATGGCTCTTCTCAACTCTAATGATACTTCATATCCTCACACGTGCTCCTAGCCAAAAGGGGTAAGTTGTAATATACCCGCTCTTAGGCTCCCACATGGAGCATACAACATCTTAGGTAGTTATCCTAGAGGGCACTTCCTATTTACCACCTCCTAAAATTCATGGAACTCTCACGATAAAGTAATGGGGCGCTCTTCGGTTTACCTCACCAGGGAAGTGCTTGGCCCAGCCTACAAGAGCAATGACTACAACACCTTAGGATACTCTAGGTTTCCTAATAGCATTCTAGTGATGAGCAAGAGAGTACACTTGTGCATATAGCCGAGACTTGAAGAATGGAAAGTACCTCATTTGGTTGAAATAGAATGAGAGATGAGGGGGAGTAACTCAACCCCTCTATCCATGAGGCAAAATCCCAACCCTTTTCCCCTAAAAGAATGTTATGCTATATCTATGACCACAAACCCTAGGTTCTATCCTATTTAAGTTGTGGAAAACCACCCAACTTCTTGTCTCCACCTTGACATATCATGTTCCCTTTATTCCAAAATAGGAAGTACAAAACATCCAGTCCATGATTGCAAAATCCTATCCATTTTGGAGGGGGCACCACAACCCTATCATCCTATATTGGCATCCACCAAACCATGCCCTGACTAGTATGGGGGTCTTCTAGAATTTAACAAGTTTAGCATTGCACTCATCTTTGGTTTTTAGGTTGTTCTCACACCATCTTCCCAAAATTGGTTGTTGCTTGGTAATATTCATGGATTAAGAAGTCATTTGAGTTGTTCCCCTTTCTTTGAGTGACCCCTACCACTTCTTATGTAGTTTTTGGAAAAGGGAGGGGTGGGAGGGGGATTGTTTTACTTTTAGCATTTGCAGCTTACATAATTAATGATGTCAAGAGGGACATGTTTTGGGACTTTAAGGTGACAAGCATGGCAACACTTTCCTTAGCATGACCATCTTTACAATATGGGAAAAAAGTCAAAAAGGAAAAAGCTTGCATTGCATCATGATGGACGGTGTTGCTCTTGCACCTCATGACCAAGGTAGCAACTAAGGCATAGACCTTGGCATACTTGGCAGAGGCTATGAAGGCTTTGTTAGTGCCATTGTCACATACAAGGAGCAACCATTTTCTTGAAGAAAAAACTTCCCAAGAAGTCACCCACCCTAGCAATGTCATCACCACCCAAGCATGCTTAACCACAAAGTAACTATCCATCAAGCTAGTCCTTACTATTGTTATATACTACAGGATAGATTTAATGATCTTGTTTTGGAGGAGACAAAGTACCTCTTACTTATGAATTGGCATAAAACGTTTCATTGTCCACATAATTCAGTCATTGTTGGAGCTAGTGCCAAAAACATATGGGTATTTTATTGCATGAAATTTGGGTATATTACACAAGTTCAAGGGTAGAGAGACAAGTTCAAGGGTGGAGAGACAACCCTCTAAGGAATCTTTGAAAAAATGGAAAACTTGAAGGCAATGGGAACATTGGTGTTGACTTGTGCTAGCTAGAACTCCTTTGTGGGCACATTCCACTCCTTTGTCCTTTCACTACTAGCATCTCTCATGGGATGTCAATCATTTATTGGGTCATGGTTTGGACATTTGGGTCATTCTCTTGACTACCTCTAGATCAAATTGTGATTGTTCTAAACTAGGTTGTCTAGTAGGGTGCTCTTGACATTGTCCTTATGGCTTCATGTCCCAATGATCATTGTATGCTAGCGTGGGTTTTCAAATGGCAAGGTCATATTTGATCAACTTAGGATGATTTGTCTACTCCATGGATGTGTCAGTATCATTGACAGGATGCACTAGTGATCTTCATTATTGATATAGCAAGTGGGTGCACCTAGTATAGTTGTGTAGCCATCCCATCATATTTGTGATGTTATATTAGCATATTGTATCTACACTTACATGTACACCCTAACACTTATATTTTGGAAGAAGAAGAGGAGAAGAAGAAAATGAACTAGTTCATCTCACATGTGTGTGTGTGTGTGTGTGTGTGTGTGTGTGTGTGTGTGTGTGTGTGTGTGTGTGTGTGTGTGTGTGTGTGTGTGTGTGTGTGTGTGTGTGTGTGTGTGTGTGTGTGTGTGTGTGTGTGTGTGTGTGTGTGTGTGTGTGCGTGTGTGTGCGCGCGCGCGTGCGTGTGTGTGCGCGTGCGTGTGCGTGCGCGTGCATGTGCATGTGCGTATGCGTGTGCCTGTGCCTGTGCGTGTGCGTGTGTGTGTGTGTGTGTATGCGCGTGCGCACACGCATGCACGTGCGCTTTGCATGTGTGTATGCATGTTTAGAGAGAGAGAGAGAGAGAGAGAGAGAGAGAGAGAGAGAGAGAGAGAGAGAGAGAGAGAGAGAGAGAGAGAGAGAGAGAGAGAGAGAGTGTGTGTGTGTGTGTGTGTGTGTGTGTGTGTGTGTGTGTGTGTGTGTGTGTGTGTGTGTGTGTGTGTGTGTGTGTGTGTGTGTGTGTGTGTGTGTGTGTGTGTGTGTGTGTGTGTGTGTGTGTGTGTGTGTGTGTGTGTGTGTGTGTGTGTGTGTGTGAGCATGAAGGAGCGCGTCCCTTATCTTTGGACATGGTACTAGATCTTGGTAAGAAAAAGGAAGGCTCATAGATTGCAAAAGATTGAGGAGGCGAGCAAGCCCAAGTATGATAGCTTGCTCCATTTCTTTTAAGGTTTCTTAACAGAGTTGGGCTACAAACACTTATTTGGTCACTGTCTTTTATTGACACAAAATTTAGTGAGTGTAGATAGGGTGCTAAGTTTTGCAAATTAGGCCATTTGAGGCCTTTTGGTTCCTGTTTTACACCTACAAGGTTTTCACATGGCATTCCCATAGGTCTTGCAAACTTGCAAGTTTTGACTAGCTCTCTAAATTGTGTAGGTTTTGCACATGATTAGGTTTTGTAGACTATGGGGTTATAGTTTGAATTGTATATGTATACAAATAGGGTTGCATCTATGTTTGGAATTTTTGCACATTTGTAGAACTTGAACTAAAACAGTAATTGTGTTGTTGCATATAAATAGATGAGAATACTTATAATGTCAACATAGACAAGTTGGATAAAAGCAACTAGCCCTAATAGCCCTAGAAGTTCAAGATAAGTTTTTTGATAGGTAAAGGCTTCTAGAGATTTGTAAGTGGGAATGAGAAAGAGCCATGCTCCTTGAACATCCAAAAGATAATTGGACACATATAAGACCTAAGTATTTCAAGTGAAGTATGCAACATATTATAGAGAGGTTTATGCAACATATTATAGAGAGGTTGTATAGTATCGATATAATGCCATAAAAGATTCAACTCTAAAATGATTTATATAATATAAATGAAAACAATCTATCACTAAATGTATGTGTTGAAAATCAAGGAGATTGCACTAAAAGTCAGTGCATTGGTTGAAGATTATGAATTGGTTTTTGTAGTCTTGAGAATGGGTTCAATTATGAGAATTGGAAGACTTCTAATGAGAATGGGTTCAATTATGTACATTGGAAGAGTTCTACCACTTCTCTTTTTGTAGGTGAAACATTTCTAGAGTTTGTAGATCTGATCTCATCAAGTTGAGGAAAAGGAAGTGGTGTTGAAGAACCAAGTTATGTAGAAATAAGGGATGATATAGTCCATCCTATTGCACATGTAGGAAATTTTACCTTGCCTATCCATGAATGGCAAGATAAAGTATATGTCTCATATATTATAGGTGGCAACAATTCCAAAAAATATTTTTTTGGTCATTCAAATGGTGGTCAAGGTTTGCAAGTTCAAAACTAGCATGGTTGTCTTGTTGAGGATCTTTAAAGGTAAAATTGGTTACAAAGTGCAAAAGAGTTGGAAGCATGCTCACATGGGGAAGAGGGGAGAATATTTTTCTCATGACTTATCACAAGTTTTTGGATGAGTGTGTTATACTAAGGAGGGAAATTCATGTGTGGATACACAACAATGGTATTCTTTTCCAAACACTGCAAGAATAGTCGTGTTAACCTTTCCATCGCATAGTCGCTCTCCCCCTTGGGATCTAGAGCGATACTATGCAAAATTTACTTAACACTCCCTTCCCATGGCTAAGGCGTATAATGAGATCTCATACAACTATACAAGATGTAAGTTCTATCATTTCAATGCAAGATAATCAATCTGACAGAGCATTTATGCGTCCTCTCTAAGTGGCATTTATCTTTTAGCCTTTCTCTATAGCGTAATACTATGTAGAATTTTAACTTGATTTTATCTTCCTTTCTTCTAAGGCAAAGAATGCGAGATAAATTTGTAACAATTATAAGCTCTTATACGATGCAAGACTATCTTTCAATGTAAAATAAATTCCCGAATTATTGTGCAAGTTGTAATCAATTCATGGTTTGGCAACACAAGGTAAACTCTTCAACCATTATTTAATGCAAAACCTTCATAAGATGGATGCAAGACTTTTTAATACAAGATATTTTCATGTACCATTGATGTATGTTTCATATAATCTTTCCCAAGTACCCTCTATAGCATAACCCTCAAGGTAACCTTGCAAACTTTAAACAATATTGTCCTAAGTAAAGACTAATCGAAGTCTTATCGATGCTTAATGCTTTATTAGTGAGAGCAAAGAACTTGGACCTGAGTAGCCACAAGTGGGGTGTTGCTCGTAGTTCCATCAACTCTTATCACACCTACACTTAGGGCAAGCCTTCGTGGGGGACCAGGGAGATCTCTCTCTCTCTCTCTCTCTCTCTCTCTCTCTCTCTCTCTCTCTCTCTCTCTCTCTCTCTCTCTCTCTCTCTCTCTCTCTCTCTCTCTCTCTCTCTCTCTCTCTCTCTCTCTCTCTCTCTCTCTCTCTCTCTCTCTCTCTCTCTCTCTCTCTCACCGTTAATGTCCCAAGGCCTCTTTTCTCTTCCCTGCGATGGGGGGAGTAAGCTTGCAGAGAAGAGGGAAATAGTAAACACGTGTGGCCACCCTCTAAGGAGGGAAAAGGGAGGAAGAACCTTGGAATATTCCTTCTCTCTCTCTCTCACCCTCTCTCTCTCCCTCACTCTCTCTCTCTTCCTCTCTCTCTTTCCGTGCAGCATCCAAGCCATGCCATTTTTGGCCCTTGATTGGGGGTGGGGGGTGGGGGGGGGGGGTATTTTATAGTGGGGAGGGAAGGTGGGGCAAGTAGAGTGGTGATGGTGGTGTCTGCCACCTCTTGTCATTTGCATGGCAGTAGGTGGCAAACTAGTCGAGAGCTAGGGGGTGGTAGGCCACGTGGCCTCCCCCTCAACAGCATCACCATCATCATCATCATCTTCCTCTTCTTCCACATCATCATCATCTCCACCTTCTCCTTGTCGTCGTTGTCATCTACTCCTTCTTCCTCCCCCCCCACCACCTCTTTGGCAACAACACGAGGGGGGGGGGGGGGAGGGGAGGGGAGGGTAGTTTAAAAATTTTCAGTTTACTTTAATTAAAAGGGGGGATTCCTTTGCGGGGATATTATATCCTCTCCCCCTTGGAGAACTCGAGATATCCTCAACTCAGAAGAACTGGGGATTTTGTTCTGGAACCTGTGGGGTAGGACCCATCACACATTCGTTGCGACATTCTGATCACTCATAAGCATGCAGTATTTTGAAACAATATCTTATTGTATTTGTCATATCCGAGTCTGGATTACAAGAGAAAAGTTTGTTGCAGGTACATCTCATGGATATCTTCTAGGTTGTTCTTAAATATCTGATAATTTCCTGGTAGGTTTTGGATCATTGAAGCTTGTACAACTTCATTCCTTGTACATTCAAGTTCTCTTTAAGTCTTGTTGGGAAAATTGACGTGGATATGTCCATTGTTGTGGCACTAGGAGCATCGATGTTAAGGGTTCTTTGGACATTCCCTTTTGAAATGATTTAACTCCTTGCAATAGAGACAGTGTGGAGCTTTATCACTTGAGGTCACAAGATTATTGATTGTCTTTGGCAAGTTTTTCTTATTTAGAACAAATTTCCCTAGGATCCTTTTAGCAGACCAAAGTGGTCCTTTATCTCGAAAACTCTGTTTTCGAATTGTCCTCTTTTTAGATCTAGACTAAGATCCATGGAAAATCGGCTTTACTTGTAATACTAAAGAATACTCCCAAGCTTTGACATTTTGGCAAGACCCAGTCTATATTAGTTGAGAAGAAACAACTTAAGAGGAATTCATTGCAAGTTATAACTATCATTCCTTGCTAAAGTATCTCTGATCACTTGTAAGTTCTAGGCTCAAAATTGATGCAACTCATATTACTCGGGTTAATTGTAGTTACAAGAGTAAGGTTTATTTCAATACAAGTTGTATTACATGTTAACTAAATTTCTAGGGTTTCTAATCATCCTGAAGAGGTGTAGTAGGTTCTAGGTCTTCGTCTTCAAAACTGATTCTTCGATATAGCCAAAGACTCTGCTTGTGCAGCTTTGTTTCCTTGGAGCCTCAATATATTCTCGACTTAGGTCAGGGTAGTCTGCTTGGGCGTACCCTAGCTCATTGTAGTGGAAACATCGATAGTTGGGACAAGTCTTACGAATGTGCCTTATCTCTCCGCACGGGTGGCATCTCTTGTCCTGATCTCAGAAATCATCTTTGTCACAATTGCCTGATTTAAGTTCTTTGACAATTGGCTTTGCTCAAAGTAATGCATCTTGCAAGTCTGTTGGATGCATGGCTTCAAGACGGTGGTTCAGAGAAGTGTTCATGCCATGGCAAAACTTGGATACTTGTTGTGCAATATCCATAGGTGGTGCGTATTTTAGTAGGGTTACAAACTTTGAGTATTAAGCTTCCATGGTTAATTCCAGCTACTTGAGCTTGAAGAATTCATTCATCCTCAAAGTCTGGAAGGTTGGCGGAAGGTATCGTCCGAAGCATAGATATTTGAGCACTAAGTTTGTCCAAAGAATCTCTAGTAGAAGAAAAAACTTCTTTAAGGAATCCTTCATAGATTGGGCCATCTACTCCCCATGACTTCCTTGTTTTGAATGTTAGATTGGACCATCTATTCAACCACTTGATTGAATTTAGAGAAAATTCCATATGTCTAATAGAATGCTTGGTCTCATGGTTACAAAGAGTGGCATTAAGAGTACTATATGCACCATATTCTTGAGAATCTTCTTCACCATGATGTGCCTCAAGTATTGCTTCACTTGCTTCCTTGATTTGTTGTTGAACATCATCATTAGGCTTGTTCTTTCCCTTGTTTCCAACCATTTCTACTCAATGTTATAGTGCAATCTTAGTACATCCCTTAACACAAAAATTGCTATAGCTTTTCACTTTAATATCAAAATCAAGAACTTTTTGATGAAAAATGAAGCTAATAAAGAGATCTTCAAGATGAGCTATAGTACTCCATTTCAGAATTAAAAGAGAATATTTTGAAAATATTCTTTTCTTGGTGTACTTAACAATCTTGCAACCTATAAAAGCACTATTTTGGTCTATCCACCTCTCTTAGGTCCAAAGTAAGGTCTCCCAACCCTATGGTACCCTATATATAGCCTGTAATACTCTGTATAGGCCTTGGAAAAGTCTGAATTATTTTGCAGCACCTACAATCAAGTAGGAAGTTCCCCAAAATGGTCCCAATTCACAGGTCCACAAAAGGCTATTCACATACAATATGTTTTATCTATATTGTGGGATCAAAGACTTATTTCCACATAGTGGGTTTTCTCCAAAGCTATTTCTTGCACATTAAATTATTTCCATCATGTTAGGACCTTCCAACACTGACGAAGTAAACATGGAAAATATGGAATCTCCAGTTTCAGAAATTACTTTCTTAAAAAAAACCAATCTTCTTCAATATAATTTAAATGTGATCACAAAACCACTTCAAGAGTGTGAACATCAACCAAATCATATGGCTCAAGATGAAAATGATTGAATTGCTCCAATCTTGAATGGTGTTTTCAATGCTCAACAAACCAAAAAGGATTAGACAATAAGTCGTAAGTCTTTTTAGTTTTCTAAATTTGAATGAGAAAAGGATAGAAAATTTATTTTGTCTTAGTTGAGCCAATTTGATGATTACTTCGACAAAGAAGCTTCTCTCGAGAAGAATAAAATCAAGTGTGTAACCAATTACTTGAAGGATAAAGCTTCGCTTTGGTGGAATGTTTCTACATTATAGCATTGGCAATCTAAGAGCATGTGCCACTTTTCAAAAGAAAGTTAAAGGATCTTTTCTTCCACCCTAGTTCCATCTTCAAGCTAGGTGAAATTGGTCCAATTTATTGTGGCAAGAAGGTGATACTATTTCTATCTACACTAAAAGATTTTGGCAATGACTTTTGTTGTTATGCATGCTTGAGGAAGTTCCTAGGAGTGCACTGCAACACACATACGAAGATGAACTTCAATTTGGCATTCAAGCTAATCTCCTATGCACATAATGCCGATAAAGAATTCTAATCTATTCCCTAGATGCTTTGCACTTAACAATCTTATCCACCTCGTTTCTTCAACAACAACTTTGCTCCTTATCATCCTAATTCTTTTCTATTTAATAGGTCTTCTAATTTTCAACCACAAAGTGGTAGTGTGAAAAGTTCCCTAAACAACAATCTAAACAACAAGTCAAAATCTCAATCTGCAAAGCTTAATGTTCAAAATAAAAAGGCATAATTTATTTGTCATTGTTGTGGAAAAAAAATTGGACATTGCCAAGCTAATTTCCGAGTTCTATTACCCCCAACAATAACCAAAAGAGCACTGAATTGCACAATATCGAAGGAGAACCCGATTATGCTCTTGACTGGACTATCAGCACACTACAACAAGAAGCAACTAATGATGGAAGAAAGTATGCCTATTTCCTTACATGCTATATTGAAGAGGAAAGATTTTGTGCATAATTTGAATGTGACTATTTTGCATGATGATGGTAGATCTCATGATTTTATTTCAGAAAAATTGGTTAGGCAGTTGCAGCTAGAAACTAATCTTTCATTGTACAAGGTTAGATATGCATTTCAAGGTACTAGGTACAATGCTACAAGGGAAATTTTTGGCTTAGAAATTTCTATGGGACACTACAAAAAGAAACATGATTTCTTAGTTGCACCTCTTTAATCATCAGATATTATTCTTGGTATGCCTTATAGACATCAATTTAATCTTGATATTGACTATCATACACACAAAATAGCATTTGAATTCCACACACTGGTTAGTCATACACAGGCTAAACGAGCACTTAGGAAGCAACATAAGATATGCACAATTTTTGTGACTGAAGTTGAAAAGTTTGACTCTTTTGCATTATCACCCACATGGAAAAAGTTTCTAGATTTATATAAACATTGTTTTGTAGATGAGTATCCACTTGAGTTGTGACCATCATGAGGAGAATTAGACTACAAAATTGAATTGTTTGGTGATGTTACTCCACCGCATAAAGCTCCATATAGGCATAGTCTTTTGCATCAAAAAGAAATTCAAAGATAAGTAACTAAATTATTGGAAAAAAATTTAATTCTTTCTAGTTCCCCTCCTTTTGGTACATATGTTTTACTGGTTGAAAAGAAGAATAAAACAGGATGTGCATCGATTATAGAGTTTTAAATAAAATCACTATTAAAAATCAATATCATATTCCTAGGGTGGTTAATGATCTATTTAATAAAATTAAAGGTGCCAAATTTTTTTTGCAAAATCAATCTTAAACCAAGATAGCACCAAATTTGCATGGATTCAGTTGCATGGATTCAGTTGATGTATTTAAGATTGCATTTAGGATACACTATGGTCACTATGAATTTTCAGCATTCACTTCCATTATCTCTCCTCTTCTTACCAAAGCTAAGTAGCGAAGGAGCCTCCACAACATTCTAAAGAAAAATGTATTCTAAAGAGAAGCTCTTTAAATAGTAAAAATTTGAGGGGAAAGTGAAGAGGAAGTTAAGGGAAAGAGAAAGAGAACAAATTCAATGAAGAAGAAGTGAGCAAAGCCTTGCATAATCAGGATAGAAGGAAATCTCCAAGATTTGACAATGTCACCACTGAAATGATGATTTGTTATCGACTTAAGATCAGTAAGAGCATCCTTGCCCTAATTAATCAATACTAGAATGTATGGAGTTTCTTGACCCAAATTAGAATTGTAGTCACTTTGATCCCCAAGCGATCTCACTGCACCCTCTTGAATCATTAGAAGGTCATTTCATTGATGGGTATATCCTACAAGACTCTCATGAAAGTGCTAGCAAATATACTAGACCCCATACTACATAAGTGCATCTACCCACGCCACTATGGCTTTCTCAAGGATAGGGATTTGTTGGACAATGTCTTACATGTATTAATGGATGTTGAATGGGCTCACACCTCAAAGCAAGAGATAGTCTTCTCCAAGCCATTGAAAAAACCTTCAATATTGTAAACTGGGAGTATCTTAGAGGCTTGTGATGGAGAAGATGGAGTTTTAGCAAAAAATTCTATAACATTTTGTTCAATCTTGTAGGCAACACACAGGTCTTTGTTGCCTTTAATGGATCACTGCTTCAACCTTTTCAAATTAAAAGGGATGTGCAACAAGGCTACCCCTTAAGCCTTCAACTATTTTCCATTGCAACACAAGCACTATTTTGGTATCTAGAAAATATGATAAAATGAGGAAAGCTAGAGGGGATTAGATATAATGAAAAGAAAACCATAGGTCAAGGTTTCGTGGATGACCTCTTGATGAGAAAGAAGTTAGAGCCTAGAACAAGCCATGCCCATCCTCAATCTATATAAGAATGCATCCATATTGAGATATAATTTCCAAAACTCCTACCTTGTTAGTGTCATAGAGGAGTCACTCGAAGGTATTGGGTAGAAAGGAAAGATAATTAGTATGGGGAAATATCTTTAGATACCTAGACCATCCTATTGGAATAGGGGCGGAAGAATATTTTAGAGGATACTAGGTCTTGGATAAACTTAGGAAAAAATATTTTAGTGTATACTAGGTCTTCAACAAACTTAAGAAGAAAATTGATAATTCGAGGTCAACCTCGTAGCCCCTTCATGCCAAGCTTAAAATGCTTAATCTATTTGTTTACTCAACTCTTAGGTTTTACTTGCCTCTCACAAGTTGGAGTAGTAGCAGGTATGTTAAAGCTTGGGATTCATACATTCAAACTTTTTTATTGAGGAAAGTATGGAAAGAACAAGTACATTACACCAATCAGCATATGGATTCTCTTAAGAAAAATATAGAGAAAGGTGGTATTCCACTTATGCACCTAGAGGTTGAAGTGGATGCTCTTAGAGCTAAGTTGCTTAAAAACTTTTGGCTGAAAAATCTTCTTTGGATAGAAATGCTTACAAAGATTGTATGTAGCAGAAATAAGAAATTTTGTTGTGCTATACATGTAAACCTCCTACATCATGTGCATTCAAGGCCTATTTGAAAATAACCTTATTTGTGAAACATTCCTTAATAAAACACATCCCTTTTATATTCAATCTATGAATAACCCGCTTATATAAGACCCTTTTGTATGTTTAAAAAAAAGGGGTTTAAAAGAGGTATTTTAAAAACCCCTTCTTTTGAATCCATGTGATATACTTACACATTTATGAGTGACCCCTCGAGTTGAATAGGGGGAAAGAAAGCTTGAAGTGAATATTCAAGATAATGTCTTTTTGAAATGGCGCACAACCCTCCACTTGTTGCAATTCTTAGAAAAGGTTGGGCATATACAAAATATGTTCCAAAGAAAGGTATGGGATTTACCTTCACTTGACATGAAAACCTCAATTCCTTGTTGAAGCCAAACTAAAGAAAAGTGTTCGAGTAATGGTTTATCCCTTTGTAGGCATGAGGAATTGTTTTACTCACATGATAGTGGTCACAATTACTAGTGTGTGGCAAGTATTGTAGGCCAAATTGAAAAAAAAAGGATTGGCTAAGTTGAAGTCACTTTTCAATTGGTGAATGCCTTTAAAATACATGTTGTGACAATTTTTTGGATCATAATCTTGTAATATATTAGAGACTGAAATTTGACAAAATTTAGTACAAAAACCTTCAAATTAAAGGCATTTTACCTCTTACATGATAAATTGGAAGGTTTTTCACCATGTGGGAGGTTCTTTTTTTGGGTTTGGGAGAGAGAGAGATCCAATATAATAAGGGCCATTACACAATCGAACATAGTCACCTAAGCCCACCAACATGGGCCAATAGAAAGGGGCCAAAAGGGAAAAAGGGCACCCCCCTCTTACACACCAGGGGCACTTGACAACTCCAACAGGAGGGTATTGAATGCTCCCCCCGTCTTGTTTTGGCGTTCCATAAGCAAGGCGGGGGAGCTCCCCCATCAAAGTTTGTCGTCCATAGGGCCTAGGGTCGGGTCCCTCCATCGCTCTTGCCAATCAGCTAGATGTTGCATGTCAGGCCCCTCCCTCTCTTTCCCATTGCGTGGAAGTTGTTGTTCATCTCTACTGCTATATAAACGTCATTTGGGGTCACCATGCTTGTGTTCATCTCTCTCAAGTGGGAAGCCATCTTTGTTGCATGTGCCGTCCATCCATGCCTGTGATTTATTTGCATGCTAATGCATGTCTTCATTTTTTTTGTTTGCAAGTGCTTGTAGGTTGTGGTCTCATCTATCATAGGTATGCTCGCACACACACACACACACACACACACACACACTCTCTCTCTCTCTCTCTCTCTCTCTCTCTCTCTCTCTCTCTCTCTCTCTCTCTCTCTCTCTCTCTCTCTCTCTCTCTCTCTCTCTCTCTCTCTCTCTCTCTCTCTCTCTCTCCATTGCACATGCATCATGCATCAATGTTTTGAATCCCTTTGAGGAAAACATCTAAGGCATCCATTTTAGGTGATGTAAATATTCATCCAAGGCATCCATTTTAGGAAAACAATAGGAAACCATTTTGTAATGAATGTAATAGTGAGAATACATGAATTACACTTTTGTTATTTGCTAAATTTAGGACATGTAAATATTTGATTTTGGATTGCTACCACCATCATGGATTGAATTGGACATGTAAATATTCACTGAATTGCTACTACCATCATGGACTTTACTTTTGTTATTCACTCAATTGATGACATGTAAATATTTGATTCTAGATTGCTACCACCATCATGGACTGAATTGGACATGTAAATATTCACTGAATTGCTACCACCATCACAGAGACTGAATTGGTTCAGTATACTTCTACTATTTGTTGAAATTAGGACATGTGCTGGATGTAATAAGACTTAAGACTAGATTTCGCTTACTTAGTTCAGAATCTAGATAACCTTGTTATGGTGCTAACTTTGCTAGAAGTCTATTTGATATGTATTGAAAGAGCCACCCTGCTTTGACACTAGGTAGATTGCTCTTTGATTTCCCTTCACCTAATGATTATGTTTTTAGTTTTTCATAGCTCAAAGTTCACTTCAAAATTCATGATGATTGAAATTGAATTGCTACCGCCATCATGGTTCCCGCTGTGTAGTAGGCCGTCTCTCTTGCATTAGGGTTGTTGGATTGCATGACCGATCCATAGATATCTACTTTTCAAGTAATAACCAATCTAAACGTATTGTCCCCCATTTTTCCTCTTGCATTGGAGTCAATGGATTGCATGACCAATCCATTAATGAATTGATTAAGGCCCAATCTATAAATTGAATGTTGTCAAATTCATCATGCATATATTGTTTATACATATATTGATAATATACAAACAGGTTATGCTTCATTTTATTGTGTCTAGAATAATCTTGCATGATTTGAATGTGTATACGTCAATTATGTATACACTTATTATGTATAGATTGTCATACATGATTTTGTATAAGCTGATAATGTGTAGATTATGATACCTGATTTGAATATGTATACACTAATTATACAATGATTATGTATATAGATTGTCTTGTAAAGTTATGCATACACTTATTATGCATATATTAATATTGTCTCATAAAGTTATGCATATACTGATTATATATAGATTGTCATACATGATTTGAATATGTATACACTGATTATGTATAAACTGATTATGTACTGATTATCATACGTGATTTTGTATAAGCTGATAATGTGTAGATTATGATACTTGATTTGAATATGTATACATTAAGGCCTTTTTTCATATTGGCCCATGTTGGTGGACTTGGGTGGTCACGTTTGGGTGTGTAACATCCCTAATTATACAATGATTATGTATACAGATTGTCCCGTAAAGTTATGCGTACATTTATTATGCATACATTGATATTGTCTCATAAAATTATTCATTCGACAATCATGCATACACAAATTGTCTCATAAAGCTATGCACAATGATCTTGTATACAATGATCTAATAAAGTTATGCATAAAATTGGTTTAGTTTAAGTATGTTTATTCATGTAGACATTACGATCAATGTTAGCAGTGCTGGACCTATAGATTGAATTGTTCCAAATTGGTTATGGATAAAGTGATTATGCATGATTTGAATCTGTGTCTCGTAAAGTTATGCATAGAATGATATTGTATATGGATTGTCTCATAAAGTTACGTAAAGAACAATAATGGATCAATTATGTAAAGAACAATAAATCTCTTAGTCCATCCATGGTGCATAGATCGGATGTTGTATCCTCGCGTAGTGAGCGCCGGAAGGTCCCCAAGAACAAAAGAACTCTACTTTTTGCACAAAACTCAAGGTTGAAAGCATGCACGACATGAACAAAAGACCAATTGGGTGCAATCTCCCCCCATGCCCTTGTGTGAGCACTCCACAAAGCATGTATTTTATGTATTAATCATCTTCAACCTCAAATAATAGCCCAAATTACAAAATAGCATGCTTTTGGCTTTTGAGTTTGCTTTAGCACAAAATAGAAATAAAGCTAATGGGCCGGCACCCAAAGAGTCAGGCATACCCAATACAATATCCAAATACAAATATCATGATCGTGCGCCCATGTGCATACAAAATAATAAATAAATATCCAACGCCTTAATAAATAGGCGCGACAAAATATAGGTGCCATGCCTAAGGTATGCGCCCAATTAAAATATAAGTGATAACTCGAATACACGCTATCCTCCAATGCTTTCCTCCGCCACTGCTGCTATCTCTACACATCAACTGAAGCATTCACAATCGTTGGTAAAATAATACAATTAAACCGACAAAAGTGAATACCTAGCAGTCTTCAACTACATAAATAAATCAACTGGTTAGAAATCAATCCTAACCTTAATTTATCACGAGTGCGCACTCTAAACTCATAAATGTTTATTAATTTAATATGTATTTTGCGGAATCACCCGCTATGGAATCACCCATGTACACACTAAATTAATGAAACGCCCGAAAAGGATAGGCGTCCCCATCAACTTCTCACACAAAGAATCCACTTTGTGTATGAGCCCCGATCAACAAAGTTTACGGAATCCATCGTAAAACCTCACGGAATCCACCGTGGCACAGAATCCACCGTGAAATATGCCTCCTGGCATCATACCCCCGGGGTGGGATAGCAATTGTCCTCAATTGCTATTAGCTCAATGTGGAGCTAACAGAGTGGGGAAAACATTTAAGTCTCTAGCGTGCATCCATTGGGCCTCTTCAACAGGACGGTTTTTAAACTTGACCAAATATCTAGAATATCTATGGCCAGTTCTAGTGGTCATAAAGTCAGTATCTATGATAGCTTCAGGCTCAAGGATTTCAGTCTCTTCATCTAACAAAGGTGGGTTTTCATAAACAGGGTGTATAGGTAATTGGCCTCTAAAGGGTCGTAATAAACTAATGTGAAAGGTGTTGTGAATTTTCTAGTGTGGTCGTAGTTCTAACTTAAATGCATTGTCATTGATTTTATAAATGATCTTAAATGGTCCATAGAATCTAGGTGCTAATTTCACAACTGGGTGTTTATCTACACTTTGTAATCTACGTTTTTCTATTCTTAACCAAACATAGTCATCAACTTTGAAATTCATGGCATGTCTTTTCTTATTGTCTTGTTTTGTATATGATTGCTAGGCTTTGGCAATCATGTCTTTAACCTCATCAAAAATAGTAGCATGCATGTTAGCAATATCATCAGCACTCTGAATTCTATTTGATAAAGATGCAACAGGTGTAGACAATCTATAACCATAAATCACTACAAACGGTGCTTTCTTTGTAGCTATGTGTGGTGTATTGTTATATGCAAACTGCAGTAAATGCAAATGTGTGTCCCATGTCTATGGTTTAGAAATAGTGTAAGCACGTAAAAGATCTAAAATAGTACTGTTAGTGGCTTCTGTTTGACCATTAGTTTCAGGATGAAATGCAGATGAGAAATCAATCTTTGTTCCTAGGTTAGCAAACAAAGTAATCCAAAAGTTATTACAAAATCTAGAATCACGGTCAGAAATAATAACTTTTGGTAATCCATGATTAGTGAAAACAGCTTTCAAAAACAATTGTGCTGCCTGAGATGCTGTTAAAGTTTTCTTGCATGGAATGAAATATACTTGTTTACTAAACCTGTCTACAACAGTCCAAATCATATCATGGTTAGCTTTAGTATTAGGTAAACCAGTAATAAAGTCCATAGAAATCTGTTCCCATGGTCTTGATGGAATAGATAAAGGCATTAGTAAACCATACTGTTTACCATGATGTCTCTTAACTCTTTGACAAACCAAACATTCAGAAACAAAGTTAGATACATCAGTGTCCATATGTGGCCAATAAAAATCTTCAGTCAATGTACGCAAAGTAGATATAATACCTCTATGACCTTGATATGGAGGACAATGAATTTCATTCAAAACAAAAGATTTAAATGGGACTGTAACACATAATCTCTTTTCATAAAACATGAATCCATCATTGTAAGACAGTGAATCAATAGGAATCCAGTTATTTCCAACTAATTTATTCCAATCAGCATGAAAAGTAATGTCCTGATGATAAGTATCTTTCATAGGGGTTAGAGAATCAAATGATATGACAGAGATACTATGAATAGTCGGTCTTCTACTTAAAGCGTCGGCTACTACATTTTCTTTACCTGGTTGATATTGAATAAGGGGATGAAAACTCTAAATAAAGGCTGCCCATTTGATATGTCGGTCAGATATTTGGGGTTGACTAAGGAGATGTCTAATGCTTTGTTGGTCAGTCTTAATCATAAACTCAGAACCCATTAAGTAATGTTTCCATTGTCTTAAAGCTTGTACAATAGCTAACAATTATTTATCATATGTGGAATATTTAAGTTCGGATGGTTTCAGTTTACAGCTAGAATAGGCTATGGTATGATTATCTTGCATAAGTACGGCTCCTATTCCAGATCCGCTAGCATCAGTAACTACTAAAAAGAATGATCTATTGAAATCAGGTAGTTGTAATACAGGAGCATGGGTTAATGCATGTTTCAATAAATCAAAAGATTTCTGTTGATTATCAGACCAATGATAAACAATACCTTTCTTTAAAAGTTTAGTCAAAGTAATGAAAAATTTCGCACAAACTTCCTGTAAAAACTAGCAAGACCTAGAAAAGAACGTAACTCATGCACATTTTTGGGTATAGGCCAGTTTAATATTGCTTCTATCTTCTTAGGGTCAACCTTAATACCTTCTGATGACACAATATGACCTAGATATTCAATTTCTGTTTGAAAGAACTCCCTCTTTTCCAGATTAGCATACAATTGATTATCTTTCAACAACTTGAAAACCAAAGACAGATGTTCATAATGCTCTTTCTCATTTTTACTGAATACCAAGATATCATCAAAGAATACTATAACACAATGCTGATATTTCAAAAATATGCAATTCATCATTCTACTAAATGTAGCAGGTGCATTAGTCAATCCAAAAGGCATCACTAAAAATTCATAATGACCAAATTGTGTTCTAAATGCAATCTTAAATATATCAAATTTATCTAATCTCACTTGATGGTAACTAGATTTAAGATCTATTTTACTAAATATGGCAGAACCTTGTAGTTTATCCATAAGATCATCTACCCTAAGAATTGGATATCTATTCTTTACAGTAATCTTATTTAGGGCACGATAATCAATGCACATGCGATAAGTATTCTTCTTCTTCTTTACCAACAAAACATGTGCGCCAAATGGAGAACTATTAGGTCTGATTAATCCTCTGTTTAATAATTCCTCAACTTGATTTTGAATTTCTTTCTGTTCAATCTAGTTATGCCTATATGGTGCTTTACAGGGTGGTTGTGTACCAGGAATTAAATCTATTTTGTGGTCTTCAGGACGTGAAGGAGGTAGTCCAGGTGGTAAATCTTCAGCAAAACAATCTTTAAATTGTGCAAGGAATTGTTTATGCCTAGGGTGCATATGTTTTTCTTTAGCTTGAAGTTCGTTCACCCAAATTAGATAAGATTTATTACTTTTGTGTAATGCACGTTTAGCTTGAATATGAGTAAGTAGTGGAAAATTATTAGATGCGTGCATACCATACAATGTAATGTGTTTTCCTTGAAAATGAATTTTAATTGAATGCGTGGAATAATCTATGTCAGGATTATGCTGATGATGCCAAGGTATACCTAGGATAATATCACTGGACTGTAATGGTACAACTAGAAAATTCCTTCTTTCAGTGTATTCACCAATTTGAATTTCTAAATCATGCACCTCTTGTGTTCCATTATACCTTGTGCCTAAGAATGTTGCTTTAATGCGATAATGCGTAGGAACAGTTTGTAATTTCAATTCTTTCACTAACTTTGCAGAAATAAAATCATGTGTACTACCATCATCATGCAAAATAATCTTTTCTTTTCCATGCACTAAACATTTCATTGTCAACAAAGAATGTGGAGTTGGCATACCTGGTAAAGTATCCGAAGGAGTAGCAATGTCGTCCTCATCTTCCGTAAAGTCAGGCATTTCCTCATGTTCTTCATCTTCGATTGCTCCAAGATAGTTGATATGGGCAGGTGGCTTCTTCGATTGGCAATTGGATGCTAGATGTCCAGGTTGATGGCATTTGTAACACATTATAGGTTGGGCTTTAGATACATTGTTTGCAATGGCAGGAAGTCTAGGAATATTAGGAGTTGGCTGTGAAGATGGCTTAGGGTTTTGATTGGTATTTGATGGCAAAGGAGGTGGTTTTATCCAAGACTTATGGAAAGATGATGAAGGAAATCAACTTTGATTGAATCTTCTAAAATTTGAATTAAATTGCTTAGAACCATAGTTACCATTTGCTTGAAATTGTTGTGGACGCTTGTCTCTTCCTCGAATCTTGTCTTCAGTGTCATGAGCCAAAGAAATTGCATCTTCAAGAGTTGCAGGCTTAAACATATTGACTTTAGCGTAGTAATGCCCAAGTAATCCAGACATAAACTTGAGCTTGTGAGTCGCGTCAGGTACGTCTTCAAGCATGCGTAGTTGGAATAAAGCATTCCAAAAGCGTTCGGTGTACTAGGAAATAGGCTCACGATCTCTTTGCTGAAGAAGGTCCCATTGCTTTATGGTTTTTCATGGAATTGTGGAGGAAGGAAATTCTGCACAAACTTCTTTTTGAAACTCTCCCAGGTAGTGGGACAATCTATGCTCTTACGAACCACGGTCCACCAAAGAGATGCTTTATCCACTAAATGATTAGTGACACACTTGATTTTATCTTTTTTAGCGTATGTCTCTTCATGAAAGTAATCATCAAACTGACTGATGAATGCAAGAACAGTCTTTCCATCTCGAGTTCCATTGAAAGTACGGAATTTGAAATTTCTTTTACTTATCTTTGTTTCTTTGCGGATGGATTGAGCTTCGAGAGTCGCATCAATGGTTCGTTGGATAAGATCTTCGGGTTGTGGTCCATCTTTGTCGATAGTCGATCGTTGTAAATTGGCCAATTGAACTTGCAAGGCTTGCCGGGCTCTTTGACTGCATCATAATTAAATCCAACTTTTGTTCCATCGTAGGTTCAGGAAGATCGCCTTCAGCCATTAAATCATCCATATTTTGTTCTGTCATCCTGTAAAAATTCAAAAGACCTGACACTCTCAAAATCCAATTAGTGGGATGAGCGTAGCTCAAAGTCGGGTGTACAAGGCTTATAAATTTTTGTTTGGCTTTCATGGTCTTCGACTTTTACGGTTGTGGGATTTAAAGTCTTTGTAAAATCTGTGTATGACCTTCTACGTGTGCTGAAACTGGTTCAGCAAGTCTGCTTATGCGAACAGAGTCTTCCAGGGAACAACTTTGCAGTTCAGTGCTTCTGCGCAGGAACAGTCCTTATGGGAGTTTTTGGCATAAGTTAGTTTTGACTTCTGGGAACTTGTTAGACCTTCGTGACTTGCAGAGTAACAAAACTTGGAGGATTTAAGTGATTGAAGCTTGTAAAGCTTATATGACTTAAGCTTTTGAGTAAGATGAAAACTGACAACGGATTTTAGGGGGGGCCGATTTTTCCGCCGCGAATCAGTTCATTACATGCCGAATTACTAAAACGTCGAATTTGTGGCTTAAAGCTCTTAAGTAAGATTTTTAAGCTTACTTAAGCTTAAGCTTCGATGATTATGGGAGCTTATATGTTTTGTCTGAGAAAAAACGACTTAAACAGGGAGATATTGACGTGGTCCTCCGCTTCCCCAAGCCGGTCCTTCGCGATCAGAGGCTGTAGACAGAGGTTCTTGACCGCCAGGAATCCACCTGTATCAACCATTCGCGATGAAACTGACTGTTGAGCTTGATCGTTCCAAGAGCTCCGCCTTCACACAAGATGGGTAGCGATTGGAAGCTCTCGATCTCAACTTCGCTCTGATACCACTGGTGCACAGATCGGATACTGTATGCTCGCGTAATGAGCACCGAAAGGTCCCCAAGAACAAAAGAACTCTACTTTTTGCATAAAACTCAAGGTTGAAAGCATGCACGACATGAACAAAAGACCAATTGGGTGCAATCTCCCCCCATGCCCTTGTGTGAGCGCTCCACAAAGCATGTATTTTATATATTAATCATCTTCAAGCTCAAATAATAGCCCAAATTACAAAATAGCATGCTTTTGGCTTTTGAGTTTGCTTTAGCACAAAATAGAAATAAAGCTAATGGGCGGGCGCCCAAAGAGTCAGGCATACCTAATACAATGGCCAAATACAAATATCATAATCGTGTACCCATGCGTATACAAAATAATAAATAAATATCCAATGCCTTAATAAATAGGCGCGACAAAATATAGGTGCCATGCCTAAGGTATGCGCCCATCAAAATATAAGTGATAACTCGAATACATGCTATCCTCCAATGCTTTCCTCCGCCACTGCTGCTATCTCTACACATCAACTGAAGCATTCACAATCGTTAGTAAAATAATACAATTAAACCGACAAAAGTGAATACCTAGCAATCTTCAGCTACATAAATAAATCAACTGGTTAGAAATCAATCCTAACCTTAATTTATCATGAGTGCGCACTCTAAACTCATAAACGTTTATTAATTTAATATGTATTTTGCGGAATCACCCGCTATGGAATCGCCCATGTACACACTAAATTAATGAAACGCCCGAAAAGGATAGGCATCCCCATCAACTTCTCGCACAAAGAACCCACTTTGTGTATGAGCCCCGGTCAACAAAGTTTACGGAATCCACCATGGCACGAAATCCACTGTGAAATATGCCTCCTGGCATCAATCCACATATTGTAAATAATGGATCAATTTTTATGCGTAAGGTGGAGCTCGATGGATTCACAACAAGAAAGCACTTCCATGGAGGAGTTTCAACAGTTTGTGTCTCAAATGACCCAGGATGCAATATAAAGTAATGACTTTATGTACTTTTCAAGCCAAAGTGTGGGTATTCTAAGCCACATTCCAAGCCATAGTGTCGGTGGCGGTATTCCTGTAAATGTGTTTCCAAACCACCCTCCTTTGATCAATCCTCATCCTCCTCAATTCACACCGTTCCAACGACCAAGATAGTTAGGTATAGAGAGACCCACAACAATACACAATAATATAAATTTTCGTCCAATTCCACACAGTCCTCAATATGGTCCCTTAGTACCACCACAACAAGAACCGTAAGCAATAAGTTCTTGTGATAAAAGCAGGTTACGAGTTAGTAGGAGTACATTTGAATATCTCATCGTGACGTTAGCACCACAAATGCGATGCAAGGACACAAACTATGGAATAGCAATACTCATCAAGAAGCGGGTCTGGTGTGGCTCTTGCATCGCCTGGTGAGCGGCTTAAATTTGGAACTTATGGAGCCGATTTATATGGAGTCTCAACTTCATTTACACAATTGACTGTTCTGGACTTTTGCGATGCACTAGCCGCATCTAGATTGCATGGTATGTACATAAAGTGGCCAACATCACAACAAATGCAAAATTATGCAGATGCATTTTAGGCCCTTTGAGGTAAATCGTATGTTATCAATGCAGCAATGGTAGTCATATACCCATCATTGCCCCACGGGAAAACCACGTAGATTATTTTAATAGGAAGGGCTTCCACTTAATTATTCTATAGATCTGTGTGGTAGCCAATTGTGTTGTTAGGGACTATGACGTTGGTTGGGTAGGTTCAATGCACGATTAGAATGTTTTTCAATGTTCACATTTAGGAAAATGCACAAATGAAGCTTTGGGACAATATTGTCTACTAGACGATTGTGCTTATCCTACACGCTTTTGGATGCTTCCTCCTTTCAAGGGTAGTAAGGATGGACTATCTCCGGAATGTTATTATTGGAATTACATACAATCAAGTACTCATATGCCAGTTGAAAGAGCATTTGATATCCTTAAAGTGCGATTTCGTATATTGTTGAAGAGATGTGACATGTTTTTACAAAATGTCCCAAAGATGGTGGCAGCATGCCTTATTCTACATAATATATGCATTGTGCATAGACATAGTTTTGATGATGCATGGATACGTGAAGTGACAACGGAACTTGAGAGAGAAAGTAATACACCTCGTCAAGACATCAAAATAGTTTGAGGAATGGATAAGCAGAGATTGCTACACTAACAAACACAGGTACCACAAAAGCAATTCAAAGAGCTCAATCAGTGGAGCCAACACTGGGGGCAAGGCATCTTGGGGGAGCATCTTGAAGAGACAATGTTGCTCAAGGCATGTTTCAAGAGAGGGAGAACACAAATGTGAGAATAGTCTTTGGTAATTCTGACTCTACGGAGGAGATCGACGATGAAGACAATGGTGAGTAAACTTTTGTAGCATCTACATTGCAGGTGGAAAGGTGGAAAGAGGGGTGGTGTGCTAATAAAATTTCCCTCTTTCCACCTTTCTGTAGAGAGCTGGGTAAAGCCATGCCTCAACAACATGGTGAAGGGGTTCAACTCCCCTGCTCACTTTTTCATTACTAATTTGTGTTAGTTTTACTAGGCACTCCGCACCTAGACTCAGCCCCGGCGCTTTGCGCCGGGGTCGACGCTACGCGCCAGCTTTCTCCCGGTGCTTCGTGCCGAGATGTGAAGCACAAATGTTTTAATTTGTTCACACATTCTTCCACTTAGTAATGAATCAAGTAGTCTTGCAATTTTTAAACTTCATTATAAAATCTAATAATTCAATACAATAACATTGATTATCTCAACCGTAATAATTGGAAAACATAACTGAAGCAAAAGTGATTTTTAAATATCACTGAAAGAATTCAAACTATAACAATAGGTAAATGGAAAAGAAAGTATAAAATGTTTTCAAAAAGATAGTTGTACTGTAGAAAATCAACTATAAAAAAGAAAGCTTTCTCTTCTTAGATGAATTATCAACCGTGGATCTAGCACGGGGAACATGTGTGGGCGAAGCTGTGACATGCCCCGCCCCAGATTGTGCTGCAACATCTAAAAACGAAAAAAAAACTTTAGAAATAAGGATATTAAATTTATAAACCAAAACATTAATTAATGAAAATAGTAAGTATTACCTGGGGACGTGATATGATTGGCTCTAACATTAGTAGAGCAGTCGGCGGAATTTGGATGAAACTTATGCAAAGTTACAAAACATGATAAATCTTTAAACTCCCATTTACTCTAGTCATTCGGTATGTGTCTAGTATGGGACCGAGATATGAAGTACTCAACATCTGTTTGTCTAACATAGTAGCATTGGAGTGTTTCCATTAGTAAATCCATCATTGGGTAATCTTTCGATTACCCTAGCCAAAGTTCTCTGGATAATAGCATCCGTAGCAATAGTTTGCAATGCTTCTTGAAGTCTCATTTGATAAGGAGAGGCACGATAATATTCAAATACTGTTTGGGCCATCTATCAATAAAATTTAGAAAGCGTAAAAATTAGTAATATTGATCAAATTTTTAAAAAAGGAAAAAAAATGACTTTACAATATTGAAATTAGAAGACCAATTTAGAAGAGAAAAAGAGTTTGTAATGCATATTGTATAAAATAACTTTATACATGATAATTTCTCAAAACTTACTTTTGTATAAATGCAAACAAAATTTCATAGAAAATAAGTCAAACATGGTTCTATTCAAGGAATATAATATTTCAAAAGAGCATGAGAGATTAAAACATTTCACTTTTTGTTAAAGAAAAAAAGTTGAACTTACTTTTCTTTGAAATTTTCTTTGAAAACCTTAATACTTAAAAAGAACAGGAGACAGTAAAATAGTTCATTTCCTGAAAATATATGATTAAAAAAGAATAAATAAACTTTGATGATATTGCACCAAAAATTTTATGCAAATATAATATGATAGAAAGATCAAATAACTTTTTATGGTAGAAATAATTTAACAACAATGTTCTCATATAGTAAAACAAACATACGTCTAACTTCACATAAAATCATGAATATCTATCCATACATGAGAGATATGATTAAAACATTAAAGTATTAAATCAGAGAAAATAAGTCAAACTTGCTTTTCATCGACGAAGAACTCACTACTGAAAAAGAGCATAAGAAAGTACAACACTACATTTTATAGATATGTGAACAAAGAAGAAAAAAAAGCTTTGATTGTATTGAAATAAAAACATTATGCAAATATAATATGAGAGAACAAGCATTACACTTTTGAAAAAATAGAGGTTACAATACTTTCTGTAAAACTTCATTATATACAATATTGATGGTACCATTTACCATGTCCTCTTTCTCATTAATCAAGACTTTCAATCTGTCCGGAGACTTTACTCTGGAGAAAGCAACATAGAGTTGACCATGAGTAAAGACTGGGGTTTTTAGATATATTCCCAAACATGATAACGTTTGGCCTTGAGATTTGTTGATTGTCATTGCAAACGCCAAACGGACTGGGAATTGCAAGCGTTTCATTGAGAAAGGAAGTTCCAGTGTAGTTGGGATGAAAGTTATCCTCGGGATAAAAACTCTGTCACCAATATTGGTCCCCATAATTATCTCTGCATCAATGACCTGTTATTGAAAGCCTTGCATATCAGCCTAGTACCATTGCATAAACCTTTAGAAGGATTCAAGTTCCTGAGCAATATTATTGGACCATTTACTTTGAGCAGCAAGATATGAGGAGGAATACCTCCACCGAGGTCAAGGGAATTTAGATATTCCACAAAATAGAGGAATGAGTTCTCCTCGGTTCTATCCACAGAATCAGCAATGTAGTATTGTTTAACCTCTCCCAGCATCAACTGCAATGCATGATTATTTATCATTTCCACATCATTGTTTCGAGGTGCAAGAATGGCACGTCCACTAAAGAATGTTTTGTAATCAATTACACAATTCATTTCACAATAGACAAAATTGATCAAGTCTTGCATAGATCCTCCCTTTAACAACAATGCAGGTGGAATTTGCAATATATTATTAGTATGTATCAAATCTTTTCCATCTCCAATGTCTTGCAACCATGCAACAAACTAACCCTGATCTGATGCGACCCGCATATTTTGTGTAAGTTTCAAAACATTGAAATATTGCCACAAATTGGAACAACATATAGCAGCACCGACAATATCCTCACAGGTACCCTTTGGTACAACATGCAATATTTGCCTAAAATCTCCACCTAGTAGAATAACTTTACCACCAAATGGCATATCACACTGCATTATATCCTTTAAAGTTCTGTCCAGTGCCTCAAAGGTATTACGATGCAACATAGGAGCTTCATCCCACAAAATAAGACTTGCCTCTTTTAACAGTGCTGCAAGATGACTTTGAACAGGTATATTGCATGTAGAATTATTATCTGCCTGCAATGGAATTTTGAACTTTGAATGGGCAGTACGACCATGTGGCAAAAGCAATGCAGCAATACCAGAGGATGCTGTAGCTATTGCAATGCGACCTTGACTGCGAAGCTTTGCAAGCAAACATTTGTATAGGAATGTTTTTCTAGAACCGCCTAGGCCATCTAAGAAAAATGGTTTACCCAAACCACTATCAATAGCATTCATTATTGCCATAAAACAATTTCTTTGTCCATCATTCAACAAAGCTTGCATTGTTAAGAAGGTATTCTCTTGTTCTACCTTATCATATAGTTGTTCATCAAGGATCAAAGGATTTGTATACTCTTGCATTGTCACCTCAGGCAATCCATGATACTCTGCCAAATTGCGACCATGTTGATCTAAAAGTTTTTGAATATGCATCAATGCATGATTATTGGCCTCATCTTGCATATCAACATTTCGCCTATTTTGCAAGGAGAGTCGATGTTTTATATCCTCTGTTTAGCGGACATAAGAACTCTTCCCATAGAGCCCCAGGTCGGGCAGGCGAACAAAATACCAAGATGGATGCAAACAAATTTCTTAATTGAGCACCGGTTTGCATCAATGCAGCTTCACGCAAACACATTTGCCATTCATCATCTGTTTCCAACATTCCTTTTGCAATGCAAGCCTCCTTAAAAGTTGAATATACCACATTATCAACCATAGGCAATGCCTCAAAGGATGTGCACCCCTTGCATACAATGAGTAGTAGCCGCAAATAGTATTTTTCTCCACACATAGGTGAAACAAAGTATATTCGACCACATGTGTTTCCTTGCTTTCTCTTTGTCCACATTTTTTTGCGTGCATTCCAAACCCACAACATTGGAAAGTCTTGATAGAGAACTGTGTTAGCATCAGGGTGCAAATGATTGCATGTAAACTATTCTGTGAGAGTTGTTTTTTGAGCATTTTCATTTTGCACCACATCACGTATGTTATTAGAGTCACGAAAGGAAACAGTATTCTCTCCAGGTAAATGTATTTGCAATCGTTGAATATCGGGTTTCCCATCATGAAGTTTGAATTCAAATATTCGCCAACATGCTTCAGAAGCTGAAATATATCATGCATCTAAGTACCTCTCAATCTCATCAATATTTTGTGCATCAATATTTTTTGTGTCAATATCATTGGATCTGAAACCACGCGTACTTGTAAACCGAATGGTTGCTCGATCATGGCCCTTATATACATATTTATACAAATATTTGACAGTTGCAATTGTCGAGCAAACCTCAACATTTATGTGAGCACTATACTTGGAACTCAAATAAGGACTATAAGGCACTATCCATCGGTTATCCAAGAGGTTACCATTAGCATTATGAGTTCTTCCATCCTCTCGACGTTTGTATAAAGGATAACCAGATTTATCAACTGTAGTTGTATGTATAAACTTTTTTGGATAATCCTTTATACGCTTTCCGTCCACCATGCAAGCACTTTTTGGATTGAACTCACCATACGGACCATGTATGTTACATTTAGTAATAATTCGATACAAATCCGAGAACCTTTCCTTATCAGGTAGCTCAACGCACACCAGTCTATCATAATGACGTGCTTCTAGTGGCTTAAAGCCTGGTTCTAATATCAAGAGCCTATGTGAATGAGGCAAGCCTCTCTTTTGGAATTCTATGACGGACACATATCCACCAACTTTACCAAACAACTCCTTTTTCACTATCGACTGCATCATGTCCTTATATTTCAAATGAAAAACTCTAGCAGTTAAATCTGGTCGATCATGTACAGTTTGACCAGGCAACAAAGCATCTGTAATTTCAGACCACTTAGGATTTCATGTCATGGTGATAAACAAATCAGGTTTACCTTTGCTACACACAATTGCCATAGCATCTTGATATAATTGGTACATGAATCTTGGTCCACCTGTAAAGCTAGATGGCAATACTATTCTCCTGCCCACACCAATCCCAGCGATATTAGTATCAACTACATCTGAACCATTGACCATATCACCCAATCCCCTATACATTTCAACTCGCAATGTTGCTTGATTACGACGACACCAAGCCAATCTACATTGTTCAATGCTACAATAAGCATCGACAATGTATTGTTGTAGCAAGCGACCACCACGCAAAAGACATGCATTAGTATCATCTCGAATCTGAAGTCGAAAAGCGTAATACTGCATTTGAGTGACACAATCTTTATTTGCAAGATTATTGGCATTAATATGAGCATCCATAAATGCATATGTAACTTTAGTATGCCATCCATCCTCTCCATTTGGAAAAAGAAGAACATATAACAGTGGCATATATGCCTTGTGTAAGTTAGAAATATAAATCAAATGGCCTTGTCATGTGCGAACTTGAATACTATGATGATCAAGTGTATCATCATCAGCTTGTTCAGGCATGATCGCAGCAACCTCACTTGCAGTGGGAACTAAATATCGTCTAGAGGTGGATCGATTTTGAAAAATGGACATTCTTATATCTACTGATGGATTGCGTTGCAAGCTTGCACCAACTGCTATAAAGGCCTGTGCGTAAGCATTGTGATCATGCATCATTTGTTGAAGCTCTTGTAGTAAGTCTGGCAAAAGCCCAGGTAAAACCCCCATGCGATTCAATAACTCATGATCAGTGTCATAAATATAAAGTTGTGCAAACTTTGGTATTTGTTGTCCATCCTCATAGCTTGGCAATAGGGAACCCATCCGGTGATATATTGATCCATGAACTCAAAAAGTATAACCATTTCCATTTTGAGGCAAAAGCTCATCAATTTTTGCACCCATTGAAACAAAAGCTAATGCACTATTATAAGTACGTATATTTTTTTTGAACTCTCTGCTTTGTGGATGTGTACCATCAAGCAAATTACATAGAGGTTGTGGTGGTTGCTATAGAGGTGGCAAAATTACTTTCCCTTCTCTACAGCAATGCTTTCCAATCGAAGTTGTACGCATTGTTTTAGTTTCATTGTGCCACAACTTAGCCATGCAATGGTGACAAACCTTGCAAAGGGTACCAATTGCATGCAAATTTGGTTTTTGGAATAGCAAAATTGTTACTGATGGATGAATATCCAAATTAGGTGGCATGTCATGGAGAATTGAACAAAATCCACCATTTTGAGGTAGAAATATAGGAGCTTGAATATTGTATTGGTCATGTAGCATCTCAGTACTTGCATCTACATTATGGATAGCTTAATTCTCTTCTTGAATAAGGCGAGGCAATTGAACATCTAAGGACAGTAATGGTGCACCATGCATTTGAGCACTTATATCAATTGTATTTGTTGTAGTGTGATGCAATTGTTGTAATTGCGTTCTTGCTCTTGCCCTGTGTCTAGGTTCAGCTCTAGTAGCATCAAGCATTTGCCTACAATTTCTTAATCCACCATCTGGATTATTTGTGTTTCCATTTCTTTGTGGACTTGTGCTACGTACCCCCACTCCGAAGGGTAGCAATTCATGGTTATCCAACATCTCAACATCTATATTGTGGATAGTTGCATTGTCTCCTTGACGAATAGGAGGTGGTTGAACTTCCAACGGCAACAATGGTGCAACTGGCATTTGGTCACTTGTAGCTTGGATGCCATTATATCTATCTCTATCTATGGTAGCATGATGTAATTGTTGCAATTCTGTTCTAATTATTGCCATGTGCATACGTTCAGCTCTCGTAACATTAAGCATTTGCCTATGCACACTCAAGCCACCATTAGGATTGTATTGTCGAGTTGCGGTAGACATCTGAACCTCAAAGGATACCAAATCATGAGCAGTAGAGCAAGATGCAGCGCGAAATTGATTGGTTTGACATAGTTGATTTGGGATGCCGACATCCATATAGTTTCCATTTGCATGATGTTGTTCATACATATCTCTTGCATGGTCACGAACATGTAATTCAGTCCTAACTCTTGCAACATGCCTACGTTTATGTCTAGTAATTTTGAGCATTTCTCTACATGCACGTAATACACGATCTCTAGGCACAGAATGTGTTGGAAGTACTATTGTCGAGAAAAACCTGAGATAAAAAGAAAAATGTACTTTGATATTAGTAATTGCATACTTTTATGTCCAAGGCGTACTAAAATTTCTTCCTATCTCTTAGGGAAGACTTTAGCAAAGATATACCTCAAGATAAATTTGTTCTAAACACTATTTCAATATAAATTTGAAGATTATAACATCACATAAGCAACAATATAATCTTACATGTGCAAGAATATAAATTGAAAGAGCATATTATGTCATTATCATGGGGCATACAAAAGTCCAAATGACATGAAAATTCTCAAACCCAACAATAGAATGACATATCTATTGGAGGATCCGACAAAAAGTTATTGAAATCCTTAGATATGCTAAGAGAACTATGCATTGGATGATGAACTCATGCGACGATTCAATAGGTTCAACATTGCAGAGAACCTATTGAGGCAAACTTTTAGAGATGTGACATGCACATCGAGGTAAATGCTCTCAGGTGCAAGCACGCTTGCATTCTTTTGAGCCAGTAATTCACACACTCCATCCTCTATACGATTATTGCTCTTAGCAAGGTCTCGCAACTTTTCTACATGGTCTTCCAAAGCACACCCTGGCCAATGCTTGCGAACCAACTCATAGATTTCTCCTATATAGCCCTTTATTTCATCTATCTCGTCTTGCAACATTATCCCATCAGCCAAGCCTCCTTCATATTTTTCTGCCAGGATTTTTTCGATTCTTTGAAGGCGACCACCAAAGTTTTGACAGAAGGAGTTCGAAGCTCTTTGACGTTTGTTCAAACTCTTGATTTGCTTCTCAATTGCATCTAACCGATGCAGGATCTTTAGGGATACAACGGAAGTGTTGTGTCCTTTGACACGTTTGAGGGCACGCCGTACTGACTTCCTCCTAGCCATGTCTTTGGCTTTACGCACATTCATTCATGCATTGGGAGTACACAAAACAATGTCTGGTACATGGACATTGTTTCTTGCATCAGATGTTTCAGCATGCTCCATACTGCCCTGGTTACACAAAGTATTGAGAGAGAGAGAGAGAGAGAGAGAGAGAGAGAGAGAGAGAGAGAGAGAGAGAGAGAGAGAGAGAGAGAGAGAGAGAGAGAGAGAGAGAGAGAACATATTTAAAAAGTAATTGAATACTTTCATGATGTAGGCGCACCAAATTATTACAATATTTATACATACATGAGAGAGACACAATGAGACTATGTTGAGAAAATATTTGACACATCTTTTTCTCCACATCAAAGCATGAATATCCATACACACATGAGGGACATCATAAAAGCATTAAACTATTAAAGTATTCAAGCATTGATTACAACTTAAATGAATAAAATATTAATTAAAATATTATTAGCACATATATACATATGAATACATACTATTAACACAAACATAATAATGTTATCACACATTTTTTATACTAAAACACATACACACATTAATTACTCAAACACTTAAAACACGTAATACACCTTAACAATGTAATGACACACATAACACATTAATTAATAACACGCATAAACACATTAAGAAATAATATTAACACACTTTCATATCAAAAGTCTTTAATGTAGCACAAATTTTTAGTTATGAAATATGCATTTGCTATTTTGAACTTTGACCTATTTAAGAAAGTTATAGAAATGGCTACCATTACACAAAAGGACTCACCTAGAAAATGAGACCTAGAGCTATACTTTATAGTTTGTAAGCTATCAAATATAGCTTTTAGAAGGAACCTAAAGAATATGACCTAGAGCCATGCATTGAATATGTGAGAAATCCTATGTGGACTTTCTAGAATAGCTTCAAATTGTGGGACTCTTCTTTCCAAAGATATTTTATTGAGCCTACTAAACTTTGAAATGCAAAGAGGAAAGGTGCTCAGGAAAATGAGCATCATAATGAATGGATGGAAATGTTATTAAAGGATGAATGGCTTAACTTTCTTGATCAAGTCGTGTGTATAATGCATCATAAGAGTAATCAATCAAATGTGTGAGAGAGAGAGAGAGACAGAGCGCGCGCAGCGGCCTTCGTCTGTGTGTATAATGCATGGGGGATAGAAGATTGCATTGATCCTCCCTTGGTGCCATAGCTATTATGCCGCATCATGTAGCAATAGTGTGGGATCGCTAAGAGCCTAGGCCGTCCAAGAAAGATCATAATTGACATAGACCCTGGGATCGGTGTGTTGTTTGAATTCTGATTTCTTTGTCACAGTTTTGATATTGCTTGAGGATAATGAGATACTTGCAGTAGTCTCGCAGATGATTCACGCAGACGATACTCGCAGCAGTCGCACAGTCGCAGCAGTCGCACAACAGCAGCTCTTTATATAGAGCTGGCTGCTGCGTTGCGAGTATCGTCTGCGATTGTGCCCGAAGATCGCGAGTATCCGCACGCAGCTCGAGGCAGCCCCACGCAGCTTGAGCCTCGCCACGCCAGCCGAGGAGATGGATTCGCAGGAGAGGGGGTGGCGGGCGCTTCGACCCGCGAATCGCGGGCGGGCGAGGGGTGCCGGACACATGGCACCCCCGTGGAAAGTGAAGGGGGGGGTCGGGGGCTGCCACGTGGCAGCAGCCCCCGACCTCCCCTTAATATATAGTAAGGATTAGTCATTTAAAAAAAAACTTGTAACATCAATTTGTGATACTTATAGCCAATGATTGTGTAAATCGTGAATTGCAATAATAATCGTAAGTGCCAGTAAAGATTAACATGGATTAGTATGTCAGTAATATGTGTTAGTTTTATGAATTGTATCCCCTTTTCCGTGTCAAAATAGCATGAACTTGTGTTATCTAGCATCAACAATTGTGTTTAATCAGGTATTCAAGTAATAATAATTATATCAATAATGATCAACATCCATAGTATCTCTTCATTCACATGTGATCTGGGGATAATTTTGGAAGTGTCCAGTGCATAGGTGGTGGCCGATGTGTAAATGGTTGAGGGCAGAAGATGGACGGATAGTTATTGGTCAAGAGAAGTGTCTGTCGCGTAGTGTGTAAGAAGTTGGCGAACAAGTGACCACCCAAGTCAATTTCTCATGTGCCCACCAACTAGGTGCAGATTAATGGGGGTGTGTAACCGGCCTCACAAGCCAATGGGATTGTAAAGGGTTGCATTGGTAGTAACGTGGGCGCTTATTATTGGGCGAGGGATTGGGCCTTAGGGTTAGCTCTTCCTGAAGATCGATCGCGCATAACCTAACATTCATTTGCCCTTGCCCTATCGCGAGCTGTGCCAGCACTCATCCGCGAGCAGCCATGACGGTCAAGCGTCGAAATGGAGGTCGCAACAAGCACGGCAGAGGCCATACCAATCCCATCAGGTGCTCCAACTGCGGCCGCTGCTGCCCCAAGGACAAGGCCGTGAAGCGCTTCCTTGTCAGGAACATCGTCGAGCAAGCCGCAGTTCGAGATGTCCAGGAGGCGTGCGTCTACGATGGCTATACCCTCCCAAAGCTGTATGCCAAGATGCAGTACTGTGTCTCGTGTGCCATCCACTCTCATGTCGTGCGAGTGCGGTCTCGTACTGCTCGGAGAGTCAGGGAGCCTCCGCTGCGGTTCAGGCGAAAGGAGGACATGAAGCCCCAGAACCCTCGTGGGAATGTTCCTGCTGCTGGGAAGTAAGTGGCTAGGCAGCATCTGCAAATTTTGATAGGAGTGGCGTGTGACTGCCTCATGCTTTGGCATTGGTTGAGGCTTTTCTTGCTTGTAAGGACGCATTTTGCTCCAATGGGGCTGCTCAAATGTTTCTGTGTTCTTGATACTCCTGCTTCACAGGAATTGCACAAGTCTTTTTTGTATGTGGGAATCAGTGTTGCGATTCCTTTGCCTGCCTTTTGTTTTAACATGGCTAAAAGGTTTTACTGGATGTTTGCCCTAAAGGCAAAACAGAAAACCCTAAGAACAAATGCTGATATTCTGGTAGATATGACTTGGCGGGGCTGGAGATAGATCTACTCCAGAAGTATGCACAGAATTCCCTGTCTCCACACAGCATTTCGTGATGGTATTATCAAAGCTTGATTCACATTATTTGAATTTTGGGCATTCATCGCCCTTTGGGAAGTTATATCTTATTGTTTTTGCACCGCTAATCCTTGTGAGTGATTGCCCAAATACACCACTGGCCCAAGCAAGGATATATAGGAGAGGTCATAGTCATGGTGAAGCAATTGTCGATGGTCAAAGATGTAGCTATGAGGTCAGTTGAGATTCTCGTCCCATTGTTAATGCACTCCTTGCTACCTGCATGTGGTAAATAGCTTGAATGCCATCTTGAGCTTGATTTTACGGGAAATCTATCGTAGAAATCAGTTACAGAGTAGGGCTATCCAATTAGCTAATTTGTCTATGATTAGCAATGCGCCCAATAGATCTTGAAAGAGAGAAATTATGCATTCATGTCATTCGGTGCTCCAACAATTGACACTTTCAATGCACTCAAGTTCAATACTCAGGCATTTGGTCTGTACAAATTTTGGGCCTCAAGGCTGCCAATCGTGTGCTATTCTTCATGAAATTATGGTTTGATGCCAAATTGTTTAGATGTGTTCTCATTTTGTTGTATAGAGGTTTTAGAATTAGAGTTGGAGGAATGACAGCCCAAAATTTGGTGGTTTCTTTCCAAAAATTCTTTTCATTTTTTAATAGTTATTTGTTCTAATAATAAGCCTCTTGACATGTGTAAAATAAACAAGGACTACTTTGCTGCAATAAAATGGCAAATAATGGAGGCAATTTTCCATGCACTAGTTGTCTAGGTTCAATTGATTAAATTGAAGAATGTGTGTTGGTCTCCTTTTGCCAATTTTCCATGCACTAGTTGTATAGGTTTTATTGATTAAATTGAATAATGTGAATATACTTGAGTTTGTTTAACTATATGGAGAAATCATGCCTTTCTAAATAAAGCATACTTAGGTTTATAAGTTTCTTTGTGTGACTTTTAGCAATACCATTGAGTAAGTTGTTTATATGCTTGATTGGTCTATTTCTTGCATACCTTTCTAAATAAAGCGTACTTAGGTTTATAGGTTCCTTTGCATAACTTTTAGCAATACCCTTGAGTAAATTATTTGTGGTTGTAATGGTCTATTTCTTGCATGCCTTTTTAAATAAAGTATACTTAGGCTTATAGGTTCCTTTGTGTAACTATTTGCAATATCATTGAGTAAATTGTTCATGCTTGAACGGTTTGTTTCTTGCAAGATCCATTTGTGCATTAGTAATAGGGCTATCCTTTCAAATAGATTCGTGTGAAGGAAAGTGAATAATCTTGTGTTTCTCAAAACATCGAACGTTACTATATGATAACCAACATCTTGTGAACATGACAACTGTGTATTTTGATAAGGGTAATCACCATCTCTTTGAACTTAACAATTGTGCACTAGTGTTATTTCATTACTGCCTTTGTGATTATAACTTAAATGTTGTTTCTCTTATTGGAAAAAGAAAAGCAAAAGCAAAGATTGGATGGATTTAGATACCAAGGAAGTTGTCAATCTAGTCAATGCATGAGGAATGGAAACCCCTGCTTATTTTGGCACGACATGATAAAAAAATAACGTAGAAAAAAGTATCGAAGACAATCAAAAGTGAGTAGAAGGCAACAAGTATTCAAGCTAGTAACTAAGATCGATCAACCTCAAACAAGGTAGATAACTTGATTTGCTCCAATATAGTTCAGAAGATTTAAAATAATAATTTATCACTTAAATCTTGGACAGTTGGTATCAAATTGGCTTTTTTTTCAATTTGTATTGCTCCATTTCAAAGTGCTATGAGATATAGGTTAATCTCTCTTTCAATTACAATACAATGGGATCTCACAAAGGACTAGTAGCATCAAATATCAATTTTCTCCTTGATTTGGCTACAACAAATTGATCCAAGAACACTTGCATGCATGATGGTTTGAATGGAGATGAGCATTCACATTCAAGTTAGTTGTGAATTCCTTAATTGCAATTGTTACTTTGATAATCGAGGCTCCACTTAATGGACATGGTTCTTGAGGTGGTTGAGAAATTGAAATTAGGGTTTTGATAGCATACACATTGCTTGAAACACAATCCTCATGAGTTGTCGCGAAGAAAGAATATCATAATTAGCAGTCCAAGTGTGCTCCAAATGCAAAAGGCCAACAAGGTGGTCTATTGCAGAGCAAAATGTAGTACCTAGAGGAAACATGGTCAGAACAGTAAATACAAGGTCACAGAAACCAACCTTTCTTCTCGAAAAGGGTGGTGATTTTGTGATCCAAGCACTTAGTTATGGCAATTAGCAAATGAACATAACTTAAATTGCACAAATTACCTTAATAATCTTCGACATTGGACACCCTATTGGCCCCAACATAGCCACCCCTTTCGGTATTTCTTTAACTTGATTGCTAATGAAATGATTACAAGCTGAGATTCACAATCTTCTTTGTTGTTCCAAAATCCCCTTTGCTATAGCAACAATCATCAATCAATTTGGGCCAATTGCCCATTGGCCAACATTGTGCCATAAACTGACTTGCACTTTACATGTGTCAAATGTAGTCTTAGAGCAATGGTAAAAACTATACCTATCTATATACTAACTATTGGAACTAGTATACTAAATAGTGATCTCATGATACACATATTATGAGTAAGCAGTGCCTTGAATGAAATTGAGTACATTCGAGATCCACTACATATACAAGCTATTGGCATTGGAGGAGTGAAAGTGTTACCTCCCATTCATTAGGAAGAAATGAACTCTCTTTTAGGCCTTTTAGCCCCCCTCTCTCCTTAAAATAAGAAAAGGTGGAGGAAAGAATAGTAAAATAATCCTCCTCTCTCCACTTTTGGAATCTGGTTTTGCCTTTTTAATATTATCCATAAAGGATTTGGTCATATTTTGTTCTCTCTTATCATTCAAGATCCCTCTTTCGACCAAATTTTATGTTCAACTAGAAGTTAGTTAAAGTGTATGGTGCTTGGTTTTCAATGCAAAATGATGATAGATGTGGCATAATTCATTTTTAAATAGCAAACAAGAAAAACAAGATTTCAGGAGTTCCTTTTATGATTTCATGGGGGTTTTTTGCATTCTAGCTCTTAGTCAAGAAATAAACATGTTGGTCCCTTTTCTCATTTTTGGAGTTAAAGTTGAATTTTCTAAAATTCGAGAATACTTGCTTATTGGCACGTTAGGTGACCAACATGGAGGATATGCCGATCATTCTATAGCTAGAGTACACCCACGTAATCTACTCTTGGTTATGGCACATTCATTGTGCCATCTCATCTATCCTTAGCAAGTTCACACTTAGTGACTGCAATGTATGCATGTTCTAGTACTTTCATATTAGTATTTTATCATGTTGTAGACTACATTCTTTTGTGTGAAAGAAGAAGAAGAAGATTTCATCCCTACTTTGTATGCTCAAGTTTCCATTGTGTTTGTGTACTTTTGATTGCTTTATCTCTCTTTCCTCTAGTGGTCTATTTACATATTATCAGAGTAGTCCCATGGTCATGTAGATCTCAATTGAAGGGCAAATGAAAGTGACAGAGTGTGAAAATAAGCAAGCAAGCAATGAGTAAAAAGCTATTCCATCTTGTTTGATTTGCCTTGGAATATAGCGCTAGGAGGCTCTTGAGGCTAGCAGGGCTCCAATCTTTGATTGTAGTGAAACTTTGTGAGCTCAAAGATGAAATATACCCAACCCTAATTCAACTTAGGGAGGGTAGTTTGGTAGTCGTCTAGGGACCAATCCTAGTCAACACCATCTATGCTAACCTTGAGTGTGCAAACTTAAATATCTAGGTGTTCCCTAAGCCTACCTTGTATGCAAGGCATCTAGCCTCATCCCACAAGGACTGATCTGCATGTTTCTAAATACATAAATATGGTCTCTAGGAGCAATCTAACATCAAAGTTAAAACAAACTCATTTCACGAATCTTCTAAGATCGAGGTAGACGAGCACCACCCTTAGTTCAGTGAGAGTGAGAAACGAGGAGAGCTAAGCATCAACCCCTCTACCCATAAGGCATTGTCTCACATCGGCCCTTTAAAACAATGCTTTAAGTTCTAGGATTGACTCTTAGGAAGGACTTGCTTATTGGTCTTCATTCCAAACTTTGGGAAAGCCACCTTGCTAATCGGGTCCATACGACCATAGGACGATTCCATCAGGAAATCGTCCACCCACTTCTCATGGTGACGAGGCGTATTTTAGTGTTTTAGATAAGCATGCTACCATGTTGTGACGGCGTATAAATAAAACTTCCTTAATTAGTGTTTGCATAGGGTTTATTGGTGCATTCTTAAGTTACAAACACTAAATGATTCATTTGAAAATAATAGTTTTTTATTTTTATTCTCAAACCTACAATGACTTCAAAACCAACCCAACCAAAATTAGGTTACCACACTTGCCCTATTCATCCCAAGCCTTTCAATGCTAAACCACATTGGGATGTATAGGTTTCTAACCCTATCTTAGGTCTGAGATAGAGATTATAACTCAAAGCATAGCCCCACTAGTTCTCATTTGCCATAAGAGTGAATCTTCCTATACAATAGACCAGTGGTGGTCGACCGTATTAGGTAGTTTACAAAATACTCAAAGTGAAGAGTAACCGAGGCGATCGTGGGAATATCTTTACACCTCATTCTTGCTTGGCTACTCAAGCCATGCACATAATTAGTATAATTATTTTCATGTCTTAAAGCAACCATAATCAATTTGTTAAATTTTCTACCAATCATTTCTTTGAAAATAGATTTTCGAAAATCAACAAATAGAACATGTCCATGATTTCTCAATTATACAAAGTTCATCTCGTGCATACACACACATTTTACTTTTTGTGCGTGTAAACAATTTGAGTACTTATCATAATTTCATAAGTTATAAATGATACAAATAAAAATAGTATTTTTAAGAAAAAACATATATTTTTATAAAATTTATTTTTAACTTACAAAAAAATATATATGATTTAATAATTTGATAATCAACTAACTTTAGATGCTAAAAAAGTCTTTGGTATAAAATTACATCAATAATTTTAATTTTAATTTTAATTTTATTTAATCATATTTTTAATTTTTTAATATTATATTATTTATACTTTTGCCTTTAAAAAGATAAATATATTAAAAAAATATAATAATTACTTTATTATTTTAAAGGTGTTTTTGTAATTAAAGGTTATAAAAACTTACTTTTAAATAAAATAAGAATACTTTTAATTTGAAATGTAAATTTTTAAGTATTTGAGTATTATTTTGATAAATTTTCAATGATAAATCATAAAATTTTATATCTTGATTGTATTAAGACTCTCCTTTAAATAATTTGAGAGAGAGAGAGAGAGAGAGAGAGAGAGAGAGAGAGAGAGAGAGGTTTCATCTTTTAGTAAGGTTTTGGCAAGGATAAACTAATTTCATTTCATTATTAAATGTTTTTTTAGTTTTTTATTTAGAAAGTTAAATTAATTTATTATAAATTTGTTTATTTCACTTTTTATTTTTAAATATGAAAATCATGTGGGAGAGGGGAGGGTGCATCGTTTCTTTTGAAGGTAGGGCTTTTGTTTGTCTTATTAAAATATTGTTTTGATTGGGGGGAGGGGGATGTGGAAGGAATGGTGGTGGGGCCAGCTGGATGAAGAGTCTCCCTTAGCCTTCTGTTATAAGGCTTTTAAACCTTAGACTTTTTTTTTTTGAATTTATTACTCACTCACTCACACACACACACACACACACACACACACACACACACACACACACACACACACACACACACACACACTCTCTCTCTCTCTCTCTCTCTCTCTCTCTCTCTCTCTCTATTATTCTTTAACAAAAAATTTTATGTGAAAATTACAAGATAATATCAGGATTATTTTAAGAAAAATACAAATATAAAAATAAAAAATCTTAAAAAATTAAATTAATACGTAGTATTTTTATAAATTTATTAAAAATTTTAAAAATTAATATTAATTAAAATTAGTTAATAAAATAATGTTAAAAAAATTAGTTTTAAATTTGTAAAAGTTCTAAAATAAATCTAAAAAATATCAAATAAGTTATTTTAATTAAAAATTAAAAAAATCTTAATAAATCCATAATAATTTATTTTAATATAGAAAAGCATTAATATAAAAAACTCTTAATAAATTTATTTTAATGTGAAAAATCATAAATATAGAATACTCCTAATAAATTCTTGAAAATAAACTAAATCAAGTATATTAATTTGGAAATTTTAGATATGCTACATTCTCTTATCCTTCTTAGAGAAATCAAGATATCCTAATCTCAAGAGAAGCTTAGGGTGTTTCTTTGGAAGGATGGATTTCTTAATCCAAGTTGTATCTTTCTCTAGGAAGTCTTTAGAGCAGGAAGCTTTGTAGGGCATACTGACCTACAATGAGCAATAGCAAGCCAGAAGCTTGCAACAAAGCATAGAAATGTGCGAGATTTAGCGAGTACTAGTCCTAGCAAGCAAAAATAGGACATGACCTAATGCAAAAAGGAAAAGAGTGGTAGAATGTGACCTCACATTGAGCGCGCTTCTTACAAAAAGCGACTGCTAGACAACTCATCAGCAAAGCAAAGTGCCACTACAATGGCAATCTCATTACTTGTAGGTTTAGGAGTTAACCAAGGCTCTAAGAGCCAATCAAGAATCCGTGTCGTGGCTAAGCAACTAGACAAGTACCAGTCGAACGATGGCCCATATAGCTTCATTGAGCAATTCAAGCAAGTCTGCAAGGCCAACAGCCTCATCGATTTGACTCAACTCTCTCAAGCCTTCGGTCTATGCTTAGGAGATAAGGGTAGGACACCAAGTCTAGACGCTACTAAGCACCTAATGATGCCAAACCAGCCATTCCTAGGATGGAGATAAACCCCATAGGCATACCCGGACCACCTGGACCCTACATAACCCATCCACCAAGCGACGCTCCAGTCTATTATGTGGAGGAGTCGAACGAGAAAGAGCCTTATGTGCACCCCTACATATTGTATGACAAAGAGGGCAATGCAATCCTTATGGATTACCGACCCGCATCAGTGATGGCATTGGATAGAGGCAAAGGCAAAGGCTTTGGAGGGCAGACCCAAGAAGCAATGTTGGACTTTTGGACACCTAGGACATATCTCCTCACACTGCCCCGAACGGGAGTAGGCTAATCGGGAAAAGGCCAATTTTAGATGCTCAGAGTGTGGAATCACTCACCTATTTGCTAAATGCCCTAGACAAAGACCACACTCTAGCACTACAAATGAGCCATCTATACCATGGGGACTGTTTGGAGTTGAGATATTTAATGGAGAGGACACACCCATCCCATTGCATGTCATGACCTGTGCACATACAAAAGCAGGCCTACATATCATTGCCAAGGCCTAAAAACTTGGATGTAGCCTCAATCGAAAAAAAGAGCCGTATAGGCAAAGGAGAAAGAAAGATGACGTTAAGGTCACGCTAAAAATCGAGAGTGCCACGACGTTGCCTATCGAAAAAAAAGTGGCAGACAAAAAAGCAGAAACATCAGCTCCAAAGATGGCCAAGAAGGGGAGTGCAAAGGTCAAGGAGTACCCCAATCCAAAGTGCCAACTCAAGGCCATTGAAAAAGTTAAGGAGTGGGTAAAGGAAGCCCAAGAGTACTTGAAGGATGCTGAGCCCATATCAGAGGATAAGATCGATGATCTCTCAAGTGTAAGCCTGCCAATCTCGCCTCCATGACCAAAGTCGAGGAATATGGATGTACCACAAGCAGTACCACTTAAACAGAGCCTACACGCTATTGGTCAGTAAACCAATCAAGGCCATTGGCCAAGAAATGCAAAGATAGAAGAAAGGCAAGCAGTCAACGACCTCCTCACCACTCTAGTGACCACCTGGTGACTCTAAGCCTCGGAGATCTACTTAGACAGCATCCTACGCTATGGAAAGAATTGAAGCAGTGGGTTGAAGGATCTACACGATCATGATGTGGTAACTCACATACCTAGCCTGACATTGCACTCAATGCCAAAGACCTTGCACGTTAACCCTTTTGGAAAGGAGCCAAAATGCATATAGTCTTACCAGTCCTAGCTCTAGGAGACACCACAATAAAGGGAGTTGTGGACACGAGAGCAGGAGTTAGTGTGTTGAGCCACGCAGTACTCCAGGACTAGGGTAACCCGCTTGTTGAGAATGCTAGGTTCAATGTCACCCTAGCTAATGGAATGAAAGTGTGGCCATTTGGAGTATTAAAGAATTGGTCATTGAAGATCGTAGGGATCCAATTCTTTGTTGAATTTATAGTCATGAAGGGATGGACTATGACATTCTGTTAGGCCGGCCCTGGATGTGCAATGCACAGGTCATAGAAGACTGGGCCAACGATCTGATCTTCTTAGGAAATCAAACAGAGATAGTAAGAGTAGAGATGGATACATGGAAGACCACACCAGTTGACTTGGATGCCATCTCCATTATGTTGAAAGGTGACACACCCGCCTACCTACGCTTATCATTGACTAACCAGAAGATGCACGTCTTTGATGCACTCATTGACGAGGGAGCTAACTGTAACATCCTTACGCATGATCATTGGACTCTCATTGGTCAACCCCAACTATAGCCTACCGACACTAAGCTCAATCCATTTGGAGAATGATCCTATTCACTACTAGGAAAATGCAAAATAATGGTTTCTATCGAGACTGAAAGCCTACCTTTGATCTTCTATGTGATGCCTAACACTAAGACCGTCGGTAAGGAATCGATGTTGGGATGTGTGTTCAAGAAACAAGTGCATTGCAAGGTCGACTATGACTCGCAATGCATTCACCTTGCCATGCCAATGTTAGGATAGTAACAGCTTTCAGCAAGGGCAGCTCATCTCCATCATAGCCTACCAAACCACTGATAGAGCAACCCACTACCAAGCCTAAGAAGGGAGATCACGACTTGTCACAACCTGCCAAACCTCAATCCCAGCAAACTAGAGAAATCAAAACCAAGGCCCAAGAACCACCGCTCAATTGGATGCCTAAGCACAAAGACCCACCTCCTAGAAGCAAGCACACACGACCTCACAATCCAAAAGAATCATGCCCGAGAGCTAGGAGGCTGTAGAGTAGGCAATACAAGCGAAGACGAATGGTCAAGTTGCGATGGGTCCCCAAAGCCTTATTGCAAGTGCAATGCTACTATGAGGGTAACACCTAGATTTGGGTACCTAAAGCCAAAATGGCCAAGGATCCTAATCCAATGCCACCCCCAAACCTAACCACACAAAGCCATGGGACAGATAAGGCACTAATGCCACAAACGACTCAAACTGCAAAATCCATAGAGCCTCAAATGCAGAAGCTGGCGGAGACTAAACAAGTCTATCAACCAAAGCCACACCCTACTAGTCGCACACTACCTCAGCCCAGTCCTAGTAGTGCCCCTAAGACCTCACTAGCATCTAGTAGTGTGGCACCCACAACTCTAACCAAGCCCGTCACACAAGAAACCCAACCACACTCTCACAAGCAACTAAAGCCACAACCATCAGAGCTGCCAATTTATCTAGTTCTATCAAACCCTATCAAAAAAGCCATTTGGCTACACCCATCCCACCTTCAATTACTAACCATTAGTGGCATGGGACTGGCACTAGGCTAGGGGAGGTAATGTTAATTGCAACACAAGAAAAAGTGAACAAAGTAAAAAAGCGCAAGTCGGGACCTAAAAGAGGTGGCCTAGAAGGAAATCGGACACAATGGAAGAAACAGGAAGGGAAACGACCGAAAGCGCAAGGGCGGTCTCAAAAGCTAAGGCAAATGCAAAAATATTATCATAGTGATAGCAGACATGCTTACCAAGGTGGCTCATTCTATTCTGGTAAAATCAATCCATGAAGCTTTTGACATCACAAGAATATTCATCAAGGAGATATTTCATCTACATGGTTTCCCGAAAAGAATCATCAATGATCGTGGCACTCTCTTTACCTCCAAATTCTACACTAGTCTCTTTCTAGCCATTAAGACTCAACTATGCTTCAATATAGCATACCACCCACAAATAGATGGGCAAACTAATAGAGTAAATCAAGTCTTAGGAGATATTTTGAGGGCTTATTGCATCTAAGAGCCAAAGAAGTAGATTGAATACCTTCCATTAATAGAGTACACCTATAACACTTCCTTCCAACAAAGCATTGAATTCTTCGAGGTCCGCTATGATATCCTTGGACGTCCTATTATGGTGGTCTGTCCGAGTTTGCAGGTCATAGTTGGTGACTGGCTATTGGATTTTTGTCGGGAAATCGCCTAGGTCAAGCTCTTCGCCATGTCCGTTGTTAATGCTTGACTCTACCATGTTCGCGGTCTCGTGCTTCACTAGATTGTCGATGAGATTGATCAAGTCGAGTGGCATATCCACTCCTCCAATAGTGTTGGTCCTTGCTTGGTCCTATGCTTGGGGTTCTCGATCACCTGACCACATTTTAAGGTCTTCTCCCACTATGGGTTCGTTCTGATTGTTAGGTCTGAGTGAGTTCCTTATTATTTATTACAAATAGTCCTAAACTTAGACTCACTCGGTGTGTGCGTGTGTGTTCTCTTCCATGGACTATGCGAAATCAAGCTTTCAACTTTTCTTAAGTGCACTTTAAGTGTTAGAAAACAATGTGGGTGCGAATATAAGTGATGACTGTAGCTCTCGCACTCTCGTCCATGTACTCAACCTGATGGGGCTCTAAACTCGATTCTTGACCATTTCCTTTGGTCTCTAGGGTATATACTATGTCGTTCAACTTGCTTAGGGTCAAATGGGGTCCGCTGGTTAGCCTATGGCTCCAAGTGTGTTGAATATGTTGATATGAGTGTCAACATTGTGCTTGGCCATTTGGCCACGATTTCTCAGGTTAAATTTGCATGTAAGGCTTCCTGTGAATTCTCTTGTTGTGGGTTGTACTCTCTGTCGTCCCAGACATGCTAATTTTGTCAATTTTGGTGTGTTAGAATTTGGTCTGATTCTGCAATGTTCGATTTGACATGTGTCCGATTTTTGAATGTCCGATTTTGGGAATTGGACAAGTGTGTCCTATCAGACAAGTCAGCAGGCTAGTTTGATTTGAGTGTGTCTGATTCTAGGGATAGGACAAAGTGGTTTGGGTGTCTGATTTTCCAAAATCGAACAAGGTTAGGTTCGAGTGTCCGATCCTCAAGATCGGACACGTGGTAGTGGTCCGATTGTTGGGGTATCTAATCCGATTGTGGGCAATCAGACAGTCTAAATCGGATGATTGGGTATGTATGACTGGACACAAAGTGGTTTGAATGACATGTCCAATTAGGGTTGTCTGAATGGATAGAAGGTTGTCTAAATGGCATTGGTCTGATTGATTGACCAGTCGGATGGTCTGATTCTACCAGTCGAACGGTCCAATTGGTTCGACACTCTAGGAGTTGAATACCGACGGTTGGTTAGTACAAACACAGATGCTGGTGTGATCAATGCTAGAGGTCCGTGGGGTTTACCACCTAGCATGTAACCTTCCAGAACAAGAAAATGCCTGGAGTTACTTGGAATGAAAGATTGGACCTGAAATCAACACGCTCGATTCATTCTGTACACTTGCAACTCTCTCTCTCACATTGAAGTGTAGAAATGAACTCTTCCCTATTGGTCTTGGGCCTTTAGGGTCTTGTCTAGCCATCCTTAACCTTCCAACTCTATGTCTTGCATGCATTAAACCCCAAAACTAATTTTTCCCCTTTTCATTTATATGTTTTACTTGTTTAACAACATGAAAACCCTACTATTTCTCTGCAAGTTCTTGGTTCTAATCTACCTAAATGCAACTAAAAATCACAAAGCAATCTCTAGGCTGAAGTAATCTACTTGTCTACTCATCAAAAACTCCAAACACTTACTTGTTTCAAAGATCAAAGTGCCTAAATCTCCTACCTATATCAAGCACCGGTTTGGGGGTGAAACCCTATTTCAATGCTCTATTCGAAGTGCACAAGCACTCAAGGCTCGAATCCGTTGGTCCCGGCAACGGAACAAAAATGTAGAGGCATGCTCACGCTCAACCGCCAAGACCCACGGACTGCTTATTCTTTCAAGCGTTTCAAGTGAACACCTATGGCTATCTCTCACCTAGCCGACACACCTTCGATCCTACTGAGGTGTAGTGAGCTTACCTTGATATCCAAAAAAATTGCCTCCTCTCTCAAGCACTCTGGTAGCTCCACGATTCGTGATGCGAGCTCAAGCAACCTCAAGCCTCCACCTTCAAGCTCCATCCTCCATAGCCCCACGTGAGATGAGAAGAGAAGAAGAGAGGAGGTAATGGAGAGCTTCTTCTCCTTGATCCCTCACCCTCACACACTCACTCCCTCACACTCTCACACTCCCTCTCTCAAGCACACACAAGCAAGCAAGAAGGACAGAAGATGAGTCCACTTTGCCAGACACCAAAGAATGAGCTCCTCATTCCCTTTTCAATTTTATATACAAAACCATAAATCCCTTTTGGGCGGTCATCCCCTTATCCCCTTTTTTACATGGCCAGCCCTAGGCCCTTTTTCCCATTGTCCTCTTATCTTCTTAGCTTCTTTCCTACCACCCATCTACTTTTACAATTTGCACGGGAGGGAGCCTAGCACTCTTTTACAAGAAGTTTTGGGGGCGCCTCACATTTAAAAGTGTACTTTTGCATTTGCCTTAGCTTTTGAGACCGCCCTTGTGCTTTCATCCGTTTCCCTTTGTGCTTCTTCCGTTGTGTTCGATTTCCTTCTAGGCCGCCTCTTTTAGGTCCTGACTTGCACTTTTTCACATTTTCCACTTTTTCTTGTGCCGCAGTTAACAACTGTGGGCAAATAAGAAAAAAATACCAAGCTCTCACTAACCACAAATATCTGGGTAACAAGTAGGATATGTAAAAACAACTAGCATTGAATAAGCACACAACTGGTACTAAAATCTACCATAAACTCAAGGGAGTTAGTAACCAATACATCCCATAGGCATAGAAATCATGTATGTAAGAGATCTCAAGTTTAAGTGCAGAGATTTGTCAAATATACTATTAACTTAGAAAAAAGTAATGAAGCTCAATACATAGCCAAGAAGCATATATACATCACTAACGTCTATTGGCAGAGATAAGTGTAGGTGTCCAAAGCACATAAATCAAATTAGCCCACTAGTAGGTGCTACATCCAATAATATCCTAGAGAGAATGTACATAAGGTAAGAGTCCCATTATCTTTGTGTAAACCAAGCTCAGCTACGGAGAAAACTCAAAGTTCTAATGCAATGTATCCAAGAAAGTACAAATATCTCAAAAGCACATCCATTGAAGCATATTTGGAATGTGAAAGAGTAATGCAAGGCTCAATACATCATGTACATGGCATTTGGGTGTCCATAGACATTAACCAATACATTTGCGAGCATAAAACATAGTGAGTCTTCAAACCCATAAAATGACAATCATTGAAGCAATTAAAGTAATAGCCAAACCTCCAAGGGATCAAGTGTAACTCAAATATGAGTCCCAAAGCATTCCATAACCATATCTAGACTCAAGTATCAATGCTAGGCATCAATACATGCAAGTGGCATACTCAACTAGCATCAAGTCTCAATAGACATAATCTTCCCAATTTAAAAGCTTGCAATCAAAATTATTATAACCATAGCAAATGTCTAAAAAATTGAGCTAATAAAGATCTAATCAACCCAAATAGTATCCCAAAGCATAGCCATATCATCCATGCACCAAAATAACATCCTTGAAGCATCAAACAAGCATAATGGAGCTCATTCTTTGCTATCCACAGGGTATACAATAGGTCTATACCAAATAGTGAAGCAATGACTGGGAAAGAGCACTTCTAATGATGCTCAAGAGCAAGCCATACAATGTCCAAATGATTGCCAAAGTATTTGCCAAGTGCTTGGAGTTCTAGGAGATATAGAAGAGGTGTAGCTAGTGAAGGAAACATGATAGCACAACGAGCACAAATCACACTAGCGATGCTGATCCTTTTGCTGGTTATATTAACTAGTTTTGAGCCTTGGGCAATGATTGATGAGATCTATAGTATCCCTAGAACAAGCCTTAGTAGGCTGAGAAGAAGCGGGAGTACAATGCATACCTTAGGGTGAAGAAGCAATCGATGCCATGAAACTTTGGGTTGAAGCTTTGAATCCAAGCTAAAGCAAATAAAGAACAAGCTCCTCAAATGGTTGGCTCTAGTATCACTTGAAGGGAGAATCTCGAGTGGGAGCACGAGCAAGAGGAAGTAAGTGAGACGGTTTAAATCTTGAGTTAGCATTGTAATTATTGGTTAGCATGGTACTTGATAGAACGTGGACTCCTTAATCACTTTTTAAAGACCTAATAAGAGTTCTCACATCCTAAAAGTAGCTTTAAAAATAGAAAAAAAATAAGCATCCCCTTTTTGAGTGAGAAATATCATTTTTGACACAAATTTTTAGAAAAATAACTCTATTATCAAATGCATTTTGAAAGTTTTTTATAAGTAGCATCTCGCCATCGTTAACCATTTCACCCGTAATCTATTCTATCTCTATCAAACTAAAGCTAGGCTCTCTTGTGCTCTATCCAAGGCAAAGGCAACCATATACAACCAAATCAAACATTGTAAGTAGATAAAACAACTCATTTTCACTCTCATAACAAATAAAATATAAATTTTTAAACCTCTGCTTGCATTGCGTCAAGTATTATTGCATTTATCCCATCAATAGGTTTGTCAAAGTGCTTGTGAATGTGTCATATGAAATATAAACTTAGCAATATTATTGACTCCTGCAACTTATAAAATCGCGTTTCTTATGTCAAACTTTTGGATCTTGATAAAAAAAATTATTTCAATCCTTGTGATTATGTAATATTTGAAATTTTTGTTTACCAAGCGACTCTCATATGAAACACAAATTCAGTTGTGTTGTTGTTTGGTGCCTACTGTTTAACTCGCATTTCATATGTTAGGGATTAGATTTTTGGCATACAATTTAGTTATACAAATTTTTTGCTAGTTAGGGATATGCTTTCATATTTTTTGTTTTTGCAAGATTTAGGGATGTCAAGGAGAAAGCTTTCCTTTGACAGAATGGAGCAAGAGGAGCTTGATGATAATTGTGATGACATGCTTTTTGATTTCTTGTAGAAGATAGGGGACTTATCAAAATTTATGTACATTAGGGAGATACTTAATGTCCCTTTTGATTTGCAAGAGCTGCTAAGAGATCTTGATGAAAAGCTTAGGGAGGAGTACAAAAAGTTCTATTCTCTAGACATGCAAAGTATCTCTTAATTGATAATTATGTACATTTTAATGATGTGATCCAAGCAACCAATTCTCCTAGGACAACTTTGATTACCAGGTATTATCTTATTGACGAATAGTTTAGAAGGCGTGAAACAAACTGCCTTTCTCATAGGGATCAACAACAACGCCTTTTGATTCACAAAGTCATATGCTTTCTTGTGTTTCTCCAATATATGGAGAATTTCTCTTTAGAGAAAGGACAAGAGAGCAAGGGTGAAGATGCTATATATATAGATAAGGTTGTTGAAGATAAGGCGGAGATGTTTCAAGAGGATGTTAAGAACTAGCTAGTGCAAGGTTTTGATCTTGGTGTGTTCAAGAGTTAGAACATTACAAAGATAGAAGAAGAAGAGATGGAATTGAGTATAGAGATTGAAGAAGGCCCCTTGGATAGAATCCCTACATTTCCTACCTACCTTATCAACAAAAAAAGGTATGTATTGCTCAATGACATTCAACATCTTTTTTATCTCAAAGAAGTTTATTGCTTAACCATGCCCACTAGCAGCTCTAGATGTTAAGGGAGATAATTTTCAAGATAGCTCCATAGCCTTGCAAACATGTATCAATGAGATTGTGGAATATGAGAAGAAGGGGCTATCCACATAAGAAGAGTTCTTAGAGGTGCAAAAGAGGCTTAGCCTTGAGGGCATGGGACATGAAGACACACTTAAGAACCATAAGAGAAGAAGATAACAAACTCAATAAATCTCTATGATGAGAATCTTCTTGAAGATGATAAAAACCCAAAGGTGTTAAAGATATTTCCAAGATCTTTCTAGGCTTGATATTAGGTATTAAAGATAAATGACTTTCAATTTTTCATCAATTGATGATGAAACATTTTTTGTTTTTTATGCAGATTGAAATTGAAGATCCTAATAGCTTTCTTGGAAGAACCAAGGGCTCTAGGCCCCACTGAAGCTTGTAAAAAGTCAAGGACTTGGCCACTATATTGGAGGCTTAAATAATCAAACAATTATAATTTATCACAATAGATTTTCAAGCTCTCCGAGTTTGCCAATGATGGCTTTCAAAGCTATTTCATTGGATTTGAAGTTTTCAATAGAGGAGTTCAGAATATAATTTTGGTAGAGAAGGAAGAAGCCATAAGGGTTTTTGGATGCATGCCTGGTTATAGTGGTTCTAGAGTTGGACACTTTGGAGTTCTTAGCTCCTATTTACTCTCCCATGTGGGATATGCAAAATATTTGAAGCTTCTCCCAAGTTATAGAAAGCACGAGTTTTTGAAATGTAGAGGTCTTATTGAGTGGAATGAATCGAAGGATTCCTCTACAATAGAGATAGACTGAAAGATCTTAAAGAATTAAGGGTTTCTTGAAACCTATCTTTTGCCTTCTCTTTGTTTAGTTTGTAACCATTCTAAAAACCTTTGCTTTGCACAAGCGTTTTGATATTCCTATATCATTTTCTATGTAGCCATTTGTATGGTTTTTACTAAAGATGATGGTTGTATCTTTAAGCTTGAATTTATGCTAAATCTATTTGTAAAACCTTTGAAAAATCTCTAATAAACTGTTTGCTTTAACTTTTCTACCTCTTGTGCGCCTAAAGTATTTTATTCTTGCTTGATAATGTGATTTTTTCATGCCTTGGATTGACCAGATAGATAGGCTTCCATATTGTTTGATAAAATATGAAGCATGGTCATATAAATTATACTACACAATTTTAAAAAAAGACAATTAGTTAAAAATCTTATATGAGTTAGACAATCAAGAAACATACAAACTTCTTACCATACAAACATAAGAACTTCTTATCATATGGTGAGTGAAGTAAATTACCCGAGGCTTCTATCATTGTCTTTTTGAAAAGGTTCAATTGGTTTTTGAAGTCTTTGAGATATTTGCAATTATTTTTAGCGTAATAAAAGAATATTTTATCCAATTTTTCCCAAACTTTGGCTTTTTTTGTTTTGAGCCTATCCATTATCAACATGATTCTTAACTATATTATATAAGGATTTTCATTGATTATATTTAATGGGGTTGAACCCCCATTTCTAGAGTTAATCTTGCCAAGTTTTCCATGAAAGCATATGAACATTGTATCCTTCACCCCACCAATAGATGAATTTTTGAGGATACAATTTCCATCCTTGGACTTTTTAAGATTTGGTTCAATAACAACATTACCTCCATGTAAACCAATTGCATATAAAACTTGCTCGATCTTTGCTGATAAGGATTTTAGCTTCTAGGAAAACCCTATGTAAAGATGAAGGAGCTCAATTATTTAGCAGAGTCCATGAAATATACATATATGAGTATTGGCCAAGGAAATATCAAAAATTGACTTGAATTGTGGGTATTTGATATGCTTGGAGGGGGCTCTATTCCATTTACTTGAGCTCAGCTCTGCTATGTAGGGTGGAGACATACAATGTAGGTAGGGACATCTGGATTTTGCTCATTTAGATACATTGTATATATATTTGAGTCCCTTTAAGTCAGCAGCTATGTACCATTCGACCTTGTAATTCCTAAATCCCTCAACAAATAGCTCTTCTCCTACTTGTTGGCTCTTAATCACATTAGGTATTGAAGTTTGATGGAAAACCTAATACAATATATCAAAATACTCTATATCTAGTTCAAAAGCTTCTAACAACCAGATATTGTGTTCCGATTTAATGCTAAATGACATTGAATCATTGCAATGACTGATGAAAGTGCTCTATTTATCGAAGTAATGGAGATCCTTTCTAATTTTGTACACTTTAAAATCTCACTTTGATTAAGCTTAATCACAAACTTGGCTACTCCTTGTGCCTCTTCTAAAGACAAATCATAGAATCTGATCATCAAACATTGCAAGATAGGCAAATAAATGAAAGTGTTGTTAAATTCACTAGAAACAATCTATTTCTTCTTGCTCTTGAAGTTGACCTTAGTATGTAAAGGCCTACCAAAAACTTCCATCACCTTTCCGTTGACTCTTTGTCTAATACTCTTCACCATAGATGGCCTTGAAAGTGAACAATTTGTATCTAAATCTATTTCATATTTGATTGCATTAGTTGAAAAATTTGTGTATATGCATCCCAACTAATCACAATGCTATGCAAAGTCTTCTACACCAACCCAGAATCCAAATATTGATGCCTAATAAAAGAATCCAAGAACTGTCTATTTACTTTTTTGAACCTATTATTCTCAAGAATATCCTTTGGTATTACTAAGGGCGAGAGATGATAATAAAATTGAGATGACTTTGAAGCATCTCTCTCACTTACATTTGGTTGAAGAAGAGATCTAAATGAGATCAATGTCACAATTCAGATACTATTAGAAGAAAAGTTATATTCAATATTTTTTAAGCAAAAAGATATACCTTGATACTTGGATTATTTTACTATCCACAATGACCTCCTGCCTTTGAGATGCTCAAGATTCTTGAGAGATCTTTGTTGATTTCGAAGGCCTAAAATAGTTTGTTTTCTTTGGTATGCTTTGATGTATTTCTCCAATGAGTGATTCTTTTGTTGACAATCATGTAGTTTTTGCAACAACTCATGTCCATGTTTTGTTAACAAGTGATTCTCCAATTTAAGAACATCCTTCTCTACAATAAGATTAAATGTATTTCCAAAAATCCATTATATCATCACCAATAAACCACATTAGTGAAGAGCTATATAAAAAAGGAGTATATTTTTTATATGATCTTTGGGGTATAACCTTCCATTCAATCAAAGATCAATGATTTTTTCCCTTCAAATCAAAACAAATGTTTCATGGACTCTGAATTTGTCTTTTTTTTGTTCTTTTTCTAATTGATTCATACTCATGTTCTAGCTCAACATGAAGGTGATAGTAGAAAGCTCTTTTATGAATGTTACAAGGATCATTGGATGATTGATCCATAGCTAGAGGTATGATTTGTAACTCTAAATAAGAATACTATTTGAATTCAAAAAAGCTAAAGAATGAGTAAGTGACCAACAAGGAGAAGAAGAAGGAAAAGAGAGGATGAGGATGGAGGGAGGTAATAAGATGTCCAAAAATTTCAAATTGAATATTTGATTTCACTTCTATCAAGACAAGGTAGGATCCTTATTAAATCAATCATCATCATCTTTATGGTTGCCTACATTTCTAGGTTTGATGCAAGCCATAATAATATTATGATAATGATCTTTTAACAAATTTAAATATGTTTATTTATCAAAATATTTTTTTAAAACGCCAATTTTTTTATTTCCTAGAATATTTTCTCTCTCTAGAATCTCTTATTTGAGACCTCAAATCTCCCCTAATGAGAGCACCCTTTTAATAGGGTTTGTTTCATGAAAATAGCATTAGAGGGAAGTCTGATCTATGTTGATTGCAATAACTACTTCTTCACAAAATCATCACAAATTTCTTGCTCTAATGCTGCTAATGATTACTTACAGGTGTATGCTTCATTTAGAGCTGTTTACACACATGATGGTTCAATATATTTTAGCCTATTTGCACTCTATTTGGTACTTTAGGAGGCTATCTATAAGGCAGGATCTGGTTCCAAACTCATAGATCTAGAGTAGTGGAGTACATAGTAGAGTACTTGTTTGGTGAGCTAACAAGATGGATGATTTTAGTTTGGGGTTCAGCTCCAAAGGCTAGGAAGTAGATCTGAAGGCTTTAGAAAATAGAGTTGAAGAATCAGAAGCTTGCATTACAAGAGAAGCTTGCACAAATGGAAGCAAATATGTCAAAGATCATAGCAAACCATTAGAAGTTGTGCATAGATCTAATGAACTACAATGTGTGGTTGATCAAAGACCATAACAAACCTTGTAGAAGTTGTGCATAGGTATGATAAACTACAACCTATGGTTAATAAATTGAAAGATGAAAAAAAAAAGTTGTCCACCCTTGTAGAGAAGTTATCTATAGTAATTTAAGAGAGACTAGACAAAATAGATGTAAACTTATAGGCAATGGTTCAAAATGAGCGTCAACTAAAAGAAGAACTTATGTCTATTCTAAACTCAAAGAGTAAACTACAAGAGGAGCTTTGTCATTGTGAGAAAGAAAAGCAATTTAAAAGTGGTTTTATACTACTAAAAGGTGGTGCTAAGTCATAGAAAAATGGTTTTGCACCACTAAAAAGTGGTTCTAAATAATTGAAAACTAGCCTTGCACCATTGAAAAGTGGCCAAAAGTGCTGTAATGATACAACTTTATTATGTCTATCAATGGTATTCAAATTTCAACAAAATTGCTCGATTTCTACTCGCTTGATTTAAAGTTAAAATCATTTTTTACTTTATCCAGGTGAAGTGATGGAAGATGTAGATGTTGACCACCTTGGAATTAAGAGGATTTCATTGGACCAACTAGGATGGCAGTACATGGTTCCAAAATTTTGTAGGATCAAGAATTTTATCATTATTAATCTATATGAATTGCTATTCAAAATATTTTTTTCAAAAAAATAGAAGAAATAAGGGTAGTTACAAATCCACAACCTCTCATCTCAAACTGCATTAAGTTGATAAAATTGATGAAGTAGCTTTGGGTTTATCACAAGTAGGATATTCAACAATTTTAGTGAGATCAAAGGCAAATCACAGATGTGATGATGTAGAGCTCTTATTTATGCACAACATTTACTTCATCACGAAATTGTGCAAGCCATAGGTTTTTGATGACATGGGTTATTACTTTTCAAATATTTTCTTAGAGACGCACTATGTGAAGTAGAATTTTTAAAAGGCGATTCCCAATGCTTTGATGGAGATTGGAAATAAGCCAAGGTTTTTAAAACCACTTTCTTAGGTGTGAATTAATTTCCCTTAATAGCATGTCAATTGCACACACTGCTCATTGATGGACTATAGGTACAAAAACCTTCGCAATAACTAGAACAATTCCATCATCCCTCCTACTTTTGATCCCATGGATGAGGAGAAGGACCTTACTACCTCACTTGCATGCTCTTGCCATGGTTATGTTGATGGGCAACATCCCCAAGCTCCTTGCATTTATAAAGAGTAGTCCTCTCAATAAACCCAAGGAAATTTTGTCTACTCAAGTGTTTATAATCACTTTGTGCTATCACAAGATGTTGAATGAAATGTACTATGATCCCTAGATAACTTGAATGTACTATGACCTATGGTGTAACATACCCACTACTTGATGTGGAAGGCAATGCTTGGTAGTTGTCTAGGGTCCTATCCCAAATATTGTAGTCTACACTCCACAAGAATAATTGGTGATTGGGTGGCCCTAGGTCTATTGCCTCGAAAAATGAAGTGCTTGGCCTTGACCCACAATGATTGACCTAAGGGTTCTTAACGCCTAATAGTCTCTAACAGTGTTCTAGCACTTAGTCAAGATCACTTTTTGTATAATCAATCGAGACTGAGATTGGGCCAATTACCGCACTTCATTCATAGTGAGTGAGAGATAAGGGGTAGTTGACCTCTATCCCTCTGCCTATAAGTCCAAATCTCATCTCTGTTCCCCTGAAATGGAGTGTGATCGAGTTCTAAGATTGAACCCTTAAAAAAATAACCAGCCTAATTACATAATTAGCATTTCCAAATAGAGTCCCCCGATTTTGTGTGGCCATAGGAGGGAACCTTTTGTATGGGACCTTCTTGCCTAGATAGTAGTCAAGGGCTCTTAGGCAAAACAAAAATGGCTCAAGTTGAGCTTGAGCAGTTGCCCTTGGGGGAGTCGCAAAACTACTTAAACTTGCCTATCATCTAGGAATGAGTAAAATTTTTATCAATTTGTAGATGTAAATCACAATCAAGTTTCAACCCAGAGAAGTAATCAATCAGTCCTTCTCAAATAGTAACTTATTTATGTATAATATATCCATTCTGATATATTTCTTATTCTACAATAAAAAGATATTCATATCTTTTTCAAAACCTTACTTCTTAATTTAGAGGTCACAGTAAATCTATTTCTAAACCTAATAGCTCAAAGTCTTTGATTAAATCACTAAACATTCAATTGGTTAAAATTACATGCTTTTAATATTATTCACACCACCTTATCATGTGTGAAATTTTTTGTTTTTTCTTTTTGTCAACTATCCCTATTGTAAGGGGTTCAATAATAATTTTAGGTTGTTTAGACCTCATTTGTTGACTAATGGATGGACATAGCCATTCATCCTTTTTTATAGGTATGATTCAACTCATGACTTTAGGTAGACTTCTATTTGCATTGAAAATAACACCATAAAACAATGTATAGTTATTCATACATATGAGCTTTGGCTTAAGAGTGCAACCAATGCAACACACAAATTTTTCAATATCTTGGGAGTTCATTAGTTTTATGAACATTGTCCTAGAGCAGAGTAAGATAGTCAATACTTGTTCTAAACAATGTTATACATGTCCATAACCCTTATAGTATCAAAACCATATGGTAATTATTCAACATTTGAAGGAAATTTAGTAATGCTATAATTTCTACAATATATTTATGAAAATTTTTCCAAAAGAAAATCTATAATTTATTGTTAGTGATGCAATTATTCTTTTTATGAGTAAACTAGTCAGAAATATTTATCATGCATTATCTTAAAGAACTCATCTATGGTAGTTTCTCTTTTCTTTACCAAGATTGTATTGTATAAATAATTAAAGGAAAATACCTAGTTATGGGCATTTGAGCTACTCGTGTCATTGGTTGTATTTTCCTCCCCACATTAAGAGTTGTCAAAGATGGCCGGCCATGTGGGAAGGCCCTACTTTATGAGTTGGACTAGCCACATTCTAAGACCCTACTTTGTTAGAAGATCTTCCCATGTGGAGCTTCCTTCATGAGGGCATCACATGGGTGGAGAAAAGAGAAGGGGGTTGGACAAGAGAAAGTGAATGGGTTTAGAAGTGGGTAGCAATCATTTGTCTTGGGGATTGACTTGGTTGAAAGAGTCTTTGTGTTTGCCCTCTTCACACTCTCACTCTCTAGCATTCTTCTATTATTTTATTTGTTCCTTCCTAACCAGCATAGTTCTACTATCATTTTCCTCTCATGTCCCATTCTTCATGGTATAGCTAAGGGAGGGGGGGGGGGGGGGAACTCCTTTTGTGCTATGGAATTTTGGGGTGTCCTATGGTGGCAAGGGGGAAATAAAAAATCTAGGTGGAGGTGCTAGTTTGTCACTCACTAAAAAGTCCAAGTGCCACTCATTATCTACATTTTTCTTTAGTACAATAATGGGGTTAGGGGGGAGGGGGATTAAGCACATTTTTTATAGAGAGAGAGAGAGAGAGAGAGAGAGAGAGAGAGAGAGAGAGAGAGAGAGAGAGAGAGAGAGAGAGAGAGAGGGTTAGTTTTGTGCATGTGCACACACACACACACACACACACACACACACACACACACACACACACACACACACACACACACACACACACACACACACACACACACACACACACACACACACACACACACACACACACAATGACATGGGGGGGAGCAAAGGGGATGAGGGGATAATAAGTAATCAATTAATTGATTAAATTTTGAATTTAGAGGGGGATTCTATGCTGATAAAGATTTAATGCAAAGGGGTGTTTTATTAAAGAATTTAATGATAAGTGTAGGTTGATTCCAAAAGGAAGTAGAGTTGGTCACATATTTACTTTCAATGCTGGAATTCTTGCTATAAATATTGCTATGTTTGCTAGTAAAGGCAAAGGTATGGTTATAGACAATAAAACACGGTGCAAATATATTGGATGTGCAAATTTGCAAAGGCTGAATTCTATTCCTAGCATGGTACTTAGGGGAAATAGTGGAGCATAAACTGGGTATGTAACTACCTCTACACATGGGGAACAAATCCAGAGCCCTAGCAACTGTCCTTAGGGGAGGCACAAACTACTCAAACCTGTTAGGTCCGCCCAACCATTCATGATTACAAGTGTTATGCTAAATTATAACTTCTCTATGACATTAAATTTTTAAGGAAAATTGGTTATGAGGTGAAAATAACACCATAAATCATTGGTATGGTTATTCATATGTATTAGCTTTGGATTAAGAGTACGACCAAGGCAACTCAGAAATATTTTCAATATTTTGGAAGTTCGTTAGTTCCATGAATATCTTCCTAGAGTAGCAATACTTGTTTTAAACAATGACATACGTGTTTGTAACCCTTAATACCAAAATCATATGGTAGCTATTTGTGGCTTATGTTGAAAATTTGGTATCACTATGTAAGAATCCCAAAAGAATGCTTCTTTCTTCAACCTATTAATAAGTGGTGCTACAATTGTGGCATATTATTAAATAACCCTTCTAAAAAATGAAGATAGCCTAGAAGGTATGAGAGAACTTGCATTATTGTTGTTAGCTATTCCTTATTACATTTTCCCTTCTTTGTATTAGCCATGATACTTCCTTCATTTTATGTTGGGGTAAAGGCGCCTCCGCTTAGCCGCCCGTGTATTACTACACTGAGAGTACCCACCACTCTACACTGCAGGTGGCGGGTGCCCATCACCATCACTTTATTCTTTATTCTTTTAGTGACAGTTTGAATAAAGGAAGGCCCGGTCACACATTATGACAGTTGGAGTTCCCATTTGTGTCTCTCTCTCTTCTTGCTCTTGCTCTCCGCCATAGCTTACTTCCAAGCAAGCTTCGATCCTTCTCACCTTTCAACTGGTATCAAAGCGAGGCTTCCCGACTTCCCAAGCTTGGTTTGTGGCATTCTTAGCTTCCACTAAAATACCTATAGCATTGGGTCTCCTTCCCGACAGCCATAGCTGACCGTCCTGAGCTCCTGCCATTCCCAGGCTTCTCAAGAACCTTCCTGGCCTATTGAAGCACCTTCAGGGTATTGCTACAGAGGTATTGAAGTGTTCTTTTATTGCTTTTATTCAATTCTTAGGTTGCAGTCAATCAGGGCAGCCATAACTCAAACACTTGGAGCTTGGATCTTGCTCCCTCTTACATTTGGGCACTTGATGCTTGTTGTGAGCCTTCTTGGGCACCCCCTGGAGCCTCTAACCACTACCATTGAGGCCACGTGGATGCATAGGAGTAGAATAAGAGATCAACAAATTTGTGCCATTTTTTTGGCCGATCTGGACAACACATTACAACAGCTCACCTACTCCTCATTGATGGCTATGTCATGCTTCTTCGGGCTTGGCAATGCACTTGGCAATGATCTCTAACATGTATTGAAGCCTCCTTGAGCATTGGCATCAGATTTGGGTCTGATCTGTACATTCCCAAGACTATTTATAGCAATCCCATAGTCATGTTATGCAAAAGTAACATTGGCATCTAATGCTATGCTTGTTTGGGCACTTCTACTTAACCGGTTTGGTACCTATTGATGCCCGATTGTTTGGAGGATGCAAGGCACATGTTATGCCATCATTTTGGACTGATTTTCTTGCTGAAATATTTAGTTTTGAACAGTAAATCACTGCTGTACCATAGTGGGCTGAAGCCTATTACCTCATGTTTGGTTATGCCTACTAGTTTCGGGCTATGTCTTTGGGATATGCAATGAAGGATTGACCTTTGGGGTACGACATCGAGCTTGTCTTTGGTTATGGATATTTATTTGAGCTTGAGCTTGGCTTTGTGTGGGAGCTTTCGCTCAACTGCCAAGATCCACAGACTGCTTATTGCTTCAAGTGTTCCAAGCGAGCTCTAATGGCTATCTCTCACCTAGCCGACGCGCCGTCGATCCTATGAGTGTAGTGAGCTTACCTTGATGCCGATACGAGTTGCCTCCTCTCTCACACACACCAGTAGCTCCATGATCCTAGATGCAAGCTCAAGCATCCTCAAGCCTCCTCCACCTCTAAGCTCCATCCTCCATAGCCGCGCGCGCAAGAAGAGAGAAGAGAAGAGGAGAAGAGAAGAGGAGATGGTGAAGAGATTCACCCTCTTGATCCCTCACTCTTGCACACTCACTCCCTCACACTCTCACACTCCCTCTCTCAAGAGCACACACAAGCAAGAAGATGAGAAGGAGAGAAGAATAAGAAGACTCTTGTTGCCACACACCAAAAGAATGAGTTCTCATTCACTTTTTGAACTTTATGTATACAAACCCTAAAATCGCATGGGCACCCATCCCTTTTTTACATGACCGGCCCTTGTGGCAAGGTATTTTTTTCTATGTCCCTCTTTTAGCCTTATGCCTCTAGCCTATACCCATCTAGTATTTTACAATTGGCACAGGAGGGAGCCTGGCGCTCTTTTACAAGAGTTTTTCGGGTTTTTTGAGGCGCCCTTCATTTAAAATTGCGCTTTTTTGCCTTGGCTTGGTTTTGGAGGTCACCTGCGTGTCTTTGCTCTTTTTACATGTTTATCTGCTTTTTTTCTTCCTTTTTTTGCCATCTCGATTTGGGGTTAACATTAACCCCCTCCTAGATGGGTGCCAGTCCCATGGCACTTCTGTGTTGTTGTAGGTTGGTAGGCAATTGGCCAAGTGGTGCAATGGTGAGGGCCACTTGGAGACTTAGGTGCTTGTAGGAGCTATGACATTGTTTGTCGGAGGATCCAAATGGGTATTACATGGTTGACGGGGCCTTTGAAGTTGGTGGTGTGTTACTCTCTTGATGTTTGGAAGGAGAAGGTGCGGTGCTGTTCCTAAGGGGAGTGTTTATCTCAGCGTGTTAGTGCATTGTGCTCGTGCTAGTGGAATGGGAAGGTGGGTCTAACTGCAGGCGAGCCTGGGTGATATTCCACACTTGAAGATCCCATTTGTGCCAAGGGGGTGCAGTGGTAGTGGCTTAGGGTGACAGGTCTAACCCTAAATGAGTGTTACCTCCCTAGGTGTGTCCTGCCGTTGATGTGCCCTAAATGTGAAGTGGGGGAGTAAAAAGGGCTAGGGGTTGGGAGTGGAGCCGGCTGACCAAAGCCACCGAACACGCCTAACTTAAGAACCCCTAGGTGCAATGATCGTGCTTTATGCAGTGGTAAGTGCTTCTATAAGTGGGTGATGTTGACTAGTCAGTTTTTTTAAAATAAAAAAAATAGTGGAATGAATGACAGCCGGCCTAATCCTCTTCATCTGAATGAGGGGGGGAAGGAGGGCGGATGGATTTGCACAAAAATTGGTGGCTTTGCATGTACCCTTTCAGGGTCATGCGGACGTGGAGAGAGGTGGTGGAGAGGAAGGGGTGATTACACCTAGTAAATTGGTTGTTACTCATGTCCTCTAGGAGAGCTAGGCAAAAGGAGGGGAGTAGGCTAGCTCTCATCATTAAGCGTGCCATAGCATAGCTATCAATAGCATTGGGATCAAAAAAGAGGGAGGACAAGCCATTCTCCTGTGGTGCCAGATCTTGCTTGAGTAATAGCTTAAGAAGCCTAAGGTAATTACATGTAGTTATAAAAGCGGGATCGGGACAGGAGGAGAATTCTGTGAGAAAGTGCGTCATGGAGTCGGTTAGGCTTCCTAAATAAAAAAGGAGGGCATTCTCGAAGGAGGTGGCATTGGAATTGTAGATGATGGGGAAGTCATGCAGCCCATGGAGGGTGGTGACAAAATCCACGCCTACCCTACGAGGATACGCCATGAATGTGGGGTCATTCCTCTGGGCATGAGCTTTACATATTGAGAAACACATGGATCTAGAGAATGTTCATGATGACATAGACTGAAGAGAGCAACCATTACTCAAGTGAATTAGGTTCCAAGATGAAAGCTTGGACTCATAAATACAATCTTGAGTATTGCATTGACTATGACTGAAAGGACAAAGTATAGTTGTATTCCATCATTGAATGATAAGAAGGTACATCACTTTATAGACTCATGATGGTTCCCTTTTTCTCCATTGTGCTTATGGGATTCAGGCATTCTTTCTAGCAAACTCCTTGTGACTTGCCCTATTGCTCCATACAAAGAGGCTGTCACATGGGTGTGATTGCATATTTCTCAACACCCCTCCTTAATCACAAATGTAAAAAAGGCACTAAGTGTATAGAGGCTATCTGTGGGAGCTCTTGCTCAACCGCCAAGACCCACGGACTGCTTATTGCTTCAAGCGTTCCAAGCCAAGCACTAATGGCTACCTTTCACATAGCCGACACACTATCTATCCATGAGTGTAGTGAGCTTATCTCCATGTGTCGATCAAGTTACCTCCCCTCCCGCACACTCCGATAGCTCCACGATCCAAGTGCAAGCTTCAAGCAAGCTCCATCCTCAAGCTCCATTTTCGTGAGCAAGAGAAGAGAAGAGAAGAAGAGAGGAGAAGATGGAGAGCTTCTCCTCCTTGGTCCCTCACCCTCACACACTCACTCCCTCACACTCTCACACTCCCTCTCTCAAGCACAAGCTCAAGCAAGCAAGAACAACAAGAAGAAGAGATCCACTTTTGGCCACACACAAGAATGAGCTTCTCATTCACTTTTAAACTTTATATAAAAAAACCTAAATCCCTTTTGGGCGGCTATCCCCTTATCCCCTTTTTTACATGGCCGACCGTGGCCTAGGCCTTTTTTTCCATTGTCCTCCTATCTTCCTAGCTTCCTTCCTACCGCCCATCTACCTTTACAAATTGCACGGGTGAGAGCCCGATGCTCTTTAAATTAAATCATGATGTGCTTGTGCTCTTTTACAAAAGTATTGACTTGCGCTTTTTCTTGTGTGCCTTTTTCATTTATATAGAACTTTTCTACACTTCTTGTGTTTCCATATTTTTCTTGGCACGCCTTCGTCTTCCGTTTCACTTTTGCCTTGGCCTTTGTCTTTTGCTTTAGATTTTCCCGATTTTCCACCTTGTTTGTCTGAGGGTTAACATTACCTCCCTCCTAGACGAGTGCCAGTCCCATGGCACTCACCGTCGTAGGTAGCAGGCTTTGGCATGCACCGAAGACATGGGTGGAAGGGATTGCTGTGGTTGGCCTTGGAGGAGATTTGGTGGTGGTGCGGAGGAAGGTTTTTGGGGGCACGTTGTTGGCATGGGTGGCTGGTGATAGGGTTGTTGAAGTGGGTGATAGGGCTAACTTTTGTTGGGAGTTGCACTCATGGGTTGGCATAGGTGTTGATGTTTGGGGAATTCTGGTACAGGCGACGATTCGTTGGTGGGATTGCACGATGATGAAGGATAAGAATTTAGAGTTGAGTATTGATGAAGAGCTGACGGTACTTTTGTTGGAGTTTACAATACTTGCAATTGAAAACCTCTGGTCTCTCCCTGGGGTAGTGCTAGTCTTCTTATCGTGCACAAGATATAGTTTGATTAGTTTGGGAGATAGGTTAAACTCTAAGCATACTGAGAGTAATGTCCTGCACTCGAGGACCCAAATTGTGTATATATTTTGGTGCATATATTATGTGAGTGCTCGTGCATACTTAGATATTATGTAGCTAGAAGACCATGGGCCTGGTTCCTCATAACAACATGTGATGAAGAAAAGTTGTCCATGTTGAGGAGAAGTAAACAGGAAGGCGTATGAGACATCCTTTGCGTTGTGACAGCACGATGCAGCATAACTGAACACAAGGACACCACACTTTCGGTAGAGTTGGTAGCTATTGGACTTGCTCGATGAGTACTGTGTACTTTTCATGGCCATTCGTGCGGTGCTTACCACGATCGATTGCAATGGTATTAAGGTAGAGTGCAAAAAGGAAGCGTGCAATTGGGTCAGGGTGACAGGTCTAACCATTGCAAAGGTAGAGTTGGTAGCTATTGGACTTGCTCGATGAGTAGTATGTACTTTTCATGGCCATTCGTGCGGTGCTTACCACGATCGATTGCAATGGTATTAAGGTAGAGTGCAAAAAGGAAGTATGCAATTGGGTCAGGGTGACAGGTCCAACCATAGGCGAGACAAGCTCCCTAGGTGTGTACTGCCCTTGATGTGCCCTGAAAAAATACAGCTGATGCTAAAGGGCTAGGGGACTAGGGATAGAGCCAGCCAACCAAGGTCACTTGATGTACCTAATTTGAGAACCCCTAGGTGCTGTGCTTGATCGTGGGTGCTTCTTATCTTTTTTTGTTCTTTTCTTTGCTTTTTCTTTTTCTTTTTCTTTTTTCTTCTTTTCTTTCTCTCTTTTTTTTTTGGAACTTGCCTAAGTACAACCATTGCAATATGTTGAAGCTATCAGCCTTTCAATGGGTTGGGAATTGTCGAGATTCGAAGGCTCAGGAAATGGATATTACAGCGATGATTGTGCCCTAGCCTCGTTGCTAGAGAAACAATTGTTGAGATGGGGAGATACACTTGAGATTTTGTAACCCTCTTTGCGACACGCGATGTCGGTACAATTGAGGTAACAATTGCCGTGAGCCAAATGTAGAGCTTGACCCAGAAAGAGAGCGTAGCCAATGACTATGCTTTGGGCCATGCGATGTGGGTGGTTTGCAAGGGTGATTCTCACTTTCGGCAGTGTGGCTTCCCTGGGGCTCGTTGTTCTTGGTATTTCTGTTGCTTTTTCTGTGATGGCTCTTTGTGGGGTTGGTGATCTTGTGGCATCTTGGACATCGAGCGCTTTCATATAGAGACTTGTGTCGTCCTGCATCCACTTGACAACTCGTGAGAGTACATGCACGTTATATGCCTCAACTATAATGAACATGTGTAACACAAAGAGACATCACTTATTTGAATTCCATAGTGTTGACTTAGATACCTATCACATGTACTTGATTATCTTTTTCTTTTGCTAAAGGCGTGAATTATATTAAACATAGATATGGAAGGTTTGTACAGTTGGGGAACTTGCCCCCATTTAACCATCTAGAGACAAAAATTCATGGCCAGGTAGCACTTGGCAAGCAGCTTATACAATCATAGGGCCTATTCCATTCATATGAGGCGGGGTGAAGTTGGGTGATTGTTGAGATGACAAGCTCAACACATGCGGATACTAATGATGGACCGCCTAGTTAGATGGGTCCACACATCTACACTTAGCATGTCAGTGGTTATTATGACTCTCACATGGCCACTGACTCATTACTTATTATATTCAGGTTGTTACACCTATTTACAACTGGCATAGTTATAGCGCCAGTCGACTAGTGTAGCCGGTTATGCATTGTTTGACTTAGTAGGCCACTTTCCTTTATGTTGTATCTTATCTATACTTTGTGTACATTGTAAAGTGTATGGAAGAAGAAGAAGAAACCAGCAAGAAAACGTTTTGACCTCCACCTCTCTTCTTGTCTCTTGAGTGAGCTTCTCCTTATGCATTCTGCGTGTGTTTGGCACATCATCTTGAGCAAGTCCCCCCACCATGCGATTCTTGACATGGCATCTTGAGCAAGTCCCCCCACTACATGATTCTGGTATCAGAGCTGCACCACTGATTGAGGCTAGTTTTGAAGGCTAAAGCGAAGGAGAGGAGCCAAGGATTCGAGCAAGCAAGCGGCGGGTAAGAAGCTCTTCCATTCTCTATTTCTTCTCTTGGACAGTGCCTTGGAGGCACCAAAAGTAGGGCAGAGCAAAAATCTCAGAATGCAGTGAGATTTGGTGTGTGGGAAGAGCACTGTATATTCTGCAGATAAGACCTTTAGGACCTTGCCGCAACTATTTTGGCCATCCGAGGTAATTTCAAGCCCCATTTTAGACTCGCAAGGTTGCGGACAACAGTTCGAGATACCTTGCAATTTTAGCTGTGTCTGCCGTATACAGGTGCACACGTCACATATTTCAGATCTATAAGTTCAAAGGTGTTTACCAGCGAATAAACACAAGGTTTATCTGCAAACTAGTTGATGTATTGTTGAGCAGACAGTAAAAAAGGCTATCTAGTGTATTGGTGCTCACTACAGGTCGAGGGTTGCAAAAGATTTGCTTGCTGTTTGGTATTAGTTTTGTGATAATGGCAGAGAACAATGGAAACCCCATCATTGAGAAGCTCGACAAGAACAACTACCCTTCATGGAAGTTCCGTGTCACGAACTTCCTTATTGGAAAATGACTCTACAAGTTTGTTTCAGGTGAAGAAAAGGTGCCGGAGGTGAGTGATCCTCTAACTGCAGAAGAGACAAAGGCACAGAAGGAATGGAATGCAAAAGAAAAAAAGGTCATGTATTGGCTGTCTGCAGTAATTGACAATAATATGCTGGGACATATTAGAAATGCAGAGAATTCATATGCAGCTTGGACCATACTTGAAAATATGTTTTTCATAAATACAAAGGCATGAAAGATTCAACTCAAGCAAGAGTTGAATACATTGAAGAAAGGGAAGATGTCTATCAATGAGTATGCATTGAAGGTAAGGAGCATTGCAGAGGCCTTGGCAGCGATTGATGCACTGCCCGATGATGATGATTTGGTGTCGTCTACCTTGGGTGGACTTAACAATGAAAAGGCTTGGAAGTCTTTTGTAACTTCTGTATATGTCAGAAAGCCATTTTCAGATTTCGATGAGTTGGTCTCCCTTATGATCACTGAAGAGATCAACATGCAGAGTGAGACATCTGAAAAAGGTGGTGAATAGGTCCAAGCTTTCTACTCCAGTTCAGGAAGGGGACGTGGCAGGTCCTCTTTAAGAGGCCGTGGTACAAGACGTGGTAGTGATAACCAGCAAAACAGATTGAATCAGCATTTTGGCGATATACAGGTTTCAGGAGGTCATGGTAACTTTAGAGGCAGGGGGAGCTTTAGAGGAAGAGGTGGATGGCAGAATAGAGGTTCTAACAACTTTGGTATTGTGTGTCACTATTGTGGCAAAACAGGTCATATTGCAGCCCAATGTTATGCTAAGAAAGATGATATTCGCAGTGGTAAGTTGCAGCAAGGAAACTATGCATCGTCTTTACAATAGAATGAAGACAAAAATGAACGTCTGTTTGTTATGCAGCATATGTTGAATGCTGTTACAGGAAAGGGAACACATGATAATGTTTGGTATGTTGATTCAGGTGCATCCAATCATATGACCAGCCATGCAGAATGGTTTGGAGAGATGCAGGATTTACAAAATACAGGTTATGTGCAGACGGGTGATGATTCATGCAACCCAATTTCACGCATTGGAAAAGTTTCCTTGTCCTTGCATGATGGTAAGACAAAGAGTCTTTCAAATGTATTACATGTGCCATCTATTACAAAGAACTTGGTGTCAGTCGGTCAGATGGTAGAGCAAGGGCTGCAAGTCTTTTTTAATAAAGGGATACTTTGTAGAAGACTTCAATGACAAGTGCAGGTTGGTTGCAAAGGGAAGTAGAGTTGGACGTATGTTTACTCTGGATGCTGGAATTCCTACTATGAATGCTGCTATGTATGCTAAAGGAAAATGTGTTGTTGCAGATATTGAAATTTGGCACAAACGCATCGGACATGCAAATGTACAAAGGCTGAAATTAATGCAGTCCAAAGGGTTGGTTACAGGTTTGCCTACATTTAGAGTTGCAGAATTTCATAAGGTATGAGAAGCATGTCAGTTTGGTAAGCAGGCAAGACAACCCTTTTCACATGACAGAGATGTAAGCAGAAATATCCTTGATGTTGTGCATACAGATATTTGGGGGCCTACACAAAATGTATCTCTTGGAGGTAGTTCATACTTTGTCGCATTCATTGATGATTGTTCTAGAAAGCTATCGATATATTTTATGAAGAAAAAGAGTGAAGCGTTTGAGCACTTTAGAACTTTCAAGGCTGCAGTTGAAAGAGAAACATGCTTCAAAGTAAAGTTCTTGAGGTCAGATGGAGGGGGAGAGTACCTCTCAAATGAGTTCAGTGATTTTCTGAGGTCTCATGGGATAAAAAAACAGTTCACATGCAGGTATAATCCACAGCAAAATGGTGTTGCAAAAAGAAAAACAGGCATATTGCAGAAGTTGCACGGGCATTAATGGCTGAAAAGAATATGCCCAAACATTTTTGGTTTGAGGCTGTCCATACTGCTATCTACATTATGAATAGAACTCCCACAGCAACAGTTCATGGGATGACTCCTGAAGAATGCTTTACTAGCAAGAAGCCTGATGTATCGCAATTGAAGGTATTTGGCTGTGTTGCATATGTTCATGTGCCAGAGATGAGCTACGGAAGAAGCTTGATCCAAAGGCAGAAAAATGTGTCTTTATTGGATACTCTTTAGAGCAGAAAGGGTATCGCTGTTATAACCCTGTCACATGTAAGTTCAGAGTGAGCAGGGATGTCATCTTTGATGAAATAAGCAGTTGGTATGCATCTAGTGGTGATGCATTGGATGATGATGATGATCATGACACTCATGTGCAGGCTGAAAAGCAAGAATCACGGACTCTTAGTAGACCAGAGACATCATCTGGTAGTCCTTGGTCTGGGAGACTAAGGAGTAGCTCTACATCTTCAGGTGCATCTAGTAGCACTACAAGTAAAGACAAATGAAAGAATAAAGTGTCAGATGGCACTGATGCAGTTCTTGATGGAGACTCCAGTGGCTCAGAGAGCTTGGATGATGAGCTTGGTATTCCTTCTGTCAGGACACTAGGTGTACAGAGAGCTCATAGTAATGTAAAGGCTCCATTGAGTGATCTGGTGGTACACAGATCTAGCAGGGTCAAATACCCTGTTAAAAGATTTGGTTTTGAAGGTTATGCAACTCACCATTATGCTTATATGGTGAAACTAGTTGAGGATGTTGAGCCCACTTGCTTTGAGGATGCTATTGGTCATACTCATTGGGATGCAGTAATGGATGAGGAGATGGCTGCATTAGAGGCCAATAAGATTTGGGATCTAGTATCATTGCCAAAGGGCAAGAAAGCTATTGGATGTAAGTGGGTTTATAAGATTAAGCACAATGCAGATGGTTCTATTAGTAGGTACAAAGCTAGGCTAGTTGCAAAAGGCTATGCCTAGACATATGGCATAGATTATGAAGAAACCTTTAGTCCAGTTGCTAGGATGGCAACTGTCAGATGTGTGATTGCTTTAGCAGTAGCCAAAGGTTGGAGGTTGCAGCAAATGGATGTAAAGAATGCCTTCTTGCATGGTGATTTGGAGGAAGAAGTGTATATGGATCAGCCACCAGCAGGTTATGAAGATTTAGAGCATCCCACATATGTGTGCAGGTTGAAGAAGGCACTCTATGGGCTCAAGGAAACACCTAGAGCATGGTCTGACAAGATCAAAGAGTATCTTGTCAATATTGGCTTTTATGTTTCTGATGCCGATCACTCAGTTTATGTGAGAAAGGGAGATGCAGGTTTGGTCATCATAGTCATCTATGTGGATGACTTGATTATTACAGGTGATAATGATAGTGGGATTGTTGAAGTCAAGGACTTTTTGAAGAAGAAGTTTGAGATGAAGGATTTAGGTGAGCTAAGGTACTTCCTTGGCATTGAGGTGATCAGGTGTGATGATGGTATATGGCTATCCCAAAGACAGTATGGCTTGGATATGTTGTCCAAGTATGGTATGATAGCATGCAAACCACTTTCAGTCCCATAGGAGAAAAATGTAAAGTTGAGTGCTGATGTTGGGGATGAGATAGAAGACCCTACTATGTTCAGGAGGATAGTGGGGAGTTTGATCTACATGACCATTACAAGGCCAGACTTGAGCTACGCTATTGGTCTTGTGAGTCAATTTATGCAGGTACCTAGAAAGCCACATTTGGATGCAGTCAGATGCATATTGAGATATGTGAAGTCCACATTACATTATGGACTTTTCTTTGAGGCAGGTACAAATGTATATGTGTTTGGATACATAGATGCAGATTGGGCTGGTAGTATGTCTGATAGAAGATCTACCAGCGGATACATGTTCTCTCTTGGTAGTGCAGCAGTTACTTGGAGCAGCAAAAAGCAATCTACAGTTGCTTTGTCGAGTACAGAGGCTGAATATAGAGGTGCTGCTGTTGCAACATGTGAGGTATTATGGCTGCAAAAGTTATTGGCTGATTTAGATGTGCAGGTGGAAGGTCCGGTTGTCATTTATTGTGACAACATGAGCAGTATACAGTTGGCTAGGAACCCTGTGTTCCATGCCAAGACAAAACATATTGAGATACACTACTACTTTGTGAGAGAGAAGGTACTAGCAGGTGTGATTAACTTGGTGTATGTCAGCACACAAGATCAGATAGCTGACATCTTCACGAAGGTATTGGGTACAGAGAAGCTTCAAAAGTTTCGAAGCTTACTTGGAGTTGCAGAGATGCAGTTGAGCTTGAGGGGGAGTGTTGAGATGACAAGCTCAACACATGCGGACATTAATGATGGACCGCCTGGTTAGATGGGTCCACACGTCTATACTTAGCACGTCGGTGGTCATTATGACTCTCACATGGCCACTGACTCATTACTTATTATATTCAGGTTGTTACACCTATTTACAACTGGCATAGTTATAGCGCCAGTCGACTAGTGTAGCCGGTTATGCATTGTTTGATTTAATAGGCCACTTTCCTTTATGTTGTATCTCATCTATACTTTGTGTACATTGTAAAGTGTGTGGAAGAAGAAGAAGAAACTAGCAAGAAAATATTTTGGCCTCCATCTCTCTTCTTGTCTCTTGAGTGAGCTTCTCCTTGTGCATTTTGTGTGTGTTTGGCGCAGCATCTTGAGCAAGTCCCCCCACCACGCGATTCTTGACAGTGATTAGACGACTAGGGCTGTGTCGGTGGTGGGCTCCTGTCAGGCTGGGCAGGGAAGATATCGATTGGGATCCAAATGGCGTAGTCCCTGGCCGCTACCGTTTCAAGAATGCTTTTAAATATCTCATCAAATTCCTTCTTGTTTTTAGCTTCCTATCTTCTATTGAGCACCTGGTGCCCGAGTGTCTGGAGAGGGCCTACATGGCAGGGGTTGCCACCCCCCAAGCATGCCCTTGAGCCTTTGTTCTCCTGGCCTAGGAAGTCTTTGGCCTGCGTCTGGGGCAGTGTCTCTTAGGGCCTATTTTTGGTGTGTACCTCCTAAGGGTAGGCACATATCGCTCTGGTGGAGGTGCTTGTGCCTTATGCTCCCTTCTATGAAGGAGAGCTTCCTTGCATGTGAGCTGCATTGTGTGCTCCATGATGGCTGCTATGGGGAAATCTGGAAAATTTCAATCAAGGTTAGGCTTTGAGGCAGCATAAAATTATTTGCATGAAAGGGATTAAACAATGGATTATCAAGCGCATACGAGGAGGAGGAGCGAGGTGAGGCATGCAGTGTTTGTTGTAGAGGGACGGCCCCCATGATGATGTTTGTCCTGCCTGGACTGCGGGGTGTATTCTAGCAGCAAATCTTGGCTTATGCAAAGTTGCATGGACTAGTTGTCATGGAGTGGAGCATGGATCATCTCCGGAAGGATAGACCAAAAAGGGGACAGGCGTATAGAAGGGGATGGTGCCCCGTCTACACCATCAGAGATATTGGTCAGGGCTTCATATGGCGGTAATGAGGGTTTCATGCCCTCCACTTGGAGGGCTTCATATGGTAGTAATGAGGGTTTCATGCCCTCCACTTGGAGGCGGGAATGGTCACACGACTTCTAAATGTGTGGTCAGAGGAGGACTTGAGGAGCTCAGCTTGTCAAACCCAACTCTTCTCCCTACGCTTGACTATCATTGCTTGTGTGTGTTGATATTATCTATACAGGGTCACAAAACTCATTGTTTATTTATGTACATATTTACGAATCCATGTCACTCGTGAGGATAAAAAACAATTGTAGAACTTAGGATTGTACTGGAGTGTGGCACACACATCCAATACTCGTGGTAGCTTACTCAATAACAATAGATATTTTGCAACATCGAGTAGTATGGTACATTGTTCGAGTCTACTGGCAACATGTAACTCCTCCTTAATGAGAACCTTATCAGTCAGAGAGTTCTCTTGGCTAGTTCTGGCTAAGTCCATACCCCGAATGGCAGTTATCGGTGCCACATAGGTTGGGTCTCTTTGAGACCACCATTTAGCCAATTGCTTCTCTGAGACTGTCATAATCTGGGCTCCTAGTTTGACCATTGCAATGCGATTTTCAAACTAATGTTTTTCAAATTGAATTCGACCCTCTGATTGTCGCTTTAGTTGCTCTATCTCTAAGAGATTTGGTTGGCAGAGCACATCATTGAATGTTACAGTTAAGTGTAGTTTGTCAGCTTCCTCGTCACAGGTGAGTCACATGCATTCATGCAGAAGCTTGTCAGTGCTCATCAAGATGTTCTTGCTCTCCCCAGAAAGGGGAAATGGCAAGTATTCTTTCAGCTACCCCCTAGGGAATGCACCCATGTCTGCAAGGACGTAGACACGTGCGAATACTGTGAGTTTAGCATCCAACTTAGTTAAGCATTCTGCAACACTTCTATGTTCAATGAGGGCTTGCTCTGTTGCTATCTCATGCAAGGTTCTAGGAGCTTCCCTAGGCTTTAGCATAGCTAGGGGCTTAGGCCTAGATGAGCAAGATTGGTCAACTCTAGGATTGCTTATGCTCTCGGGGTTCCAATGTTTCTCCTGAGGCCTTGCTGCTATTGTGTCATGGTTCTCCTTGGATGTGACTGGTATAGTCTTGTCACCCTATTGTGACAGTGTTGTATCCACTCTTGATTAATCAACACGAGTTCTGTTTTGTCGGTGGACTGAGTGTTGCAAGAAACCGTTAATGGTGATGGTTGCTTTGATTTTTTAGAATACACGGATGTGTCTGAGGTTTCACCACTATTAGGGGAGATGGAAATGGGTTCATTGGTGGATGGGCTTGATGTTTTATTCCTTAGCTCTTCAGCACTTTTGGTCTTGATCGTCTTGGTGTTTGCCACCACTTGCAATTGCCGTTGTTTACGTTGTTTTGTCCTCTTTTTCTTGGGAAATTGCAGTGTCTCCTTTAAGGACTCAGGACCATGAACTAGGTCAGCTGTTGATGTGCTTGGTTGGGCCTCAACTTTCTCTTTCTCTGGTGTGTCCTCATGGGATGTAGCTGCGACCTGTTGGACAGCCTTGCTAGGTTGATTGATCAGATGCATCATCTCCTTGGCCACATCTTCAAGAGATTTCTCCTCAAGCCTAGGCTTTAGATGCTTTGGTAGTGCCAAGGGTGTCAAGGATGTTGGTTGCAACACCTCTTTCACAGGTGAATGGCTAAGGACATGTTCCGCAAGGGGCATCATCACAGACAAAGGCTGTGACTAACGTGATTCTTGATTGGAAGTAGTAACAACTAGTTCAGTGGATTGGCTAGTGTTAGTAGATTGCGGTGTTAGATCCTCAGGCAGATTGGAAGTGGGTGTATCTTTTGTTGCCCTTTGAGCATTCACTTGTGCAGATCGAGCCTCAGTTGATCTAATCACATTAGATTTCATAGGCATATCCTTGGGCTGAGAGCTACGGGTGGTGTCATGTCCCACCTCTTGGACATTTGGAAGCTTAGATGGAGATAGAGATTGGGATTGAGTAGCTGCACTTGACGACTGCTGTTGTGCTTCCTGTGTCCGTTTAGGGAAAGAGGGTGTAGGAGACTTGGGACTCCTAAGTAGCTTTGACACTGGCTGGAAGATTTACTCGTGACTGTTAGATGATTTTTCCATTTTCTTTGTTGAGCCTTTAACCTTGCCATGAGCAATGTTATGCCTATGATGCCTATTATCCTCTTGGAAAATCAAAGGCTCCTTGGGCACTAATGGTCTTTGTGCACACGCAACGGTTATATCTGACGTTCGCTTATTAAGCATGCTAGGTTGAGGATCTACCTTTCGAATAGTCATGTTTGGTTTCTTGCCTTGAGACTTGGATTTTCGTTTAGATTTCCTAATGCACTTCTTTGCTTTTGATGTAATCCGTCCTTCAGTTGATAGAGGAGGTTTAGCAGGGGTTTTTGGTATCCAAATCCATCGGTTACTTACGTAATACCCTTGAGCATGAAGTAATGCTTTGGATATCCATCGCGGCGTTGTGCTAGCTCTCCATCTATACCTTCGTCTATAAGGCTTGGGCTTCTTTTGTGGTCTTCTACGATATTTCTAAGTCCAAAGCCTATCCTTGGCATTGTCTCCTGACCTTCTTGTTTCAAGCACGGCCTCGCTCACTGGTTCTCTCTGTTCAACATGCGCTTGTGTATCAACTCTCTCAACAAGTCCTTGCTCTCGTTACTAGGCTTGCATGTTATGTCAACACCTTCCTTGCCTTTCCCTCGAGGTTCGATGAGGTCACCCTTGCACCCTTGCTAAAGGTTGTGGCTATCCTCAAACATGGTAGCATCAAGTGTATCCTCTGTGCGACATAGTCGGCCTCACACTTGGTTGCCCTTTTGAAGGGTCGTTCAAGGAGGGTTTCCTTTCCACAACTAGCACTATTTGGAGGAACATGGAATAGGACAAGCAAGCTTTCAGTTTCAATAGTTACAAGGATTTTGCACTTTCCTATGAGTGTTTGTGGGTGTCCCCCATAAGGACTAAGAGTTGCATTAGTCAGTGTGAGTTCTGGTTGGCCTAGTAGGGTCCATGCTTCATAGGTCAACATATTAAAATCAGCTCCTTCATCAATCAGAGCATCGATAGTGTGTTCTCTTTTTGCGGTGAGTTTGGCCCTAAGATAAGTAGGCGGTACTATGTCTTCATCTTCCGGGTCTTGGCTTATAAATTTAAGCCTTCTGACGAATGCCTTGAGTCCCCAACTGCACGACCAGATGTGGATTCTCCACTGATGTCTTGGATCGTCTGTCCAGTGCTATTCAAGGTGCATCTATCATTAGGACTGTCATATGTAGTCATTCCTTGCAGTTGTAGCTTGATGTTGTTGCTTTCCGCTTTGACTAGATGCAATCCGAATTTTAACACGTACATGTTTTTGCGGTGTGGCCTTTTTGCCCTTGTTGGCTAGATTGGCCCATTGAGGTTCTAGGGTCTCTGTTTGTCTTTGCTCGGGTATGGGCTTTTGGTTGCTCTTTTGCAAGTGAGAATCTATGCTCGTGTAGAGCCATTACTACACTAGGGTCTAATTTGGACTTGTCATGGCACACATTTTCTCTCCAACCTACTTGGGGGAGGTGTGGAGGGGGCAGAGCCACCTCTGCGGGGGTCCTGGGGGGCAGTCCCCCCTAGCTCGCAGGGCTGTTATGGTAAACATTATACACGATTTGAAGGACCGTTCGTAGCCAAGTTTTAAACTACTTGCTCTAGATTTCAGTCTAGTGATAGGTCTATGATGTGCTTTTGGGTCTATACAGTCTCTGTGTCGGTTTCAGGGTCTATGGGTCAAATATTTGAAAAAATCCAGATTCGGCCCAGTAGGTCCGAATTGCAGGGGCCGAATGCCCGATTTGGCTCGTCCGAATGGCCAAGGGCTGAATGAGAAAGGGTCGAATGTAACTAGTTCAAATGTTAAATTCGATCGGTCCGAGTGCATTTATCCGAGGGCCGAGTGGCCAAGTGGGCCGAGGGCCGAATGATAACTTGTCCGAATGGGGTTGGCCGAGTGGGCCAAGGGCCGAATGGCCGAGTCAGGTGGGCCAAGTATCAAGTGGTCTGAATGCTTCACTTGGATGGGCCAAGTGAAAGGTGTCCGTTGGCCGAGGGCTGAATACTAAAGGGCCGAATGGCCGAGTGGTCCGAGGGCTGATTCTGGAACTTGGCCCAGAATCACCGTCACTCGAACGGGCCGAGCGCGACGTGATTTTTGCCAGACTTCAAAGAACTCTTCATGCCAAGTGATCGAGGGCTTCCTACGTGTTGAGCACCTCTAGATCCAAGCTACTCATGTAGGGGAAGGTGTGGAATTACCTGGGCTGGGCAAATAACTCCTAGATGACCAGATCAAAGCAGGTCCACGCGATGAAGCTCTCTCCCTCTCTCCTGCTCTCTTGAAACCCTGCAATGCAAAGTGTGGCCTTTCTTGCCACTCCTGTCCCCTTATCACCCTGCCCAGGCTTGTACTCATCTTAGTCTTGCTTCCCTTACTAACATTTAACCCAAATTTTCATTTTTTGCCATTCTTTTTCCTGTTTCAGCCTGTTATACAACAACAAAAAACCCTAACGTATGCTCCAATGTTTTGCTCCTATCCTTCCTAAATGCAAGAAAAAATCATAAGGGAAATACCTACTCTACTCCATCATGCTTTTCCAAGTCCAAAAACCAAAACCTACTTGCTGAGGAGATCAAATACCTCTTCAACCTCCCTCACTTCCTACCTATCTATCTTAAGCACCGATTCAGGGAAAACCCTACTTTGATGCTCGATTCAAAGTGTGCAAGCACTCAAGACTACCAAAATGTGGGAGCTCTCGCTCAACCGCCAAGACCCATGGACCGCTTATTACTTCAAGTGTTCCAAGCCAAGCACTAATGGCTACCTCTCACATAGCTGACGTGCTATCTATCTATGAGTGTAGTACCTCCATATGCCGATCGAGTTACCTCCTCTCCTGTACACTCCTGTAGCTCCACGATCCAAGTGCAAGCTTCAAGCAAGCTCCATCCTCAAGTTCCATGCTCCAAGCTCCATGTCTGCAAGCAAGAGAAGAGAAGAGAAGAGAAGAGAAGAAGAGAGGAGAAGATGGAGAGCTTCTCCTCCTCGATCCCTCACCCTCATACACTCACTCCCTCACACTCTCACACTCCCTCTCTCAAGCACAAGCTCAAGCAAGCAAGCAAGAAGAAGAAGAAGAGAGCCACTTTTGGCCACACACAAGAATGAGCTTCTCATTCACTTTTCAACTTTATATACAAAACCCTAAATCCCTTTTGAGTGGCCATCCCCTTATCCCATTTTTTACATGGCCGACCGTGGCCTAGGCCCTTTTTCCCATTGTCCTCCTATCTTCCTAGCTTTCTTCCTACAGCTCATCTACCTTTACAAATTGCACGGGTGATAACCTGGTGCTCTTTAAATTAAATCATGATGCGATTGCACTCTTTTACAAAAGTATAGACTTGCGCTTTTTCTTGTGCGCCTTTTTCCTTTATTTAGGACTTTTCTACACTTCTTGTGTTTCCATATTTTTCTTGGCACACTTTGTCTTTCATTTCACTTTTGCCTTGGCCTTTGTCTTCTGCTTTACATTTTTCGGATTTTCCACCTTGTTCGTCAGAGGGTTAACACTATCATGAGTAGAACCTTGCTAAGTGTGGGTATGCCACAAACATGGTAAACACTAGAGGCTATCGTAGAAAAAGGCTAAGTGTGGGTACCAGAAACATGGCTAACATCTATGGGTTGTTACAAGGCCTCACTAAGTGTATAGAGGCTATTGTGCATAGGCTTACATGTGGAGTTTTACAAGGCATATGTCAGAACCATTAATGGAAAGTACATTCAATACAAAGTTCTAGTGAAAAGTAGAGACAAGGACCGACAAGCCCTTGTGTCTTTCTTCATTAGATATGTCGTAGGCATAGTAGATCTTCTTTTCTTTGTCCGCTTATTTGACACAGTCCATTTTGCTTTCTTTGATGCTCTTTTTTTCTTCATGGTCTTCTTTTTCTTGGTTTTTTTCTTTCTGGTCTGTTTGGTCTTTTTCTTCATTATGGTCTTCATTGACTTTGCTTCCATTAATCTTCATGTCCATGTCCCCCTCAAGTAGAGGTACCATCATCTTTGAGGCAATGTAAATGTCTTCAAAATCTTGCACTACTTCCAAGGTAGCATGCATGTCTTCAAGTTCTTCAAATGAATACATTGATTGCTCTTTGGTGTAGGCACCTTCATGTCCTCCTGCAAGTGGGTCAAACAAGTCTTCTATGTAATGCAAATGAGCAACAAGAGCCATGTTACTCTTCACAGAAGATATCCATTTAAAATTCTTCATGCTTGGCACTCTCATTAGTGAGGATCAGCTTAAAAAGGCTAAGAGCAACCAACAATGAGCTAATCTTGAGTGTGTTAAAGGACACAAGACAGTAGTGTGAAGGCACACTATAGTATCAAGAGATACTATGCTTGAGTTTGATTATGATTCTTCTTGCTTGATGATTTGATGTGAACCCTTCAATGCTTGAGTCCCCTCCTTGCTAGTAAAATCTTGATGGTAAATCAGTTCAGAGAGAGGCAAGATCTCCAATGAGAAGAGTGGGAGGAGTGAGGTTGAAAAAGACCTTGAGCTCGTTGTTGAGCTTGAGATCTTGAAATCTTCAAAAATCCTCAAAGACTTGTCCTCCTTGTTGATTAATCAGTGGCATTGAGTAGATGAGAGTTGCAGGGGGTCCCTTGAGCCCTCCAACTAGCAAAGATAACCGAATGAAGTGAGAAATGAAGCTTAGTCAACTTTGGCTATGGTAGATTGTGATTAAGGTTTTTGGCTAACTAAATTTCTGCTTGCAACAGTGCATACACATGATCTTATGACGAAATATTTGATGAAGATGAAGCTTATGTAGTAAGCTTCCAAAGCCCTATAGCCATAGGGTAAACCATGGTGGATGCTAGCAGCACAGAGCATACAAATGAAGAGATGTGTAGATTTGTAAGCAAGTTCGAATTTCCACAATGCTACCTTCTGATGTGCATAATGTTGGGATCTATCATGATGGACTAAAACTAATCTGTAGAACAACTTCCCAAACAAAATTGACTTAAGATGTGGTTTGTAGAAGGAGATCAAGAAGCTCCAAGTAGAACAAGTTTTGTCTGGCTATGGAGGTTACATAGAACAGAAGTTGACAGAGTTGACAATGCTGAGATACACATGGCCTAATGTTGAGCTTTGAGATGATAGAGAGGAGCTCCAATAACAAAAATAGCTCATCAATATCTTTTTCTGGTTGAAGAGATCTAAGAGCTTAAAGTAGTGTGGCTATGGCTATCATGCAGGGTAGTGAGAAGCAGAAGTGGGGGATGAGGTCCTAAGTTGGGGACTGAGCTCAAGCAAAGCTACATGACTGTAAAAGAGAGTTGGAGATGCAATGCCATACTCGGCTGGGCTCTGATACCATGTTGAGAAATACATGGATCTAGAGCATGGCTATGGCAGATGGAACACAAGGAGAATGTTCATGATGACATAGATTGAAGAGAGAAACTGTTACTCAAGTGAATTAGTCTCCAAGATGGAAGCTTGGACTCATAAACGCAATCTTGAGTATTACATCGACTATGACTGAAATGACAAAGTACAATGGTATTCCATCATTGAATGATAAGAAGGTACATCACTTTATAGGCTCATGGTGGTTCCCTTTTTCTCCATTGTGCTTATGGGATTCACACATCCTTTCTAGCATATTGCTTGTGTCTTACCCTATTGCTCCATATAAAGAGGCTTTCACATGGGTGTGATTGCATATTTCTCAAAACCCCTCCTCAATCACAACCGTGAAAAGGGCACTAAGTGTATAGAGGCTATCATGAGTAGAACCTTGCTAAGTGTGGGTATGCCACAAACATGGTAAACACCAGAGGCTATCGCAAAAAAAGGCTAAGTGTGGGTACCAAAAACATGGCTAACATCAAGGGGCTATTACAAGGCCTCACTAAGTGTATAGAGGCTGTTATGCATAGGCTTACATGTGGAGTTTTATAAGGCATATGTCAGAAGCATTAATGGAAAGTACATTCAATACAAAGTTCTAGTGAAAAGTAGAGACAAGGACCGACAAGCCCTTGTGTCTTTCTTCATTAGATAAGTCATGTTAAGCATAGTAGATCTTCTTTTCTTTGTCCGCTTATTTGACATAGTCCATTTTGCTTTCTTTGATGGTCTTTTTTTCTTCATGGTCTTCTTTTTCTTGGTCTTTTTCTTTCTGGTCTATTTGGTCTTTTTCTTCATTATGGTCTTCATTGACTTTGCTTCCATAGAAGGAGATCAAGAAGCTCCAAGTACAATAGGTTTTGTCTAGCTATGGAGGTTACATAGAACAGAAGTTGACAGAGTTAACAATCCTGAGCTACACATGGCCTAATGTTGAGCTTTGAGATGATAGAGGGGAGCTCCAAGAACAAGGGTAGCACATCAAGATCTTTTTTGGTTGAAGAGATCTAAGAGCTCAAAGTAGGGTGGCTATGGCTACCAAGCAGGGTAATGAGAAGCAGAAGTGGGAGATGAGGTCCTAAGTTGGGGACAAAGCTCAAGCCAAGCTACATGACAGTAAAAGAGAGTTGGAGATGCAATGCCATGCCCGACTAGGCTCTGATAACATGTCGAGAAATACATGGATCTAGAGCATGGCTATGGCGGATGGAACACAAAGAGAATGTTCATGATGACATAGACTAAAGAAACCAATTGTTACTCAAGTGAATTAGGTTTCAAGATGGAAGCTTGGACTCATAAATACAATCTTGAGTATTACATTGACTATGACTGAAATGACAAAGTATAGTTGTATTCCATCATTGAATGATAAGAAGGTACATCACTTTATAGGCTCATGATGGTTCACTTTTTCTCCACTGTGCTTAGGATTCACTCATCCTTTCTAGAAAATTGCTTGTGTCTTGCCCTATTGCTCCATACAAAGAGGCTGTCACATGGGTGTGATTGCATATTTCTCAACACCCCTCCTCAATCACAACCATGAAAAAGGCACTAACTGTATAGAGGCTATCATGAGTAGAACCTTGCTAAGTGTGGGTATGCCACAAACATGTTAAACACCAAAGGCTATCATAGAAAAAGGCTAAGTGTGGGTGCCAAAAACATGGCTAACATCGAGGGGCTCTCACAAGGCCTCACTAAGTGTATAGAGGCTGTTATGCATAGGCTTACATGTGGAGTTTTACAAGGCATATGTCAGAAGCATTAATGGCTAGTACATTCAATACAAAGTTCTAGTGAAAAGTAGAGACAAGGACCGACAAGCCCTTGTGTCTTTCTTCATTAGATATGTCATGGTAGGCATAGTAGATCTTCTTTTCTTTGTCCGCTTATTTGACACAGTCCATTTTGCTTTCTTTGATGCTCTTTTTGTCTTCATGGTCTTCTTTTTCTTGGTCTTTTTCTTTCTGGTCTGTTTGGTCTTTTTCATCATTATGGTCTTCATTGACTTTGCTTCCATTAATCTTCATGTCCATATTCCCCTCAAGTAGAGGTACCATCATCTTTGAGGCAATGGAAATGTCTTCAAAATCTTGCACTATCTCCAAGGTAGCATGCATGTATTCAAGTTCTTCAAACGAATACATTGATTGCTCTTTGGTCTAGGCACCTTCATGTCCTCCTGCAAGTGGGTCAATCAAGTCTTCTATGTAATGCAAATGAGCAACAAGAGCCATGTTACTCTTCACAGAAGATATCCATTTAAAATTCTTCATGCTTGGCACTCTCATTAGTGAGGATCAGCTTAAAAAGGCTAAGAGCAACCAACAATGAGCTAATCTTGAGTGTGTTAAAGGACACAAGACAGTAGTGTGAAGGCACACTATAGTATCAAGAGATACTATGCTTGAGTTTGATTATGATTCTTCTTGCTTGATGATTTGATGTGAACCCTTCAATGCTTAAGTCCCCTCCTTGCTAGTAAAATCTTGATGGTAAATCAGTTCAGAGAGAGGCAAGATCTCCAATGAGAAGAGTGGGAGGAGTGAGGTTGAAAAAGACCTTGAGCTCGTTGTTGAGCTTGAGATCTTGAAATCTTCAAAAATCCTCAAAGACTTGTCCTTCTTGTTGATTAATCAATGGCATTGAGTAGAGGAGAGTTGCAGGGGGTCCCTTGAGCCTTCCAACTAGCAAAGATAAGCAAATGAAGTGAGAAATGAAGCTTAGTTAACTTTGGCTATGGTGGATTGTGATTTTTGGCTGACTGAATTTCTGCTTGCAGCACCACATACACACGATCTTATGACAAAATATTTGATGAATATGAAGCTAATGTAGTAAGCATCCAAATCCCTATATCCATAGGGTAAACCATCGTGGATACTATCAGTACAAAGCATACGGACGAAGACATGCGCAGATTCATCAGCAAGTTTGAATTTTCACAATGCTGCCTTCTGATGTACGTAATGTTGGGATCTATCGTGATGGACTAAGGTTCCCTAATCTATGGAACAACTTCCTAGAAGAAATCAACTTAAGATGTGGCTTGTAGAAGGAGATCAAGAAGCTCCAAGTAGAACAGGTTTTGTCTGACTATGGACGTTACATAGAACAGAAGTTGAGAGAGTTGACAATTCTGAGCTACATATGGCCTAATATTGAGCTCTGAGATGATAGATGGGAGCTTCAAGAGCAGGAGTAGAGATCTCTAGAAGGAAGAAAGTAAAGATCTTTTCTAATTGAAGAGATCTAAGAGCTTAAAGCAGGGTGGTTATGGTTGCTGAGCAGGGCAGTGAGAAGAAGGAATGGGAGATGAGGTCCTAAGTTGGGGACTAAGCTCAACCCAAGCTACATGATAGTAAAAGAGAGCTGGAGATGTAGTGCCATGCATGACTGGGCTCTAATACCATGTTGGGAAATACGTGGATCTAGAGCATGGCTATGGCGGATGGAACACAAAGAGAATGCTCATGATGACATAGACTAAAGAGACCAACTGTTACTCAAGTGAATTAGGTTCCAAGATGGAAGCTTGGGCTCATTAACACAATCTTGAATATTACATTGGCTATGACTGAAAGGACAAAGTATAGTTATATTCCATCATTGAATGATAAGAAGGTACATCTCTTTATAGGCTTCTGATGGTTCCCTATTTCTCCACTGTGCTTATGGGATTCAGGCATCCTGTATTTCAAGCATCCTTTCTAGGAAATTGATTGTTTCTTGCCCTATTGATCCATACAAAGAGGCTATCACATGGGTGTGATTGCATATTTCTCAACAATACAAGAAGGGGGCTGGGTGTTGGTTTGTGGTAGCAACTTAGAAAATTAGCACAGTGCCAGTCGGAATGTGGCAAAGCGGTGGTTTGGTCCATATGTGGTAAGGTTTGTTTTTGACAATGCTACCTATGAATAAATTGAGATGGATGGGACAAGTCTAAGGATTCTAATGGTTGGAAAACATATCAAGCTCTTTAAATGTAGGGAGTCTTCAGCATATGAGTTGAAAGAGTTGGATATGAAGCATGAACATGAGAATATGGAAGAAGAAGAGGTAGAAGATGAAGACATTGACATGGTAGAGGATACTTCTTCTGACATTGTAGATCCATAAGACTTTGGCACATGCCGGAGGATGTACAAGTTAAGAGGGGATGGATGTCGTGTCGCTACGCAGACATAGTGTGAAAAACTATAGAGTGCATCCTCATTCGGCTTTCTTATTGATGTAGATAGTAAATGCCATATTAGTCATTAGTGTCAGTGTCCATTGTATGGATGGTTCAAAAATACTAGATTTTTAGACAAGTTTAGCCTATTTTTGATAATTTGGATATTATTTCTTGTAAATATCCAAAAGTTCTAGACAACTTCTAGAATAGGATGACATGTAAAAAAAAAGCAAGTGGATTTCAACCATTTTTGGGGGATTTTATGAAAAATGAAGGATTAGTGAAATTGTGCGATGCGCGATTGCACTTTATAGGTGGCAAATAGCACTCCAAATTAGGAGAAGAAGGAGTGATCTAGGAGAAGTCTGAATAGGTGTCCTGGTATTTTACCCCCTTTCAAATCCAACGGAAGCATCAAATTCGCAGTCTCGGTAGTAGAGAAGAAGCTACTGTTTGATGCACGTTTTTGGTCTACAAGGGATTTATCTTCTCACGATGCAAATATAAATTGACAAGCTTCACCTCTATGAGTATTCTTCTACATCTTCTATTTCTTCAAACCACTTCTCTTTCATCAATCGCTCTCCTTGAATCTCCCTTCACCCTCGTGTCTCTTACCTCCGTGGTAGACTTTCGACCCCAAATGCTTCGACAACCTCTGTGTGTGTGTGTGTGTGTGTGTGTGTGTGTGTGTGTGTGTGTGTGTGTGTGTGTGTGTGTGATGCCAATATATAACTCATACTTAGTCATTTTACTATGTAATAGACTCAAAAGTAACATAGAACAAGCCCAAGAAGCTCCCTTCCACAATATCTTGTCTACACTATGTGCATACATGATACATATTGCATTATTGAAATTGTATCAAAGCACATTAGGGTGGTTTGAGTTGATTTGTGAGTTAAGAGAAAGTGAGTACCATTGAAGCTCTGCAAAAGAAGATGAATCGATACTTCCTTCTAATTTCCTCCAAACAAATGCATGTGAATCAAAGCAAAAAGGTATAATACCTTTGAAGCATTCATTTTGGGAGCCCTTATATCTATTTTTAGTGAACAGAGAGTGCCCTTCAAAAGTCATGCATATTTATGGTAGTTTGACACCTTTTCAAAATTTCAATCCTAACTTTTGCATTTGATGTCAAATTGCTTAGCTTAAAAGCTTGAATCAAAGAGTACAAATATAGGCACATATGCTTATAATCAAAAAGTTCATTTTGTTGCAACTTATAGTTCTCTATTTTGCAAAGATAGAGGTGCTTTGATTTGGGATATGAGTTTAAAATCTACTTGTTATATATGCATTGTCTATTTATTTAAGTTGGTTAAGTTCTTGGTTTTGAGCTTATTCACAGTAGGAAATATGCTATTGAGGTGGTCCCAAATTTTTTTGGTATCAGATTGGAGATTTGCAAATGAATTGACAAAAAATATCATTTGTAGGATATACATTACATGTGTAAAATACATGCTATTAGCAAATGTTGCAAGTGCTGCTTTGGATGTTGCAATTGAGGTTGATGTATTTCTTGATTTGATCATGGATTCTATGAATGCCATATTTGGAGACACTGTGCTTGTGCACTATGGAGCTTAGCTTGGTTGCAAGGTAAGTAGTTGTTACTCACCCATTACTCATTGCTTTGATACATTTGTGATTGTTTGAGAGAGAAAGAGCTTGGATATACTAAATATAAATGTATTGACTTGATTTATTCACACTAGTTGTTATTAGTGTGAAGTTAAATCTTTTCTATTTTGTTGGCGAGAGTCTATCAAATTTTTGTTGGGTTGCTTTGTGTGGCAAACATGTCATCAGATAATACAAATGTAAGTGTGATTATAGGTGAGAAGGTAGGCAAAAATAATTATCCTAAATGGAAATTTCGTATGAAGAGTTGGATCATTGATAAGGAATTGGGGGATATAGTAGATAGCATAGAGATCAAGCTAGTAGGAGATGATGCAATGGTTAAAGCATAAGTTGAAAAGACCCATAAAGCTATCCACATATGACCGTCATCATTGAGGATAGTATATTGGGTTATATGCATGACAAAGTAATTGCAAAAGTCTTATGGGATGCAATAGCCAAGTTGTTGGAGGTGAGTTGAAGATGCGTAGCATTATTAACCAGCTTTTAGCATTAGAGTTAGTGTTCATGATGATGATTTGGTTATGGTATGCTTACATGGCCTAGGCAAGGAGTACAAGTCATTTGTTACCAACATCTTAAGAGAGAGAATATCCCGACCTTCAATGATATTATTTCCCTATTGATTAGTAAGGAAAACAAATTAAAAAAGGGTCATTGTTCTTTCAATTGGTGCCTTTATAGTAAGAATAAAGAGCATGCATTAATTGCATGTGGCTGTAATAAATGTTGTGCTAGTAGTACTAGAGGCTAAGGTTGAGGCCAAGGCAGTGGAGGCTACTAGGGACAACAAAATCAACCACTAAAATTAGTTCCAAGACCACCAAAATAGTGGCAAATGTGCAATATGTAGGGCAACAATGAAGGTTGTGGTAAGACTATGTACAATGAAGGAAACTAGATTTTGCAACTACTAAGGTATTGTAGGGAATAATGAATTTTAGTGTAACATGAAGCATGTAGGAGAAGATCCCTAAAGTAACTATGATTTAGAAGATTGGTCACATGGTGGTGAGCCATTGGCAATGTCCTCAGTGTTATTCACAAGGCAAATGAGGAGTGTTATTTTTTGTATGCGAATTGGTGCATCTGACCACATGACTTCTCATGTTGACTAGTTTGATACCATGAAGCTAGTAGCACAACTATCTTATGTCTAGAGAGGGGATGACACAAAGCATGAGATTACATATGCTAGGAATCTACCTATTGAAAGTGTCAAAAAGCTAAGTAAGATCTTGGAGAGCTCATATATGTACCTAGCATCACAAAGAATCTCATTCCAATTGTTGAGAGGGATCTAGAAGAAGGCGTAATTTAACAAGCGTGGCTGTGTAGACTTTGTTAACTAGATTTTTTGATGGACCACATTTGTGAAGAAATAACCATTAGTAGGAAGATAAAATGAAAGTACCTGAAGTTGCCCAAAGGATGCATAAGTTTTGAGCTAAAACAATATTATTTTGTGGGACACTTGTAGTTTTCATAGGACAACATTATTTAGTTATAGTCAATGAGAGCCAACCTCACTCCTATGCAACTTTTCATAGATCTACAAGATCAAGGCAAGGTGCACAAGTAACCCACACCTTAGGGGACATGCCTTATAAGAAGCATGCACATAGGTTAGGAAAGGATAGGGTTCCCAACAATAAGGGTGGAAACCTTAAAAACCATGCATATAAGTGATGAAAAAGAAAGGAAGAAGACATTCATGTGTGTGCAAACTATGAGTCTTCTTGCTTTCAGCTATCTTCTTGCATGATTTGTGTGAGAGTGAAAAAGAGGAATATAGTAAAAGTGTGCAAACTGTGAGTCTTCTTGCTTTCAGCTATCTTCTTGCATGATTTGTGTGAGAGTGAAAAAGAGGAATATAGTAAGAGTGAGAGGGAGTGAAGAAGTTGGGAAGTAAAGCATAATATGTACCTGTGGGGTTGAGAGAGGTGCAAGAATGAAGCTCTTCTTGCCATCTTCTCCCCTTCTTCACGGCGTCTTCTCCTTTTCACATATATAGAAGGTGGTGGTAGTCTTATTCACATAAGGAGCATCATATGGATCATGGAGCGAGCAAGAGCGTTGGACTGCAATTACAATGAAGAGATAATTCATTTTTCACTACCTTGAATATCAATTGTGTGATAGATTAGTTTTGAGAGAAGTGGGTGGTGTTGTTATATGAGATGTAGTCGAATGATGCACATGTGTTTCTTAAAAGAGTAAGATTATGTTCTTAAGTCTCACACCTTGAGTGCATGAGTATAGCATTTTTTCCCATTTCTAGGGCCAAGGATGGTTCAACCATAAGATCACTCAAACTCTCACTACATAGCATAATAGAAGGTTGTGGATACGTGTAACTCCAAAACACATGCGGCTAGTTAGACATGGATTTATGTGTTACAAAATCTTTTGTGAGTTTTGTGGGATAGAGAGAATTATTGACATTTTTTATTTCTAGAATGACTGAATTGTAGCAAAAAATAGTATGAGGATGACAAAAAGAATAACTACAAAGAATATCCATATCATTAAAAAGTCTTAAAAAGACGTACATACAAAAACCCATGAATAAAAATTTGGATTGAGGGTCTCTATGAGTGGATGAGAATTTATTTATCATGCTCTTGTTGAAAAGGGGAGGCGAACATGTCTCTATAGAACACAAAAAAGTTGATGTAGGAAATAAGTTTTTTTTCCCCTCTTTAAATAAGCTTCGTAACCTTTGGAAATGAAAGGAACGGAGAAAAGCTAGATTGAAAAGAGGCAGAGGAGCACCACACTTGGTTCAATGAGTATGATAAACAAGGAAAAGCAAGGCATCAACCCATGTGTCCAAAAGTTATTATCTCACATTGGCCCAAGGGAGTCACTGATAAATATGTTACCATATCATGTGAGTTCAAAATAATAGATTTTTTAAATACCAATTTTACAAATATTTTATACAAAAGGGTGCCACATAAAAGGGTTAGTCACAAATTGAATTTTAAAAATGTGTTTTATTTAGACATTTTTTATAGATAAGGGTATTTTTAAATAGGCCTTGAATGTATGTGATATAGAGGATTTATATATCATGAATCTTTTGAGCATACCAGCCCCCTAAAATGATGTTATGCCCATAAGCTATAGTCTCACACTAACCCCTATGTGCATAAGGTATAGTCTCACACTAGCCCCCTAAAACAATGATATGTAGGTTTGAAGACTCAAACCTAGGATGCTAACAATTCACGATTGGATTCCTAATTTTTGTGAGAAGACACTTGACTAATTGGATCTAGCCTAGGGTCTATCTAAGAGTCCACCCATCCACTTTTCTTAATAAAAAATAGCATACTTTAGTTTTTCAAAACAAGCAATGCTACTCACATTGTGTGAAACTGTTATGAATAACTTTCTTAATTATCTTGTCACAAGGTTCTTTAGCATGTTTTTTAATGCATAGATACAAAAACACTCCTTTGCAAATAAGGTATTTATATTATTGCAATATTTACATCATATCCCCTCCAAAGGGTAAAAGCCAACCCAAACCTAGGCCACTACCCTACCCTTCATCCCGACCCTTCCAACACTAAACCTTGTCGGGCTTGTATAGGTTTCCTTCCATATCCAAGGGTTGGATGTGAGATGATATCATCCAACTAGGGCTCCATTGGTCCTCGCCCACGATAAGTAAGAACCTTTCTATTCAAAAGACTTCACATATCTAAGTGATGGTCGGTCTTCTTTGGCAGTTTTATTTAGCTTTGGGTGAAGAGCACTGAGCAAGGCCATGGTGTGAATGCATGATACCCTAATCCCATTTGGCTAAATCGTAGGCAAGGACATCATTAGTATCGTTTAGAGGAATTTGTGGCAAACAAAATCAATTATACAAATTAACCAAACAATCCTTTTTAATAAACGTCTACTATAAGCTAAGGTATTAACTTCCCAATGGATAATTTCAATTAATAATTTACAATCAACTCATGGTTTCAGTCCAATCTATACGTATATATAAATACACACATATATATCAATAAAGATGAAACTTAACTAACTAAATTGTTCAAAAGTAAGAAAAAAATTCTTAAAGACAAATTTTTATTTTTATATTTGTTATCAACTAATTATGAAAATTTTGACTTAAACACATATTACTGGTTTAAAATGTAACTTTTTAATAACTTTTTCATACTAGCAGATTATCATCTAATTGTCATATTAATGTTACTAATAGTTTTTAATTATTTGAATGATTTTTTAATAAAAATCTTATTAGGAGTTTTATAATCCCAAGGAAAATCTTTGGGTTTTTTTTTAATTCATGGGATTAGAAACTAAATTTTCATTGTTTTTCAAGATTTCCATTAGAATTTTCATTGATAACTTTGGATAAACTTGAAATTAACCCCTAACCTCATTTTCTCTTAGGTTATTCTAATTATTCAAGTATTTTTTATTTTTTCATAATTATTTATAATTATTTCTATTTATGTAAGCTATAACTAATTTTACATCTAAAATTTTTATTTTTTCTATTTTAGCATAACTTGAATTCTAATGTTAATTGAGGATTATTAATAGCGAGGTTCAGTTTTCATTGTTAATGGTGCACAGATCGATCGCCGTATGCGCGCGTAGTGAGCGTAAGAAGGTTCCCAAGAACAAAAGAACTCTACTTTTTGCACACAAATCAATGAAGAAAGCTTGCACGACATGAACAAGAGACCAATTAGGTGCAATCTCCCCCCATGCCTTATGTGAGTGTTCCACAAAGCATGCATTTCGTATATTATTCATCTTCAAGCTCAAATAATAGCCCAAATTACAAAATAGCATGCTTTAGCGTTTGAGTTTGCTTTTGCGTCAATAAAGAATTAAAGCTAATGGGCGCCCAAGAAGTTAGGTGGTACCCAAATACAATGTCCAATACAAGTATTTAAATCGTGCGCCCATGCGCATACAAAAATAATAAATAAATATCAAACGCCTTGATAAATAAGCGCGACAAAATACAGGCGCCATGCCTAAGATACACGCCCATCAAAAATATTGACGATAACTTGAATACACACTATCCTCCAATGCTTCCCAATGCCACTGCTGCTTGCTCTACACTTCAACTGAAGCATTCACAATTGTTAGAAAAATAATACAATTAAACCGACAAAAGTGAATACCTAGCAGTCTTCAGCTACATAAATAAATTGGTTAGAAATCAATCCTAACCTTAATTTATTACGAGTGCGCACTCTAAACTCATAAACGTTTATTAATTTAAATATGTATTTTGCGGAATCACCCGCTATGGAATCACCCATGTACACATAAAATTAACAAAACGCCCGAAAAGGATAGGCGTCCCCATCGACTTCTCACATAAAGAATCCACTTTGTGTATGAGCCCCGGTAATAATAAAATTTTACGAAATCCACCGCAAAACCTCACGGAATCTACTATGGAATATGCCTCCTGGCATCATATCCCCAGGGTGGGATAGCAATTGTCCTCAATTGCTATTAGCTCAATGTGGAGCTAACAGTGTGGGGAAAGCATTTAAGTCTCTAGCGTGCATCCATTGGGCCTCTTCAACAAGATGGTTTTTAAACTTGACCAAATATCTAGAATATCTACGGCCAGTTCTAGTGGTCATAAAGTCAGTATCTATAATAGTTTCAGGCTCAAGGATTTCAGTTTCATCATCTAGCAAAGGAGGGTTTTCATAGACATGGTGTACAGGTAATTGGCCTCTAAAGGGTCGTAATAAACTGATATGGAAGGTATTGTGGATTTTCCAATGTTGTGGTAGTTCTAGTTTAAATGCATTGTCATTGATTTTGTGTATGATCTTGAATGGTCCATAAAATCTAGGTGCTAATTTGACAATAGGGTGTTTATCTACACTTCGTAATCTTCGTTTTTCTATTCGTAACCAAACATAATCATCAACTTTAAAATTCATAGCCTGTCTTTTCTTGTTTGCTTGTTTTGTGTATGATTGCTGGGCTTTGGCAATCATATCTTTAACTTCATCAAAAATAGTAGCATGCATGTTAGCAATATCATCAGTAGTTTGAATTTTGTTTGATAATGATGCAACAGGTGTAGGCAATCGATATCCATCAATAACTTCAAATGGTGCTTTCTTTGTAGCTGTATGTGGTGTATTATTATATGCAAACTGAAGTAAATGTAGATGTGTATCCCATGTGTGTGGTTTTGAAATAGTATAAGCACGCAAAAGATCTAAAATAGTACTATTAGTAGCTTCTGTTTGGCCGTTTGTTTCAAGATGAAATGCAGATGAAAAATCAATCTTTGTTCCTAAGTTAGCAAACAAAGTAATCCAAAAATTATTACAAAATCTAGAATCACGATCAGATATAATAAATTTTGGTAAACCATGGTTAGTGAAAATAGTTTTCAAAAACAATTGAGCAGCTTGAGATGCGGTTAAAGTTTTCTTGCATGGAATAAAATATGCTTGTTTACTAAACCTGTCTACAACAGTCCAAATCATATCATGGTTAGCTTTAGTGTTAGGTAAACCAGTGATAAAATCCATTGAAATCTGTTCCCATGGTCGTGATGGAATAGATAATGGCATTAGTAAACCATATTGTTTACCATGGTGTCTTTTAACTCGTTGACAAACTAAACATTCAGATACAAAGTTAGATACATCAATGTCCATATGTGGCCAATAAAAATCTTTAGTCAATGTACGCAAAGTAGATATAATTTCTCTATGACCTTGATATGGAGGGCAATGAATTTCATGCAAAACAAATGATCGAAATGGAACAGTCACACATAATCTTTTTTTCATAAAACATGAATCCATTATTGTAAGACAGTGAATCAATAGGAATCCAATTATTTGCAACTAGTTTATTCCAATCAGCATGAAAAGTAAGATCTTGATGATAAGTATCTTTCATAGGGATAAGGGAATCAAATGATATCACAAAAATATTATGAATTGTCGGTCTTCTACTCAAAGCATCAGCTACAACATTCTCTTTTCCAGGTTGATATTGTATAAGGGGATGAAAACTTTGAATAAAAGCGGCCCATTTTATGTGTCGATCAGATATTTGTGGTTGACTAAGAAGATGTCTAATGCTTTGTTGGTCAGTTTTGATCATAAATTCAGATCCTATTAAATAATGTTTCCATTGACGTAAGGCTTGTACTACAGCTAGCAATTCTTTGTCATAGATAGAATATTTAAGTTCAGATGGTTTGAGTTTACAGCTAGAGTAGGCTATGGGATGATTATCTTGCATAAGGACTGCTCCTATTCCAGATCCACTAGCATCAGTAACTACTAAGAAGAATGGTCTATTGAAGTCAGGTAGTTGTAATACAGGAGCATGAGTTAAAGCATGTTTCAATAAATCAAAGGATTTTTGTTGATTGTCAGACCAGTTATACACAATACCCTTCTTTAAAAGTTTTGTCAAAGGTAATGCAAGTAATGAAAAATTCCTCACAAACTTTCTGTAAAAGCTAGCAAGACCTAGAAAAGAACATAATTCATGCACATTTTTGGGTATGGGCCAATTTAAAATTGCTTCTATATTTTTAGGGTCGACTTTAATACCTTCTGATGAAATAATATGTCCTAGATATTCAATTTCTGTTTGGAAGAATTCACTCTTTTCTGGATTAGCATATAATTGATTGTCTTTTAACAACTTAAAAACTAAAGACAAATGTTCATAATGCTCATTCTCATTTTTACTGAATACTGATATGTCATCAAAGAAAACTATGACACAATACTGATGTTTCAAAAATATGTGATTCATCATACGACTAAATGTAGCTGGTGCATTAGTTAAACCGAAAGGCATAACTAGAAATTCATAGCGTCCAAATTGTGTTCTAAATGCAGTTTTGAATATATCAGATTTGTCCAATCTTACTTGATGATAACCAGATCTAAGATCTATCTTACTGAATATGGCAGATCCTTGTAGCTTATCCATAAGATCATCTACCCTAGGAATCGGATATCTATTCTTAACAGTAATTTTATTTAAGACACGATAATCAATGCACATGTGATAAGTATTATTTTTCTTCTTTACTAATAAAATAGGTGCACCAAATGGAGAACTACTAGGTCGAATTAATCCTCTGTTAAGCAATTCTTCTATTTGATTTTGAATTTCTTTCTGTTCAATTTGGTTATGTCTATATGGTGCTTTACATGGTGGTTGTGTTCTAGGAATGAAATCTATTTTGTGATCTTTAGGACGTGAAGGTGGTAATCCAGGTGGTAAATCAGCAGCAAAACAATCTTGAAATTGGGCAAGAAATTGTGTATGCCTAGAATGCATCTGTTTTTGTTTAGCTTGAATTTCATTCACCCCTATTAAATAAGATTTGCTACTTTTACGTAATGCACGTTTAGCTTGAGTATGAGTAAGCAGTGAAAATTTATTGGAAGCGTGCATACCATGTAGTGTGATTTGTTTTCCTTGAAAATAAATTTTAATTGAATGCGTAGAATAATCTATGTCAGGATTGTATTGATAATGCCAAGGCATTCCTAAGATAATGTCACTAGACTGCAAAGGTACAACTATGAAATTTCTTCGTTCAGTATATTCACCAATTTTAATTTCTAAATTATGCACATTTTGTGTTCCATTATATCTCGTACCTAGGAATGCAGCCTTGATGCGATAATGTGTAGAAACAGTTTGTAAATTCAATTCTTTGACTAATTTTGCAAAAATAAAGTCATGTGTGCTCCCATCATCATGTAAAATAGACTTTTCTTTACCATGCACAAAACATTTCATTGTTAACAAAGAATGGGGAGTTGGCATACCTGGCAAAGTATCCGAAGTAGTACCAATGTCGTCATCTTCCGTAAAGTCTGGCATTTCCTCACGTTCTTCTTCTTCTATGGCTCCAAGATAATTGATATGGACAGGTGGCTTTTTCGATTGACAATTGGCTGCTAGATGTCCAGGTTGATGGCATTTGTAACAAACTATGGGTTTTGCTTTAGATACATTATTGGTAGTGGCAGGAAGTTTAGGAATGTTGGGATTTGACTGTGAGGATGGCTTAGGGTTTGGATTGGTGTTTGATGGCAAGGCAGGTGGTCGTGTCCAAGATTTACGGAATGAAGATGGAAGAAAACGACTTTGATTGAATCTTCAAAAATTTGAATTGAATTGTTTGGAACCATAGTTACCATTAGTTGGAAATTGTTGTGGTCGCTTGTCTCATCCTCAAATCTTGTCTTTAGTGTCATGAGCCAAGGAAATTGCATCTTCAAGGGTTGTTGGCTTGAACATATTGACTTCAGCATAGAAATGTCCAAGTAGACCAGACATAAACTCGCGTTTATGAGTTGCTTCAGGTACATCTTTGAGCATACGTAGTTGCAATAGGGCATTCCAGAAACGTTCAGTGTATTGGGAAATAGGTTCGTGATCTCTTTGTTGTAAAAGATCCCATTTCTTGATGGCTTTTTCATGGAATTGAGGAGGAAGGAAATTCTGCAAAAATTTCTTTTGGAAAGTCTCCCATGTAGTGGGGCAATCAACGCTCTTGCGGACCACAGTCCACCATAAGGATGCTCGATCAACTAAGTGGTTAGTGACACATTTAATTTTGTCTTTCTCAGCATATGTTTCTTCATGAAAGTAATCATCAAATTGACTGATAAAAGCAAGTACAGTCTTTCCATCGCATCCATTGAAAGTACGAAATTTGAAGTTTCTTTTACTTATCTTTGTTTCTTTGCGAATGGATTGGGCTTCAAGTGTTGTGTCGATGGTACGTCGTATAGGATCTTCGGGATGCGTTCCATCTTGGTCGGTGGTAGATCGTTGCAGATGGCCAATTGAACTTGCAAAGCTTGTCGGGCTCTTCATTCTTCTTCGAGCTGCATCATAATCAAATCCAACTTTTGGTCCATCGTTGGTTCGGGTAAATCACCTTCAGCCATAAAATCGTCCATGTTTTGTTTAGTCATCCTGTAAAATCCAAAAGACCTCACGCTCTCGAAATCTTATTAGCGGGATGAGTGTAGCTCAAAGGCGGGTATACAAGGCTTGTAAATTTTGTTTGACTTTTGTAGTCTTTCTCTTTTACATTTGCGGTATTCGTTGTCACAACCGTCGTTTAAGAGAATAGATCCAACACTTTCAGGGAAAACAAGAGATGTCTTGGGCTGATGTCTCAATGAGAGGCTCAAAAGCTAGATGCTTTTTAGGTAACCATACAGGAAAACAAGTGAGCATTACTTGGGAGCATTGGAGAGAGCTGTGTGGGATAATGACAAACGTTGCAACCACACCACGACTTGCATTTCTAAGGATGGAGGTTTGGAGACATGTTGATGTCTTCCTAAAGCTCCTCAAGCAACAAACGAAAATGTACACGTATCCAAAAGATTTCAAATGTTCGATTACAAATCTTGTTCAGGCAATAAAGGAGGCATGGGGAGAAAAAGATATCACTTTTTATTTGGTAAGAGAGAATATTTAATCCAAGCTTTATTCGATAAAATTTCCATTGGCAGAAACTGATTGTTACTCTTATGAATTTGTAGCATATCCTTCATATCCATGGGCCTTACTTTGTGGAGGAGCAAGGCCCCCTCGCAACTTATAGCGGCCAAGGCATGGAAAAATCTCACTATCAAGCACGTACAAGTTTTTTTCGAAGCACAAGACATGGAGGTGGAGTTACAAAAAGCAATGCTCTTGAGGAGCTATTCAATTGGTTTTTTCGACGACAGCTTCAAAGAATGAATACTTCAACTTAAGAATTCATAGTATTTTTTGACGACAACTTCAAAGAATGAATACTTCAACTTGAGAATTCAAGAAAGGAAAGTACAAAGCTAGCTCTCATGAGCCTTTACATCATCCTCCCTTTCCGGGATATTTCCTCTATAATGCAGAAATTTTCTTCTCTTGTAGCCAACTAATGATTTTATATCAGTTCGATTTGCTACCAAATCATAAGATGAGAGGGCCAGAAAGTATCCTGCTCTAGAAGCAGAGAAACCAGGACCATAACCAAAAATCCTAATTGCCGCAGTTTTCTCCAAAAGCATCACCTTGTGTGCATTGTATTATAACCCAGAGAAACCAAGTAGCCTTGTAAGTGCCTTAATACATAGTATAGGCCATGTTGCTTCCTCTGAGAAGATGTTATGAAATACCAAGAAAACATGCGGATCAATCCTTGCTAAGTAATGGCCAAGTGCAACATCTTTATGTGAACTAATACCAACTCTTGTCCCTTTACCCCGTCCCAAGAAGTTATCAAAATCTTCAATCTCCAACTGTAAAAAAAGATAAATTTCAAATGAATGTTGAAATCAAACATATTAATGTATATAGATCTTACAAAATTTGAGATAATAGTACCAATTGATTTTCATCATTTTCTAGCTTAGTTGGATTCCATATGTTAATTGATGATTGTGCCTCATTGGTATCTTCCAATTCTTTAACATATTGCGACTCTTCTCTTCCAAAATGGAGAATTCCAAGTCGGTCTTGAAGGCCGTGGAATTCCTCTTCAGTAATCCCATACTCTTTCTCAGCATTCTTTGCCTACGAAAACAAAGAGAAAGGGCATCCCTTGCTTCAATAAACTTGTCGTCCGTAATTTCAGTGTCAAGTTTAAGTAACTTTTCTTTCGATTCATTTTTGACGTCAACAATGCGATTTACAGCATCAGAAGTCTCTGCAATGATGGCTAAACAATAATCCTCCCTAAGATTGAAGAGCCTTTGAATGTCTGCTAGCAGTATGTATTCTTTGTCCTTGATAGGGAAAGTTGGAAGTGAAGCAACAGTATAAAAAGAAGAGTCACAAACAAGATCTGCATTTGCATGGTTTTCTTAAATAATGGTCTCAACTTTGAATTGGGTAACATCTAGTTTGCTAGCAATATTTTCTTCTTGCTCAGGGTCCAAACATTCCTCTGCATCCTTATCATTTGCTACCTCGTCCAAAAGGCAAAAGCTGGAACATTTTGGACCTTCTAATTGTTTTTCATCAAATTTCACAGGATATTTAACAAGAGAAAACGTAATGAATGCAGCTGTTTTGGACATAAGCCTGCATTTCCTAGAATGAGCAGAACAAAACAAATCTGAGGTACAAAACCGGTCAAGAGAATGAGATGTACACTTTCTTGAAAACGAAGCCTTCTCTGAAGGTGAGCTCCCAATAGGTATCTGAACATATTTCTTTGCATCCTTTTCAACCACTGGAAATGCAAGACTTTCAAACTCGGCAAACTCCTCCAAGAAAAACTTCTTACATGAGTTCAATACATGGTCAATATCCCAGTCAGGGTTGAAAATATCCTTTGCAGTTCCGTATTAAGATAACTCTATGCCATTCTGAAGAAGAAAGTCTAGGAGCCTTTCAGATGGAGAAACCTTTGTGATCTGAGACAATCCAGAAACCCTCAATGGTGACTTGCCTTTGATTGGAGACTTCTTAGGCATCCCCACACTTGTTGTTGAACAAGGGGAGGAATTTGTGGGAATTTCAGGGGAGAAGGCAGCACAACCAGAAGCTCTTGTTGACCCTGATGACAATCTTCTTCTTTTTTTAGAAGGGATTACCTGCTCTTTGGAGCCTACAACATCCTTAGGTTCAGACATGAGTGAAAGTACGATACTGCGCGAAAGTGTGCAACCATTTCATGAGTAATGCCTTCTCGCTTCGTATTTGCTAATCGACGATACGATGTGAACTTGGTCAAGCGACCTCAAGAACAATATCTCCTCGCTTTGTATCAAGGGGTAAACAAAATCACGCAAATTCAGATAACAAAACACTAAAAGTGGACCTCAACTCTAAACAAGCTTGTAAATTTACAAAAAAAGTTATAAATGCCTGACCACCGTGTTTATATAGAGGGAAAAATATTTGCCACGTGCGATGCCATGTAGACAGCCACGTGGATGGCCTGCACAAAACCTAGCCAATTAAACACTACCACGTGTCACTGACCCTGCAGTTATAAAAGATCGATTGTAGCTTACGTGGCTCACTTTTCAAATCCAGTGCGCGAATACACAGCCACATTGAGATCAACTTTGCCCTATATCGGTCACCGCAATTACGGCGCGAGCAGTTGTTTTTTTAACCTACGCTTAAACATAGTCGCGCCATATCAGTCACCACAAATACGGTGTGAGCAGGTGCTTTTTAAACATGCGCTCCATTGTTTTCGTGCCATATCGAACACTACAAATCCATACTTCACTATTTTCGATGTTTTCACGTCGTATCGTTCACCACAAATACGGCGCGAGAGGTTGCTTTTTAAAACTTTGTTTCACTGCATTCGCGTCGTATCAGTTAAACCGTGCTTTAGCCTATCGCGAATACGATGCGAGGAGTTACACTTTTGACCCACGGTTTTTTCCTATTGCGCTGTATCGGTCATCCGCAAATACGGCGCGAGGAGCTTCACTTCAAACCCAAGCTTTTTCTCCTATCACATCATATTTGTTATTTCTGTTTGGGTTACTTATGGTTTTCTAATATTCTAACTAGTCTTATTTTTTACTCATAGTTTTTAAATGTTCTAACAAGTCTCATTTTTCTGCAGGTTCATGGCTAGGACAAAGCAAACTGCAAGGAAGGTGTATATAGACAACAAAGAGAGTGAGGAGGAGACAAGGCTTTCAGCTTCTCAATCTTTCCATCCTGAGATCCCACCTGAGATCCCACCTACCCCTGGTTGCCCTCAGATCCCACCTACCTCTTGTTGCCCTCAGATCCCACCTACCCCTGGTTTCCCTCAGTCTCCTGCCATGGAATCTAAACAATCTAGTGCAGAGACAGTGTCTTCTCCTGCCTAGAGTAAGCTTCATCATGTACAGTCCTACCCTACAACAACTGCTAAGTTTCCAACCTCCCTTAGAGCCCCTATTCAACAGACAGAGCAACCTAGACCCTCTTATGCCCATGGAGAAGAAGACCCTTCCAAGCCGAAGAGAAAGAGAAAGTCTAAATTTTTTAATGTTCAGAAATGTTTTAGTGAGATAAGGAAGGCACAAAGAGCTACACAACATGTGATTCCAAAGACAGCATTTATTAGGATTGTCAAAGATATTTCTTTTAGATTATCAAGGGTGTCCACTGAAGTTAGCATGCAAAAAAAAAGGCATCTTGCAGCCATTCTTTGCCTTCAGGAGGCTGCTAAAGACTTCGTTATTGATTTTATGAACGATGCTTACATTGTTGCTGCCCATGCTCATAGAATGACTTTGATGAACAAAGACTTTAGTATGGTTAGCAGAATCAAGTATAGGTTCGACAAGGTATTGAGGCCCTTGCCCACTATGATAAAAAAGCATTTGAGATCCTTAACGTTCCTCCAAAATTGTCTAGGAGAGCGAAACGGCCAGTGATTGAGGATGTGACACATTTACACCTTGCAAAGACCACCTCCGAACAAGTGTCTGCCTATCAAGAACCTAAAGAAGGCGCCCATCAAGAACGACCACAAGAGACTATAGAGTCAGAGGATGACGTTTGCAAGAGAAAAATCGATGTCCTTGGTCCTGTCAATCTAAAGAGAATGGATGAGGTATACGGGCAAATGGTTGTGAATGTCTCTTGCACTTCTTCAGAAGACTATCTTAGTATTGTTGGGGGTAAAGGCGCCTCTGCCTAGCCGCCCCTGTATTACTACACTGACAGTCACCGCCACTGCATACTGCACGTGGCAGACGCCCGTCACCATCACTTTATTCTTTATTCTTTTAGTGATAGTTTGAATAAAGGAAGGCCCGGTCACACATTGTGACTATTGGAGTTCCCATTTCTTGTCTCTCTCTCTCTCTAGCTCTTGCTCTCCCACCATAGCTCTCGAGTCCAAGCTTCGGTCCTTCTCTCCCTTTCAACTGGTATCAGAGCTTGGCTTCCCGACTCTTGAGCTTGGTTTGTGGTATTCTCAGCATTCCATCGACTCCCTACTTGCATTGGGTCTCCTTCCCGGTAGCCATATCCGACTCCTTCGAGCTCCCGTCACTGCCCGGCTTCCCGAGCACCTTCTCGGCATTGTTGGGCACCTTCAAGGCATTACATCAGAGGTATTTGATCATTTTCTTCAGGGTTTACTTCAATTCTCAGGTCTCATAGGCTGTAAACAAGTTGTGGGCAGCCATAGCTCACACCTCTTGAAGCTTTCTTCACCTGGATCTTGCTTCCAACCTATCAAGGCTTGCTAAGGCTTGGTGTAGGCCTTCTTTGGTCCTCGTTTGTGCCCCCTTTGGACCCCATTGTTGACACGTGGGACAGTAGACCCCCCAGCCAACTCACGTTTTTTTTTGCGCCTGTTTCAAAATCTGGCCCAAAAATCACTCTTTTTGTCATATCTCGCGCATTCGAAACCCAATTCAGGCAAGGTAAGAGTCTAAGTTGGGGTTTTGGCATACTCTGGACGCAATGGTGATATTGGATTTGCCAAATTTTGATGATAGAATCTTCTACAACAGATTTCAGATCTGAGACAGCATGTATTTGTATATCTATGCTTGTTTGGGCATGACTACATAATTGGTTTGATGCCTATTGCATCCCGATTGATTGCTCTCTTTGGCCCTTTCCTTAATTCCGTGATAAACAAAAGTGCATTTTTTGAAGCGTTTTTGGCCCTAATGATGACTCTTGTATTCTGGCCACCATAACATATGCACATATGTGTAATGCTCTTAAGGTACCTCATGATACCCTTCACAGTATCCCAATGATGTCTGCCAAGTGTAGCCATATAGAGTACCACAACTCCCACTACAAATGCTATGACAAGATGAGTGGCTATCATGGTATACATCAAATTGCCCACTATGGATACATAAGGGATCTTGGCCATCTCGGCCTTTTGCTCATCAGATTGTGGATAGTCGGCTTGACTAACATTTACATGAGAAAGTAAAGGACATCCAATAGGCTTAATATCCTGCATATGAAATCACTTCAAGGACCTTCTAGATGTCCTCCTTTTGTGACAAGTAAAGGAGCCCCTTAAAGCAATCGTACCTAATGTGCATCCCAATAATATCTAAGGCATCCAACTCATCATGAGTACTCCCAAGAATATGCAAGGCATGTCCCATGTCCTTCATCTCAAAGCTCTTCTTATGCTGCTGACCTTTCAAGGTATCCAACTCATCATGAGTACTCCCAAAAAAATCAACATATCATCCACATGGAGTACCAAAATCATAAGGCTGCCATCACAAGCCTTCTTTGTGTATAAATACAAATCCATATCACTGTAGATATATCTCTATGAGTGCATGAAGGCATCAAACTTATGGTACCATTATTGAGGGGCCTGGTTAAAGCCATAAAGGCTCTTTCTCAACTTGCACACTAGGTGTTCCTTGCCTTTTTCCTCAAGGCCTTTAAGTTGCTACTTATAAATCTCATCATGTAAGTCCCCACATAAGAAAGCTATTTGAACATCCATCTGATAGAGGTCCAAATCGAGTTGCACAACCAAAGCCAAAACCAAGTGTAGAGTAGTCCTCTTAATGATAGGAGAGAAGATTTTATCAAAGTCAACATGATGCTTCTGCTTAAAACCCTTAGTAACCAATCTGGCCTTATAGACTGGCTTGGGGTATCTAGGGGTACTCTTCAACTTGTATACCAACTTGCATGGAAAAGCACATTTTTCTCTAGGCAAAGGAACCAAATTCCATTTATGATTTCTCTACAATGAGTCATACTCTGACTGCATAGTCCTCTCCCAAGAGTGACTGCCACCTCTGTGCATGGCCTCATCATAGGTAAGAGGCTCACCAACATCTATCACCATAACATAATCCATAGAGGGCACAAACTGATTAGGCAATTTTCTATCTCTAATAGACAACCACAAAATAGGCTATGGGCAATGTATATCCTGTCTAACATCAAGATCTTGGGCCACTAGAGCATGAGCTACTACAAGCTATCTAGCCAGCTGTATAGTAATAGGAGACTCCTCCTGAAATATCACCCTACGTACCTCAACGACCTGCTCAAGCTACTTATGCATTTTCTCCTCATGAAAAACAACATCATTGCTCTGGATGACTTTCTGAGCTTGTGGATCCCATAGGCAATATCCCATCTCACTTGCATCCCCATAACCAAAGACAAATGCATTTTACATACTTAGGATCCAGCTTATTGCACTTGTCCTTGAAAATATAGTAGAAAGCCTCACAATCAAAGACATGCAAATGAGCATATGATGGAGGTTTTCCAAACCATATCTCCTCTGCAACTTGATAGTCAAGAGTAGTGCATGGAGATCGATTAATCAAATGTACGACAATAGTAACTCCCTCATCCCAAAGGTGTTGCGATAAACCTACTTGGCTAAGTATACTACTAACTCACTCTTGAATTATCCTATTCATATGCTAAGCCATACCATTTTGATGTTGGGTGTAAGGAGCAATCAACTGATGCTTAATACTCCTCTCATCACAAAATTTCTCAAAGGATTTAGATACATACTCACCCCCACTGTTAGATCGTAGGCATTTCAACCTATATGCAAACTGGTTCTCAACAAAAGCAAGCCAACACTAAAATGTAGCCAAGACTTCCGATTTTTGCTTTATGGGGTATGCCCAAACCTTATGAGAGTAATCATCAATGAAAGTAACAAAATACTTTGCACCATCTAAAGACTTACAAGGTATAGGTCCATAAACATCAGAATGAACAAGAGCCAAAGGCTCACCCATGCGCACAATGTTAGACTTCTTATGCGAGTTATGAGTCTACCTACCATAAAGACAATGATGACAAGAATCAAAACACTTATAGTCAAGGGGTGGAAGATACTACAAATGGATAAGCATTTTCATTTCCTTTAATGGCATGTGCCCAAGGCAACAATGCCATAACAATACAACCACTGCCAAAACATGGTCAATAGACCTAGATACAAGTAAGGGGTAAAGAGTGCCAGACTTGGCACTTCGTGCCAAGACTTGATTCCCACAAGTAAGCTTCCATGAGGAATCACCAAAAGAGACAACATAACCTACATCATCCAACTATCTAGCTGAAAGTAGACTTTTAGTCAAAGTCAAAATATGGCATACATAATGCAAATTAAACATACTACATAAAGGAAGTTGTAGCTGGGACATCTCCAATACCAACAATATCCAATGCCAAGTCATTACCCAATCTAACAGATCATGTCATGCTACCATAGGAGTGGAACCACTCCTTGATAAGGGGTGACATGAAATGAAGCCCCTAAATAAAGCAACCAATATTGAGCATAGATAGATGAGGCATCAATCAAGTGTGAAACATCAAGAGAAGAAGCTGCAAGTGTATAATCATCATCTAAATTAGTCTGGATGATATTAATCTCTTCAATCTTGACACTGGACTTGCTAGGGACAATGCTGCAATGATCATTCTTTTCTTGCATTTTATCCTTTCCCTTTTCCTTGTGCTTGTCATCATGCATTTTATGACGTTGTGGCCAAAAACCCTGCTTCCCACAATAGCGACAAGTCAATGCAAACTTATAGCCATGGGACATATTACGAAATTATCCACATGACCAATGAGACTTTTGAGAGTCTCTTGGCATGATTGTCATTATTGCTCCTACCATTATTACCTCTCACTATCAAACCATGAGAGGTGTGAGAAACATACACATCCTTTTTGTTAACCTCTTCATTCAAGAGTGCACCTCTACTCCTACAATTTCAACCCATCAAGCAAATTTCCACACATAGCAGCACAAAATGTGTCCCATGACTCAAGCAATGTAACTAGCAAGAACAAGGGAGGAAAATTGTTCTAAAATTCAATTCTCTACGAACACAAGTGGCTAAAAATAGAATGAAACTCATTCAAGTGGGTGGACATGGAGGTCCCCTCCTTCATACAAAGGTCCATGGCTTTTCTTATCAAAGACATTATGAATCTTATCCCATAACTACCAAGCGATCTCTTGTCTCAGAGACAACATTATAGTAGACTTGCTTAAAGAGTGACAAAATGATTGTAGATTTACATAACTCATCCAGTTCAACCCAATTCTCTAAATCAAAGCATTTGGATTTTACATCCTCATGTATCAATGGCATAATCTACCATTTTTGCACTAGAACTTACCAGATTTGTGCCTTCTAATAGTTGTAATTTGTGCCATCCAACTTATCAATGTTAAAGATAGTATTGTCATTCGATCCACCAACATAATGCAAGATATAAAAGCACAATCCAAGATAAACATGCTACTATAAATGATAGCAAAACAACCCCAAAATCATAGCCAAATCAAGGGCTAAGTAGGAGAAATTGCCAAAATGGTGAGCTATCCACAAACTATAATCAAGTAGCTGTCAAATCCAAGTCATTGCTCTCAAAAAGAATGTATAAAACTGAAATGATAGGTTGTTGTAATAAATTGCAAGAGTATGCCAGCAAACAACTGTGAGCAAGCAAGAAAAAAACGACCAGGAGCAAGAAATACCAAATGCATAACCCACTAAGAAAAGCTCAATACATTACTTAGAAGCATATAAATATCATTGATAACACACTAACAAACCTAAGTACTAGGTCCAAAGTAAGTGATCAAATTAGCCCACTATAGGATAACTACATCCAATACATATCAAGAGAGCATGTAAATGAAGTAAGTGCCCCATGATCTCGGTGAAAGTAAGCTCAGCTCAATGGCATAAATCCAAAGCTCTAAGTACTAGGTCCAAAGTAAGTGATCAAATTAGCCCACTATAGGATAACTACATCCAATAAATATCAAGAGAGCATGTAAATGAAGTAAGTGTCCCATGATCTCGGTGAAAGTAAGCTCAGCTCAATGGCATAAATCCAAAGCTCTATGTAGCATCCAAAGTAGCAAAGTTAATTCCCGCCTAAACAAAATTGAATGTCAAATTAGCAATGCAAGCTAAAAAACATCAACTACATGACATCTGAGTATCCAAGATACATGAAGCATAAGTTAGGAGCATAAAAACGAATCAATTCTTCAAGCCCGTAAATTGCATAAGCCACTAAAGTAATCAAGCCATATAACCACAGCCAAGATCAACGTAACAAAGTCCAAATCTCAACCCAAAAGCATGCCATAGCACATCGGGAAGTATACATAACAACCAAAGTAGCAGTACACCCGCTGAGTATCATCAATGAGCATTAGGCATAAGCTTTTCACTAATAAATGCTTGCCACCCTATTATTACAATACTGAAATGTCAGTAAAATCTAAGCTATTTTGATCTCAAATTAGTCCCAAAATCATAATCATACCATCCAGGCACCAAAATATCATCCCAAAGCATCAAACATGCATTATGGAATTCACTATTTGTTGTCCAACCCAAAACTATTTTGTTCTATTTGAAACAGCGAATAGAAAACTACATATAATTAACTTTATGAGTACCTATATATGTATCTCTCGTTGTGCTCTTAGTTTCTAGCCATAAAACATCTAAATCCAATACCATATGCAAAAGTTATGGCCAAAATACAAGAGTATTGTCAAGCTATCATAATTGTCCAAAACTTCTACAACATGCTCTATATCCACTCAAAATGGATAAAATGGTTGCTCCTCAGCTCAATAAACACTCATCAAGGCTTAACTAAGCCTTGGGAAACTCGTCAATAAGCATAGAGCAAACTGAAACAAACTGGAAGAAGAAAGACTCAATGCATACCTCAAGAGGAATAAATAATGACTACCATGAAACCTTAAGTTGAAGCTTTGAATCCAGACTGAAGCAAAGGATGAAGAAGCTCATCAGATGGTTGGCTTTGATACCAACAGTTGAAAGGTAGATCCTAACTAGAAACACACAAGTAGAAGCAAGAGCTATGGTGGACGGAGCAAGAGAGCAAGAGAGAGAGACATCATGTGGGAACTCCAATAGTCATCATCACAATGTGTGACCGGCCTTCCCTTATTCAAATGTTACTGAAAGAATAAAGAATGAAGTGATAGTGATGGGCACCTACCACACATGTAGTGTACAAGTGTGTGGATACTATTAGTGTAATGAATACATAGGCGGTTAGACACATACGTCTTTACCCCCAACATTGGGAAAGACATGAATGAAAGTAGAAGTCATTATGACTAGATGGGGCTCATCAAATTCTTCAAACCTTATGGGGGGATCTAGCTAACAATCTATAGCAAATGTTCAATTGTTCATAAACAAAGGTTTCCTAACTAAGGAGGTCAACAAAGATTTTAGCAAGTTCATTCCGAAGTCAGGTACTAATAGGTTGAGGCCAAGCCATTGAAGACCTTTAACCATGTTGAACGTCGAGTACAAGACTATGGCTAAGGTCTTGATCCTCAAGATTAAATTCTAGATTCTTTAATATAAGAGCCCTTTTGGCAATGTTTCTACCAAGGTATGTATTAATGCCTACTTGTCTAATTGCTTTGAATTAAAGTACTCGTTGAGATAGGGTGCACATGAGCTCCTTGATTATTTGATGTAGTCACTAAATCCTTGCTTCATAATTTGTAAATGAAAGCTAATGAGGGTGATATCAAAGGCATATAATTACCAAATGGTCACATCTTGGAACACAATGTGTACCCATGGAAACACAAATTTTACAGAGGAGGATGAGGCCTCTTATAAGGCCCTTTTGGAGGTATGTAACTAATTCTCAAAAGTTTTGAGATTGAATGTGAGAAGATAAATATTGATGTGTCATTTCTAAGTTGGAACACTATGCTTGACTCTTTGTGTGGGACCCAAGTTCTCTTAAGAGGAATCATGCTAGTGAAGGAGCTCAGGAGTTAGAGTTGAAAAGAAGGGAAGAAGAATGGATGAGAATAGTCATGTATGCGAAGTAAAAGGATTGGCGCACATCATCACGTATAGTGTGTGGTCAACCTTTTAATTACTGGAAATCTCTAGGGGCAAAGGCTTGAGTTAAACAAGAAGAGATTGTCCTTGTCAAAGAGGTCCATTTTTTATTGAAAAAGCACACAAAGTTGAAGAAAGAGGTTCCCTAACAACATCTTAGCAATCTAGAAGAAAAGGGTAAGAATATGTTAGAAGGCTGCTCCCTCACACAAGCTTAAGCTCTTCCTATGGAGGGCCTTAATGAGAAAACTACCTACAACGGACTAGCTAGGAAACCAAAGGAGCATTTCTCTCTCCAAAAACTCTTTTTGTGTAAGACAAGAGCTAAAGATGGATTTTGCCTTTTTTGGGAATGTACAAAAGTATCGAAAATCTAGAGGGATTTTTTGAAAGCAATGGACAAAGCGGTTCAGCATGATATCACCTACCACTCATAAGTGGGAGTTCTTTTTTTGTACAAAATGCAACCCACAATCTTTCTTCCCCTACAAGCACTCAACCTTTTGATTGCAACATCCTCATTACCCATTCTGCTCTTTAATCTCTCTCCTTTCAAAGCATTCCTCGAATCCCCAAGTGTGTTGTTTATCTTCTTGTCATGTTTTCTTTTGTGTATTAGCATTCTTTGATCTTCAAGTATTGGTGTAGAGTGTGTGAACCTATCAATACTATTAAAGAGCTGCATTGTGTTGTATTATTGTATTGAGTGGTAGTAGAGGAGGAGAGTACCCCCAAGCGAGTGCTCTCTTGGTTCTCATTCTCTCGTGCATGGTTGCCTACCTATGTGACTGCACATCTCTCTTTTGTTCTCTCATTATTCATGTTGCATGTTTGTGAGAAAGTAGAAGATAACATTAATAGTTATGTATGAAATCCAACTAACTTCAATTTATGGAATGTCAAGTTACTACAATGGAAAATTTTTGGAAGATGAGATACATAGTGTTTCTTGAAAGGAAAAGCTAGTGATCAATTAAATCAGCAAGAGATTTAGTATTTTCATCAAGGGTATATTTAGCTTTTTCAAAGGCAATGATCCATATAGTTTTCAATACATTTGTCCATAGGAGTTCCTTCTATGCTACTAAGTTGATTTTTTTAATCTTCTAGAATTTGTAGCTCTATTGTATAAACATTTGTCCCATTGAATTGATAGATGTTGTCTATTGGAACTACATATATCTTTGTCGTTATACTAGTCTTTCATATTGGATGTATTTTGAAAATTCTTCCATGATGTAAGCTAATGTTGAGTTAAGTTCATTATAACATTCAAACCAAAGTGCACCTTGGTCTCAAAGCTTTTACGCACATATGTTTGAGGTGCAAACCAAATCCTCAACACTTTTTCATATTCCTTGTTCGCCTTAATATTACAAAATGTCAATAAGAACCTTAAAATACCATCCCCAAAACAAAAAAACTAAAGCCTTACCACACATCCAATGTTACAAATATGGACTTCTGAACAATTATGCAAGCTTCACTTCTAGAAGCTTTCCAAATACTCTTTAAATTTGTTGCATGTATTTTTATACACTTTTGATGCCATTTAGTTAGTCTCATCATTACATCAAAACTTAAATATCTAAGCAATTCCTTCAAGTGTCAACGACATAGAGACATGCCTATGTTTGATTACGATCCATCACGAGGCTCAAGAGGATTCATTAACCAGTTGTGAAGAGGAAAAATTTCTCCCATACAAGAAAGTGATCACACAAGTATTTTGACTTAAGATGAGAGGAAAGACTAGATTGTTGCCCAAAAGAAAGTTATGCGTGTGGAGAGGTATGCTATGCTATTAAGCTTCCACCTTTGAGAAGGTCATGTGACATTTCTCACCTTAGCCATTTTGGGAATATGCTTAGAGAAGAAGAGGTCACTATGCTTCTTACCATTCTAAGCTAAACTAGAGAGAGGGTGTGCTTAGATAATCACTAAGCATAATCTTATTTTACTAATAAGGAGGAGTGGGTCGCCCTTAACATCAGAGCCACAAACAAGGCGCGCTTGAGGGAGAAAGAATGGGATGGGGGGGGGGAGAAGGTTGAAGGTAGGCATCAAGGGAGATGCTATACATAAACAAATTGCGAGGCATGGTCAAAATAGCATCATCATTAAGTGTATTGCGAGAACGTGGGGGGCTTAATGGGGGCGATTAAATTTTATTATGTTAGCGGAGACGATAGCATAGGTGGTGGAAAATGAGACGTAAGAGCGACCATCAAACTAGAGCAAATAGACAAGCCATCAACACCTCCTCTTTCGGTATATCACCACCAAAGGCTTGCATGGGGTATTCACCTAGCAAGAAGTGTATCACACTCATATAAACACCCCCCCCCCCCCCCCCCCCCCAAACCAGTGGAGCCACCCTTCAAAAAGCTAAAGAGAGATCCCTTGCATGCATTGACCTTCCATTCCACTAATCTACCTCAAAGTACTCATAAGACATGGCCCCTCGCCTCACATCATCTCCCTCTTTCCCTTTTCTAAGGTCTTTGTTAAGTAAAACCTTTCATTAACCTTGCCATCCTTTTCAACCTCATGATGGGCTCCTTCGCTTGTTCATGGCTAAGGAATACTTCAAATATGCAATCTTCTTCGGTCCCACTGACATCCCCTCTCCAACTCCCACACCATCTGATCCAAGCAACCACTTTCCCAAGAAAGACAACTAATTTAGTTACCCCTTTATTTGTTGACATGTATCTTAAACCAAAGCAATCATTTTTTGTCTAATAAGTAGCATGTCTTTCCTCGAGTTTCTCATCCTTAGCTTTGCTCGTATGCAAAAAATATATGTTCAAAGTGACCTCATCTAAGTGGAGTAATGTTAGCTTTTGTTCAATTCAAAGTGAGCCCAGATGCAACACGAAAGGAAAAATGTATCCTTCTATTTTCTTTCTTACAAACAACTTTACCCATGACAACAACGTGAAATCTAACGTGATAATAATGAAAGTAGAATGATAGCTATAAAACTATATGGGGTAGCTTTCTTCATTATCATCTAAGTGTAAGCTAACAAATTGAGCCACCATTCATAATGAAACTCTACATTTATTGCTTCATTGCAAATCCATGTTTCACTAATGAGCCAAAATTACTAATGAGAGTCTATATTTCTTGCTTCATTACAAATCCAACAAAAAAGTTTTTGGGTTTATAAAAAAGAATGCAAGGCAGAACCAAGAATTAGATAACAAGACAATTGTACAAGTTCTCCCTATCATAGGTAGGGTGTGAGTGAAAAAATAAATGAGCAAAATAGCCATACTTCTCCTATCATTGGAGCCCACGTTCAACTCTTATTAGTGAGTCCGAGCGATATAAACACATGTAGGATAGACTAAAACAGGAATGCTAGTAGGTAGCCAAATTTCTCAAATCCTTTAGAAAACTAAATGTCCATTGTGGTTTTAAGAAGAATAACAAGCATAAACTAATGTCTTCTCAATAAGACCAAAATAAGCACAACTATGTAGTTCTACTTTACCTAAGATGCATTCCACCTTGAAGACAACATTTCTTTGAAACTATGGATACTTCATGTATGTTTGATCACATGTTAAAAGTCACAACTTTATACAAGAAACAATTGTAAAGCATGTGATTTTAAATATCGATGCTACAATATGCTAGATTGGACTCTTGCAACCTTTTATGGTGAAATGCCAATTCTAGTTTAATGAAAACGATAATTATGCTAAAAGCTAGAGTGATTGCCTTGACTTAATTGACATGATTCATCATGTCATTTTTTGTGCTTTGTAAATGCATTTGTATGAATCCACATGAAGAAAGGCACTTATTAAAATCCCTTTCGTCACTCTCCATGTAGGAGTAATTTTAAACGACCATCATAAATGTTGAATCTTTAAGAAAAAGGTATACTAATTTGAACTCAAATAATAATGCAAAGCTACTAAATGAATAGTCATAGTTACAAAGGAATTGGACTTGAGCTCTCAAGAGCATCTAACTGGGAAATTCTTCTTGCCACATTTCAAAATACAATCTATGAGTAGGAAAAGTTTATTAGTTATATCCACTAGCAAATTGATAAATGGTCTAATCAAACACATAATAATAGTTTTCTAATGATGTGAATTGAAGCAAATTGTATTTTAAATTTCTAAGTATTATACATGTATCTTGTAAGTGTTTTTCAAGAGTTGACCTTATATTTGTCCTTGAGTTGTAAGAAATTTCCCTCAACATTGATCCTTCCACTTCTCCTACATAGTTGTATGCACAATTAGCTATAATAATTTTAGTTTGCATCTACCTAAAGGTATTGAATCCATATACCAAGACAAGAGGAATCATTGATTATATTATTAAAAGTGATCTGAGATCTAAGAGCTTCTTAGTACTGTGGTATATGAGGGACTCTAAAACTTGTGGAATTATCTATGTAAGAAAATGATGCCATACAATAATGCGAATTATATCAAAATCTTTGAAGGAGGTGCATAAATACTTCAAATTTCATGCTATACTTCATATTGCTTCCACATTTAAATGGCACAATTCTATTAATTGGATTTTACTACCTCACTATTGTTATATGCTAGCTTTCTTTAAGTGGGAGTTTAATGAAGCCATGCTTTCAAGTGAATCTACTTACCCTCTAACTATGTACCTTGCAATGGATATGAAGCATTAAAAATTAACAACAAAGGCTACATAGTCCTTGGAGTGTATATAGAATTGGTTGCTCTTCTAAAATTAGGTGTAACCAAAATTCCATTCTACCAACTCACTTTCTAGTTCCTTTGATCATGTGTACAACAAAAGTAGTCCTCTTTTCAAAAGCCCCTCCACATGACAAAAACAATGATCCTAAGAAAAAATCAAAGATATATCACTTGTTATCTTAACCTAAGGAGAACCATGTGGCCACACACTAACATATAGTCCCTCATACTAATTCAATGTGGTTTGGTGAAATGCTCTAGCAACACCATCAATCATTGTGCTTGATATGTGGACTGATAATATTTGAAGATCAAAAAGATATAACACAAACATGCACCACTAGTGTGAATATATGTCAACAAAATGTGTGTGCATATACACAAATGTATGGGTGCATATGCACGCATGCACATGCATGTGTAGAGAAAGGGCAAAGAGAGATCTTCATCGTCTAGCAATTCTATGCCTTGGCTTGCTCAATTTTCTAGAATTGTGTGCAAAATATTCTATTTGTTCCATTAAATTCTTTATCCATAAGTGCATAACATGATAGGCTATCAAAAAGAAGAAGTGAACCTAGCAACTCTATTTTTGATAGCAAAAAGTTGAGAGTAATAATCCTAACATAAAGGATACAACAAGAAAAGAGAGAGGTTCTACCTTGGTCTCATATAAATCAACCAATAATGTCCTCAATCTAGTGATGCAATATAGTGAGGAGAGTGTGTGAGTCCAAGTGGCATGGTGTCCCACACTTGCCACAATTACTAGGCGCAGTAGGAGAGAGAGAGAGAGAGAGAGAGAGAGAGAGAGAGAGAGATCAAAAGGATGTAACTCAATTTCTTGGTTGAACACATGGTGACCAAAAATTATGTAGAGTTCAATTCCTACATTGTCTAGTCATCTTGAAATAGGAATTCAAAGGGTAAAACTAGAACCCAGATATGAGGGTTGCTAGCCCAATGGCTTACTATTGGGATAACTTTAAAACACACACACACACACACACACACACACACCTATGTGTGCACACTGTGTGTGTGTGTATTTTCCACGTTTGAAAACGTTTGTTGCATTCTTGGACACCATGGAACTTTGAGAGAGAGAGAGAGAGAGAGAGAGAGAGAGAGAGAGAAGGGGAGCCTGGAGGTGTGTGCAAGTAGCTGGTCTCTATTGTTTGAGGCCCCATGACATGCCCTCTGCAACTGCTTAAACACCCACCATCTTCCTTCCTTCCTTGCTAAGCATCTCGCCTAATCAATACTAAAGCCCCAACAACAAACTAATGGCAGCTCCAATGAATCTTCTTCTTCTTCTTCTTCCTCCTCCTCAATCCAGCTGTGGCGCCAGCACAGCTACAATTCTCGTAGGTATCTTGCACCCTCTCTAAAACAGCTCCACACAAATTCATTGAAAGAAACCACTCTTTGTCGAGCCCTCATGCCCCTCTGCAACTGGGCGGTATATTGAGTACCAGAGAGCCCTTCTGTGCTCTCGGATTGACTGATCCCTTCTCGGATTGATTGATCCCTTCCCAATATGGCATCTGTAGAGACCTCTTTGATGTCTCAAATCCGCCCTTCTGAACCTTTTGCACCGGTAACATTTCCTCATTTGTAATCATCTAGTCGATATAATGCAATCTTAATCTGATTAAGGAACGAATCTCACCCTTCATTCAATTGTTTGTTTTACTCTTCCTTGCGCTCTTGACACTCAACAGGAAAGATTAGACTCTTCCACAAAGCTGGAAGGTGATGCCCGGCCAATGATGCTCGCTGGATCGAGGTACCTCAAATTCTTTTGTCCCACCATGAGAGAGCACAAATCCGCAGCATTAACATGCAACTAATCGGCCAAATTGTCGTTCTTATTAACTATGGCCTCATCATCGTTCCCTGATAAGGCCTTAACATGTAATGCCGGCCAAATCTTCGCTCTTTTCAACTATGGCCTCATCACCATTCTCTGATAAGGCCTCAATATTGGGGGTCTCATCCTCATGTTATTAGAAGTTAGGACTGCAAACCAAATCTCGGGGCATTTTCTCAAATACTTCAATGTGCTTCTCAAATTGCCCCCAGCTAGATCTAGTTGCAATGTTCCAACGTTGACACGATGCATCAGATGCTGATCAGCCTCTGTCAATGATTTTCACGTCTACTAGTTTGATAACATCTGTGTGTTTATGAACTCAGGAAAAACAATGCTCCAATTTTCTGTTAACATCCCATTTTCTGATGTGCTAGGCCCTACTTTTAAGACACCCAAAACTCTCTTCCTTCCCCTTCTCTATCATCAATATCGTCATCGTCCTTATGCAGACAAGATTATACAAACATTTTTGATCAGCAAATCTTTTTGCTCAGAATAGGCGACACCAGAGAAATGTTAGTGTAACCTTCTACTTCTCTATCATCAATCTTATCATCATCATTATCATTCTCTTTATCACCTTCTGAAGCTGCTGCTTCTTCTTCTGCTTGCATCCCTCACCTTCCCCTCCTACTTCCTTTCTCTCAACAGCATCATGATCATTATCAAGAACTATTTTATCAACAACAGTATAACCATCAACAGCTACATCCTCAAGAACTAAGTCGTCAAAAGTGTCATCATGATCACCCGTGTCTTCTCGTATCATTATCATTATAATTAACATCAATTATCATCAGTAGACTCATGGTCATCATTAACTTGGTTAACATCATTAATATCATAATCATCACAGCCAAAATTTTACAATTATACATGTAATGTGAATTGCACCAACCAGCATTGTCAAATTGTTATTCCTGGTTGGGATGAATGGAATTTGCATGCATGTAAGCAGCCTAGCTATAAAGATTGGAAAGCTTCTTAGCAAAAACTGCAGGCATTTATGTAACTCATATCTCGTTTTGATTGAAAGGAGCAGGTATGCATCACCCATGGAAGGTCAAGATGGTATCTGGACCAGTGTTGCTCAATGCCTCGAACAGCTACGAAATGCCGCATCCACACCTCAGCACAAGGAATCACTTTTGAGAAAGCTGTTGGATCTCATGAATACTAATAGGGATGCTCGGACTGCTGTTAGCTGCCATCCACAATCCATCCCAGTGCTGGTTACAATGCTCAGATCAAACTTTACCTCAACAAAAAACATTTCTGCAATGATTCTTGAAATATTGAGCAAAGATGAAGACACAAGGATTAAAGTCCTCCTAGGTGGATCCATCCCCACTCTATTGGCTTTGCTGAAATCCAACTCCTTTGAATCGCAAGTGGCAGCAGCAAGAGCAATCTACACTGCATCGAAGGGAAGCATCGAGGACAAAGTCGGTCCAAAGATATTTGCGACTGAGGGTGCTGTTCCTTACCTGTGGGAGCAACTCAAGCCAACACATAAGGTAATCAAGCCACTTGATGGAATCCTCATCGGAGCGCTCAGGAACTTGAGTAGAGATACGGATGGTTTCTGGGAAGAGACCATGAAGGCTGGGGGCCTTGAAATCCTTCTAAGGCTCATAACATCAGGCAGCTCTGAGGCTCAAGGCCACTCCTGCTACCTTCTTGCAAAAATGATGATGGAAGACGAGTCTACTTGTGCCAAGGTCATGCAAGTCGGCCTTGTTGACCGATTGCTTCGATTATTGTCTCCAGGTAATGACTTTGCTGTTCGAGCTGAGTCAGCAGGTGCATTGAAATCCCTCTCTCATCAAAGTAGAGAATCTAGAAGGTGGATAATTGACTCAAATGGGATTTCTGCACTCGTCAATGCTACTGTAGCTCCTTGTAAGGAAGCTATGGGTGGAGAGGTTGCACAATCTCTACAAGAAAATGCAATGGGTGCTCTGGCAAATGTTGCAGGTGGCCTGCATTCAGTTATACACAGCATGGCTGAAAGTCTTGAAACCACTAAATCAGATCTTCATGTTGCAGACACCCTGGGTGCACTTGCATCTGCTCTCATGGTTTTGGATGAAAAAGAAGGGTCCCTCTCATCAATAGACCCAGTGGCTATGGAACAAGTCCTAGTAAGACAGATCAAAAAGCATGCATCAGGATTGATCCAGGAGAGATCAATTGAAGCTTTGGCTAGCCTGTATGGAAACAAGCATTTAGCTGCTTCTTTGATGAACTCAGAAGTGAAAAAAATGCTTGTAGGTTTGATAACCATGACATCCTTGGATGTCCAGGAGGAATTTCTTAAGTCATTCATAAGGCTTTGTGACACCGATTCAGACCTGTGGTATGCACTTCAGGGTCGACAAGGTGTCCAATTTCTCATTTCCCTGCTGGGTGTTTCAACAGAGGAGCAGCAGGAATGTGCTGTTGCATTGCTCTCAACATTATCTCAGGAGTGTGAGGAGAGTAAATGGGCTATAACAGCTGCCGGAGGCATCCCTCCTCTTGTACAACTACTGGAATCTGGTTCACTGAAAGCAAAAGAGGATTCTGCTATTATTCTGGCAAACCTCTGCAATCATAGTGAAGATATCCGGTCATGTGTTGAGAAAGCAGGTGCTGTGCCAGCCCTCTTGTGGCTGCTAAAGAATACTGGAACTAAAGGACAAGAGATAGCTGCAAGATGTTTGAAAAATCTGGTGAGCAAAACTGATGCAACCACCATCAGCCAACTAAATGTCATGCTGTCAAGTGATGTACAAGAATCGAAATTGTATGTTTTGGACACACTAGTACATTTTTTATCCATTTCACCGATGTCCGACTTGGTGCTCGAAGGTTCAGCAGCTAATGAGTCATACCTTGCATTGATAAGGATGCTTGGTTCATTCAAAGAGGAGACACAACAGCAAGCAGCTAAAGTCCTTGCCAAACTACTCAAAGACCGAAAGGACCTTCGTGAGAGTTCCATGGTTGCAGACATCATATCACCTCTGCATAAGATTCTGATTAGTAGACATGAACAAGTTGCTAAGCATGCTGCTGAATGTCTCGCATCACTCTTCATGTCTATCCAGCAGAATCCTGATCTGACAGAGGATGCAAGGCAGACATTGGTGCCCCTTCTAAGGCTCTGTCGGTCCACTGCCTTGGAAGTGATTGAGAGAGCCTTATCAGCACTTGCAAATCTATTTCAGGATTCAGAGGCTGCAGAGAAAGTACCAGCAGAAGATCTTATTAAGCCATTAACAAGGGTTCTGCAAGAAGGCACCTTGGAAGGAAAAGCACATGCAGCACGAGCACTGTCAAGGTTACTTCATTCACAAAATATCAAAGACACTCTGGTAGAAAAGTTTCATCGCTTTGGTACTATCCTGTCACTTGTGACCCTGCTTGCCATAGCTAGGGTAGAAGACGAAGCAACGGAAGAAGCATTAGAAGCCTTAGCCATATTAACCAAATGTAACAAGGGTGGGTCTTCCAGCCGACCTTTGTGGGAAGCCCTTGTTAAATCAACCGAAAGTATCAGTTCTCTTGTTAACTGTTTAGCTTTTGGACCCCCAGCTGTTCAGAACAAGGCAGTAGAAGTTCTTTCTAAGCTGTGTAAAGATCATCCAGTCCTGCTAGGAGATCACATTGCAGGTACATCAAGATGCATCACTGCTCTTGTAGATAGGGTGATCACACCTCCAAGCACAGAAGTGCAGGTAGATGCAGCTGCCCTTCTGATTTGCACAGCAAAGGAGCACCGGCAACAAACAATGAATGCCCTACTGGAAGCAAAGTGTTTGCTTGCAATGATTCAATCACTTGTGCAAATGCTTGGGAGTGATTCAGATGATGATCTTCCACCTTTTGATGATAACAAAAGCACTGGAATAGGTCTTGAAAGTTTCATGAGTTTAGCTCTTAAAACACAGAACTTGCAAACTGAAGTAACAAATAGGAGTGAAAGCTCCCCCCAAGCAGACCATTCTAACCATCTTGGCAAGACAGTGGCTTTGTGGTTGCTGGCAATAACAGCTGCATATGATAGCAGGACCAAGTGCCTGGTTTCAGAGGCTGGTGCCATTGAAGCCATCAGCAGAGAGCTAGGAAGCTATTCTCCATATGGAGCACAGGTAAGGTCTGTTAGAGAAAGCTCCATATTCTTTAAAACTACATGATACTACATCATATGGTGATTTAAGTATCAATAGTTCGTTCAGCTTGAAAAATTGCAGAATTTCACCAATGCTATGGACTAAGTTTCGTTCCCATTTGACAGGATGCCACAGGAAACAATGAGGGTGCATGGGTAAGTGCTCTCCTCCTTGCCATTCTATATCAAGAAAAGGATGTCCTGTCAGTGCCAGAAGTCAGTCGAACAATCCCCCTACTTGCCTCTTTACTGAAGATAGGGGATTCTGCTGAGAAGTACTTTGCTGCACAGTCTGTGGCAAGCCTTGTCTTGAATGGAAACCGAAGCACTATCCTTGCCCTCACTAACTCAGGTGCTCCAGGAGGTCTCATTGCACTTCTTGGAAGCTCGGAGTCAGACAATCCTAACTTTCTGGACTTGACAAAAGAGTTTGCCCTCGTGCCAAATCCTGTGCAGACAGCTCTGGAACACCTATTTAGGAATGATGACATTAAATTTGGTTCTACAGCAAGGAAGGTGATTCCAGCTTTAGTCGAGCTTTTGAAGCCTAGTGCAGAGAAACCAGGTGCACCACTTTTTGCCCAAGGTTTGCTAGCACTGGTTGCAACAGGCAGTCATGCTAACAAATTAGCCATGGCAGAAGCAGGAGTTTTAGAAGCACTGACAAGATACCTCTCATTAGGACCTCAAGATAACATGGAAGAATGTACTGCTGACTTGCTAAGAATCCTTTTTAGTGCTACTGAACTCAGATGCCATGAATCAGCTGTTGGAGCTTTGAACCAACTGGTTGCTGTTTTAAGACTCGGCAGGAAGAGTGCAAGATACAGTGCAGGAAGAGCTCTTCAAGAGTTATTTGTGGCAGATCATATTAAAAACAACGATGCTGCCAGGCAAGCTATACCACCATTTTTAGATATGTTACGTACAGGATCAGAAAAAGAGCAGAGATTAGCACTTAAATCCCTTTCACGATTGTCTGATGACAACCCTCCAAAAGCAATGGTTATCGCAGATCCTGAATCCGAATGTTTAGAAATCTTGAGCAGAATTTTATGGGATGACTGCTCTTTGGAGCTTAAAGAGGAAGCTGCAGCATTGTGCTTTGTCTTGTTCAGTTATTCACGTGTTCGGGCCTATCCTACAGCTGCTGGTTGTGTTGAACCACTTGTAATGCTTCTTGGTGATGAAACTGCAAGGCCCACATGGCTTGCAGTTCTCTATGCTCTTAACAGTCTGCTCGACAGTATATCTTTAGCAGACATTGCCATTACACATGGGGCAATACGTTACACAGTGGCCATGCTAGCAGAGGTAGACCAATCTATTCATGAAGTTACACTCAGTTCACTCATCAAACTAGGAAAGGACCGACTGCAATGTAAACTTGATATGGTGACTTTTGGTGTTTTTGACAAAGTACTCCATCTTATGCCATCTCTGTCAGACTTATCATGTGCTTCAGCATGTCAGCTATTGCAAATTTTAACAGACACTGGTAGCGTAGCTACGGAGGTTTCCGCCCCAAAGATTGTGGATCCTCTCTTATTGACCTTGTCCCGGCCAGGCTTGAGTGTTGCTGGTCAATACAGCAGCATGCAGGTTCTAGTTAACATTCTTGGTAAATCTGAGCAACTTGCGAGCTATAAGCTGAGTCCTAGTCAGCCTATAAAACCTCTAATCTTGCTTCTGGATTCTCCTTCAAAACCAGTACAGCAGCTTGCATCAGAATTGTTTTCCCACCTTCTGGTGGAAAGGCGTTTGGACCAGAGTATGATTTCTAAGAAGGTTGTCAGTTCTCTTGTGCAGCTTGCAGCCACTGGATCAGAAAACATGCAGCAAAAATCAATTTTTGCTTTAGAAACAGCATCTCATGTTCTGCCACAAGCTGTTGCCGAAGCAGGTGGAATCCCTGAAGTTTCAAAAGTAATAATGCAGCTAGAACCTCTGCCACCTCATGAACTCTGGGAATCAGCTTGTTCAGTGCTATGTAACATCTTGCATCATAATCCCGTTTACTACTGGCAAGTGCCTGTGGAAGCCTTTGTAAGAATGCTGCAATCAGATAAGAAAGACACAATTGTGGTTGCCCTGCAAGGAATGCTTGCCTTGGTGAAAGAAAACCCTAGCTATGCAGAGGCATATGCAAGGAGTGGAGCAATAGATGCACTTGTTGAGTTATTGAGATGCCATCAATGTGAAGAAGCCACAGCACAAGTCTTGGAAAGTCTGTTGAATGACAAAAAGGTGAGAAGCATGAAAACAGCCTATGATGCAGTTGCTCCACTTGCTCAATACTTGCTGGATCCAGAATCTAAGAACCAGCCTGCTCGGCTTTTATCAGCACTCGCACTTGGTGACCTTTTCCAACAGGCAGGAGGTTCAGCATTAGCCTCAGATGTGATGCTGGCTTGTCAGGCCCTCATGATTATTCTGGAGGCACATACACCTGAGGATTTGAGAACAGTTGCACTGTGTGCTTTCCAAAATGTGGTTGCCAATGGTAGGGTAAACAAACATGCTTTGGCAGAGTCCGGGGCAGTTGATCTTGTTCGCAATCTCCTCTGTTCAAGCAGCAAGGAGACAGCAGGGCAAGCAGCAGCAATAATAAAACTTCTGTTTTCCAGTCAGAATGTTCCAGAGCATGCATCAACTGAAATAATCCGAGCACTTTCAGGTCAAATCCTATTCTCAACATGCTCTCCATTCCAAACAAGATTTTGCCATCATCTCATAAAAATTTGAGTTCTAAAGGTCCTGAATGTAAATTGAAATTTGAAGACTATGGGGGATCTTAGTCTCTTAGGAAATTCCCTTGTTGTTTCTTTTTTAATGTTTTACCCATCTCTCAGTTCAAATGCACGAATGAAAATGTAGAGATTTGACTGATTCTGACAGTTTTTATTATATGGTGTTCACAGTTGCTTTACAGAACGAGTTGAACCATGATGCTTTGATAAATGAGGACATTGTACATGCCATATCTGTGCTTTTCAACAATTTTCCTAAGCTGCGTGCAGCAGATGCAGCAACTCTCTGCATACCTCAGCTTATTACAGCATTAAAAGCAGGCCCTGAAACAGTGCAAGATGCAGCTCTCGAGACCTTATACCTGTTGAGACAAGGCTGGTCAGGCAGCACAGCAGATATTACTAAAGCACAAGCTTCGGCCATGGCAACAGCTATTCCTGTTCTACAGGGACTCATTAAAGCAGGTATACCAAGATTCCAAGAAAGAGCAAGCAATTTATTATTATGTCTACCTGGGAGCCTGGTTGTTACAATCAAGCAGGGAAAGAACCTGAAACAGAAGGTTGGAAGCACCAATGCATTTTGCAAGCTTACATTGGGAAATGGACCAACAAAAGAAACAAAGGTCTCTCTCTCTCTCTCTCTCTTTTTTTTTTTTGTAAAAAGAGATCCTCTCTCTCTTTAATTACGAAGAAAGTACAAGATTACATGATTACACGAGTACAAGAGGCACGAGGGCCATAGGCCAACGTGCGGGAATCTCTCTCTCTCTCTCTCTCAGACACACACACACACATTTGTTTCTTTTCTGCAGGTCATCTCCCACAGCACATCTCCAGAATGGAATCAAGGATTTGCTTGGCCTTTTGAATATGCTCCCAAAGGCCAGAAAGTTCACATTGTCTGCAAAAACAAGGGCACATTCAGTAAGGTATGAAAGGAACAACAAAGTTCATCTCATCAAGGGAGAGTTACATTTGTGGTATGACTAATGATGTTTGCTGGTTGTGCCAGGGAACTCTCGGGAAAGTGACAATTCAAGTAGATAGAGTAATTGCACTCGGAACTATAAGTGGGACTTACACACTGCAACCTGACAAAAATCGTGATGGGACACCAAGATTGCTGGAGATTGAGATAGCATGGTCACATGAATGATCTGGAAGATGTGGACTCAATATGAAGTTAAGATTCTATGGCTGTCTGCATCAAGGTGTTCTGTTTGGACAGGAGCAGAGAACTAGTGGAGGAATCACTGAGCATTGCGCCATAAGCCACATCATTTCACATGCAAGTTAACATGTGTCATATTCTATCCCCAAGTCTTGACAAACTTCTCGGTGCCATTAAATATGATGACTCTTCCATGTTATAAACGAGCATGTGTAAAACAACAGAAGCTGAAATTCAAGATGCTCAGTTGTACTGTCTCCTTTTATCTCTTAAAGTCAAGATCAACATTAATATGTCACGCTCTAGATGATTTTGACACCTCTTGAATATACCAACTCATAGACAAAGCTTATAAAAGCAAAAATAGATGCAGAAACTATTTTTCACAGACTCCAGACACAAGACACAGTGCATGAAAGAATCAACATAAAATACCACGACACATTTTGTATTGGATGGGAAGTCCATCTGGGTGAGACCTGGGGTATGTTAGACAGACCATAACTCAACAAAGCTATTTAAGTGATGTAATGGACAACAGAAGTACTAAGCATCAGATGACAAGATAACTCGCCAAAGTATAGCCACAGAACCCTTACCAAAATTTTGTAACCACTTTGATCACAATCAAACGAAAGGCTTTTGTTTGCAAACTTAATAAGCAAATTCCTTGCTAGTGTTGAGTGGGTGCTGGAAGGAAAAACTAAACATGGTCTTTTCTTTATGGGTGAGAATGGTCTGTTATGTTGGACAGCCACATTAAGCTCAGAGGACTGCAGCAATGAAGGCAACAAAAGCTCTAATGTTCAGGATCTGAGGTATATAATACTGCACTGCTCTCAGGCCTGCACAAACATGCTGTTGCTCTCCCTCGTTCTGAAGCTGGGGATACAAGGATTTCAGACAAACTACACTGGCCACGATTGTTTGAATAGACTTTATAGTTGATTGGAATCTCTGAAAGAAAACAAGGGAAATGGCTGAAAATTTTGTCAAAGCAGAGTTCGGTCCTAGTAAGAAACAGCAATGCACAAAATGGGGAAAACACAGTCTTTTCATATATGCAAAGCCCACAACAAAATAATAGAATGAAAAATCATTCCATAATAGTTACATTTTCACTTTTTGAAACAACCACCTCTTCCCACCGCAAGTTTGAAAGACAATGCATTGGCTCCAAAAAGCATCTTTGTGCATTCTTGTTGATTGCTTATACCCTTATACCAGGTATAAATGTTTTGGTAAACCATAATATGCAACCTATCTTTTTTGCAGCCTATAGCCTATTCATGTTAAATTTGACAATTCTAACCTCTTGGAAGTCTACTCAAAGGCATCACAAGTTTGCTCTTTGACACACTTTAGTACTTGGGACTAGCACAATTGGTCTATGGTGACTTCTTTTTAATGTCAAGCAATCTTAATGCAGAAGCAAGCACATGCAAGAGAGAGAGAGAGAGAGAGAGAGAGAGAGAGAGAGAGAGAGAGAGAGAGAGAGAGTGTGTGTGCGCGCACGCGCGCGCACGTGCACACGTGCATGGTAAGTGGCACCGATCACCTACTTCAATTGTCAAGGCCTGAACTTCACACACACGTGCACAGGTAAGTGGTGCCAATCACCTACTTCAATTGTGAAGGTTTAAACTTCCCTACAAGGAAAAGCCTTTATCTAGAGGGTTCTCATGGGGTTTCTCCCTACTAGTGGTATGTTGTGACTCCGTAGCATGTCCCTTTGGTAGATACATCTTCTCCACCATATGTGATGAGACTCCCGCTCATCAATTCATTTCCCATCAAGAGGAGGCTAGACAGGTTTGGGGTTTCATTTCTTGAGCAGCGCTTCATGGACATAGCAGCATGCAATCGTTTGTTCCTAGATTTTGGGCAAGATGCCATCGACGGCCGCTTGTTAGCTATGAGAGAGCACAATTGTCCCAAGGGGATTGGAAGAAGTTGTCTCAAGTAGGAAATTATATGTCATTTGGATGCAAGATGTCCCTACACTCCTCATGTATATCTAGAGTGACAACCACCTCCCTGTTTGCTACCATTGCCACCACAATACAGCCATTTCTTGTCAATGCCATCTTCCTGCCTTGCCATTGGCTCCTACACTGTCACCACCTACCTGCATTTGCTACTTGCTCTACTGCTTGCTTTGCCACTACCAACCTCTTGACACCTACCTAGGCCTTGCCTATATTGTCAAAATAGTGTGAAATGGTATGCACTCATACCATATCAAAGAGATAGTAGGGTTGCGGGGGAAACACATAATGTATGGCAAACACTAACAGAAGAAACTCAAAGAAAACATAGAAGAAGAAGAAGAAGAAGATAAATGGTGGCAGCAACTAAAGGTAAGGTGCACAATGAAGGGAGCGAAATGCAATTCTCCAGCAATAGGATATCAAAAGGTAATGCTAAATGGTGAAGGAAAGGATAGCCAGCTATAGAGGGAGTGAAACGCAGTCCTCAATATAGTTTTTGCATATGGCAATCACACATCATACGCAGATGGGTATGAATGTATGATTGGAGTATGATTTAGGCCCTGGCGCTGAATCATACATTGCCCTAATTTCAATTTTAAAAAATTGTAAAAAGTGTATCTAAAGTAACTAAGATAATAAGCTAAACGAAAAATTAGAATTTCAGTATTCCAGCAACTTTTGATTTTACAAAATAGTCACTACCAGTAAGGCATTCAATGATCAAGGCACAAGATTGATTTGTCAAAGAAAATTTAAGACTTTGATTTTCGATTATTTGAGTCAAGACTTATGAGCACTAATGGTAGGTGACTACCATATGATGCTATCATAGGTAGGCAATATCTTTTTTGATAAAATGGTCAAGTTTTGTGCTTTCTTTAGTCATCCTCCCCCTCCCCCTCCCCCAAAGAAAAAAGGTCAAGTCTGAAGCAGGATATACTTCAGATTTCATATGTCTGCATCAGCAATCATCCGTGTATGATAAAAACTATGGTCCTAAAGAGTTGTCAAAGATGAAGGATATGCTGAAATCTCTCCAAGATGATTTCTGCTATCAAGGCAGCCAGCTGGAGAAAAATATGTAAGAATATCTAATGAAGATCTCTTTGTGTAAGTGGTTGTAGACGAGTGATTGCTAGAGATGGCCTAAAACTACTGCAAACACAAGCCTAATGATGATGCCACGTGAGAAGGGCTAATGCCATATGATGTAGGTTGCAAAACGCCAAGTGGAGATGGTTGCAAAAGCCACGAACCCTAATGTCCTCCTTGTAGAGTATCAACGGCAGTGGAGAGGATGGAGAGAGGAGAGAAGAATGTGAAAGAGAGTGATATAGTGTTAGAAGGAATGAATGTGTGAGATGATGAATGAGGGAAGTCAATGCCGTATTTATAGGCCAACAAAGCCTTTTTGGGGTTGTAAATGGAAACCAAAATAGGAATGAAGGAGAGAAAATTATTGAATGACTTGGTTTCTCAACACCTCCTCTCGGGCCCAAAAAGAAGCAAAAACAAGGAGTGAGAAAGAGAAGAAAATCAACCTGGAAATCCCAATATTCCACATGTAAGATGGCCTAGTGAAGAACACTAGACATGATGAGTTGATAGTATTTGAAACTCAACCTCAGGGGAGAAGCCACAAGCTCTATTTCTCCATGCTAGAAGGTATATGAAGGCCTAGCCACCAAGTCATGGCTGAAACATCCAAAGCCCCGAACTAGAAAGAACCTCTAGATCCTGGGTATCACTAGGAAGTGATGGGTGAGGAATCAATGGGTGGGATGGCATGGAGACGTCAACCACCACAAGAAGGTAAAGGGTCATTGACAAGGTGTGTGAAGAGCTGTAGGATGAGTTGGGATCTCCTCTGAAGTTGAAGGAATGGGATCCCCTTCTGAAGCAGAAGAAGGATGAGTCCCCCTTTGAATCCCCCGTGCTATGAGATAGGGATCCAACAAACTCATATATCATAACCTTCAAAGAGTCAGATGACGAAGGAAGTGTCGTTGGCATTGCCGAAGAAGGTATCTAGGGCTCCAATGGAATAGAAGCTAGGCAACTCCCAGAGGTGGCCTCTTGAACTTGAGTAGAGGAGTGAGTGGAGGAAGGGGTATCACACAGAATCTCCTCAATGCCCACATCGGAAGCAATATCCATGGAGAAAAACAAGGGAGGTGAGGAGATAGGTAGCTCGTGAGGAGCCATGGGTGGGCAATAGCCACTATCTCTCAATGGAGCCGAATGCAAAGCAAAAGGAGAGGAAGGAGCCAAACAACCACTATCTCATGGTGGAGCAGACTAACGAGATGGTACCCAACAGCCATTGTCTCTCAATGTAGTAGCATGTAGCAACGGTGGCTAGGAAAGCCACTCCACCCAAAATGCATATACTCTAGTGGGTAGGGAGCAAAGGTTGATGTCAACTATCTTCGGTGGTATGACCGTTCTTGCCACAAGGAGTGCACCCAATGGTTGGTCCTTCTATTTGATGAATCATTGAATCATGCTCAGTGAATCAAGCTGATACAGTGGAGCCGAAGCTTTGAAGATGACTGCATTGTCATGTTTGATCATGCAGTAGTACATGAAGGGAATCTGCACAGTGAAGGAAGCAAAACGCAATCCTCCAACAGTAGGATATCGAAGGTAATGTTCAATGGTGAAGGAAAGGACAGCCACTTGTAGAGGAAGTGAAATGCAGTCCTCAAGAGCTGTCAGAGATGAAGGATATGTTGAAATCTCTCCAAGATGATGGCTGTTATCAAGGCGACTGCTGAGCAGCCAACTAGAGAAGAAAACATAAGAGTATTTGATGAAGATCACTTTGTGTAAGTGGCTACATATAGGCAACTATTGTAGATGGCCTAAAACTATTGCAAACGCAAGCCTGATGATGAGGCCAAGTGAGGTGGGTTGACGCCAAAGGATGCAGGTGCAAAACACTAGGTGGGAGATGGATACAAAAGCCACGAAATGTAATGTCCTCTTCACAGGATGTGAATGCCAGTGGTGGATGGATGGAGAGAGGAGAGGAGAATGTGAAAGAGAGTGACACTGTGTCGATAGGAATGAATGTGTGGGATGACAAATGAGGGAAGTCAGTGCCGTATTTATAGGCATAGACTGTCTCGAGTAGCACCCACTGAAGTCTCTCAGCTCTCTCTCGTGGTGCCTAGAAAGCCTTTTTGGGGCTATAAATGGAAACCAAAATAGAAATGAAGGAGAGAAAAGTATTGAATGACTTGGTTTCTCAACATATATTGTTTGCCATGGCCCCCTCTCTCTATCGCCCCCATTGCCACTGCTTGCCAGCTCCAGTTGTGCTACTACTGCACCTGTTGCTAGCTGCCAACACAACTTGCTAACTGGGGCAACACCTATCACGCTTCGCCACTATCTAGCCTCAATGCCCACCCTACCACCCTCTCCTCAAGTCCTACCCTGCCACTTCCCCTCCACCCTTGGCCGAATATCCACTCATCCCTTTCTTTGTAGCAGTGTTCCCCCCCATTGGTCAACTAGTAGCTCACTTGGGAGGTCTTCAAAGAATGCATGCAATGGAAACCTCTGCTCTGACCCTAGTGCAACCCACAAATGCTTCCCAGACATACACCTTGTGAGAAGCCTTCCCTAGCTTCAAATGGTCTGCACTACAACGAAGGAACAAGAGAAGACTATGGTCTTTGGACAGGTTGTAGGTCACTCTCCCTCCAGAGCACAACTCTAGGATTGGCTTCATTCCACCTTGTGCATTGGCATTTCATGCATAGCAAAGGCATGATGATGGGCCAAGCATATTAATGGTTTGACCAACCTCAACAGACGCTGCACAAGAGCTCATCTGCAGCTCTCTAGGGGGTTATATACATGGTTCCATGGTACAATGACTTCACAATCCCCTCCTTTGGAATTATCCACAAATTCCGTATAGGCTGTGTATCTTGTCACCCTCTTCTTCCTTGGTCTTGCAGCCAAGTAATGCCAACTAGTGGAGGACTTTGAGCAACTCTTTGACACACTCCTTGTTTTGTTTGCTGATGCAGTAAGGGGAGCAGAGGTGCTAAAGTTACACATGGCAGTGGTGGATGTCAAGAAAATACATTAGGTCCTCGAGATTGAGACCGGAAATTTACTTATTAGTCATCATATCATAGTCACAAGACAACCTAGGTAATGCCTTAGATGTCAAGCTTTCACACAGTATACTTCAGAGCACACATGCTTTGGGGTGAAGGCATCATTGAGGGGCCAGCCAGATCCATAGCAGCCGTAGCCAAGAGCAAGTGCATCTGACCCTGCCATCAGTGTGGCCCCCCATGATGGCAGCCTCCCTCTACCAAGAGTATCATAGCCCCTACCTCGCCCACCACCAACACCACCACCTCCCCCCCCCCCAAAAGCCCTCAACTCAGCCATCCCAACCCACCCCCCTTGCCCAACTTTCCCATAGACCAGCCAACAAAGAGAACCACCTTATCATATGCTAGACACCTTACGCCCATTCCCACCCCCTAATACTACTCCCTATGCCACTCCCCCATCGCCCCCCCCCCCCCCCCCCCCCCCAACCCACCAACCCACCTTTAGTCCCCCCCTACACACCATGATGAGCCCCACACCCTTGTAACTTCTTGAAAATAGTAGAATGGCCCTTCCCCCTCCCAAGTAAGAATTGTAGTCCCCCCATGACATGTCGTGCCTTGCCCCGCCATGCCCAACTCTTGCCACAAGGTTTTTATCATTGCAGGCCTCTGTTATGTATGAGAGTTGGGGGTCATGGGGAGTTCCCACTTCCACTCGAAGTGGGAAGCTTTGTGATTCGTAAGTCTCAGGATGGCAAGGCACATCTCTTAGCTTCTCTGAATAAGCCAAACTACTCCTTCCTCTAGACTTCCCACTTGGTGGATGGTCTAAGGTCCACTACCCCCCTTCTACACCCATGGGCTAGTATGGAAGAGTGGAATTTGCCCCTCTAAAGCAGCTGCCAAGCGCCCACATGTCCCCCGATTCTCCATCTTCTTTGTCTTCAACCACACCAAAGCAAGAGCTTGTTTGGAAAATCTTAAGTATCCCCATGGGCATACACTTAGCATCCTAGGACGTGAGCAATTTCCACTTCAATGGAGCATAGAGCCCAAAGAAGTTGGTTGTTCAACAAGAGCTATAGCCAATTCTTCCAAGCCACATCAACAACCTTCTTCTTCAAGACCATAAGCTCTCCCCTCCCAAGCTAGCAAATTTAGGAAGGTAATCCCAAGAAGTTCTCACACCTTCTAGGAGTACTCTATCAACAAACGTGTTAGCGGTAAAACGGAGGTAATGTTAACCATAAGACAAAAGGCAGCAGAATAGTAGAGCAAATCGGAAAGACAGCGGACAAAGGCTGTGCAGGTTGTAATATTTTCTACAAGAAAGACCCACAACTCGAGAAGGGTGCCGGATCTAGCTTTCATTCACTTTCCTGACAATCAGTATAATCTAGATATGTATGCATAAACCGGGAAAGACGGCCAAGAACCAAATAGGAGAGACAAGCACCCAACTTAAGTGAAAGCCCAAGCTCCAAACCCCATGTATAAAAATAGGACTATTGGCTGGATAGATTCTATGTGGAGTGGGCAATTCACAAGGTAGACAAACAGGACAGTTGGCAGGGATTACATTGTCAGATCATGCTCTGGTCCTTTCTCTTGACCCATCTGTTTCAGCCCTCAACCCACACCTATGTCGGATTCCCGATTTGGCTTGCAAGTGCAAGGAGGTGCAGAGACAGATCAAATATGTTGACCACAAATTGAGCACATGATGGAGGGATTGAAGAGGAGGTGGCACAGACCCTAGCAAAGTTAGGCAAGATTTTTCAAGAGCAGCCCTTCATCGAAATAGCAAGGTTGGGAGGAAAGGAACCTACAATGAGATTCAGCATCCATCCAGAGGCTGCTAGAGGAGTCCTGCACCCTCAATGCATTAGGAGAGGGCATGGGCAGCTCTAGCAAGCTTAGAGGACAAGAGACAAAGTTCTCTTTCTGCACTTCTGCAGCATTCTAGGGGCGCAATGGGACCACCATCTGCACAGAGTTCTTCCAGGTGCACCAGCCTAGTATCTCAGGAGGCCCAAAACCACAGCTTCTGTGAGCAAAATGAAAGAGTGAGACCATGTCCTAAGGAGGTGATGGAGCTTGCTACTAGCTTCTATAAACAGCTCTTTCAGCAGGAAACAGCAGTCTCGGCTTGAGTAATCCATTGCAGGAGCAAGGGTGGCATTGCATCCCATCCCTTTTGACAAAGGAGATGGGACAGTCACTCCTCACCCCTTTTATCGAGCAAATCTTTCATGTTTCCCAGTCACAGGATGGGCAAAACTGCCCAAGAGAGGATGGCCTATCCGAGGCTTTGTTCTTCACCTACTAGGAGAGATGAAGGTTCCCTTGCTACAGGCCATCAAAGAGATCTTCAACTCAAGGAGGGCACAAAGCTGTCAGTCTATCAATCCATTTGTCTCCTTCACAAAAGGGGAGATCACCTGGACCTTACACAATGGCCTCCAATCACCTTACTTTCAGTGGCCTGCAAGGAACTGGCAAAGATAATTGGCAGCTGACTTTGAACCATCCTTCCAGGCATCATTGATGACACACAAACAAGCTTTGTCTAGGGTAGGAGTATGCTAGACAACAAATTCACCTTCTTCTAGGCTACAGAGTGGACCCAACATAGCAAACAGGTTCCACTTGGAATTCAGGTGGGTGAGCAAGGGACAGATAGTGGAGTACCTTGGGTCCAAGTGACACTAGACATCACAACAGCTCAATGGTTTGTACCAATGCTGCACTCCATTCAGCGGAAGCTGACCTACTGGAGCACAGCCCACCTCTTCATGCTCTAGTGGTTAACTAGGTCCTATTGACTGTAGTTTGGTATATAGCTTCCTATTGGTGTTTCTTGCCATCATGTGTTACTCAATTACACCACTTAGACCAGGATTTCCTACTGTCCAGCCCAAAAGAGTCAAAGGACTCCCATGCACCATTCAAAGGTAGGCCCTACAAGGCAACCTAGGGGTCTGAGGGCTCACTTCAGGCAGACAGACTTAGAAACGTCTCCTCCATGAGTGTTTCTAAAGATGCAGACATCGTTTGGGGAGGAAGTTGAAAAATCATGTGCACACTGAGCCCTTTATATAGAACATACTTAAGCCAGAAAGAATCTTAAGTGTCATACAAAATCTCTTGTTGTCATACAAAATATCTAGTGTCGTACAAAAAAGCAAAAATGCCTTTCTGGGGCTGTTTAATAAACCAGAAAAATGATGACAATTTAGGAGGCACATTTTGGACTGTCAAACAGTCTCTCATGGAAGCAAACTGGGAAGTGTGTCAGAGAGTGTCATCCTCATCCTCCAATAATGGATCCCAAATGCAGGAAAAACACCAATATAATATTGATGCAGTAAACTAGAGTTGAGGGTGACTAAACACAGCAGCCAAGGGCCATTAGATGCAGTAGATGATGTCATGGAGCAGTTGGCAGCCAAAATGCAGACCTCCTAGACCATCCTGGTTCCTCTCTCTCTCTCTCGCTCTCTTTCAAATGACCAGCAACTGGCCAGACTGAATGACTAGTTACTGGCATGACTGAATGACCAGCAACTAGTGTGATCAGTGCCCTGTGTAACCAGTGACTAGCATGACCAGAAGGTTCACTGACTTTGCTGCTACTGTTTTGATGCCACTGCAGTAGAGGCTCCATATAGGTGCAATTGTGTGACAATTCTGCCAAACGGCAGTTGTGAACCCTGGTGCTCTGAGAAATCTGTGATCTCTGATGCTCTGATGCACACCTTGCAATCATGAACTCTTATGCATTGATATGTGCAGTCATGAACTTTGCTGCACAGCAATGCAGTCTTGATACTGCAAAACTGATGCAGAAATTACTCTAATGCAGTTGAAAACATTCTAATACACATGTGGAATTCCTGTTAGCTACTGTATTGTTGTGCAGGGTGTAAACTGTGATTACGGAACTGACTTTGGAGGCTATTGATTTCATTGAGAGAAGTGTGGACTTTGGGTGTATGCAATTGTGAAATGGGAGGCAATGTGGGAAACTCTGAAATGGGAGACCATATTGAAAATGCTGAGAAGCTGGCAACACTGAAAAACAAGGCATCTAGCAAACACCATCCAAACTGCACCTCCATTTTCACAGAAGAATGTGAGAAATCACACTTTCCCCGAGCTCAATAAGGGTGGGAAGACTGCTTAAAACTAAAGATGCTGCAATGTATGAGGAAGTGCAACTGATGATAAAAGCACAAATTGATAGCCTGAGGCACAACATAAAAAGGAGATGTCTGAAGAGATTAAAAACATAGACACTGACATGTATGTAAATTGTTGAAAAATACACATCAGATATGCTAACCCTTCTACAGACCAAAAATGCATAAAACTTTGAAAGTTGAAATACAGGTTTTACTAGGGCACAGGCTCATGTACTGGAAGTCAAGGCAAACAAGAATATTGATGAAGCATTAGCTGATGAGAAAGCTTGGGAAATGACTGGATAAATGCATGGTAGCTAAAGGCACCATGATTAGCAAGCTCAAAAATGCATTGGATAAATATAAAAAACAGTTAAGAGGAGCAAAAAAGGAGGCCACTATATAAGAAACAGTTAGAGGATCAAAGGAGGCCATAATAAAAAACAGTTGGAGAAACAGTTAGAGGATGAAATAAAAGAACTAAAAAACCCATGAGGAAAAAGAGAGAAAATCAGGCTGAAGTAACAACACAAAGAAAAGCAGAGATAGCAAAGAGCACAAAGTGGAAGTAGCTAAAAGGAGGACAATCATACCAGCCAATTATTAGCAGTCATGTTATCTCCTGTCTCTCCCCTGCCCATCCCTGGTTGTGAGCCTCAGTCTGAGTATACAAGGGCATTCAGACCTCTAACACCACTTATGTCTCATATTTTTCATCATTCTCATGTCGATCTCAGGAAGCCTCTTGGGCACGGGCACCTTCCATAGATCTGCCTGTCCAGCATGCATGCTGCCCACTTTTGCATTTTGTGGCAGCTTTGCCTTTTTGTGGCTCTTCTCTTTTGCTGGTTGGTCAATCCTTTCGGGCAGCAGTTCTCTTCTTTGCCTTTTAGGGTTCTCGCTACTGTTTAGCCCATTTTGTTGTTGGGTAGCCCATTAGGGCAGGGCAGAGATATGACAGCCTAGGTGGCCCATTCAACTTGCCCTTCTCTTTGGCCTTTGAAGCAACACACTCATTAGCCTGCACGGCCTCTATGCTTCTCTCACCTCTCAAAGATGGTGGCCAACGATATGGCCCGCTTCAAGGAATCCAGACACTATGCCTCCACAATAGTTTAGAAACCACCTCACCATGAGAGAGAGAGAGAGAGAGAGGATATAAGAGTACAAATTTGGCAAAACACATGAAGTGTCCACATCCTCCATGTGTGTCTACAGTAAGGATTTGCACCTGTCCATTGCTGCAACTTGTAGTCCATCAAAGTGAAAGTGTTGAAGAATAGTCAAACACATCTCGGACTCACTGTATGGACCATGAGATACTACTCCCACGCATAGACACCCTTCATCCTAAAGACTCTTCTTCGCATGAAGAATCTTGAAACCCTCTATTTGCCGCATGGAGAACAGAGCACTATCCATGGTTCCACCTCCTTCACCCAAGTGTAGACAAGCTTCCCATCCTGCTTGCCATTGTAGTTCGTAACGATTAGTATTTTCAACATCGTTGCTTTTTCTTTCTCAGCAAGAAGGTTAGAGTGGTTGTACAAAGACATACAGGGCTTGGAGTGGCCCAAGGCACCCTGCAGAGAGGAGAAAAATGAGAAAGTCAACACATGAGAAGGGATAGGAAAGCACTCACTCTCCCACGAATGCTTAGTGAGTAGTGCTAGCCTTCTTACTATCGGGTTGCCTAGTGTGGGGATGAGTGCCTACAGCACTGAAGTCCTCATCTATTGAATCTAGGACCACCAGTCACTCCAATCAATCCAACCTTAGCTTCATTTTGTCAGCTCATGCTACTGACCTCCCCTCGAAGTGGGGAGACCATCAATTAAGAAGAATTCATCTAGCTTTGAAGAATAGTAAGCTCCTACCAAAGCACTATCACCTCCATGCATGCTACCTCCACTCGCATTGTGAGCTCTTCCAGGAAAGCCTCTGTGGTCAGAAAAAGAAATCCTTGTGCTACTGCTGTGAAGACGAAGCAAATTTTCTGAAATCCTTCAACTTCAGTCGAGAATTGGCTGGGTATCAACTGTTAGCCACAAGATTCTAAATACATAATCAAGAAAAGACAAGAGAATCCAAAGGCAAAGACAATGCTCAGAACTTATATTACAGCAGTAATATGGGTGTATACAAAGTATAGGCACTGACAGTGTATCTACACTGTGCTCTAGCCCCATATGCTTCTGGCACACTACTGGACTCTGTATATGCAAACCATGTCCCTGACCAATCCCCGAGACAGTACCTCAATCAGCCATGGTCAGCCTTTGCTAGGTTCTTGCTTAGCACAAACAAACCAGCTTGCACTCCTCAAACCACAGGCTCACAAACATACCATTGTGCACTCCTTTTGTTATATGCAGGCAACAAATAAGCTGCTGTTTACAGTAGGCTTTCCATGGTTCTTTTCAGCTTGAGCAAGTTGAGCATATCCAAACGAGAAATGAGATCTCCCAGGCATAGTAACATGGGACAGGTTTTGGGAATGGGGACAAGAATAGGACTGGGGACAGGAATTGCCATCCCCTGTCATGATGAGAAGGGACTGTAACATGGGGATGGGAGTGGGATGGAACAGGGACAGGATGGGAAGCTAGAAAATGGCCATTCCATGTCACTATGGTCCCGAGAAACTACAAGATATTCAATGTCAATTGACTAAGTAAATTTGCCTGTCTTTCACTATTACAGACTGCACTAGAAAATCATCTAGCTCAACAGGGACCATCAACTCACTCATGTTTGACTTTCTGTACAGATTGATTAGCAACAAGCCAGCAAACTACTCTTTTGCACAAACGAGACAGTTGTCACACTTAAGCAAATCAGTCACTTGTTATGTCTCAGTAATCTTTCCTGCTTCACAAATTGACATCAGAGTTTCTCAACTGAAGTAAGAGACTTGGAACCACTTCTCAAAGTTAAGCAGGAAGAGAAGTGCCTACCATATTCAATTTAACCAGCTCCGATCCTCCACTAAGTGGTGAGAAGGAATGGGCCATGACTTGGAGAACTTCATTCATTTTATAGTTGCCCCCATGAATACAGCTGGAAAGCTCACTGAAAACGGCAGAAGTGATAGAGTCATGTAGAAGAAAATCTGTGTCCACACATTTGCTCATACGTTCAATTCTCAATTTATATCTCATGTTGCTGCATGGATGTTAAAAAGAAGCATATGGGCTGCTGAGCTGTCAGGAGTCAAGTAGAGCAATTGTTTGGCAGCCTGTTCACCATGATCTGAATCCCCATGCAACCTGCAAGCCCCAAGCAATGTCATCCAAATCTGTATATCAGGTTCAACTGGCATTTTATGTATAACACCCTCTGCTGCATCCAGATTACCAGCCCGTCCCAACAGATCAACTATACAGTTGTAGTGTTCCAGCTCTGGTTTAATTTTCTGCTCTCTGAGACACATGTCGCAAAAAAGTTGTTGGCCTTCCTCCACTAAACCTGCACGGCTATATGCAGAGAGCAGAGAAACAAATGTCAGAGCATCTAGTTCCACAGTCCCTTGCTGCATCTCCTGAACAAGTTGGAAAACTTTGATGGCATCTCCATACAGGGAGTGAGCAGCCACCAGAGCGTTCCATGATACAGCATTGTGCTGCTTCATCTTCCCAAACACAAAAGATGCCTTCTCCAAAGCTCCACATTTTCCATACATATTCACGAGAGCATTCCCTATGATAATGTCCGACTCAAACCCACAGTGAGTAATGTGTGCATGCACCAACTTCCCCTCTTCTAGTGCTGTTGAACATTCGCAAGCATTCAGCACATTGATAAAAGAGACCTTGTCAGGCTCTATCCCTTGCTTCTGCATTTCAACAAAAAGATAAAGCGCCTCCTCCGCTTGCTGAGAAAATGCAGAAATTATGGCACTCCACAAGGCCACATCTTGCTCCTGCACTTTGTCAAAAACTAACCATGCATCTAATGGGCATCCACATTTAGCATACAGATTCACAAGGGCAGTTCCAATGACAACATCTGACTCAAATCCACTCTCAATTATGCTAGCATGGATTGCTCTGCCCTCTACTAAAGCAAATGAAGTGGAGCAAGCACCAAGTATGCTAATGAAGGTAGATTTCGATGGTTGAACACCACGCTGCTGCATTTCTTTGTATATTTTATGGGCCTCCCCAGTATAACCACATTCACTGTATCTAGAAATCATGGCATTCCACGACACAGTGCTGCGCTGCTGCATCTTATCAAAAGAGGAGCGTGCCATGTCCATTTGCCCACATTTCGCATACATGTTAATGAGAGCATTCCCTAGACGGACCTCCAATCTATATCCACTGCCAAAAATAGAGGCATGGATCATCTTACCATGTTCTAAGTCCGAGGGTGACATGCAGGCAGAGAGCAAGGACAGGAAGGTAACTTCATTGGGCTGCATGCCACACTGTAGCATCCTACAGTACAACTCGTAAGTCTCAGAGTGGAGCGCTCGTTTTGAGTACGCACCAATGATAGAATTCCACGAGACAGTGGAGGGTTGCAGGATACGGTCGAAGACACTGTGGACCATATCAAGCAAGCCATGGCTGTCGTACATGCGCAGGAGGAGATTCCCAAGGAGGGTGTCATCCGCGAGCCCTATCTTATCAATATGGTTATGAATGCGCTCCCCTTGCGACAGGCTGGGGTAGTCCTGCAAGAAGTCGATGATGCCCTGTCTGTCTGCTTTCTCCAGAGCCTCTTGAGTGAGAGAGAGCCCAGAGACCTTGGCCTTCAGTTTCCTTCTGGGTTCATCAGAAACTGAGATGTCATTTTCATATCTCCTGCTCTGACTGGAGATTTCAGACGATAAGCCACACTGCAATGGCACCTGATAAGCAAAAACAGCAGGCATCATGGGGAGCTGGAGCTCGTCCTCAGGCGACCAGCCATGACTTGATTAAGCAATGGTGAATTGATTCACGTGGCGTCAACTGACACAGCAACACAACCAGAATTGGGAGCATCCGCGAGACTGATTGAGTTCGGTATCCAAGCGAAGAAGGTAATCCCGAAAGTAAAGCAAAAGCTCGATTAACAGAGACTGTATCTTGCAAAAATCAATGACCCAGAGAGAGATTCCAATATGGAAGTTGATGACATGTAGAAGAAGAGAGAGAGATTGTAAGGTAGAAGCTTGAACGTAATCGGGTGTCGAGTGCAGCTTGTGTCCTTGAGGGTGGATAGTCAGTTGGTTTCTTTAAAGTGAACTATATAATTGCAAGGATAGGAAGAAGGTGTATGAAACATTTTTCTTGAGCTTACATAGGAGTTGTTCCTACCATGGCTTCGAGGGGGAAATCGTTCTCATCACGAAAACTATTTCCAAAAAACATGTTAGATCACATGGGGGTTTTTCAAAACCCCCATGAAAATATATCTAACAATAAGTTTGATGCCTTTTTTCTAATCTAGGCACGTATATCAGTGAAAAGCACAGTGGAAACTCTCATACACAATTGTAGTAGAATAATCGAAGGTATGTTCATAGAAAATTTGTCTCGTAAAGGTCAAGTCACTTGCTCCACAAGAGAACTAAACTCACTTCAATAGCTTTCGTGAAGTACCTTAAACGCATGAGCCTTACATCTACTCTTCTTATATAGCACAATAATTACTATTTGAATACCAAAAAAACCATCATCAAGGAGCTTGCAATTTCTTTGTTATGGTCTGTATCATTTATGGTATGCTAGTTACTTGGAGAGTGTATACACCATTAGGAGACATATGGACTCTCTTTTTTGCCCCTTAAGGAGTGAATAAAGAAACATAGGCCTAACCAATGAGAGAGCTGAGATTTTAGATTCATGTAACATGAATCTTCTAGCCATATCTTGGCCCAAATCTTCCCTCAGCAATAAAATAAGGGGAAATATGAGGAATACAATGCTGACACTTCCTAGAAGTTTGTGACTCGAATTTTCATTTTCTTATTTTTTTATGTTTGACTTTTCATTTCTCCCCTTTTCAGTTTCCCCCTCTTTCTTAGGCGGATCTCAAATTTATCATATATCTTTCCCCGCTTCTTCTTTCTTGACGAAATCTTACAGCCTCATTGTTGCTTGCCCTATCTATAACCCTGTGAAATTTCATTTCCTCTACACAAACACAGAGTGAGTTTCACACGTTTTATGAGAGCAAAGCTTGTTCTACCAAAGCCCTATGATTTTCTTCACAAAACTTTATAGGTATATTGTTCTCTTCCATGGATATTCTATGGTAAAGTTTTATCTCGTTTGGACAAAACCTGTGCAAGTTATGTGCATTCTCTGACATGTAATTTCTTTTGTTTTGGTACTCTAGGAGTCTCTTACAGTCAAAAACAATGATCTTTTGGAACACTCAACTTCTTCTTCAACATCTTACTGTTTCTTTGTAAACAAAGTTAGAGTTATGTTGTCTTGTTTTTTTGCTGCTCCATGGTTAAATTTTATCTCGTTTGGACAAAATATATGCAAGCTATATGCATATTGAGTTTTCCTTTGTTTTTTTACTCATAGAGCCTTCGAGGGTGGAGAACAATGATTTTTTAAAATTCAACTTCGTCAACATCTTTGGGCTTCTTTGCAAAGAGAGTCACATGTATATTGCCACTTTTTTCTGTTGCTCCATGGTTAAGTTTCAACTCATTTGGACAAAGTCTATGTAAGTCATATGTATGCTTTGGCTCAATATTTCTTTTATTTTTATACTCTAGGAATTTGTCAGTGAAGGAACAATGGTCTTGTTATAAGTCAACTTATTGTTCAACATCTCTGGGCTTCTTTGTGAAAAGAATTGCAAGTACAATGTTTTTTTTTAATTGCTCCATTTAAATTTCATTTCATTTGGAGAGAACATTTGCAAATTATACACATGCTGATAGGTAACGTTTCTATTTGGCTATCATAGATGTCGTCATGGAGGAAAAATATCAATAACATACTTGTAGTGGAGGTCTTCAATAGGAAAGATAGTAGCGGTAATTGGATTTGTGATAAGTACTATAAGTTAGATTGGATTTTGATGCACCCAAGTACTCGAGGGAGTTTCAAGGTCAGGCATAAGGATGTTGCAAACCCTAGCAAACATTGGAAAGGTAGAATTTTAGAGTTCAGAAAAGTGTTCAATGAAACAAGTACAGTAACAGAAGTGTTGATCCAACATGTTCATACCCACAAACAAATCTTTGTACATGACAAGAACTACATTGCAAATTGTAAACAAAACATTAAGTTTTTAATTTTTATCATTGTTTATTCTTTTGCATCAGAATTGTTTTTAAAAATCTTTGCGGTGTTCTAATTCAATCTTGTTTTACTGACAGCTTCATATCCATCAACTTTGCATGAATGGAAAAATGTGGAATTTTTTAGCAGCAAGATACATGTTTGGCATGAAGACATAGGTTCTTTGATCTATGATAATAACTCTGCAAGTCAACTTGCAACTCAAAATATATATTTTTATAATTCATTGTATATAGTAGAAAGCCAAAGATTGCAGCATGTCCCATTGCCGCCACTATCTAGTGGTGAATGGTTGATTGGTAGCTTGGAGTCCAAGATAAAATCTGGCATCAATAGTGCTATGAAATCCACCATAGGCTCCAAAGATGTGCATCTTAGTTGGTTTATTCCATTCTCATTGTTTGCACATTTGTTTGGTTCATGTGACGTTCTAAAGAAAACAAAGATTACTTATTAATGCAAGTGTCCATTCGAGGAATGGATAAGTTAGCTATTGGCAAGTCAAAAGAACACATTTTGATGAGACGATTGAATGCATGGTCAACCAATCTGATCTCACATTCAAGTAAATCATTTTTACTACTTTGAATGCCTTGATTTAATTGATATAGGTCTTGCTTAGATTAATTGTTGTGTTATTCACATTTACTTACCATTATTTTTGTTTTTATTACAGGTATTTCATCATTAGACAAACTCTATGCATTCGCTTTTGATATAGAAGATGGCGACTTTTGCGAGGGGAGTGGATCAGCTTGGATCAAGATACCCGAGATGAGACACATACAGCTCTTATAGATGTGATTATCTTGTGGAATGGTCATAATCCTTTTGTGGTTAGTGCAAAGAGCCATTGGCCCATTTCTTTTCTGAGACAAGAAATCCAGTTAATGTCCAATGAGCCCCTCTACAACTTCTATTTCAAGTTAGATAATAGAAAAGTCAGGATTCGTAGTGAGCAATCCATGACATGTAAACAATGTGCTTCTCCACATATCCTTGAGATAGTGGAACCCTTGTAAATTTTTTTAAATAAAGAATGAATATAAAGTTTTTTTAAACTTTTGAATACTTTCGATTTAGATAATCTTAGTTTACTATGATCCAAGCGTGTAAAAATACATACTATAATTAGTCAATCGTGCTGGCTAAAATCATAATTAAATTGCAGGCTGGAGTTCTATAATCTATGCAATATTGTCTTTGCATAATGATATATTATAGCTCATCTCTTCTACTTATTTCTTAAAATTAAATATTAAATTGGATCCAAGGGATTTTGAAGGTCTTTTAGTTTTCTTTTCTTAAAAATTTTGTGTATTATATGTAGTTGGACTTGAATATACTCAATGATCCAAGTATATTCGAGGATATAATAATGTAGAACGAAGCATTTGTCTGTATGAGTAATTTTAACAGTTACTTTAAAGTATTGAAATAAAGAAACTAAGGTAAGATTTTTAATTTGAAACTTAAGGGTTAAAAAAGAACCTTTATTTAAAACCCTAGATACATAAAAGCTATAACTCCAAATTCATTTTCACTTTCATTCTCTACTTCCCTACACTTGTGCTCTCCTCCCTTTTCTCTTTGTGTGCCATGGCTACCACTCCTACCTTCGCTGTATGGATTAGCTCCACATGCTACGCACACATAGGAGACTAGATATACCCTAGGTTTTGCGTGACCTTGAGTCTAGAGAGCTCACTTTCCGCTATAAACCCTAGCTCTAGTATACTGGCATGGTTTTGTGTTGCGGCAAACCCTCTCACCTACTCTATTCCGAACTCTGCTCTCAGATGGGTCTCCATAGATTTCATATACAGTTTACATGTTGGATCAAGCCATGCGCCTAAGTATGAGATCTTAGATTAGGAGTCCGAGCGGTTGCAAGAAAGTATTTTTGGACCTCAACTCGACTACGCAGTACCTTCCCAAGAGAGAGACGAGGGTGGCCCAGTTTGCAGGAGCAGACATGGATGCTCCATTACAACAATAGATAGATGATGCAGAGAAGGTAACGTTATCGGATTTGCATCAAAATTTACCAGTAGGGCCTCTAGGGCATCGGGAGTGTGCACATCAAATTTTGCTAGGATCGGGCCCCCAGAGCTGCCCTCGCCGGAGACTCGCATCTGGGGGCCTGATCCCGGAAAAATTTGATGTGCACACTTTCGATGCCCTAGAGGCCCTACTAGTAAATTTTGATACAAATCCGATGTATATATATTTACCACACTCCATAATACTGACCATGTAATGTGTTATACTATTTGCAGTCCATGCCTCCACCATGGACTTATGAAATTTAGCAACTATCTCTTTAAATATATTGGCATCACCATCCCTAAACCTCAACTTTTGTAAGAGAGCTGCTAATCTATCTAGGTGTATTCACACTTCTGTCTTTGCAATCCTCGTTCATCCCCCATTGCTCCAATCCGAAACAACAAGGTGCAACTTTTTCCATCCTTCATACTTCTCTGGTTGTTTTACAAGTATATTTCCTTCATCATCTTGAGGTGGAGATATAAACTTCCTAGTCTTGGGTCCACCAAAGCATGGTTTACAAGGGATGTTTCCACTCTTTTTCGATTTTTTATCGTCCTTTTTTATTTCTACTTGGTCCTCATGCAATCCAACTTTAGAGAGGACTGGTTCTACCTTCTTGCATGTAGCATCAACTTCTGACACAGGCTGCATCTTATATGCAAAGCATATATATTCATATATTAGCTTCTCAATTATTCTAACCAAACAATGCAATGTGCAAAAGTGAACCCTCGTTAGTTGTATTTTCAAAATAGGGCGCCAGTTTGGATCCACTAGAACTAGCATTCCATTTCATTAATGGTGACATTTTTTTGGTGCCTATTAGTGGTATTGGCACTCTACATGCCTATATTGCTTGACTGTCCATCAAGCTCCATTTTAGAAGTCCTACACTTGGGCTTCCCATTCCCCTTAGTTCATGGCCTTTCAGGTGATGTTATAACACAAAGACAAGGATAGGGGGCATATAATACACCTCATGGTATCGCCCTTATGGTCATACTCTCTAGATTTCCAAAGCCTTCCTATAATGTTGTCTGGTTCCTCTTCTATAAAATTTTCACTTAGCCAATATACATTTTTCCTTTGTAAATTTGATATTTTGAAGTAGGCCACAAAGATATGCAAGGGTATAAACCATGACAAGTGTATTTATCTTGAGATCCTTCTAGCTATCATGGACTTTTGAATGTCTTGACATATTCTGAATATAAACTTATGCATCATTGCCTTATTAGGAACCTCCAGATTTAGAGATGAGCAAATCCTCGATATGTTTATATGTACCTTCTCTAGAGGGAACCACATACTGTGTGTTAACCCTCAAATGAACAAAGGTGGAAAATCCGGAAAAACTAAAGTAGAAGACAAAGACAAAGGCCAAGGCAAAGACAAACGGAAGACAAAGACGCACAAGGAGAAGAGTCCTAAATAAGGGAGAAAGGCGCACAAGGAAAAGTGCAAGTCAAAACTTTTGTAAAAGAACACAAGCGCATCATGGTTTAATTCAAGGAGTGCCGGGCTCTCACCCGTGCAATTTGTAAATGTAGATGGGCGGTGGAAAGGAAGCTAGGAAGATAGAAGGACAATGGGAAAAAAGGGCCTAGGCTATGGCCGGCCATGTAAAAAGGGAAAAAGGGGATAACCGCCCAAAAGGGATTTAGGGTTTTGTATATAAAGTTAAAAAGTGAATGAAAAGCTCATTCTTGTGTGTGGCCAAAATTAGCTCTCTTCTTCTTCTTCTTCTTCTTCTTCTTCTTCTTCTTCTTCTTCTTGCTTGCTTGCTTAAGCTTGCGCTTGAGAGAGGGAGTGTGAGAGTGTGAGGGAATGAGTTTGTGAGGGTGAGGGACCGTGGGGTGGAGAAGCTCTCCATCTTCTCCTCTTGTCTTCTCTTCTCTTATCTTGCTCGCGGCTATGGAGCTTGGAGCTTGGAGCGGGAGGATCGAGCTCGCTTGAAGCTTGCACTTGGATCATGAAGCTACCGGAGTGCGCGGGAGAGGAGGTGACTCGATCGGCATGGAGATAAGCTCACTACACCCGGTAGGCATGAGAGCGCGTAGGCTATGTGAGAGGTAGCCATTAGCATTCAGCTTGAAATGCTTGAAGCAATAAGCGGTCCGTGGGTCTTGGCAGTTGAGCTTGGGCTCCCACTACATTTTGGTTTCGTTGCCGGGACCAACGGATTCAAGCTTGAGCACTTGCACGCCTCATATCGAGCATTGAAGTAAGGAATTCATCCCCGAAACAGAGCTTGAGATAGGTAGAAAGTTTGGGTGCTTTTGATCTTTAAAATAAGTAAGTATTTTAGGATATTTTGTTTGTTTGACGATTGGGAAACATGGAGAAATTATTTCAATTTTTTGCTTTCGATTCTTGTTGCATTTAGTGTAGGTTGGGATTAGGAAATCGCACCGGAGAAGGGTAGGGTTTACTGTTGCAAAGCAGGGCAAAAATCGTGCAAAAAATGGTAAAAAGCTTGCTTGTGATGCCTAAGATCGACAAGTGAGTGATTGGGGGCATCAACAACATACTCGGGAAGGGATATAAGGGCCAAGAGGCCAAGGGAGAGCTCATTTGTGACCATTTCAGTGAGAGAGAGAGAGAGAGAGAGAGAGAGAGAGAGAGAGCCATCGCACGATTCACTCCGAACGCGCCATCGACAAGCCTATCGCTCTATTCATGTATATGAATCCCTTTCCCTATCCCCCTAGATAGGATCTGGAGGTTTATGCTTGCTATGATTGATTAAATCGCAAGAATCGAGCAAAATTGACCTCGCGCTGTCATCGTCGTGCCGCGTTCGGCCCGTCCGAGCAGTCGCTTCTGGGCCGAGTCCTAGAATTGGACCTTGGTTCTCTTTCATTCGGCCCACTCGGCCCAAAACCCTATTCGGCGCTCGGCCCTGACCTACTCGGCCCGTCCGAGTCAACCATTCAGACCATCGACTAATTTGGCCCTCGGCCACATGTCATATTCGGCCCTTGGCCCAAGTGCCCAAGTGCCCGTCCGAGTGACCTCGTTCGAATTGACCATTCGGCCCATCTGAGCTAACCTATCCGAGTCACCAATTCGGCCCTCGGCCCATGAACCTTGGCCCGTCCGAGTGACCCACTCAAACCCTGCAATTCGGACTAGCTAGGCCAAGTGTAAATTTTTATCAAATTCTCAGAAATTTGGCGTGACCCTGCTAGATCTCAGCAGCGCGAACGGTCGAAAGTCCTTTTGACGCTCAGAACTTGATTCTGGCACACGGAATAGACGAAATCGTAGGGAGCAGCCGCTTAGCAGCTTGAAGTAGGCAGCAGCAAGACCCAGAGACCTAGACGCAGAGCGCTGAGCAGTTAAGACCTGATTGGCCAAAAACAAATGAGGCAACATATTAGAAAAACCCTGAACCTCGAAATTGACCCCAAGGGCTACATAGAGCTAAAGGCACATCACAGATCCGTCACTGGGCTGAAACTTAGGGCAAGTAATTCAAAATTTGGCTAAACGGTCCTCCAAATTGCGCATGGTGTTTACCGTAACGGCCCTTCGGGCCGGGGGGGGACTGCCCTCCCCCCCCGGACCCCCTTAGAGGGGGCTCTGCCCCCTCCACACCTCCCCCAAGTAGGTTGGAGAGAAAACGCGTGCCGTGACAGGTCCTCCAAATTAGACCCTAGTGTAGTAATGGCTCTACACGAACATGGATTCTCACTGACAAAAGAGCAACCAAAAGCCCATACCCGAACCGAGAGAAACAGAGACCCTGGGACCTCAATGGGCCAATCTAGCCAATAAGGGCAAAAAGGTCACACTGCAAAAACACATACGTGTTGCATTCGAACTGCATCTAGTCAAAGCGGAAAGCAACAATATCAAGCTACAATAGCGGGAATGACTAGATATGACAATCCTGACAATAGAGGCTCCCTGAATAGCACTACATTAACGAGCCAAGACATCAGTGGAGAATCCACATCTGGTCGTGCAGTTGGGGACTCAAGGGTACTTGTCAGAAGGCTTAAATTTACAAGCCAAGACCCAGAAGATGAAGACATAGTACCACCTGCTTATCTTAGGGTCAAACTCACCGCGAAAAGAGAGCATACTATCGATGCTCTGATTGATGAAGGAGCAGATTTTAATGTCTTGACCTATGAGGCATGAACCCTACTAGGCCAACCAGATTTGACACCGACTAATGCAACTCTTAGCCCTTATGGGGGACCTCCACAAGCACTCATAGGGAAGTGCAATGTCCTTGCAACAATTGAAACTGGAAGCTTGCCCATCCTATTCCGTGTTCCTCCGAATAGTGCTAAATATGGTAAGGAAACCCTCCTGGGAAGACCCTTCAAAAGGGCAACCAAATGTGAGGCTGACTATGTAGCACAGAGGATACGCCTGACACTATTGGGTGTGAGGATAGTCACAACCTTTAGCAAGGGTGACCTCATCAAACCGTGAGGGAAAGGCAAGGAAGGTGCTGACGTAACAGTTGAGCCTACTAACGAGAGCAAAAACTTGTTGGAAGAATTGATACAAGCACAGGTCGAACAACGAGAACCAGTGAGTGAGGCCATGCTTGAAACAAGAAGGTCAAGAGACAATGCCAAGGATGGGCTTTGGACTTACAAATATCGTAGAAGACCCCAAAAGAAGCCCAAGCCTTATAGATGAAGGCATCGATGGAGGGTCAGCACAATGCCATGATGGATATCCAAAGCGTTGCTACGTGCTCAGGGGTATTACACAGGTAACCGATGGATTTGGGTACCAAAATCCCCTGCTAAACCATCTCTATCAGCTGAAGGCAAGATTGCATCAAAAGCAACGAAGCACAGGAGGAAATCTAAGAGAAACTCTAGGTCTCGAGGCAAGAAACCAGACATGAGTGTTCAAAAGAAAGAGCCTCAGCCTAGCATGCTTAATAAGCATATGTCATATGTAGCCATTGAGCGTACACAAAAACCATTAGTGCCCAAAGAGACTTTGATTTTCCAAGAGGATAACAGGCATCATAGGCACAACATTGCTCATGGCAAGGCTGATCTCTCAACAAAGCAAATGGCACAATCATCTAACAGCCACGAGCAAATCTCCCAGCCAGTGTCAAAGCCACTTAGGAGTCCCAAGTCTCCTACACCCTCTTCCCCTAAACGGACATAGGAAGCACAACACTCGTCAAGTGCAGCTACTCAATCCCAATCTCTACCTACATCAGAGCTTCCAAATGTCCAAGAGGTAGGACACGACACCACCCTTAACTCTCAACCTAAGGATGTGCCTGTGCAATCCACCGTGGCTAACTCAACTGATACTCGATCTACGCAAGTGAATGCTCTAAGGGCAACAAAAGACACGACCACTTCCAAGTGCCCTAAGGACTTGACACTGCAATCCACCAATAGTAGCAAGTCCACTGAACTAGCTACTACTACTTTAAATCAGGGATCATAGCAGTCACAGCCCTTGGCCGTGACAATGCCCCTTGCGGAATGTGTCCTTAGTAGTTTACTTGTGGAGGTGTCGTAACCAACTTCATTAACAACTCCAGCACTTCCAAAGCGCCTAAAGCCTAGACTGGAGGAGTTAAATAGAAGGGAAGAGCTAGACTCTCCAAAAAGGGAGGTAGTTGTACCCTCACAACCTAGCAAGGCTATTCAGTAGACCATGGCTATGTCCCATGAGGACACACCGGAGCAAGGGAAAGTTGAGGCCCAACCAAGCACATCAACGGCTAACCTAGTTCAGGGTCTTGAGTCATTAAGTTATGCACCTTCACTGACCAAGAAAAAGAGGAGAAAACAACGAAAACAACAGCAGCTACATGTGGTTGTGGACCCCAAGAGCATTGAGACCAAGAGCCCTGGAGAGCTGGGAATAAAGCATCAAGTCCATCCACCAATGAACACATTGATGTCTCTCCTAATAGCAGTGAAACCTCAGACACATCCGTGTGCTCTGAAAAATCAAAGCAGCCGTTGCTATCAACAGTTGCTTTCGACACTCAATCCACCGACAATAGAACTCGCACCTAGGGGTCCTCAAATTAGGTGCACCTAGTGACCTTGGTTGGCTGGCTCCGTCCCTAGTCCCTAGCCCCCTAGCATCACCCATAATAGTTCAGGGCACCTCAAGGATAGGACAGACCTAGGGAGCTTGTCTCGCCTATGGTTAGACCTGTCACCCTGACCCATTCACACAACTCCCTCTTGCACTCTGCCTCAATACCATTGCAATCAATTGTGGTAAGCACTGCACAAATGGCCATGAAAAGTACATTGTCCTCATCGCACAGGCCCAATGTCTATCCACTACTGATAGTGCAGTATCCCTGTGTTCTATTATGTTACGCCGTGCAATCACAATGCATAGGATGTCGCATACATCTTCACGTGTACTTATTTCCACCATGGACGACTTTGCTTCATCCACACGTCGTTATGAGAAACCAGCCTGCGATCTTCTACCTACGTAATATCTATGTATGCACGAGCACTCACATAATATCTGCACGGAAGTATATACACCGTTTGGGTCCTCAAGTGCAGGACAATACTCTCAGCTTGCTTGCTTAGAGTTCAACCTATCTCCCAAACTAATTCAACTATGTCTTATGCACGATAAAGAAGACTAGCACTACCCCTAGGGAGAAACCACCTATGAGAGGTTTTCAATTGCAGGTATTGAAGACTAAACGAAGGTGTCATTCGCTTTTCATCAACACTTAACTCTGAATTCCTATCCTTATCACCCTGTCAGCCTACCAAGAATCATCATGTACAGACTCCCCAACAAACCGCCACTTGCACTCCACCAGTGCAGACCCCCCCCCCAAAGAATAGCCCTACCACCACCTCCCATTACCCTACCACCTACCACTTAACCCACCAACATGCCCCCAATGACCTTCCTCCCCACCACTACCAACACTCCGCCATGGCCACCACAGACACCCTTGCCACCCATGTCTTCGGTCCATGCTAACGCCTGCTACCTACGACGGTGAGTGCCATGGGACTAGCACTCGCCTAGGAGGGGGGTAATGTTAACCCTCAAATGAATGAAGGTGGAAAATCCGGAAAAACTAAAGTAGAAGATAAAGACAAAGGCCAAGGCAAAGACAAATGGAAGACAAAGACGTACAAGGAGAAGAGTCCTAAATAAGGGAGAAAGGCTCACAAGGAAGCTTGGAATGTGCCATGGTTGTGATAATGAAGGATAGAAAGGTGTAGGGTAGAGTGAAGAGTAATGGGAAAAAATGAAATGAGAGACTTGACTTAAGTATGAAACTTTTAAACTTACTGTGAGTAAATGAACTTTAAAATTAAAAAACATAATTTAAAATCAACTTTGAAAAACAGAGTGACAAACCTTCAAAATTTAAACAAAATTTGCAAGACATCTCATGTTAAAGATAGGAGTATTGATGTGTCATATCCTGGGTACCTATGCTCTCTTGTGGACTTTAAATGCATCAAAATTATTATCTTATCTAGGTCTCCATTTCTTGCCATCTCTCTCTTGGGTTGCCAACCATTCTGTGTGGCGTTGTCTAGCTATGTTGTTTTCATGTCTTGCTTTTCTCACTTCATATATTGCCCTACTTATAAATTCTGCTTGAGAGGTTTTGGACTTCTTTTCTTTTTCCTCGTATCGTATCTCTAATCTCCTACACCATTGTAATAATTGCCTTATAGAATTGGAATCATTGATGCTACCTCCATGATCAATTGCCTTTTTGAAAAGCACAGCAAGCTTGCCAATGAGATTGTTCCATGCCTTGAGTTGACCATACTGCAAAACTTCCTTGATCTGCAAAGTATGGACCATGTGCTTCAAGTATATGCTGCACAAGAAGAGAGATTAGAAACACAAGAAGAGATATTAGAAACACAAAATAATTAGAAATGATGATATTTTTTTGTAATGGTGACAATACTGATCATGTAATGTGTTATACTATTTGTAGTCCATGCCTCCACCATGGACTTATGAAATTTAGCAACTATCTCTTTAAATATATTGGCATCACCATCCCTAAACCTCAACTTTTGTAAGAGAGCTGCTAATCTATCTAGGTGTATTCACACTTCTGCCTTTGCAATCCTCGTTCATCCCCCATTGCTCCAATCCGAAACAACAAGGTGCAACTTTTTCCATGCTTCATACTTCTCTGGTTGTTTTACAAGTATATTTCCTTCCTCATCTTGAGGTGGAGATATAAACTTCCTAGTCTTGGGTCCACGAAAGCATGGTTTACAAGGGATATTTCCACACTTTTTCGATTTTTTATCGTCATTTTTTATTTCTACTTGGTCCTCATGCAATCCAACTTTAGAGAGGACTGGTTCTACCTTCTTGCATGTAGCATCAACTTCTGACACAGGCTGCATCTTATATGCAAAGCATATATATTCATATATTAGCTTCTCAATTATTCTAACCAAACAATGCAATGTGCAAAAGTGAACCCTCGTTAGTTGTATTTTCAAAATAGGGCGCCAGTTTGGATCCACTAGAATTAGCATTCCATTTCATTAATGGTGACATTTTTTTGGTGCCTATTAGTGGTATTGGCACTCTACATGCCTATATTGCTTGACTGTCCATCAAGCTCCATTTTAGAAGTCCTACACTTGGGCTTCCCGTTCCCCTTAGTTCATGGCCTTTCAGGTGATGTTATAACACAAAGACAAGGATAGGGGGCATATAATAGACCTCATGGTATCGCCCTTATGGTTATACTCTCTAGATTTCCAAAGCCTTCCTATAATGTTGTCTGGTTCCTCTTCTATAAAATTTTCACTTAGCCAAGATACCTTTTTCCTTTGTAAATTTGATATTTTGAAGTAGGCCACAAAGATATGCAAGGGTATAAACCATGACAAATGTATTTATCTTGAGATCCTTCTAGCTATCATGGACTTTTGAATGTCTTGACATATTCTGAATATAAACTTATGCATCATTGCCTTATTAGGAACCTCCAGATTTAGAGATGAAAGACTTGGCAATGGCAAATCCTCGATATGTTTATATCTACCTTCTCTAGAGGGAACCACATACTGTGTGTTAACCCTCAAATGAACAAAGGTGGAAAATCTGGAAAAACTAAAGCAAAAGACAAAGACAAAGGCCAAGGCAAAGACAAACGGAAGACAAAGACGCACAAGGAGAAGAGTCCTAAATAAGGGAGAAACACGCACAAGGAAAAGTGCAAGTCAAAACTTTTGTTAAAGAGCGCAAGCGTATCATGGTTTAATTCAAGGAGCGCCAGGCTCTCACCCGTGCAATTTGTAAATGTAGACGGGCGGTGGAAAGGAAGCTAGGAAGATAGAAGGACAATGGGAAAAAAGGGCCTAGGCTACGGCCGGCCATGTAAAAAAGGGGAAAAGGGGATAACCGCCCAAAAGGGATTTAGGGTTTTGTATATAAAGTTAAAAAGTGAATGAGAAGCTCATTCTTGTGTGTGGCCAAAAGTAGCTCTCTTCTTCTTCTTCTTCTTCTTCTTCTTCTTGCTTGCTTGAGCTTGTGCTTGAGAGAGGGAGTGTGAGCGTGTGAGGGAGTGAGTTTGTGAGGGTGAGGGACCGTAGGGTGGAGAAGCTCTCCATCTTCTCCTCTCGTCTTCTCTTCTCTTATCTTGCTCGCGGCTATGGAGCTTGGAGCTTGGAGCGGGAGGATCGAGCTCGCTTGAAGCTTGCACTTGGATCATGGAGCTACCGGAGTGCACGGGAGAGGAGGTGACTCCATCGGCATGGAGGTAAGCTCACTACACCCGGTAGGCATGAGAGCGCATAGGCTATGTGAGAGGTAGCCATTAGCATTCAGCTTGAAATGCTTGAAGAAATAAGCGGTCCGTGGGTCTTGGCGGTTGAGCTTGGGCTCCCACTACATTTTGGTTTCGTTGCCGGGACCAACAGATTCAAGCTTGAGCACTTGCGCGCCTCATATCGAGCATTGAAGTAAGGGATTCATCCCCGAAACAGAGCTTGAGATAGGTAGAAAGTTTGGGTGCTTTTGATCTTCAAAACAAGTAAGTATTTTGGGATATTTTGTTTGTTTGATGATTGGGAAACATGGAGAAATTATTTCAATTTTTTGCTTTCGATTCTTATTGCATTTAGCGTAGGTTGGGATTAGGAAATCGCACCGGAGAAGGGTAGGGTTTACTGTTGCAAAGCAGGGAAAAACAGGGCAAAAATTGTGCAAAAAATGGTAAAAAGCTTGCTTGTGATGCCAAAGATCGACAAGTGAGTGATTGGGGGCATAACATCATACTCGGGAAGGGATATAAGGGCCAAGAGGCCAAGGGAGAGCTCATTTGTGACCATTTCAGTGAGAGAGAGAGAGAGAGAGAGAGAGAGAGAGAGAGAGAGAGAGAGAGAGAGAGAGAGAGAGCCATTGCATGATTCACTCCGAACACGCCATCGACAAGCCTATCGCTATATTCATGTATATGAATCCCTTTTTCTATCCCCCTAGATAGGATCTGGAGGTTTATGCTTGCTATGATTGATTAAATCGCAAGAATCGAGCAAAATCGACCTCGCGCTGTCATCGTCGCGCCGCGTTCGGCCCGTCCGAGCGGTCGCTTCTAGGCCAAGTCAAAGAATCGGACCTCGGTTCTCTTTTGTTCAGCCCACTCGGGCCAAAACCCTATTCGGCCCTCGGCCCTGACCTACTCGGCCTGTCCGAGTCAACCATTCGGACCATCGACTAATTTGGCCCTCGGCCACATGTCATATTCATTCCTTGGCCCAAGTGCCCAAGTGCCCGTCCGAGTGACCTCTTCCGAATTGACCATTCGGCCCGTCCGAGCCAACCTATCCGAGTCACGAATTCGGCCCTCGGCCCGTCCGAGTGACCCACTCAGACCCTGCAATTCGGACTAGCTAGGCCGAGTGTAAATTTTTATCTAATTCTCAGAAATTTGACCTGACCCTGCTAGAGCTCAACAGCGCGAATGGTCGAAAGTTCTTTTGACGCTTAGAACTTGATTCTGGCACACGGAATAGACGAAATCGTAGGGAGCAGCCGCTTAGCAGCTTGAAGTAGACCTAGACGCAGAGTGCTGAGAAGTTAAGACCTAATTGGCCAAAAACAAATGAGGCAACATATTAGAAAAACCCTGAACCTCGAAATTGACCCCAAGGGCTACATAGAGCTAAAGGCACATCACAGATCCGGCTGAAACTTAGGGCAAGTAATTCAAAATTTGGCTAAACGGTCCTCCAAATTGCGCATGGTGTTTACCGTAACGGCCCTTCGGGCCGGGGGGGACTACCCCCCCCCCCAACGGACCCCCTTAGAGGGGGCTATGCCCCCTTCGCACCTCCCCCAAAGTAGGTTGGAGAGAAAATGCGTGCCGTGACAGGTCCTCCAAATTAGACCCTAGTGTAGTAATGGCTCTACACGAACATGAATTCTCACTGACAAAAGAGCAACCAAAAGCCCATACCCGAACCGAGAGAAACAGAGACCCTAGGACCTCAATGGGCCAATCTAGCCAACAAGGGCAAAAAGGCCACACTGCAAAAACACATACGTGTTGCATTCGGACTGCATCTAGTCAAAGTGGAAAGCAACAATATCAAGCTACAATAGCGAGAATGACTAGATATGACAATCCTGACAATAGAGGCTCCCTGAATAGCACTACACTAACGAGCCAAGACATCAGTGGAGAATCCACATCTGGTCGTGCAATTGGGGACTCAAGGGCACTTGTCAGAAGGCTTAAATTTACAAGCCAAGACCCAGAAGATGAAGACATAGTACCACCTGCTTATCTTAGGGTCAAACTCACCGCGAAAAGAGAGCATACTATCGATGCTCTGATTGATGAAGGAGCAGATTTTAATGTCTTGACCTATGAGGCATGAACCCTACGAGGCCAACCAGATTTGACACCGACTAATGCAACTCTTAGCCCTTATGGGGGACCTCCACAAGCACTCATAGGGAAGTGCAATGTCCTTGCAATAATTGAAACTGGAAGCTTGCCCATCCTATTCCATGTTCCTCCGAATAGTGCTAAATATGGTAAGGAAACCCTCCTGGGAAGACCCTTCAAAAGGGCAACCATATGTGAGGCTGACTATGTAGCACAGAGGATACGCTTGACACTATTGGGTGTGAGGATAGTCACAACCTTTAGCAAGGGTGACCTCATCAAACAGTGAGGGAAAGGCAAGGAAGATGCTGACGTAACAGTTGAGCCTACTAACGAGAGCAAAAACTTGTTGGAAGAATTGATACAAGCACAGGTCAAACAACGAGAACCAATGAGTGAGGCCATGCTTGAAATAAGAAGGTCAAGAGACAATGCCAAGGATGGGCTTTGGACTTACAAAAATTGTAGAAGACCCCAAAAGAAGCCCAAGCCTTATAGACGAAGGCATCGATGGAGGGTCAGCACAATGCCACGATGGATATCCAAAGCGTTGCTACATGCTCAGGGGTATTACGCAGGTAACCGATGGATTTGGGTACCAAAATCCCCTGCTAAACCATCTCTATTAGCTGAAGGCAAGATTGCATCAAAAGCAATGAAGCACAGGAGAAAATCTAAGAGAAACTCTAGGTCTCGAGGCAAGAAACCATACATGAGTGTTCAAAAGAAAGAGCCTCAGCCTAGCATGCTTAATAAGCATATGTCATATGTAGCCATTGAGCGTACACATAAGCCATTAGTGCCCAAAGAGACTTTGATTTTCCAAGAGGATAACAGGCATCATAGACACAACATTGCTCATGGCAAGGCTGATCTCTCAACAAAGCAAATGGCACAATCATCTAACAGCCACGAGCAAATCTCCCAGCCAGTGTCAAAGCCACTTAGGAGTCCCAAGTCTCCTACACCCTCTTCCCCTAAACGGACATAGGAAGCACAACACTCATCAAGTGCAGCTACTCAATCCCAATCTCTACCTACATCAGAGCTTTCAAATGTCCAAGAGGCAGGACACGACACCACCCTTAACTCTCAACCTAAGGATGTGCCTGTGCAATCCACCGTGGCTAACTCAACTGATACTCGATCTACGCAAGTGAATGCTCTAAGGGCAACAAAAGACACGACCACTTCCAAGTGCCCTAAGAAGTTGACACTGCAATCCACCAATAGTAGCAAGTCCACTGAACTAGCTGCTACTACTTCAAATCAGCGATCATAGCAGTCACAACCCTTGGCCGTGACAATGCCCCTTGCGGAACATATCCTTAGTAGTTTACTTGTGGAGGTGTCGTAACCAACTTCATTAACAACTCCAGCATTTCCAAAGTGCCTAAAGCCTAGACTGGAGGAGTCAAACAGAAGGGAAGAGCTAGACTCTCCAAAAAGGGAGGTAGTTGTACCCTCACAACCTAGTAAGACTATTCAATAGACCACGGCTATATCCCATGAGGACACACCGGAGCAGGGGAAAGTTGAGGCCTGAGCAAGCACATCAACGGCTGACCTAGTTGAGGGTCTTGAGTCATTAAGTTATGCACCTTCATTGACCAAGAAAAAGAGGAGAAAACAACGAAAATAACAATAGCTACATGTGGTTGTGGACCCCAAGAGCATTGAGACCAAGAGCACTGGAGAGCTGAGGAATAAAGCATCAAGTCCATCCACCAATGAACCCATTGATGTCTCTCCTAATAGGGGTGAAACCTCAGACACATCCATGTGCTCTAAAAAATCAAAGGAGCCGTTGCTATCAACAGTTGCTTTCGACACTTAATCCACTGACAATAGAACTCGCACCTAGGGGTCCTCAAATTAGGTGCGCCTAGTGACCTTGGTCGGCTGGCTCCGTCCCTAGTCCCTAGCCCCCTAGCATCACCCATAATAGTTCAAGGCACCTCAAGGACAGGATAGACCTAGGGAGCTTGTCTCGCCTATGGTTAGACCTGTCACCCTGACCCATTCACACAACTCCCTCTTGCACTCTGCCTCAATACCATTGCAATCAATTGTGGTAAGCACTGCACAAATGGCCATGAAAAGTACACTGTCCTCATCGCACAGGCCCAATGTCTAGCCACTACTAATAGTGCAGTATCCCTATGTTCTATTATGTTACGCCGTGCATTCACAATGCATAGGATGTCGCATACATCTTCACGTGTACTTATTTCCACCATGGACGACTTTGCTTCATCCACACATCGTTATGAGAAACCAGCCTGCGATCTTCTACCTACGTAATATCTATGTATGCACGAGCACTCACATAATATCTGCATCGAAGTATATATACCATTTGGGTCCTCAAGTGCAGGACAATACTCTCAGCTTGCTTGCTTAGAGTTCAACCTATCTCCCAAACTAATTCAACTATGTCTTATGCACGATAAAGAAGACTAGCACTACCCCTAGGGAGAAACCACCTATGAGAGGTTTTCAATTGCAGGTATTGAAGACTAAACGAAGGTGTCGTTCGCTTTTCATCAACACTCAGCTCTGAATTCCTATCCTTATCACCCTGTAAGCCTACCAAGAATCATCATGTACAGACTCCCCAACAAACTGCCACTTGCACTCCACTAGTGCAACCCCCCCCCCCCCCCCCCAAGAATAGCCCTACCACCACCTCCCATTGCCCTACCACCTACCACTTAACCCACCAACGTGCCCCCAACGACCTTCCTCCCCACCACTACCAACACTCCGCCATGGCCACCACAGACGCCCTTGCCACCCACGTCTTCGGTGCATGCTAATGCTTGCTACCTACGACGGTGAGTGCCATGGGACTGGCACTCGCCTAGGAGGGGGGTAATGTTAACCCTCAAATGAATGAAGGTGGAAAATCTGGAAAAACTAAAGCAAAAGACAAAGACAAAGGCCAAGGCAAAGACAAACGGAAGACAAAGACGTACAAGGAGAAGAGTCCTAAATAAGGGATAAAGGCGCACAAGGAAAAGCGCAAGTCAAAACTTTTGTAAAAGAGCGCAAGCGCATCATGGTTTAATTTAAGGAGCGCCGAGCTCTCACCCGTGCAATTTGTAAATGTAGAAGGGCGATGGAAAGGAAGCTAGGAAGATAGAAGGACAATGGGAAAAAAGGGCCTAAGCTATGTCCGACCATGTAAGAAAGGGGAAAAAAGGGCCTAAGCTATGTCCGACCATGTAAAAAAGGGGAAAAGGGGATGACCGCCCAAAAGGGATTTAGGGTTTTGTATATAAATTTAAAAAGTGAATGAGAAGCTCATTCTTGTGTGTGGCCAAAAGTAGCTCTCTTCTTCTTCTTCTTCTTCTTCTTTGCTTGAGCTTGTGCTTGAGAGAGGGAGTGTGAGGGAGTGAGTGTGTGAGGGTGAGGGACCTTGGGGTGGAGAAGCTCTCCATCTTCTCCTCTTGTCTTGTCTTGTCTTGTCTTCTCTTATCTTGCTCGTGGCTATGGAGCTTGGAGCTTGGAGCGGGAGGATCGAGCTCGCTTGAAGCTTGCACTTGGATCGTGGAGGGAGCTACCGGAGTGCAGGAGAGGAGGTGACTCGATCGGCATGGAGGTAAGCTCACTACACCCGGTAGGCATGAGAGCGCGTAGGCTATGTGAGAGGTAGCCATTAGCATTCAGCTTGAAACGCTTGAAGCAATAAGCGGTCCGTGGGTCTTGGCGGTTGAGCTTGGGCTCCCACTACACTATGCATAATATATAAAAACCCTTCTCTCACTAAAAGAACCCATGGTCTCATCAGCATAGATAGTGTCTGCAAACACCTTATGAATCACATGGAAGGTTCTGCTTAAGCTCTCCACAGATTGCCATTCAGTACTTGTTGCTGATGAAAATATATATACAACCAAGAATTTGGTATTAATACTTGTTTAAATGAAAAAAAATCATATATGTTATCAACTCAAGACTTATAATGTGTCTACTAGAAAACATGTTCACTTGGAGGCAAGTGCATATCATTGGCCACGTTAACATGTTGCACTTTGACAACCCACCCTTCATGTGCAATTTTGAAAGCAATTATACGTCCCTTCCATTGATATTTTATATACTCTCCTTTTCTTATTTTTACCTTATGAGAGCCCTTGCAAGAGGGCAATATGGTAACCCAATCATTTATGCAAAAGGTTTTGGGCTCCCAATTTCCATCAACTCCTTGGCTATAGATAGTGCAAGAGTTTACTAAACGAGAAGGGCAGCTTCTGGATGCTATACTTAGATTGAGTTTGCAAAGAAAGAAGCTCACTGAGAAAGGCAAATGATCAGAGAAAAAAGCTCACAGAGAAAGGCAAATGAACTAAAAAGGAATATTAAGAAAACTAATGAAAATATATTGGGCACAAAAAAGCTCTCGATTTTCAAAAAAGTCATTATTAACTTCATAACATCTTTATCATGTCCTTTGTCAAATTCTATAAGTAAATAAGGACTTTGAGACTACCAAAACATGACACAAACTCTGGAGTTTTTAGCTAAAAACAGGAGAGAATCACAAAGTGGACTCTACTATCTCCAAAAAGGAGGAGACAAGAATACCATATTCTTGCACACATGGCAAACTCTCTTTGGCCCTTTCCTTGATTCCATGATTAATAAAAGTGCCATTTTTGAAGCATTTTTGGCCCTAATGTAGCATGAATGGCAAGGCAAAAACCATAACACTTGCTTTATACCCCTCACGTAGCTCCGCTTGAAAACTATGCACATTTGCTTTTGACTGAATCTTTCAACTTTCATATATAGATAGATTATTGATTACTTTCTACTAGATTTTGGAATGTTTATTATTTACATAATTTTAAAAAATTTAAGAAATTTTGTAGTAAATTAATAAATATAATTTATATTCTTTATTGTTTACAAGGTAGTTTGAAATGCACAAATTGATCACTAATCAATTCTCTCTTTCTGTATGCATACATAAAAAAGTGCTCTTATTGTTATCATATTGGGGCATGATTGCCAACATTGGCTAATATTAGTAGATCTTGTTATGATAATTGCTTTGAAATGACAATGATTGTTGTTTCTTATTTTATGGGTTTTCATTTGTCTATTTGTTGCATGATAGTGACTTGTTATACGTGGCACTACCTAAAAGTAGTCAAGGCTACTATGAGACCAGTTCATAGGGCAGATGTATATTAGGTTGAAATTAATGTCAAGGTAGCACAAAGTCATTAGTACTATGCATGTATCAAGGAACTCAGAATGCAGTTACATCAATTGAAGGTACATACTCAATTTAGCAACCAGTGCATTCCATACAGAAATAGAGAAATGCAGCATCATCACTTACTATTTTATTTTCACAACTAGGGTTCTCCAAATTTACCAATACTATGATATGCCTTTTGTGCATATTTTAGAGCTTAACCTATCAGTGTTGTAGTATAAGTTCTAAGAGCTACTAAGTTTAATAAATTATATATATAGTAGATTATTATTATGTTGCATGTGCTCCAAGTATCACACACCCTTGCTACATTTTAGCACTATGAAATAGAATTTGCAATAGTTTATCATTTTCATGTACCTAAAAAAACTACATGCTATCCTTATAGAGAAAAACATTTTCGAGCTTCCATGTTGTCAAACTCAACCCAAATAAGAGCTATTTTATTTTTGCATACTCCTAGGCCAACAAGGGTAGCACAAAGATGGGTCCATTTGCCCAATTTTTTGGTAGATGTGACCAATCATTTGCATACATTTGTTGATTTTCTATATATGCCTCTTATAGGCCTCAATTGTTCCTTTTGAATAAGGCCATCTTGGATATGTTCCTTCCACTTAATGTTACTACCATCAAACTTTCAAATGTTATACAATTCCTTGTCCATTGTAGATTATGAAGCAATTTGTACAAAATAGCAACTAATTGTCAAGTGATAGCAAATTAAAAAATCAACAAAGTGCACCACAAAGCTGGCAGATTTTTTGCAACACTTGCTCAATATAACCAAAATGAGAGAAGATAGAAAATGGACTACTATTCAATAATAGTGCATATATCACTATGCAAATGCCATAAAAATAATTGTATATAGTTAAATCATGGTATTATAGCATCAATGCTTCCTCACAAATACAACAACATAATAGCATCCAACTATTCAAAAGTATATCAAAATACTAGTCTCCCTAACTTCTAAGCAAGATGAATGTGTTCTTAGGGGAGCAAATGTATAGGCCATATTTGGCTTAGTAATTCCAAATTTATTTACAGAGCTAGACGTTAATATTATGCCAAATTATACCTAGCAAATATTAAAACATTGTTATCGATCAAATTTTTTGTATGTTATCACAAATTGCATGGTGGGAGGACTTGCTTGAAATACTATGCCAAAGACACATAATATATGTAAGGAAAATCTCACTCAAGGATACAAGAAGAGAGATGGAGGCCAAAACATTTTCTTGCTATTTTTTCTTCCTTCTTCTACACACCATACAATGTACATAAAGTATAGATAGGATATAACATAAAGGAAAGTATTCTAGTAAGTTAAATAGTACATAATTAGCTATACTAATCAACTAGTATTATAATTATACTAGTTGTAGTTAGATATAACTAACCAAATATAATAAGTGATAAGTCAGTGGCCATGTGAGAATCATAATGACCACTGACATGCTAAGTGTAGATGTTTGGACCCATCTAACTAGGTAGTCCATCATCAATATTTGCACATATTGAGCTTGCCATCTCAACACACTGCATCTCTACAACTCCAAGGAAACTTCAAAAGCTTCAAACCTTCTTTGTACCCAATGCCTTCATAAAAATATCAACTACTTGTTCTGGTATCCTGCTAATATGCTCCCAAGTCAATCTCACCTACAAGTACCTTGTCTTTCATAAAATGATAATGCACCTTACTGTGAGGCTTTTCAGGTACCTACATAAATTGATTTATGTTGGGGGTAAAGGCGCCTCTGACTAGCTGCCCATGTATTACTACATTGACAGTACCCGCACTTGCACACTGTAGGCAACGGGTGTCCATTATCGTCACTTTATTCTTTATTCTTGTAGTGATAGATGAATAAAGGAAAGGCTAGTCACACATTGTGAGTGTTGGAGTTTTCACATTGTAAGTCTCTCTCTCTCTCTCTCTCTCTCTCTCTCTCTCTCTCTCTCTCTCTCTCTCTCTCTCTCTCTCTCTCTCTCTCTCTCTCTCTCTCTCTCTCTCTCTCTCTCTCTCTCTCTTGCTCTTGCTCTCCTGCCATAGCTCTCCCGTGCAAGCTTCAATCCTTCTCACCTTTCAACTGGTATCAAAGCATGGTTGCTTGAGCATTCGATCTTGATCCGTGACTCCTTCAACATCCATTGAATTCCTACACCATTAGTGCATTCTCTTGGCAGCCATATTCGACTCCTTCAAGCTCCCATCACTCCCTGACTTCCTGAGCACCTATTCGGCCCATTTGAGCACCTCCAGGACATTCCTTTAGAGGTATTGAAGCATTATTTTGAGTATTTATTTGATTTTGCAAGGTACAGCAAAAAGGGGAAGCCATAGCTCCAACCATTGGAGCTCGCCCATTTCATATATTGGCTCTTGCTTGATTAGGCTTGACAAGGCTTTGTGTAGGACTTCTTTAGGCCCTGCTTGAGTTCCCCCTTCCACCCCATTAATGCCACGTGGACAAGCAGCATACCTATCAATATCAACCCTATTTGCGCCAGCTTCTTGAAGACCTGTAAAAATTCCTTTTTTTTTAACTTCATTCCTCCCTTGGCACTCATTGGCAGCTTGAAAACACTTCATTTGGCACTTGGGAACACCCCCCTTGATGCTTGGCATTGGTGGTTTATCATTGGCATTGATTTGTGGACTAATTGACCTCAGCCCAAGACTGTTTTCCATAGGCCACAGGAAGCCACAAATAGTGTTACATTATGTTTATGCTTGGATAGCATTGGCTATTTGATGCCTGAATGCCTAAGTTTGATGCCAGATGTTTGGGGAATATATGCCTATTGATTGGCCATCATTTGGAGCTGATTTAGTGGCTTGAAATACTCAGTTTTACACTATAAATCACTATTGTACACTCCAGGGCTAAAGCTTATTTAGTCACTTTATGCTTTGCCTATTGGTCACACGGGTGCTTCCCAAGTGTTTCATATGACTATTGGGATATAAATGAAGGTTGGAAAATGCTTTGGATGGTTCTGGAATGTATTTTGAGCCTTTTTTGAGCTCTATATTGGTTGGCATTTACTTGACATTGGTCTACACTGGCATGCTTTGTGACAGAGGTTATGCCCATGGTCTATGTATGACCCGTTGGTACATGCTTGATGCTTATGTTACCTACACATGCTAGTTACATTGTTTGGACTTGAATGCTATAGGAGCTTCATTTAGTATTAACTTTGGATATTCTAGAGCTTATTTTGGTCTTGCTTTGGCTCGTTAGAGATTGATCGAGATTGTCTTCATGACATTGGATGCTATCATTGGATACTTGACCGCTCATATGCTCTCGATGTATTACTAATGTATGATCTTGGATACTCCATCACTTGTGCTCTTACATGCTTTGTTTGAGCTTATTTTCTTGTCACTTACGGCTTTTGTGCCAGTGGGAGCGTCTTTGTATGCTTATCAGACATTGAGCAGTGTGGGTTATGCATATATGCAATATATTGAGTCAAATCAGACTCCTATTCATTATAATACAATTTTTTTAACGAAATTCTTTAAGTATTCTTGTACTACTCTTTTCATTCTATTTTATGTAAATGGTGTGATTAAAAGGACACCTAAAAATTGAATCTATACTTTGTGTTGATGTACATACATATATGCGTTTCAATATCAATGTTTGTGTATATTTACAAAAGTGTAAACATCTCCTAACTCCATGTTGAATTGTATGGCATAATGGTGATTACGGATTGAACCTAAGATATTCATTGTTTAGGGTTTAATACATGCTACTTTACATTTATTGCCTAGGTTATAACGCATGAAAAAAGAACAAGCATTCTCTTGATAGAAGTACATAATAAGAAAGATGAAAAAGGGAATTAGATCACAAATACATATCATTTCTCATCTTGGGTACATATACATCGAAGTATAAAGGGAGCTTTTAGAGTGAAAGCATTTGCAAGTGCAGATATATCAAAGCACTAGAAGGTAAAATTTTAGCTCTTAGATAAATGAAGATTGATCCTCACCTTATAATGAAGGCATTGATACAATATGCATTTATCCAAAAACAAATACAAATTGCACCCACACTGTAAGCATTCAATGAAACATTACAAATAGTGAGTCCTTGTAGCACATTGAGAATGGGCACTTTCATGATATCTATGTAACCAATTGTCTCGTATTCATAAAAGTATAACCTTTAGATTAGTATGAGTGCCAAAATGTGGAGAGTTTCATAGGTCCTTTTAATTGTTACCATCTTGAAATTAGTAAATTGCTCTTTGAGGGGCATATAGACAAGTAACTCGCAAAGAACCTTGTATTTTTTAACAACTCCAAGTACATATTGCCCACACAGAGGATTAAGAATATGGAACCCTTGAGTCTATATACATACTGAATCTCAATAGCATAGAATGGCGATTGTGTAGTAGTAACATTTTGCACATGTGTAGAACAAAAATTTCAATAGACATATTGAACTCTATGAAGCCAAGCACTAGCCCAAAGAATATACACCTAAGTTGGTTCATACCAATTGTAATTTTGCACATGTGTTCAAGAAATGTAAGTATTTAAGAGACATACCAAAAGCATGTACATCATAAAAAGTGCATCAAAGGATTATATAATAAGGATTCTAGGTCGAATTTGAACGTTGAAAATCAATCACAATATTTACATAGTAGAGTGTCGAGTCACAACAAGAGACATGGCTTTAAGGTAAAATTTCACTCTCTTGGTTGACTATTTTCTTACTTTGGGATGGATCAACTAACTTTCATTCCTAATTGTAGGTACTTTGTCATACGACAAACTATATGCCTAGTGTTCAAGTATCGTAAATGGAGAATGTTCAAGAGTGAATGGTTGTGCCTTGATCAAGAGACACGTGAAAGTATAGATGTGAATGTTACTGTCATCTATGAGGGCCACAAGCCCCAAGTATTGTAGATAGAGGATGATTGGCCCTTGAGAATAATATGTCTTAGTCTCCTTAAAATAATAACTCCACAAGTTGTAATATCCAACACTTAGAAACTTTCGTATTTTCTTGGCTAATAGAATATTCACTTTTCAAAATCATACACTTGTGATATTTTAAATATTTGTTTTTTTAAACTTATCATGTATTTATGTACTTATATTCAAAACTATTCGAATATGTGTATATGTACACATACTTTAAATTTTGAGATAAGATATGCATGCATCCAACTGCATACCAAGGAAGAGAAATGTCTACCCTAACTTTGATTCTTTTGAACACATATACATATTTTTTAAATCAAGATATGACACATACAGCCAAGCATCCATGGGGATGGAGAGAAAGTACCTCTCTTTTCACATTAATTGATAGAGTACTTGTGTATTCTTGCAATTTACAATGAAATTTTCGAACATGTATAACATTTTTTTTGTTAATATCTAATATATACACACACACCCTACATAACAAGGGGGAGGGAGGGACTCCTTCTAGATCATAGTTGATACAACATGCAATTGCCATATCAATATGTTTACATATGCATCTCAGCTTTGCAAATATGATAAGTAAAGCCATAACTAAACATCATATGTGAACAATCCTTTAATGGTTTAAAAATTAGGGTTTTAAGGTGGTACTACTTTAGTTTTTGTTTCATTAGTTCATTTCATACATTCTCTCTTCATCTCTTTACATCCACCATATCCCTCCTTCTTGCTGGTGGATGCTCATGTACACTTTGATGTATGGATCCATGAGACTCTCTTTACTAGCTGGGGTGATGAGATCTTTGGGGTGTTCTTAAAGAGCTTTAACCTTGAACGTATACTCTCATTGCTAGGTCTGGGGTGCCTTTGGAATAGCTCATGGTATTTCAAGTAGGGAAGAACCACCAAAAAGTGGTGAATAGGTGTTTAGCCCACATAGATCCTTCACACAAACTATGCATTGTTCCCATGGGTAATGCACAAGGTACATCACCTTTGGACCTCATGGAGCAAGATTGTGCATTGAAAATTTACATCTTTGCATTAGATATACCTATAGAGGAGGAGATCGATAAAGATATAACTCCATAGGTTGTTGCTATCACATACAAGGAAGAAGAGCTGATTGAAGAGCCAATAAATGTTCAAGAGGAATGTCAAGTAGTGCCGGAGAAAGGGTTGGCTCTCACAGTGCCATTCTCTTCAAAAGAGGCACTAGTTGACAAACCCAACCTTGCCTCCTTGATGCCCATTGAAGTAGATGGCATGTAGCACTTGCTTCTATCGAATGTCTTGCAATACTTGGAAATGATTTTATGAAAGACCTCATCGATTATGATCATGTAGATGTGCATCCGATGATGGTAGAGGCTAGAAGATATGATGGCACAAAGCTTAGATACAGTGAGTGCCATTATAGTAGTACAAGAGCATATAATCTTAGCCAAAGAATATTACTTTATGCCAGATGCTGATTTTGAAGCACTATAGCACGATCTGTTGTTTGGACCAAGGTCCCCCAAGCTTCCTACCAAGGATTTTGCGGATTTGTCTACCTAGAGAGGTGCCTCGTTGACACACATGGAAACAAAGATACAAAATGATATGGAAAAGATAAATTTTCTAGCTAACATATACTTTTATGTGATGAAACTTGACCAAAGGGTGCATCGGGTCCCTCGGAGTCCATTGGTGAATTTTTGGCAAAAAATGGTTCTTGCAATTGCCCTAGCAAGTGGCCTTAGAGGCCAGTTAGTTGCATGCATCATTTTTTGTCAATTTTTCACCAATGGACTTCGTGGACCTGACACTGTCAAAGGGGACTTAGTCAAAAGGTCGTATCTACTAGGGATCATAAATAGAAGGAAGTAGAGAATAGGAGATGGAAGAGAAAAGTAATCATAGACAAGAGATACACACAATAAAGACAAAGCACTATGTATTGATAGAACCTAAAATTCCTTATTTTGCACGACTCAGAAGCAATCTCCAAGCATTAGATCTCCTGGAGCTCCCTTGTAGACCAAAAACGTACATCAAACACTAGCTTATTCTTTGCTGTTCAAACCACAAATTTGATGGTTCTGTTGGCTCCAAAAGGGAGGTAAGACCGTAGGACACCCGTTCAGAAATCTCCCAGATCGCTCCTTTTTCTTCTCTGAGTTTAGAGTGATGTTTGTTGCCTATAAACTGCGATTACACCGCACGCAATTCCACTAATCCTTATTTTTGCATGAAATCTCCCAAATTTTCTAAAAAAGTAACTTGCTTTTTGCATGTCATCCCATTCTAGAAGTTTCCATAGTTGTTTAGGATATTTACTAGAAATAATATCCAAAATATAAAAAATCAGCTAAACATGGCCAAAAATCCTGTATTTTGGAATGGGATGATGATGCACTCTAAGTTTTTTCACACTGTCTGTGTAGCGACACAACAACACATCCTACGATCAAGTTTTGTTGCCTTTTGATAACTCTAGGTCAATCACTAATCGTGTTTTTTTATTTGACCTTGTCATTCAAGATATACTATATATAGATGAGTTTACACCAAGGCAAGGAGGATCTCAACATGTGGATCGACAGAAGGATTTGGCTCTAAAGGAGTAAATTGGCAACCTTGTTACCAACTTGTTGGTCTTCCACAAGAAGTGCTCACCATGAGTAGATGAAACAATCATAAAGATTCATGCCCTAACCAAGTTTGGACCTTTTCGAGTGATGCGTCAAGCATGTAGCTTGGAGAAGGTGATACTAGCAAAGTGATCAAAGCTTCTCTACTTGTTTGACCAAGCGTGTGGAATAGTCGAATCTGCTTTTCCTGGAGGAAGAGCTAAAGGGAAAGGATATCATTTTTGAAACAAAGAAGAAACTTTTATTTTCATCAAAAGCTAGTCCCTCCTCTCCACTGATGAAAAAGCCAAGGAATGAATGAGAGTTCTTATTGCCTATCAGCTCTTTGTATTTATCATCATTATCAACCACCATCAAATGTTTTTTAAAGGAATATAAGACATTTTGCTTTGTCCCTAAATAAATATCCGTTGAATAAATGTGTGTTTTGTGTAAGTGTTAATTATATCAATATGTAGTATGTATACTTGCAATCATGCATAGGCAATAATATAACTCATATCCATGCATATTACCTTTTGATGTGCACATACATTACACAAAAATAAAGCATCATGCATTTCAAGAAACAAAACAAAACAACTTTACTTAAACTAATTGAATTGAGTAAACATCACACAAGATAAAAATATTTATTTATTTATTTATGTTACATAATATACAAAATATATTGGCTTTACGAGATATGATGGTACTATAGCACTCATGGCAAGCCTACAAAGGAGTCATCTTGCCATATTAAAGCTGAACAATAAAATTTAAGTCTTCATTTGTGATTGTAACACAATTTGTGTGGATGGATTCTTATTGTGTATCATTGAGCATGTCAATGACAAACCCTTCTACAGTTTTTTGTAGGGCCTCCATGGATGTAGCAGTCCAGTTGCATGGCAATGGACCATGATCCACTCACGCCCAAAACCTTCCTAGTCCTTTTAGCCACATGTCTTGCAATCTTTCTCAAACCACCCTCTAGAAGAATCTTTTTGGGATGAGAAGCTCATACTCACATTGGATTGTCCTTATCTCTCGAAGGGTTGAAGTTAGTGGTCTCTATCTTCTCTTCTTCTATGGTGGTCTTTATGGTCAAGGGGAATCATCTACTACTGCACCAGAGGAGAATCCACCTAGTGCTCCAAGCGATAGCAGGCCATTGCATCACTGTGACAAAACAATGAGCAGCTTGCTTGGTACGTGTCATGCAAATGCGAGGAGGATGGAATGGATGAGAGAAAGAGGTTAGGGATGTGAGAATGGAGGAAGTAATGAAAGTAAGATGTGAAAATGAGAAGAAGAAGAATGAACTTTTAATCCATTTAAACCTAAAATTCGGGTTAGTACAGCTTCATATGCATTATCCATCATGTGATCGTGAATCCATAATCTTTTATTGCAATGGATAAAACTTCACACATGCATCCATTAGGTGGCCAAGAGCCCAATAGTTTTTTTTTTTTAAAAGCATGGAAAACCCTTGTTTGAAGATTGGCACTTGGAGCCACTTTTTTGCTTCTCCTGGACTTTTTTTTATAAAAACTATTAACCTCTTGGCCACCTATGAATGCACCTATGAAGTTTTGTTGTATTTTGATATAGTTTGGTATTTTTAAAATTATTATACACCAAAATTATGAATGGACCCATAATCGAGAAATGATTGTTGCTATTACTGGCCCTTAGAACTTTGCACCACATGGACTATACAAAGGTATCAAGAGTCTAACGGGTGCATATGTGAAGTTTTGTTGCATTTCAATATAGTTCGCACTTTTAAAAATCAATATTAAAAAATGAACATTATGATTACTAGCCCTTAGAAACTTCACATCACATAGACTAGACAAACATATTAGCAATAAAGTCTTTAATGAGAAATTGTAAAATTTTACATGTTCATTCTATTAAAATTGATAGTGCTAGCAAAAATTGGAGTGAAGATGCATATTAAAGTTGAGAGTGAAAGAAAAGAGCAAAAAATTAATTCATATTTTTAGGCAAGCATAACAGTTTTGCATTGAGACGTAGTCACCTATCCAATGCACAAGGAGAACACTATTCCAAAAAAGATAACATTATAAACTATATTCATTTCATTGAAACAAAAGTATCATTCACTGCTTAAACATCTCTTATAAGTTGGAAGTCCTTGGGAGTTATAGTGATGTGCTTTGCATGTATTGCACAACACTAAGCATCAGTCTTCAAGTCTACCAAAAAGGCCTCCACAACACACTGTAAAGCATGAAGATATTCTTAGCACACTGTAAAGCATGAAGACTTTCTTTTGTGAAGCGATCAAGTCTATCTTGACCCTATGCCGAAAACCACCTCATGCTTTCTATGTGATAGAGGTCTTGCACAATCTGGTGAACAAGTCTTGAGATACTTGCCTTCAAAATGATGAGATCAAAAGAGCACTGATACTTCCTATTTTCTCTCAGGGCCATTGTACATAGCTTCCACTTTCATTTCTTGTGGGGATGCTGAGGAGGACCCCTCTTAGGGCAGCTTAAAGAAGCTAGGTTAGATTGAGAAGAAAGTGGTTCGTTCATAGACTGTAAAGTGTCATTGTTCAGACTACATCTGAGCTAGTAGATACTCCACGGAGGTGAACACAATATGGGGCTCTAAGGGGAAGCTTCTTTGTGGCTACCTTAGACCTACCCATCTTTCCTACACTACAAAAGATTTGAAATCTCAATGAATAAGATAGAAAGTCAAGCCCTCTTATATAGTGCTTAAACTTTAAGACTCGTTTACATAGATGCACTCTCTCTTTTTCTCTTAACAATGAATTGTGTTTACACAGAGAGAGCACATTCTTCATCTTACTATCTTTTTCTTTTCAAACCCATTTTTTGCCTTCTCAAAGCCTTGTTTTTAGCTATTGGATATGGTTTTCTTTGGCACTTGAGGCATCATAATGTAGTCTTTTAGTAACATGAAGTGATTCAATCACATATGCAACCATTTCATGAGCACTTTCATTTTCTCTCTTTTGCAAGAGTTGAGTTTCATCCACTACCATGATCTTGTACTAACAAGATAGCAATTGGATCATTGGATTGATACCATTCACCCCTTCACCATGACCGATTTTTCTTTGGTATGCAGCACTAGTGATTTTTTCGTCCCTTGTATGGACCAAACTCTTATATTTTCTTTTTTTGCAAAGTATGGCCTATGCACCTCAAGAATATGCTACAAAGACACATATCACACATGAGTAAACATTCACTATGTATTGACTATACCCTCCAATTGAGAGCATCTCACCATGTTTCCAATGATGATAGATGATGTTTGGAATGCTTGTGTACGTAAAGAATAGCTATAGTACCTCAAACATTTTCTTAGGAATCTCAAATGTAGTGAGCCACCACACATGGCACTCTAATTGAATACTAAAGCTCATTGGGTTATTATTGTCGACTTGTAAAGCTATGTTCATGAAAGTTACACTAACTCTTTCAAGCTCTATTCCTTTGCCAGCCTCACTTTCATCTAATTTTAGGACAAACTACATTTTACCATTATATTCTTCAACAAACATATTGTAGCACATTATCATTACCATCTACACTTGTATAGATCTAGATAATAATTGTTGAATTCTGTGAACTTCACCTCATATGCATTTTTAGTCCCAACCTTTAGTTTTTCCATGCCTTGAATATGCATGGGATCTCCCTTCAACTCCAAAACCTTTACATTAAGTTGCCATCAAGCCTCTATTAACTTTGAAGGTCTAGGAAGATGCATGATCCTATTTCTCTTTAATACACAACCAAACCCAACCTTCACACCCTTGAATGTTCTTAAGTTGTACTAATATTTGCGCCCTGTCACAAATGGATTGTGCATCCACAAGTTGAGAACTCGTTTAATACATGTTTCAATATGGACTCAATCATCTTCTCCTTCACAGCTTTGAGCCCTAAGTCTTCATTCTAATCTTTTTTATATGCTTTAATACGTTGCTTCCACTAGCTGTTATTCACAATTAACTCATTTACTGGCTTCTTCTTTCATTTGTGCTCATGTCTTAACTTGCTAGTGATTTTTCTAAGGTCGTCTAATTGTGTCTTTGCCTCCTCATATAAGATACCAATGTCATGGATAGTGTCTTGCATTGTGACAATTTGACTATTTTGAAAAAATATAATCTCGTTTAGTTGTGCCACTTGTCGTATGAGCTATTGTATATGAAGTTGATATGCAACGATCACGTCATGATAATTTTTAATGGTTGCTTGACAGGTTGTAAACACTTTGAGTGCCTAATCATTGAGCCACTTAGTGTAACCAAGCAACCCATTATTACCCTCACATACATACTTTAAAATATTTGTAATTCTTAATAAAGTTGGAGGTATATTTGTTAGGGGATCAATTGGATAGATTCCCCCATCAACCCACAAGTCCATGTCCTTCAATCTCATATGCATGTTGTCATGATGGTATGAGGACAGTGTGAAAAAGTATGGAATGCATCATCATCCGACTTCTTATTAATCAAGAGAGTCAATGTGATCCGAGTCATTAGTATTAGTGTGAGTTGCATGGATCATCCAAAAATACTAGATTTTTGGATAATTTTAGCATATATTTGATATTATTTATTGTAAAAATCCGAAAAAGTTAGAAAAGCTTCTAGATTAGGATGGCATGCTAAAAGCAAGTGGCTTTTTTAGCCAGTTAGGAGATTTTTCATAAAAGAGACAGATTGACAAAATCTTGCGCATCGCGATCGCTAAAAACAGCCTGAAAACTGCAGATTAAACTGAAAAAAAAAGGAGTGATCTGGGAGATCCGTGATTAAGTGTTCTGCAGATTTACCCCCCTTTCGGAGCCAATGGAGCCATCAGATTTGGGTTTTGAGCAGCAGAGAAGGAGCTGTAATTTCTATGCACGTTTTGTTCTACGAAGAAGCTCCAGGAGATCTAATGCCTGGAGATTGCTTCTGAGCAGTGCAAAGATTCCAGGTTCTTTCAATACATATTGATTCAATTCATTGCGATTTCTTTTTGTAGTATTTACCACTTGGGTATTCTCTATCTTCTCTTCCATCTCCTATCTCTACTTCCTTCTACTTCTGATCCCCAGTGGATTGACCTTTCAACAAAAACCCCTCTGACATTGGTGAACTTGACGTGAAAGGTCGTCTCACAGAAGAAGGAAACATAAGATGGGAGAACCTTCGAATATAATCTCTAGTGATGTTTTGCAACAGTTGGTGCAAAATATGAATATGCTTATGCAGGTACAACAACAGCAACAGGTGATCCAAGCTTCAGCTCAAACAGAAAGTGTTGTGATGAATGCTTTGCAAGTAGTTGAGCGTGAGGTGAAGTTATTCAATGACAGGAATGTATCTGCATATGTACATACCTATGCTCAGAAGATGGAATTCTTTGGAGTGACTCAATCTGCATGGAGCTGGTATTTCGTACACGTTACTGTTCATGAACTGAAAGCAAGAATTACTAAATTATACTTGCAGGATGTTGACTGGGTAGCCTTCAAGAAGACACTCAGGGAAGAATTTTATATTGAGAATACCAGTTTGATTATGCGCAAGACTTTTCAGGAGTGGGTTTTACAATCCAATAAGGGTCTTGTGGCTACATAATTATTAAGAGAATTTGAAAGTCAATTTGAGCAGTTGGATCTTGCAGAACAACAAGCTCTTGCAAGTCAAAAAATTGAATTGTTTCTACAGGCAGTTGATCCTGAGCTTCAAGAGAAGCTTGATGATTTGCTGGAGGATCAGACTACAAAGACAGGTTTGAAAATAGAGTGGAGACATGTCAAGCTGTTATAGCGCTTGTGAAGAAGCATAGAAGAAGAGAAAGATTGCATGTCTCTAGCTTGCCCACTGTTACGGGCAAAATAGTTGAAGTATCCAGTAAGCCACCTGCTTCTATGGCTAACCCTATGGCTGTACCTGCTATTGTTCCCTCTATTAGGGAAGATGTCTTGGATGAATTGGTCAAAGGGATGCGGGATCTTCAATTGAAGGTTGCAAAATTGGATGAAAAAGAACAAGAGGAAAGAGGACGGGCAGTAGCCCCTAAACTTGGAAAAAGATGTATGTGGTGTGACAGTTTGCAACATGAGAGAAAGGATTGTGCTGCCTATCAGGAGGCCTTGGCATGAGAGCTCATCTCTTGGAAAGATAGCAAGATCCATGCACAAGAAATGGGATTGCCTCTTGCTTTGAATTTTGGAAAGGGAGGTATGCAGAAGTTGTTGGAAGACTTGGCTGTCCGAAATGCTTATGCGATGGTACATGCTTCTACTTTTGGTCTACAGTTGGATAGAATGCATGGCCAAGTGATGGTTGGTCCAAAGGCTGAAATATGGACACATGCTTTACATGCAGCTGAAAAGAGAAAGGTCACTGATAGTGAAATGTCTCATGTAGGGCAAGACATTTGTGGCATAACTGGTTGGGAATCACCGATAGATGCATATTCAGTATATGCATATTTAGCAAAGATACAAAACACGGATGTACTTGTGGAAGAAAAACAAAAAAGAGATGAAGATATTGCAGGGATATCTAAAAGAATGACAAGAAGAATATATGGATCCAGCCTAAAGCTGCAAATCAGTCACATCCCGAGCATGTTATGGAAGAGGTCAGTCAGGAGCAAAAACAGGATAACAAACAAGAGGGCAAAAAGAAGGGCAAGCAGTCAGGATATAAGTTGCAATCTGACATTGAGACAGCCACAGATCTTAAGAATGTTCTTGAAGAATGGATCTTAAACAGTTGGGTGGAATTTACCTTGGGAGAGGTGCTTGGTATTGCCAAGCGAGAATTTCATGATGAGATCATTGACATAATTAAAAGGAAGCGTCAATTTCTTGGTGATACCACTAGTACATTGCTGCAATTTGAAGGGGAAACTAGTTTGTTGGGTATTCGGGCTAAATATAAGCATGAAGTAAGTACTGGATTATCTATACAGGATGCTACTAATTAGTGGACAGCATGTGGAAAAGAGAAGAAGAAAGTGGCTGAAAATGCATTGTCTTGTAGCAATATGCATGGTGGAGTAAGGCAAATGCAACAATATGGAGAAGAGACTCTAGGATTTATTCCTTGAAGTCACTACACAAGAAATCATTGGGCTAGAGCTACCACTGAAACGGTAGTGAAAATAGGGGAACGTGAAACTCCTTGTGTTGCTTTACTTGACCATGGGTCTGAGATAAATGTAATTGAGCAGGGATTGTATGAAAATGGTGCATGGTCTGTGGACACTGATCATGGTTGGCGTATGAGGGTTGCAAATAATTCTTCAAGGGAGCTCTATGATGCATGTCCTAATGTAAATGTGACGATTGGTGATGTATAGGAAGAGCAACACTTCTTTGTGCAAGATAATTCCTCATATGCAGTGATTTTGGGACAGCCCTATATTACAGGTGTGCATATGGAAACAAAGGTGCTTGATGATGGCTCTACTTATGCAAGAGTCAGAAGCAAGGATGGGAGAAAAGCAGTCCAATTTCTTACTGTTTGTGTTAATCATCCTAGAGATCGGGATACGCTTCGAGAGTCTCCTTTGGTTCCAAATGCAAGGGAATTCAAAGACATGGATTTTCATTAAGCATTGCTATAATCCGGGGCTACAGTAATGCTGTTCAGAGGGTGCACTCGCCTCTTGATGAAATGAAGCATGTATTTACTATTGGTAATTCTCAGTTACAGCAAACATTTCATATTGGTTTAAGCCTATGGAAGCTATGTGTAGGGCTGAACGCATATCTATGAAATGGGCTACTAAGAAATTGAGAGCATTGGGGTTGTTAGAGCTGAAAATGATGGCATTTCAGGCATCTTTTATGGGCTGAATATTACTGACACTATGGCTGAAATTTCAGCAACTATACATGCAGAAAATGAGGCTGAAAACTGAGTGTTGTCAATATGTTCTTTGGATATGTATGATGTTATAGCATTGTTTACTCAGCAGGAAGGATTACAATGGGCTGAAGCACTTGTGGAGACAAAGTATAAGACAGTTGACAAAAAGGTTAAACCAATTGCTCTGCCACTTCCACCAGAGAGTGAGGGTATGTATGAAAAAGTGTCAAGGAAGCCAAGCTTATGGGATCCTAAAGATATAGGTCATCAATTTACATCTAAAACATTACAGGAATTGAAAATTGGTGTAGAAGGGTTTCTTTTGCCTGCCTGAGAGAGACTGTTTTATGCGAATGTTGGCTAGACATGGGAAGGCATTTGCATTTCAGTCAAGTGAAATAGGTTGTGTGGATCTAAATGTTGTCTCTCCTATGGTCATATTTACTATGCCACATGTACCATGGAACTTGAGGCCTATTCCAGTGCCTAAAGCTTACTTGCCAAAGTTGATGGATTTGCTAAATGAAAAGATTCGCATGAAGATCTTGGAGCCTTCTTCAGCCCCGTACTCAAATCGTTAGTTTACTGTGCCCAAAAAGAATGGGGCTTTGAGATTTATTCAAGACATGCAATCGGTCAATAAAGTGACCATAAGAAATGTGGGTGCAGGTCTTGTGGTTGATGAATTTGCAGAGGCTTTTGCAGGCAGAGCAATTTATTCTTTGGGTGATCTTTACTTGGGTTATGATCTGTTTCAGCTTGCAATTGAAAGCAGGGATATCACAACCATGAAGACTCCTTTGGGGTTAGTACGGATGTGTACTCCCCCACAGGGTGCAACAAACTCATTGGCACACATGACAAATGCTATGAATAGGATACTCATGGATTTTATACCACAATTGACTATGCCCTTCTTGGATGATGTTCCAATTAAAGGGTGTGCAGTGGATGAAAAGAATGAAGAGATGGATGCTCATGGATGCATACAATTTGTTGCAGACCATATTGTGGATTGTGAGAGGATTTTGACGCATCTAGAAGAGGTGCATTTAACTCTTTCTGGAAAAAAGTCTGTCTTTGGAGTTGAAGAGGTTTTGATTGTTGGGCATATGTGTGGGCCTTATGGGCGAAGCCCATCACTAGCAAAAATAGATGGGATTGATAGAATGCAATATGTATGCACGAATGTATTAGAGGTGCGTAGATTCTTGGGTGCATGTGTGTTCTATTTGATATGGATTCCTCACTTTGCACATGTAGCCGATGCTCTTTATCAGCTTCTAAGGAAAGGTCAAAATTTTCATTGGGAAAGGAAGCATCAGAAAGCAATGAAGAAATTGAAGCAACTCTTAAAATTTGCTCCTACATTGAGAAAGGCTGACTATTCACATGGAAAGCCTATCATTATTCCCAATCGGGATTGGATGGGCAATTGGGCAAGATGATGAGGAAGGGCAAAGATATGCAATACACTTTGGTGCAAAAGTATTGACTGAATGACAAAGAATATATCCACAGGTAAAAAGAGAATTATGGGGAATTGTGACAGCCCTTAAATGTGATAAGGAGTATTTTATGGGTGCTCATGTAGTCATTGAGACCGATTGTTTACCGGTATTGGGTATGATTACTAGTTGTGCTACTCCGGACATTGCTATGCTCCGGTGGATTGCATACATCAAATCTTTGAACCCTGAATTTCAGCATATTGCAGGAAGAGATAACCCAGCGGCAGACATGTTATCTCAAGCATGTTATGAGAATGAAGATGGGATGATGGATGAGGAGGAAGAAGATGACTTTCTTATGGCTGAAAATGATGTTGCAAGAGTGAATTTAGCAATGCAAGGTGTTGCTACAACATTAACAGAAGCTTGGAGAACAAAGCGAAGACACTTTAGATGTTTTGCATCTTGTGTAGAAGTGTTTCTGGAAGATAAATATGCAGGAGAGTGGCTGAGAATTGGTCAATATCACAGTACATTAACAAAGAGAGATGAATGGTCAGATGAGGAGTTTAAGAAGATCAAGAGGAAAGCCTACGGATTTTTTTAAAAAGATGGATACTTATGGAAACATGCTAAAAAGAAACAAGGTATGCCATTGCGAGTTTTGGGTGATAGAGCTTCACAACTGTTATGCAAGAATTTTAATGAAAGCTTATGGGCTGGTCATAGAGGTGTTTGGGGTACTTTTACAAAGATCAAAGAAAGATATTGGTGGCAGGGTATGTATAAGGATGTTGCTCACTTTGTGGAAACATGTACGACATGTCAAATGTATTCAGTTGTGAGACATCGGGATGGATTGCAACCCACATATCCATTGTCTCTTCATTTTAAGTGAGTGGTAGATTTGGTCACAATGCCTACAGGTCTTTGGCAAATGAGGTATCTTGTGCTTGCTCATGAAGACTTGACTAATCAAGTGGAAGGGAGAGCTCTACGTTCTAAGATGACAAATGTCGTATGTACTTTTCACTTAGAAGAGATCTTTTGTCAATATGGCTATGTGGGAAAAATTACAATAGATAGGGGTGAGCTAGATGCAGATGAGGCTCGTGATTTCTTTGCACAGTTGGGGATAAAGCTTGCTTTAACATCAGCCTATAACCCTGAAGGAATGGTAAAATTGAAAGAGGTCATCCACCTATTGTGAAGACATTGGCAAAAGCATGTGGAGAGAATGTAAAAGAGTGGCCACGATTGCTCCCTTATGCTTTGTGGGCTGACATAACAACTCATAATGCTATTACAAGATATATGCCTGAAAAATTGATGTATGGGCAAGAACCTATCATGCCGATAGAAGAGATGACAGTCACATGGAGTGTGTTACCTTGGGAGGAGGAGTTGAATCGAGAGGAGTTGTTGGCCTTATGCATTAGACAGTTGGAAAGAAAGTTAGAAGACATAAAGGCAGCAACTGCAAAGTTAAGGGCATCAAGGATATAGAACAAGAAATGGTTTGACAAAAAACATAGACTAAAACCAAGAACCATATAAGATGGGGATTGGGAATTGGTTTATGATAGCAATTTAGATAACTAGCATAGTGCCATGCGTAAAGTTTCCAAAAGATGGTTTGGACCCTATGTGGTAAGACAGGTGTTTGATAATGCTACTAATGCATTAAATGAGCTGGATGGGACAGCCATCAAACTTCCAGTAGTAGGGAAAAGAATCAAATTATTCAAAAGGCGGGAATCTACTACCTATGTGTTGCCAGGATTGGAAGAAAATAGTGCTCATGATACAGGGGCTAGCCAGGAAGATATGGAAGATGAAGAAGTAAAGGATATGGTTGCAAAGGATGAGGACTCAGAATGCGATGACAACTAGGATTTTGGCACATACCGAAGGATGCGCAGGTTCAGAGGGGGTGGATGTTGTGATGTTATGAGGACACAGTGTGAAAAAGTATAGAATGCATCATCATCCGACTTCTTATTAATCAAGAGAGTCAATGTGATCTAAGTCATTAGTATTAGTGTGAGTTGCATGGATTATCCAAAAATACTAGATTTTTGGATAATTTTAGCATATATTTGATATTATTTATTGTCAAAATCTGAAAAAGTTAGAAAAGCTTCTAGATTAGGATGGCATGCTAAAAGCAAGTGGCTTTTTCGGCCAGTTAGGAGATTTTTCATAAAAGGGACAGATTGACAAAATCGCGCGCGTCGCGATCGCTGAAAATAGGCTGAAAACTGCAGATTGAACTGAAAGAAGAAGAATGAGTGATCTAGGAGATCCGTGAGCAGGTGTCCTGCCGTTTACCCCCCTTTCAGAGCCAACGGAGCCATCAGATTTGGGTTCCGAGCAGCAGAGAAGGAGCTGTAATTTCTATGCACGTTTTGTTCTACGAAGAAGCTCCAGGAGATCTAATGCCTGGAGATTGCTTCTGAGCAGTGCGAAGATTCTAGGTTCTTTCAATACATATTGATTCAATTCATTGTGATTTGTTTTTGTAGTATTTACCACTTGGGTATTCTCTATCTTCTTTTCCATCTCCTATCTCTACTTCCTTCTACTTCTGATCCCCGGTGGATTCGACCTTTCGACAAAAACCCCTCCGACAACGTAACTCTGTAGTATGGAGTTTTTCCTTTCATATATTCATTCTCACTTGCCCTAGTTGTAGGTATATGAATTGATTACATGAAGATATTAATGAGAATATGAGGTTTAGTATCTAGAGAGTTAGACTGGAGAGAAGTCAAATGGCACACTTAGATGCTAATAGGAATAGGGCTATGGAGTTTATCGTGATAAACTAGAGATTCACATGTAGAGACACTCAAATAGACACATAAAGAGGTTAATGAAAATAGTTGGTTTGGTGTCTATATGGAGATAGATTTGAGGGAATGCACACGAATATTAATAGAAATGGAGAGTCTACTTAATTGTCTCAAGAGATAGATTAGAGATGTAGAAAGAGGCACACAAAGGTATCAAGGGGAAGGAGGTAACTTAGTGCACTGAGGAAAGATATATAGACAAGCATAGATAGATTGCATGCAGCGGTTATGGATAAGTGATTGTCAATAAGAGAGATGTAAGTGGTTCGCGGTGTTAATGAAAGCTACATAATCATAGAGAAGAGGTCACAATAGAGCCATGACAGAGTAAAGAAATGGGCAAAAATGGCCTAGAGGGTAGGGGTATCTAAGAGTTCTCGTATCTTAGAAATTTAAATTTTACCTTCAAAATCATCTCCAAAAAACAAGAAAGTTGACTAATATTGTTTCTTTTGACTAGAAGATAGAATATAAAAAATCCCCAAATTTTCTTTAAAGAAATTTTTAAATTTTGATTTTTCTCATTTTCGATTGAAATATCAAGTACTTCATATCTATTAATCATTTTGCATTGAAAACCAAGCATCACACTCCCATAACTAATTCCTTTTTAAATATAAAATTTGGTTGGAAAAAAGAATTCAAATGAGGAGAGGAAAGGAATGTGAGAAAATCCTTTGTGGATAGCTAAAAAATGGCAAAATGAGATTGCAAAAGTGGAGAGAAAATAAGGTTATTTTACAATTATTCTCTCCTCTTTTCCTTATTTTAAGAAGGAGAGAGGGGAGAGGCTAAAAGGCCCACTTTTTAGTTTATTCTTTTTCTCGACTTTCTAGAATAATCATCAATGAATGTAACAAAATACTTGCTACAACCAAAAGATACATTCTGCTTAGGCCCCTCACATCTATGTACACAATATCAAGTATATTCATACTTAGATTTCTATCATGCAAAAAGGTTATCTTGCCTACTTCTTGCATTGACAGACAAACCTTATGTAATTCTACAACTCTAAATGTAGGCACCAATTACTTGGCTTGGAAAATATTAATTTTATCATTTGTACATTTGCATGTCTAATATTTTTTTTTCAATATTTGTAATCATGCATTCACCTTTAGTATGCACTGCCATATTTATAGCATGAAATTTTGTATTCAAAGTAAGCTCCAACTCTACTTTCTTTTATAATCAACTTTCACTTGTTATTAACATCTTCCACAAAACAACCCTTTGTATTAAATCTAATTTGCAACCCTTGCTCTACCATTTGACCAATAGATATAAAATTATTTATGATGGATGGCACATGTAATGCATCTCACAAATACTTTATATTATTATCATGCAAGAATACTATCTAATGTGTAAAATTAGGTTGCATGAATCATCACCCATCTCCACATAACATGGACTTTGTAAATCAAGCATCTCTCCAAACCATTCGGCATTGTTAGCCATATGATTAGATACACCTAAATCAACATATCATAGATCATCACTTGTTCACTTTCTTGTAATAACATTCATCACATGCTACATAACTGCTCATATTTATCATCATTCTATCCCAAAGATGATGTGTAGTTTCCTTACTACAATTTGTCATTATGAGTATCATCCTTCTTATCATAACAATGGGCTACAATACGACCTATACTTCCGTAGTAATGATATACAATACTAGAATTACTAGAACCTCTATTCTACCATCTACCTCTTTTCTTTAAAGCTTCTTGTACCTCTAGAATTATCATAGCCTCCTAAAATTTGCATGTTAGCGAACTATTAATTTTATATGTTTTAATGGTTACGACCTACATGTCCCATATCACACCCTCTTGAAAACAATGTACCATGTTCCCTTCTTAAACTTGAGTAGAATGATTGGATCTATTTAATACTTCTTTCTAATGATTCATCCTTCATCTTGATCTTTTGAGTAATGAGAGATACCAACTCATCAAAATTTGGGGACTTTCATATATACATTGAAGTAATAAACTATTTTCATACCTTTTTATTATAAAGGTCCTTCAAAGTAAATGAAACTAAATCTTATCATTTGGGATTATGTCAATAGTTGCTAAGGCATCTGCAATACTCCTCATTACCTTTAAAATATATTATTTTACAAACATCTTCCCTTTCTTCAAAGTATTTATCTCATGCTTGAGTTGAAACTTTCATGCCTTTGTATTTAGAAGATGGTCCAAGTTGCATGTGAACTCTTTTGCATTTCTTATATACCCCGACATAGTATTATCAATGACTACAAAACAACCAATGAATCATTTCTTAATCTTTTGCATCCAATTCTTTCTATGCCTTTAATTCTTATGTAGTTAGAGAGTCACTTAGCTTTAGTTACTTTTCTTCACTTGAAACAAACTCGTATGGGCCTTTTTGAACAAGAAAGTTTGTCATATGAAACTTCTATGATGGATAGTTACTCTTGTCTAGGTTCTCAATAATGGAGTTTTCACTATTCTGAGATATTAAAGGACATTCATCACTTGAAACTTCTATGATGGATAGTTGTTCTTATCTAGCTTCTCAATAATGGATTTTCCACTATTCTGAGAGATAAAACTAAGTCCAAACAACAATTAAGTCTTTTGTAATGTTTCACAAAAGTGCACATCCAATAGTCTAGGTAATCTTTTTAATTGTGACTACTCAACAACATATACAATTTGCAAGTTACTTGTATATAAATCTTTTATTTGCTTCCTAGAAAATACCTCAAAACTTATAGATTTGAAATTTATAATTTGTGCATCCAAGAATGATCAACATAGCCAAAATTGCAGTACACCTTAAAACCTTATTTGCAACCTTATGGAGCTAAAACAAGGCCCAAGACAACCTTAAGTGGCTAAATATATAGCAAGAAAACTGTAAAGGGCTTATCTTTAGAATATTCATCATTCTGCTTGTACACAAATCTCACAGTAATCTAAGATTTTTTATTTGTCGTGCTTCCAATAGTGCCTTCACATACATTATCCAAGAGAAAGAGTGAGAGAATGGAAGTGTTTTTTACCCATTGCTTGCTTGCTCAAACCCTCATTTCTTCTCCTTTACTTCAACCTCCAAAATGGCCTCTCCTTTCAAATGTATGGGTGATACTTGTGCCTAGAAACATTAACATTAAGAAATCTAGCTAGCATAGATAGTTATGTTCACTTTAAAAATGTGTGTGTGTGTGTGTGTGTGTGTGTGTGTGTGTGTGTGTGTGTGTGTGCATCTCATATGTCACACACACACACACACACATGGATATATATCTATATATGCATGCAGGCATACGTACAGTCTATATATATATATATATATATATATATATATATATATATATATATATATATATATATATATATATATATATATATATATATATATATATATAACTTGCCTAAGAAAAAACTTCTTAAAATTATAAATCCTTCTAGTACCTATGCATCGATGTAGTATTTGTAGCACATGGAGCCAATGGCACATAAGAGCTGATCAACTTAGTTTTAACATTTCTGATTAATGTGAAAATGATCTCTTTCCAACATGTTTTAATGTTTCCCTTATAACTACTAGTAAGGTAGGTGGACAGACTAACAAGAGATATAGTTAACTATCGGTTTGAATAATTGATAAATTAATAGAATTCCTTGAATGATCTTGCACATAGTAATACTCTCAAATAACAACCTTAGCATAGGTAGGTGTATGACTAATATGTGGATGATGTTATTTTTTTGTTTGTTAGCATTGCCCTTTAGGGCATATGCTATTAGAATGGTGCAATGGCAAGGTGGTGCAGGGCTCCAAGAAATTTACCCATAGTTTGTTGGACTTAAGTAGTTCTTTCTCTTGAGTTAAGGGACCTAAGTTTTGAGTTCAACTTTATGGATCTCTTGCTTGGGTACGTGGGATCTTGGAGTAGGAAAAAAAAGATTCTACTTTTTTGAGTTAAGAGTTGCTGAGTACTACCTATCTTAGAATAGGAAGAAAAAGAGTGCCTTTAACAAGATAAAAAATTCTCATGCTTCATTTATGTAGCTCACATCTTGAGGTAAGAGGTGTGGATATCTTAGTTGGATACATAGCACCTTTTATATAGAAAAATGAGTTTTTGATTTGAACTATAAATGTAATATGTAATGAGATGCCAAAAGGTATTCGTATGTATTGTGTTGCAAGCTTCAGTTCTTTCCAACTTGAATTTAATGGAATTGATTGTTGTTGGTTTTTTGTTCTCTAATATCCCCTCTCTCTCTCTCTCTCTCTCTCTCTCTCTCTCTCTCTCTCTCTCTCTCTCTCTCTCTCTCTCTCTCTCTCTCTCTCTCTCTCTCTCTCTCTCTCTCTCTCTCTCTCTCTCTCTCTCTCTCTCTCTCTCTCTCTCTCTCTCTCTCTCTCTCTCTCTCTCTCTCTCTCTCACACACACACACAAACGCACACAAATGGAAAAATCATGATAGAAATGTCAATTGGTTCAATTGGTTGCTTGCTATCAAATTTCTTTCTTGACTTCTTGGGTACACCTTGTGGGGTTCAATTTCCATTTTCCATAAGTATTAAAAGCTTTGGGTGAAAGCAACTGTTGAAGATTTTACTACATAACCATCATGGTGGGCTCTTTCTTTCAACTTGAGCTCTATTGGCTTTCATCTTGAGAATGAGATAGCGGCATTCTTTGGAGTAGAGAATGTTGGTTGGGTTGTGTAATACATTCAATGTTGTTTCAAAGATTCCAAATATGTGTTTTTGAGAAAGCTCTGGCCCATTCATGTCATATCTTAAATAGTATTTCTGGAAAAGATCTTGATCTAAAATAAGCATTGTTCTTTTGTATAATAGTTGTGATTTGATGCTTTGTAAGGTGGTGCCTGAGATCTCATGGCAAATGTTGGGGATGGGAGATCTGCTTTCCAATAGGTTGCCAAGGAGACCACCTAGCTTCTCTTTGTAAACTCTCATATCAAAGTCATGAGCTCTATTAATTCTAAACAAATATCTTTCTCCTCCTATGTTGCCAAAGTCTAGCTCTTTTGAGTACTCATTCAATAGGACCTTGGTTTTGATTCTAGCTAGAGCTTGAACAAAGTTAATTGTAACCATGTCCCTTTTAGGCAAGTGATTGAGCCTATGCACTACACAAAAGAGGCACATAGATCTTCATAAAGATTTTGACTTGAAAACACAAGCAACCTTTCTATCATGGAGAGAGACTAGTTGGAAGGAATTCATACAGACTTAAGAGAAGATTGATCTACTTCCCTAGTTACCAAATCCTCACATATCCTATGGTCACTTGAAGCCACATCTAGGAAGTCATTATGGTTTTGCAAGTGTAGGAGGGATTTCAAAGGGTCAAGCCCAAGAGTATCTATGGGGATGCATACAAGATGGAGGAAAGTCTTTCTAGTAGCCAAGGCTCAAGCATGTTTGAAAGGTGACTCCCCTCCTTCAAGCTAAATGACTTCAAACAATGCCTACTATTGAGGAAACTCCCTTTATGGGGTACTTTTGCAAAACACACTACCCTTATTTCCCTCTACCCCCTTTATGGGAGAGTGAAGTAGAACAAAAAGCATCTTTTTGGGATTATCTTCATAAGCTACCTATGTGGAGAAAATAAGAAAATGGCTTTTTGATGCCAACCTAAGGACTTTGGAATTATTGTGGCTCTTTTCGAGGATAAATTATGTTTCGACAATGCTAGTCCTAATTGTCTACTTATTGGAATTTCCCTCAAGTTTATATGGCAAAATAGAAATGATATTGTCTGCTAATGAGTGCTTTGATCCTCTACTTTATGAGGTTCTAGCTATTTTGAAGCCAGTAAAGTTTGCTCAACACATTTTCGAGTTTTTTTGTAGGAAACTTAAGGCTGGTTACACACCGCCATTGCTTGCCCAATCTGCGCCTAGTTGGTGGGAACATGAAAAGTTGACTTCCGTCACCCGCTTACACATTGGGTGGTGGACACTTTTCATGGTCATTAAGTGACTGTCCATCTTCCGCCCGTAATCTTCTACACACCGGCCACCACCTATGCACCGGACGCTTCTCAACTCATGTGTGAATGAAGGGATGCTATGGATGTTGATCATTATTGATATAATAATTACTACTTGAATACCTAATTAAACACAATCATTGATGCTAGATTTTTAAAAAACGACTAATAAAATTGAAAAAAAGTGATTCATAAAACTAAAAGTGTTACAAAACTATAAAAAAGCAATTAATATAACTAAAAGCATTACAAAATTTTAAAAAATGGCTTATAACACTAACGCAAATTAGTAATGAAAAAGAGAGCAAGGGAGTTGAACCCCTTCACCATGCTATTGAGACATGGCTCTACCCACCTCTCTGCAGAAAGGTAGAAAGATGGAATTTTTTTTAGCACACCACCCCTCTTTCCACCTTTCCACCTGCACTCCAAACGCTACTGAAGTTTACTCACTGTTGTGTTCGTCGTCGATTTCCTCCGCATAGTCAAAATCACCAAAGACTATTCTCACATTTGCATTCTCCCTCTCTCGAAACATGGCTCGAGCAATGTTGTCTCTTCAAGATGCCCCCCAAGATGGCTTGCCTCTGGTGTTGGCTCCGCTGCTTGAGCTCTTTGTATTGTATTGCTTGCATGGTACCTGTGTTAGTTAGCATAGCAACCTCTGCTAATCCATTCCTCAAACTATTTTGATGGTCCATATCTTGATGAGGTGCATTACTTTCTCTCTCAGGTTCCGTTGTCGCTTCATGTATCCATGCATCATCAAAACTATCTCCATAGACAATGCATATATTATGTAGAACAAGGCATGCTACCACCATCTTCGGGACATTTTGTAAAAGCATGTCACATCTCTTCAACAAAATACAAAATTGTGCTTTAAGGATGCCAAATGCCCTTTCAACTAGCATAAGAGTACTTGATTGTATGTAATTCCAATGATAACGTTCTGAAGATAGTCCATCCTTATGACCCTTGAAAGGAGGAAGCATCCACAAGCGTGCAGAATAAGCACAATCACCTAGTAGACAGTATTGGCCCAAAGCTTTGTTTATGCATCTCTTTCCTAGGTCTAAACGTTGAAAACATTCTAGTTGTGCATAGAAACTGCCCCCAGCCAACGTCATAGTCCCAAATAACACAATTGGCTGCCATACGTATCTGTAGAATAATTGAGTGGAAGCTCTTGCTATTAAAACAATCTTCATGGTTCTCTCTTGGGGCAATGATGGGAATATAACTACCATCTACTGCACCAACAACATAAGGTATACCTCAAAGGGCCTGAAAAGCATCTGCATTTTTCTACATTTGTTGTGATGTTGGCCACTTTATGTACATATCATTCAATCCACATGTGGCCATTGCATCGCAAAAGTCCAGAACAACCATCTGTGTAAACAAAGTTGAGGCTCCATACAAATCAGCTATGAGTCCCAAATTTGAGCCACTCGCCAAGCAATGCAAAGCCACATAGACCCGCTTCTCCACAGGTATTGCTCTTCAATAGTTCGTGTTCTTGCGTCGCATTTGTGGTTCTAACTTTGCAACGAGATATTCAAATGTACTCCTGATAACTCGTAACTTGCTTTTGAACATTCGATTTGAATAGCTCCCCAGAAGCCCTTGCTCCATAAAAGTTTGTCGTCTTCGATAGGCCCAGCATGACTGTCAATCGTGCCTTCGCTGACCTATCCTAGCTCAATGTGCAACATAACCATGAGCCATGCACTCCATCAAAGTATGCAATTGCATATTGTCATCATCCCTGTCATCCAAATCACTTAATAATAGTTGAAACATTGCCATGACAGCAACTATAACACCGATGACACACATTATCAAAAAACTTTCATCATCCATTCACCTGTCAAAAGATTTGATGAAACTCTATGAGACAATTGAATAGAGATGTATAGGTAGAGTAAAAAACATTTTTTTTAAAGTTCCAAATTCATCTACAGTTCAAACCTGATACAAAGGAGGCAAGTGTATCCATGATGACGAGCTTGCACTCTTCAAAAGCTTTCTTTTCCTCTAGGTTTGATTTCTGGTTGGCTAACATAGATCGAGCGATGCTAGCCATGTCACTAAGAGACTTCTCTATCTTTCTACCCTTCGTATTGCGTGCTCCTTGGCTGGTTGTTTGATCTTGCTCAATCTTCGAAGGCTCATTGGATCCAATGTCTTCCTAGGTGTGGTCACATGGAGCATTGGAGACAGATGTAGTGTTGTCTTCTGGAGAAGACAACCCACCAACAGATGAGGCATGCGCATCACTGACAACATTTGCATGATTCCACATATATTTATCCACAAGATTATACCATTGACAAATGATCCTACGATCATTCCCTGATATGGCATTGTGGGCCTTATCCTTTCTATATGACTCATAAACGCGTCCCCAACGTTTTCTTCATGCCTCACCATCTTTGCCAAACTATGGAAATAGTGATGCTAGCTATGTGGCTACCTTCGACCATATATCCACTCCTTACTTCGGTGGCTTTAAGAACTCCGCACTCATGGATCCTTGGATGTGAATGAGTTGTACTGTCCATGCGTCCTTCCACTGCACAAACGGTTTTTTTGTGGTTGTTGAATGATCTTGTGTCTCATGTCTATCACCCTGATTCTTTCCTTTCCGCACCCTCTTTGCTTTAAGAGGTTTTGGCACATCGGACTCAGATGAGGTTAGCCGTGGATACTGCTTGTTGGCATTCTCAGAAGATGGCACCATTGGTTCTTGAGTTTGAACCAAGTCAACCTCTTCACATGTGTCCTAGATTGCATCACAGGAACTTATTGCTTGTGGTTCTTGTTATGGTGGTGCCGAGGGGCCATGTTAGGACTATGTGCAATTGGATGACGAATTACATGATTGTGTATTGTTGTGGGTCCATCTACACCTGAATATGTTGGTCATTGGAACGGTGTGGATTGAGGAGGACGAGGATTGATCAAAGGAGGGCGGTTTGGAAACACATTTACAGGAATACTGCCAACCACACTATGGCTTGGAATGTGGCTTGGAACACCCAAACTTTGGCTTGAAAAGTACATAAAGTCCTTATTGCATATTGCCTCCTGTCTCATTTGAGACATGGATTGATGAAACTCCTCCATGGAAGTGCTCTCTTGAGAATCCATCGAGCTCCACCTTATGCATGAAAATTATCAATAATTTACAATACGTAAATGGACAAATAGGTTTATTGTTCAATAACTTTATTCTATCTATAACTATGAATTGTAAACTTAAAATAGCTTTAATGAAAACTAACTACAATATGTCAAAATTTATCAAGCAAGTAGAATGTACTTAGGCTTTTACAAAAACATAATTTACTTTGCAAATATGTTTTATGAGCTTGGCTAAACCATGATGCCACCTATCTAATATTCTTGCATAACTTTATGAGACACATATTCTTAAGAATGTTGTTAGCACATGCTTATGAACACATGCCTAAGGTTTCATCTATTGTCGCTTAGAGTCATCATTCGAAAAGGTTTGTCGTGGGTGCCATTTTCCTTAACCCATAGTTTCTACCAAGGTTGCACCTCTTCGCTTCACATGTATGCCATGTTGTTCAGTGCCTTCTAAAACATCTTTTACATATAAAAGATAAGATTATCTATATTGCTTGACCTCAATTTAGAGCACTTATATAATGGCTATGTTTTGAAACGTCATTTTTCGCCTAGTTTAAATTCAAAACAAGAGTCAATGTTGTCATTGGCCCCACCAAAAGAGTATCCATGAAATTTTTGCCTACTTTAAATTCAAAACAAGAACCAATGCTGCATAATCCTACAAAAATATGTTATTGTGATAGCCAGTGTGTACCAACAAATTTAACTGTAAGTGATAGTAAGTTGTATTGTGAGCTTCATGCACCAAATAATCATTCATGGCTCAATTGGCTAACAACATTCTCATGAAAACCTTTTAAATATGTTGAAGTTATGGAGTGGCATTGTATCGATATCCAAAAACCCTAGACCAGTTACATTCCATTCATGAATGATGCATTATATGCATTGCTCTCTTGTGCAGAAAAGAGAGAGCGAGAGACACCATTGATGCATGATGCATAGTTCACATTCATGGCGTGGGCAATACATGTTTAATCGTTCCAAAAATTCAAATTATCATCATTTCAGAAATTCAAACCATGAGGCATCATTCCAAAAATACAATCATGGCACGATTATCATGATGCATCATAGTGCACATTTAATTAAACTAGAAATTATGATGCATTGCTCTCTTGTGCAAAAGAGAGAGAGAGAGAGAGAGAGAGAGAGAGAGAGAGAGAGAGAGAGAGAGAGAGAGCATTCATGCATGATGCATATTTAACGATTATGGCGCTAGCAATACAGGTTTAATCATTCCAAAAGTTCAAATTATCATCATTTCAGAAAATCCGGAACATGATGCATCATTCCAGAAACAAAATTAAAGCACGATTATTATGATGCATCATGGTGCATGTTTAATGAAACCAAAAATTCAAAGTTCACAGGTTACAAACATAAGGAGCAATGAAGGGCATGCTGAGCAATGAAGAAGATGATGCATGTTTAATTAAACCATAAATTCAGATGATGTGTAACGGGGGGCGCCCTTTTTTTCATTTTGGCCCTTCTGATTGGAGTTCATGGGTGAATTGAACCAGAAATTCAAAGTTCATAGGTTACAGACATAAGGAGCAATGAAGGACATGCTGAGCAATGAAGAAGATGATGCATGTTTAATTAAACCATAAATTCAAATGATGTGTAATAGGGGGCACCCATTTTTCATTTTTGCCCTTCTGATTGGAGTTCACATGTTAATTAAACCAGAAATTCAGAGTTCACAGATTACAACATAAGGAGCAATGAAGGACATGCTGAGCAATGAAGAAGATGATTCATGTTTAATTAAACCATAAATTCAGATGATGTGTAATGGAGGGCACCCTTTTTTTCATTTTTGCCCTTCTGATTGGAGTTCATAGGTTACTTAAACCAAAAATTAAACCAATCGGAAAGACCAAAATGAAGGACATGAAATTAAACCAGAAATTAAACCAATTGAAGCAATCAAGGACATGTTGAGCAATGAAGAAGATGATGCATGTTTAAACCAAAAATTCAGATGATGTGTAACATGGGGCGCCCTTTTTTTAATTTTTGCCCTTCTGATTGGAGTCCACAGGTTAATAAAACCAGAAATTTAGAGTTTACTCCTTACTTAAATCTGAAATTAAACCAATCGGAAGGGCCAAAATGGACATGGAATTAAATCAAAAATTGAACCAATCGGAGCAATGAAGGATATGATGTGAGCAATGAAGAAGATGATGCATGATGCATTGCTCTCTTGTGGAGGAGAGAGAGAGAGAGAGAGAGAGAGAGAGAGAGAGAAGTATACCTTGATCCACTACAAGACATCCTTTGTGCAAGCATGGCATCTCTCCTGTTCACGTTTTTTTTACAGCAGCGATCAGCAAACAGTGACGATCATCACCTAAGGAGCAGCGATCAGCACAACGGCTCCATGCACAACGGACTTCTTGCTCGACCAATAGGCAAGCGATGGAGGAGCCCATCTCACCCACAAGCAAGATCGGACGAGGGAGCTCCCCCGCCTTGTAGAACATGTAAACATGGCAGGGGGCATTAAATACCCCCCGCGACTCCTGCAATCGGGCGCCCTCAATGTGTAACAAGCGCTTTTTTTTTCCTTTTGGCCCATCCCATTGGCTAGTTCACCCTTTACCGGGTGGCCCCTCCCCGATGTGTAACAAGCCTAAGTCTCAAGCTTAGGATCTAGCTACATCTTTTCACATTGAAACTATTAACTAATATAATTATCCACATTACCAAAAAAGAAGTTTTGGAGTAAGCACTTTCGAGTTACCAATGTATTAAATGTCTTTTACTTTCCTCTTATTTCGTTTTTAGAGGATTTGATGTCTTCTCTTTTAATCTTTTTTTCAGCAATTACACATCATTACCAATCATCAATGGATGGCCATATATAGATACATGTTGTTGCAAAATAATAGGATGGTGTATCATGACTTTATTCCCTATTTTCTAATAGGTAGACCGTAGAGGTGACAAAGAGAAGCCGAATACATGATTTAGACATCACAAGCAAAGGAGGGAATTATTATCGTAGGTTGCTTCCAAGCAACTCCTTGAAAATTTGAGTAAATAATCATTAGAGCCTAGTTTTTTCTTCATACACGTTTGTGCTATTTATATTAGAAGTAAATGTATTATTTGATATATTTATATTAAAAGTAAATAAATATATTTACAACTTCCAATAGAGAGATCAAAATCTTCTCAAAAGTAGGCTAGCTTAATGGCCTGTTTGACATCTCACACACTCACACAACATATCATAAGACAAACTCTCTTTTATCTGTCTATATGTATTGTGCGCTATGTTTTGGTGGCGGCCTTTTACCTTCGCTTGTGATTGCTGGGATTTTTTGGCTGGCCAGGAGGTCTGATGTAAATACTCTGATTTAATTTAAGCTCCTTCACTCAAAAGAGAGAGAGAGAGAGAGAGAGAGACAGTGTGTGTGTGTGTGTGGTCTTTTTCGTTTCCACGTCTGTCATATGCACACAATGCACAAATAAGGCATTTTCTGTCAAGTAGGCCGTATAGATTGAAAACTTGGGGAGTCCTCTCTAAACAATGTTTCAAGGCTGGAGGCGATGTTCAAACGATTATATGCCGGTATAGTTCCCCAACAAAAACATCATGTTACCAAGCAGAATGACATGGCACCCACGCTGCTTGTAATCGAAGCCACAGAATCTCTACAAACTTGCACTCATTCTCAACCTTCCAAGCTATGGTACATCATACCTGTGCAGTTTTCATCTCCTTCTACATCGAGGAACTTTATTTCTTTTACCATCAGGTTTGAGCCTTGCCTATGAACATAAGAAAGTATCCAACCCTACATGCAGACAAGCAAACCTGAACAACTATATTTATGGTTACAGATGCCTTCCGCCATGAGGCGTCTATATTCCTTTCTTCTATACAGAGAGAATTGAGGATAGCGCCTGCTAGGGATGTAGTGAATTGTGTACATACATTGAATGAGAAGCTTGATTAAACCCATAAGAAACCTGGGGACTAAAGCTTCAGGAGCCATTGCAGAAGATCCAGTCCAATAATGATCAGTAGTTGAAGTAATCACCACTACTGTAAGCTCCTCGCAGAATTGAGATTTGGCCCTCTTTCAACATCACTTCCTCTTCCAGTTTTTCAGCAACTTTTTTCAGTTCAGTGAGCTCAAAAGTCACTCTTAAGGCTTCCCTGCTCATTTCATCGGCTTCTTTTCGTACTTCATCCCTCTGCCTTCTGAGACCTGGCAGCTCGTCTTGAAGTTCCTTAACTTCTTTGCCTTGCTTTTGTAGGTCTGTCCGCAATGTGTCTATCTCCTCATTCTTCTTCACAATCTGATCAAATAGATATTAAAATTTAGTTTAGTTTAATGAAATTTTAGAGAATGTACGTGGCAGTGCAAGACTAGGTATTCACCTCACGCTCCAGTTCTCGAATTCGTTGATTTGCCATGACAAGTTTTCCATGCAAGTCATCGGCCTCAATTTGTAGGGAATCCCTACTCTTTGTGAGATCTGTAAGCTTTTCATCGAGCTGCTCTAATTCAGTCTCTCTAGACTGCAGCTTTCCTCTGAGAAGCTTCAAGAAAAGACTCTCTTCATCCAGACTCCTTACAACGCCTCCATCATCAACTATTACCTCATCTGCACTGTTCTCTGAAGATTTAAGGCTGTTCTTCAAATTATCATTCCAGTCGTGTGAAAATTGAAGTATTTTCAAGGCCCGCTCTGCATCCTTCCCCTCTCTCAATGATGTTCTCAATTTGATCGAAAGCTGTCTGTTTTGCTCCTGTAAATCTGTCACTTGGCCTTGTAATGCTTCCATTCTCACTTGTTGCTCTTGGTTAAACTTAATCACGTCCACTGAACTTCCATCCTTTGAGAGATCGGCCTGTTGCTTGAGACCAGTTAATTCAGAATGAAGGGCATCCACCTCATTTCTGAGTGCCTGTTCTACCCCAGCAAGCCTTAAAAGTTCCCGTTGAAGCCCGAGCATGCTTTCACTCTTGCTTTTAGATGTCCCATTAACTGCTTCATCAAGCTCTTGCCAAAGTCCCTCAAGAGTTGTCTCCTGATCATTGCAAACCCTTCTCAGCCTTGTCAGTTCCTTTTGGAGCTCGAAATTCTCAACTTCTAAACAATTATTCTTCTTGGACAGAGTATCAAGCTCACATTCAATGACCTTCAACTTAGACAGTGTTCCAGTTGATGACTGCTTCAACTGAGCAAGCTCTGCCTCACTTGTCATTGCCCTCTCTTTCCATGTGCACAGCGAGTAGTCATACTCTTTAGACTGAGCTTTCCACGAGGCTTCTTTGACTTTGAAAGATGCAATCATCTTTTGCAGCTCAACTCTATCATCTGTCAGTTCTGTGACTTTATCCCTCATGCGTCTCTCCTCCATCCTCATTTTCTCTAGCTTAGCTGTCCATTCCTCTCCTCTTCGATCAAGCTCCCTCTCCAGGCTTTCTTGAATGTTGACTTGGTCTTTTTCAACTGCCGTGACGTGATAATATGTTTCATCCTTCACTCGCCTCAATTCATCAGCTGCAGCCTTCTGCTCATAAATACGGGCTCTTATTTCTGCAGCAACCTCTAAAGCCAATATTATTTTCTCTTCACGTAGCAGTCTAATCTCATGCCTTAAAGCATCTGAAGTCTTAGTATCAGTCTCATATGCAGTTTCCACATTCCTTTGGCTACTAAACTCCTTAGAAATATCTTCTCTTTCTAAGGTAGAAGCAAGTTCCTCCCTTGCAAGAGCTCTCAATTCGAGGCTTTGAACAAAGTCATCATCATGCTCTCTCTCTAAATTCTTTACTTTTGAAAGCCTAAGCCTGCTAGCATGCTCTGATAAACACCAGCGTTCACTAGAACTGCGAAGGGAGCCAGCGTTTCCAGAAGAGGGAAATAGATTATGAGGATTCACTAGACTTTTTCTGTCACGAGAAGCAACCTCAGATTCCTGAACCATTGCACCATCAGCACCCTGATTTGTTAAGCTAGGGTCCTTCGAACTGATTTGATGTACACGAGTCTTTTCCTTCCCCAAAACCTTGACCAGTTTTTCTGCCACCATGCGAGCACTGAGGTATCTGAAAGGTGCGCTAGCATAAGCTGGCCTTGCACAGACAGAGCTCCTCTTTGAGCTAGGTGACTCGGAATTCACAGATCTACTTGAAGAACTTTCTGTACTCTTGGTAAAGCAGCTGCTTGAATCAGATGACTCATTGTATGATCTCTCTGATGCTGCTTGAGATCCAGAGTAAGAATGCCGTGAAGAGGTAACAAGTTTGCAATATGAATCTGCACAAAAGGGATTGCCATCCTCCAAGTTCCTGAATGCAACACTGTCAGGCAAACGGTCAAGCCGCATGGAGCTAGCTCGGAGACTGCTCGCCTGAGTAGACACATCACGTAAAGGGCGGTTCTTCGGAGTGCTACGAGGCCGTTCCTGTTGACTCACATTCTGATTCGAGCCGGCTTCCTTAGAGAGGCCTTTATTATCCACAGACGAGCTGCAACCAGAGCAGGCATCAGCCCTAAGTTAGCGATCAGAGTAAAATGTCGCACTATCATAGCACAAGGCATACCTATCATCCAATGCAGAAAATTCCAGCTATCATCAAGGAAAGGAAATTCCATGAACCTCAAACTACTAGTTACCGAGGATTTTTTGTGGCAGCTTGCCTCTCCCGAGCGCTTCCAGGGTGACGGACTGAGGTGCCTGCTGTAAAGACAGGATAGGCAGAGGCTCTGGGAGGCTTTCGGAGGGAAGCAGGCATCAAGGCAGCGCTTTCTTTCTCTCTACTGTCTGCGGCAGGAAGGTTCTCATCTCCGCTGGCCTGGCAATCGGATTCATAGATTTTCCTGATTGATCTCGCCATGACATCACCACGAACTTGATCAGCTAGCTTACGGTCTTTGGCGTGACCTTCCTCCGCATTCTCGAACGCAGGCAGAGGACAATTATCCGAAGGCTTGAGAGGGAAAACTCTCCGCATGGAAGCTTTGGTAAAATCGACGGGAGTGCGAATCGGAAGGAAACGCAAAAAGAAAGATAGCCTATGGTAGCCAATTGATGTGCAGGAGTTTGAACAACCCAACAGCAAAAAAAGCAGCTGTTTGTTGAAGAAATCTTCTTGGCAGAGACTAGTCTCCCGTTAAAAGGCTTAATAGCTCCATCCTACCAATTCTTCTACCTCAATTATTTCTCAAAAGCCATCCTATTGCTAAAAACTCGCCATAAATCCTCAACAAACCTTCAGAATCGCGGGCGAGGAAAGCAAAGAAGCGTATCTCTCTTCTGAAGCCAAATTCACAGTGACAAGCATGGTAGTCAACTGAAATTCTATTCCCCAAACCGCTTCACGTCATCCCTCTACTCAAAGCCTTGCGTAGAAGAAAATCGTGAAACACACAGTTTCTCCTTTGCCGAGCTGCTGCAGGCACCAATATAGCAGGCAGCAAGCCAGTGAAGCTTCGTTCCTGGTCAAAACAAGGAAGAAGCGAAGCAGACAAAGCATTTCTGAGCGCAAAAAACGGCAGGAACAGAGTGCAACTTTTCTGGAGGCGAGAGTATTCTAACAATTGTTAGATCTCTGATTTTTTCCAAGTTTGTCTGAAACGGGAAAGCTGAAGGCCTGTCAGGAGGAAGGAGACAGCCATAGCCTGCAGATATCTTATTTCCTTAAAAAGCTCTCTCTCCTTCTGTCTTCTCTTCTGCCGCGTTTTTTCGACGTAGAACGGTAGAAGTATTCGCTCTCTCGAGTCTCGACCCTCGGCGCAGTACTCCGGCGTTGCGGCGCTACAGCGACTCTTATAAATAGAAAATCTTAATAGAAATATTAAATGGGTTAATCTCCAGCCTCGTTTACCGCTTCCCTATAATAGACACGGCATCTTTCACGAGTGAAACATGACCTCCTTAGGGCCTCTTCACACCACGACGCGTTTAGGTGTGGGATTGCTCACGTGTATATGAGGTTTGTGTGGCTGGCCGGATGTGACGCACCCATGCGGCCATGGATGCATAGCACCCCAATAACCTAGGAACCATCTTTGAACTGCTTGTGGCTGCCAACTCTCACCTAGACAATTATCCCACAAGTGTCTTAGGGAATTATCCCATGCAAGTGTCTTAGGGTCAGTTCAATGTACAAGGCTACCAAGACCTCTTACCTAGACAACTATCCCTCGCAAGTGTCTCAGGGTCAATTCAACGTACAAGGCTAGCAAGGCCGATTACCTAGACCAGAAGCCCAGAAAGCATCTTACGTTGGGTTCACAACTCGCATCTAGATGAGAGGTGTTTCCTTGTGTGTTATGGTGCTCTTGGGTGTAGATGGAAGTAGAACCATATGCTATCAAGAACATGTCATGACGACTACTTGGCTTAGTCGAAGTGCCTTATGAGTTGTCTCATTCCTTGGTGACATATCAATACTCACCAATGTGCCTTGCAATATATTACTCAAAATAATGTGTTGTGTGCGCCTCCCAAGTTGAACAAGTCCTCTTTGCTTAAGATGTATAGGGCCCTCTATCCATGCAAGTGTGAACTAGCCCTAATTGAATGAAATTCCTTAACTAGACGCCTTTTCAAGTTATCGTGTTAACAATGTAATGTCCACACCCTTGGACACTTGACATGTCGGAAGAAGTGTGAACTCCACCTTAAACCCACATGTTGAATCAGTCCTCTTTGCCTAAGATTTATAGGGCCTTCTATCCATATAAGTGCAAACTAGCCCTTAGATCAAATTTGCAAATTTTCAAATGAACCACCACTATTCGAAGACAAAGGTCCCTTCCCATTTTACACTTATTCAATAAATATTTGAACTATATAAAACTTACAATTTTTAGCGTTCCAATATTGGCTTCTTGGAAATAAATGCAAATGTAATGTACTGTACATTGGTTTGATTCTCCTTTGCCGACTTTCACTGTGGAACATTCTAGGCGACAGGTGGTTGGGTCAAAATAAATTCCTTAAGTAGGCACTTTTCAAATTATGTTAACAACATCACATCCACACCCTTGCACACTTAAACGTGTCTGAAGAAGTGTGAACTCCAGCTTAAGCACACATGGTGAATGAGTAAAATGCATTGTGTCAATTTTCGAGCCACCTCCCAATGAACTAGTTGATTTGTTGCTGGATTTGGTATAGCACCATTACAACAATAGTGAGATGCTACAAGTTGTAGCAAGTGAAATGAGTGTTGTTCAACTTCCTTGGTAGACTCTCAATATGTGAAACTATCACGTTAGTTTCCAAAAGAGTTCCAAAAATGTGTATGTTTTGCAAAGCATTTACAAAACGCACACATCTCCCTACAGTTGCACCATTCTATGCTAAATTGCAAGAGATGACTAACAAACAATTCATTGTGCACTCTCCCCTTCAAAGTCGCATGCGAAACCCTTTTGTAAGGTTGCACATCCTAATCTCTAAGTGCCAATGCAACATCATATTATTAGACCCTCAAACCAAGGTTGCAACATTCCTCAAATGGGGTTGTTTCTCTTCTCCATGAGGGCAAATCCCATGCTAACCTTTAAACAAAATGAAATTGCATGTGACTCTCCAAAATGTGGGGGTTCATATCCATGAATTTGAAAACACTTTGAGACTATAAAGATCCATTCAACCCACCATAATCATCCAAACTATTTGTAAACAAGTAGCAAAAAGTAAAAGGTGTGTTTCCCATGTTTGTAACTCCAGTTCCAAATGATCAAATTAGAAATTTGAAGTCTTCATGTTCTAAACATCATATGCAAGCCACCATAGGTACAATTGTTGGGAAAATGAAAGTGCATTCCCTACACTTGATAAGTCCATAGTTTTGCCCCTTGCTCTAAAAAATATTTGCATGCTTTTCAATTTTGTCTGTAATTGGGATTACCGACAAATACATAAAATCTGAGAGTATTAGTTCCAAACACATATTATATGTTTTATATTCTTATCACAAATTTATAGGTGGACTATCTATCAAGGAGACATGTATCACATGTGCAACTAGTGAACAAAACACTACCACATTACTCAATTTATGTGACAAATAGTTTATCTAACATACAAAAAGCTCCTTGTCTTAGCATGGCCATTAAACAATTAAACAATGCCATGTTGCTCAATAATACTTTACCTAACATGTAAGAATGTCTCCCCATCTTAGCATTTCTACAAATACATGCAAGTCACCCATGATCATATCACAAACACCAAATGGGCTTGATCCATTCTCCTTTGTTGTCAAATGGGATGCATCCGTCCTCTTGTGTTCTGATAAGTCACTTAGATAAATAAGAACACAGGGCTTTCATGTAAAAGTTCAAAAGTCACCATGCAAAGGCATTTTTAGCGGGGCACTAGTGGGGAAAACAAACCATTAAGATGGCTAAATATCCTTTCTTTTGTGATGGTGAATAGCTTAAGTGAGAGACATGTGTTGCTATATTACTAAGGTTAAACAAAGATCGCATACCTTAACATGAACAAAAGTACTCTACAAGTTTGGCACACTTGGGTGAGATAATGTTAGCCCTTTAAGCTATAGACTCTTAGCTACTTTCCATAAAGCAATGCGTTGATCCTTGCATGGAAAGAAAGTTAACATTTTTCTCTCCTTGGTCAATCATATATCCTTGTTTACTAGTTCCTCATTCTAATGTCACATCATGTCTAAGCTTTTACCTCATACACAAAAAGCAAAAAGCCACTCCTTGACATGCCTTTGTGTATGACATATCTAGAATGATGTAAACATCAGAATCCAAGAATACTATTTTGATTTAGGATCGAATAAAAATATGCACATCCATTCCTTATCTTTGGAAGATGGAGACATTCCATCTTTCATTAGTTCAGATAAGGATAGACAAGTTTAAGCTTCCCTTGGAACAAATGCCCTACAAAGTTGCTGGTCCCATGTGACGTTCAAATAGCATCATGCATTGCAACACCATATATGTCATCTACCAATAATTAATATGACAAAAATGCACGTAGCCAATGTAATCCCCTCTTTAACATTCACAATATAATTGATATGCCAAAGTTAAAAACTGTTAATGTAATTGATACGCTATTGTTAACTATTAATGTACAACCACATTAAGGATTCTTTTTTGTCCTTTATACTTTTCCACATGAGAGACATTCTATTTTGTTAATTGGAAATACATACATGGTCATGATTGTTCTTTCTTACAAACAACCATTGTTGCATTTCACTATGGGAAGCTTGCTTAGATCCCACCTCATTCAAGGAAACTAATTGAGTTGCTCTCTTGCCTTATTGCAAAAGGACAACTTGTTGATCTATGTAGGATATAATAGCGGGGTACATGGAAACTTGAAAGCTAAATGTTTCCCTCCTTGCTCTTAATTAATTATAGTAAATCTAACCTATTTGTAAGTGAGTACTTATGATCTTAGTTCTAATGCTCACAATAAGTTGAATGTAAAATAAATAGGGCATAATATATGTATCATATTTAGCAAAAGGCACAAAACACGTGTACCCAGTGCACATAAGCTAACGACATTCAACTCATAAGTGTCTCACCCTTAGTGAAAATCATTTTTTACGGCCATAAGGAGCCTATATTGAGTCTTAAGACCACACATCAATTGATTTCCTAATTTTATTAATAAAAAATTTTCATAAGCGAGTTTTTGCCTTTTATGAAGCTTTTTCCTTTGTCAAAGACATGGTTCATCGTTAGCAAAAAGCTTTCATTTTCTCCCAAGATGATGAGAAGGCACTCTACTTGTTAGTCATGCACTTAATGTCATATTAGTGACTTAGGGTATAGCAACTAGTTAGTCCACACAAGAATGACCACTACTATAATGAAGCATTGCCACATGGCCCAAGCTTTTGCATCTAGTGTCTCCAAACATGATTTTTCTTCATATTATTTAAGTTGCCTTGGATCATTGACCATGCATTGCATGGTTGCAAAGTTCATGGGGTTGTGACTTGCTCACTACATTTGTGAGCTCACAACAAATAAAAGGGGTGCACTTTACCCAACATAACAATGCACTTTGCATTTAGATGTGTTTTCACATGTGAATAATATTCATATATAAATATTATGGCCATGGGTTTTTTTTCATGTATGCATGTGCACATGCAAGCATTGTAAATGAAGAGCATGATGTAGCCCACAACCCATATCAATGCATACCATTTTAATAGACATATAAGCAATTTGATATGAATTTGATTACATGCTAATTATTAAATAGAATTGCATATCTTAAAGTGAATCATTCTCACAAATAGCATTTCCAAGGAACAACCTAAAAGTAAACACATTACAATTGTTAGGTGCTGAGAAATCAAACATCATTGTTTTGATGGAGTTATGATGAAAACTCCATCAGTTTTCAAGGTCTGGACCTTTACCAAATTTGCAATCTTCATGACATGCCTTAGCCTTCACTTTCCCCCTTGGTCACCACAACAATTGTCATCTTCATTAGAGCTTGAACACCCTAAATTTACCTAAATGAATGCTTTCCACCTCAAAACACTTGTACTTTTGCAATCTCTATCAAATACATATAATGTAATTCAAAGACCCTGACTAATAGATAGATAGATAGATAGATAGATAGATAGATAGATAGATAGATAGATAGACAGACAGACAGACAGACAGACAGACAGACAGACAGACAGACAGACAGACAGACAGACAAACAGACAGACAGACAGACAGACAAACAGACAGACAGATAGACAGACAGACAGACAGACAGATAGACACACACACACACACACACACAGATAGGGAGAGAGAGAGAGAGAGAGAGAGAGACACACACACACACACACACACACACAGATAGGGAGAGAGAGAGAGAGAGAGACACACACACACACACACACACACACACACACAGAGTGAGAGAGATAGATAGATAGATAGAGAGACAGACAGATAGACAGACAGACAGACAGACAGACCGACAGACAGATAGATAGAGAGACACACACAGAGAGAGAGAGAGAGAGAGAGAGAGATATATATATATATATATATATAGACAAACAGACAGACAGACAGACAGATAGACAGACAGGCAGACAGACAGATAGAGAGATAGATAGATAGATAGATAGATAGATAGACATATAGAGAGATAGATAGATAAATAGACAGACAAACAAATAGATAGATAGAGTATATGGCTATTATAACTTATTTTTGAAACCCATACCCATTTCGAAACCCATATTTTCCAACACAAACTTGTGTAGGATAAATTCAAACATTTTATATTAGAAAACATGCTCTCTCCCTCTTCTAAAGCCACATAAGCCCTTCTCAGCCTCATTTTTACTTTAGTAGCACTTCATGGATGATTTTTAAATAACGACGCCATGCTATTATCAACCTAGCATATGATTTGCATGCCTAGCTCCTACGTGCATTAATGCATGATGACAAAACCTTTGTTAATTGTTGGGCCTTTTTGCTTGATGGCAACACTTGAGAGAACTCTTCTTGACTCAAGAGCCTCGACTGTACTGGCTATCTTATCTCTCACCTAGCTACAAACACTTTTTTTCTATCAAACCAAGCACTCATCAATCTGCAAATAAGACAAATACATGACTAGATTCGAGCTGTAGAGAGCTCACCCACCTAAGTATTGTAGTCCTCGTTGCTCGATGTGTTTGCAAGTAGGTCCATGATCTAAGTGTTATGCCTTCTAATATGCTACTCCATAACTCCAACTTGATCTATGTATGCTCCAAGTGATTATGAATGAAGAGAAAAATAATCAAATAGAACAAGAGGAGAAGAGCTTCTCCAACGCTCTCTCTCTCTTTCTCAAGGTGCTCCAATGGATAAGAAAGAAGCAAGACAAACAGCTCTCAAAGTTGGCACACACAAGAATAACCTCTTTCGTTCACTTTTCAATCTTCTATACATTTACTTAAATTTTAAGGTCTTCCCCCAAAACATGTGTACCCTACCCCTTCCATGGGCTCTTTGATTGCTCTAGCATGTGTACATTTAGAGGCTTTATTTTGGACTCTCTCTTAAGTAAGAGTGTCATCATTTGCACAAGAGTGAACATGGCTCTTGATTTTACAAGTGTAACATAATATCCTTTGAAAAAATTACAAGTAGTTCAATTCGATGAAGATTGTTCACATGTGTCCACAAAATTTATCCTTAAAATTATTGTGATTCTTTTCTTCTTCATCTTTGCTTCAAGAATAATATTAATGTTACCCCGCTCCTAGATGAGTGCAAGTTTCTTGGCATGTAGCAACATGGAGTTTCATGCGAGGGATGATTGTGAAGAGATGGTCCTATTGGAGGAGTGGTATTATTTCTTGATGGTATGGTAGGGTTGTCATTGTAGCTTTGGTGATAATAATTTGAGTAGAAGGATGATGATTTCATGGTTGCAAGGTCATTATAGAAGATAAATTGCCACTAATGTTGTTTGATGCTCCTTGGTCTTCAATAAACCTGCAATCAACATGCTCTCCCTAGGGATGTGTCTATCTTATTATGTAGTGCAAGGTGCTCATTCAAGCATAAGTGGACGATGATGCTAAGTGTTGTCCCACACTTGAGGGCCCAATTAGTGCAAGGTTTTATTGTATGATGCAAATCTCAAGGTGACAAGTCATCTGAGCAAGCCCAAGATGTCCTACCCTTAGTATGCCATGAGTTTGTACTATGAAGAAAGGGGTAAGGGGGTTAGAAATGGAACTAGCTAGCTAAGGCCACCAAATGTTCCTATCTTGACTTTTGAGCTTGCCTTGTTTAAGCTAACAAGCTTCCCATAGTGCATCCTTGTCTTGGTGCTTTCCTCATCTTCTGGCAATGCTTCCTCCTAGCCTAATTGAAGCTTGTACCATGCTCAAGGTAAAGCCTTTTGGAACCTTACTTCTTGTGAGATCTTAAAATCAAATTTTATTACTAAATCTACTCTTCTAACTTGATATATTATTTTTGGTTCTTCTTGTTGTTTTGCATGTCCTCATGTCCAATCAAACACCTTTTGAGTAGGGGCCTGCAATGCATGGAGCATCTTTGTGTAATGCTCTCGCATTTCATGTGCCATCTTTTCTACCCATTGTGAGACTTGAGGCATGTCACTTGTCTTCTCTGTGGCTCATCAAATCCAATTGTTCTACATAATTCCCTCCCTATTATGAACCTTGAGGCACGTTGCATGTATTCTCCTTTGCTCATCCTACATAATTTGCCATGGAAGATGTGATTTTAGGTAGCTCCATAAATGTGGACTATAGTAGCTCAAAGGACTTCAATTCATCAAGTCCTACAGCTTCCAACCCCTGGTATCTGTAGCCTATGCCCCTAAAATGGTGAATGAGAGATTCTCGTGTTAGTATGGGGGTTGAAAGGTTGAGTTTTTCAACCAAATCAGGATTACTCAATTTGTGATAGTCAAGCCTAATTTTATGTTTAACTCGACTATATCCTCAATAGTAGAGATGGAAACTATTCGAATGGCATTTCTATGGAGCTCCTATTGTTGTGTGATTACATATTTGTAAATATCAACATGCACCTTGAGCTCACTCTCTTTGTGCAATGAGGTTGCTAATTCAATAGTTAGCTTAGTTAGTGCGTCCCCATAGATTCTTTTTAAGTTCATTTTCTACCTAATTGAAAGCTCCAATAAAACTTTGCAACCTATGCAAGCTAATTTCAACTATCTTTGGGATTATTGATTATCTTAGAGTTCTCTAACATGAAGAGCTGTCTTTGCTTTATCTTACACTAGCTAGAGAGTGAGATCTATCACTTTGACTTGAACTCCATCCTATCGCTTCCTTAGCCTTTCAATAATCTCTTGCTGCTTAGATTCACAACCTCCATGGTATCATCTAACCATAGCTAAAGCTCTTGATTTCCCTAAATTACTTTTTCCCTATCTTGACAGAGTTCTTCACATAGCAATCCTATTGCACTTAGCTTTCCTACTACACTTGTTATTGCTGCCCTGGGCTTGAGACGGCAGACTTGGCAAGGTATGATTTCTCCTTATGAAGTGGTAGTGACTTTCTCTGTGGTCTTAATCTTCTCTAGCTTAGTGACTTTAGCTTTGCTTATTCTATATTTGTGTCACTAGCTACTAGAGGATTCATTGGTCAATAATACTCAGTGAACTCTCATGCATCTTTATTTCCCTTTACTGGAGCTACTTTGACCTCTCCCTCTTATTACCTCTATCCCTTGTAGAAGAGTTTGATCCATGTGTTCCCTAGCTTTCTCTCATGACTGTAGGATTCAAAGTCCTCCGTGTGGTTTCTCATCTTAGCCTTTAGCTTCTTCAACTCCTTTTTAGATCTTCTCTTAGTAGCGAAGATTGCATTCCATTCTTCTACTAGGGTATCTCCTTCATTAGAATCTATGGTGGATGGGCTTTCATCTCTCTTTTCTCTATGACTCTTTTCTCCCCCTTGGCTACTCTGATCTTTGCTAGACAATTGGCTTCTCTTTTCCTCTTCACTTTGTTCTTTTTCCTTTTCCCTAGTTTTTCATCGTCTCCTTTGTGTATGACTATTCCTGTCTTGATTCTTGTGGAGTGGTGACTTTTCTTGGCAACATGACAATCCCTTGGGCAAGTGGTGCTTATGTGGCGAGTTCAAGTTCTTTATTTTATTTGATCTCTAGGGAAAGGTCTATTAGCTATGGCGTGAATGTCACTGTTGAGACCTTTTGTTTCCCCCTTACCCAATAGCCTAATAGAATTGCTATTGAGTTGGTTCATACTCTTGAATGAAGTTCAACCATATCGTCAAACAATCAAGTCTGCTACACGTTTTAATGTAGAGTTGTATACTACATCATTCTACTAGCTTTTTGGTCATGTCATTCCTACTAACTAGCCCCTCAAAAATTTTCAATTGCTAGGACTTAAGGTCACCTAAGCCCCAAATGGTGGGTTATAAGTTATATGCCTTAACACAATTCCACGGTGATCCTTAATTAGGGAAGGTAACTTATTAGGGGAAATGATTTTCATTGATGGAGTTGGATATCTTGCCATCTACATATTTACAACAATAAATTGTCCTGAGAATTATATGCAAAAAATAAAATAATGCACTCAAGAGGATAACTTTAATATAGTCCTTGCTTTATTACACTCACTTGATGTCATTTCAATTTTTTTGGTGTCACTTTTTGGTTTTTTCTATTATTCCCTACCTCCCTCATTAGATTAGCAATGTGACCTTTCAAGTATGTGTATATTGAAAATTTTTATTGTGTATGTACAAGGTGGGTGTTTTATTTATAGAAGTGGATGGTATTGTGGTGTCCTTATGAAGCTAGCATTCATAAAAATTGGGGTTGTACTAGAGTCTAGCAAGAGTATTCAAGTTGAAAGGTTGGCAAAGAAGCTTGCAAAGATAGGTCATGATATTAATTAACATAGATGGGCCTTCGAGTTAGCTTGCAAGATGTAGTTCTTCTTCAAGAAGAATCTTATCCAATACATGGTGCTACTCTAGTTTTTATGGCTATGGCAAGTTACAAGCAATGAGAATTCCATGAAGCGAGATGCCACAATGGTGGGTTGGACCATGCTATAAGGTCTTAATGGTGTGTCATTGCTTGGTACTAGTCATTAAGTGACAATCATTAACAGGTAAATGTTGAGGCAATTATCTTAACAGAATTTGAGGAATGGATGTTAAATCTTAGGCAACTTAGTAGGATCCTTAGCTCTCATGATTAGAGCCCAGCTAATGATGAGTTTTATTGATTTACCTCTCTTCTCTAGAAGAAATTTCAAGATTTCTCATTGAATAGCTTTGTTTTTGCAAAAAATGTGTTCGTTGTTCTCCCAAGTAGTCTTTCAACCAAAGACACAAGCTCAATCGTTTGTTTGTTGGAAATTCCTCGCTAAATCATTTCATAAGCTCAAGCAAAGCATTTCAAATATTGTATCTAGTTGAGGGAAAAAATCAGCCATTGCAATGTTAATTTTCTCAGCTAGTGCCATTTCCATTTGATAGATTGATCAATAGGTGCTATTTGGCTTAATATAGTTGGTAGTTGTGGTCTCATGGTACTTGTTAAGGACGTGTTTGCATTCAATGAAAGTTCCATTTTGGAAATAGTCTCTACATGGTTTTTAGGCTATGTATCATGTATTGGGATTGTAGTTTCAACCTTGTTAGCCATAGGCTTTGAAGCCATTGCTTTGTTGGATGTCGATGTATGAGATGTTAGCTATGGATTCACACTTCATACATTATGTTTTTCCTTTGTATGGTTAGTACCTCAGTCATATTAGTTCTATGTGTGGGGCAACCCTTAAATGCCTCATGAAGTGTAGTTTTGTAGGCAGTTGCAAAACGTGACCTAAAGAAGGCAATTATTTTCTTTCTCATTTTTTGGATCATATCTAATGTTCACGACCTTTGTATGGTGGATTCTTATCATAATATATCAGATCTGACAGTTGATACCATCATTCATTATGTTTCTACTCTATTTTCAGCATGTTCCTTACATTCTATTTATGATTCTCTGAGTATTAGTGATGAAGTATGTGTTGTCATATTTTTGTGTGGTTATATTTGAGTTTCGTATGAGATGCCTAATGTAGGATTAGTTATTTTCCATATAAGGCACTACTTGTCCTATTATGCATTCTGTATAGATTAGCACATCAATACTTTGGCGACCCTACCATGCTTTCCTAAACGTCTGGTGACGTTTGATAGAAAAATGCCTCCGGTTGATGCCAAAAATTTGAAGCTTTGTCAAAAAATGACATTGTTTTGGGAAGAAAACCTAATTTCTTGAATGCAATTTGAAAGGTTTTTTGGGTGTAGAATTTGTGTAGAAACTTGAAGCAGTGATTTGTTCAAAATGACTTTTTTTAATGGATGCAAAATGAATTTACTGTATAAAACTCAAAGGGTTTTCTGTGTGTGTACCATGCCATTGCTTCCCTATTTCTCTATGTTAAAATACTAGCAAAAATGGCAAAGGTTGAGGCTAGAAATTTGTATTTCCTATATAAAGTAAAATTCCTGCATGAAGCAGAGTTCCTATATAAAGCAAAATTCCTACATGAAGCAAAGTTCCTATATGAAGTAGAATGTTCTGTATGAAGTAGTAATATATTTATGGAAGCAAGATGATACAACCCCTTCTATGATGTTCTCTATTTCTGGATCTAAAGCCTAATCAAAATACTTCTCTTTGATGTCAAAAATCTGAAAATTTTGTCAAGACCTAAAGTAGTGGTAGACTGTGTGAAGCAGTTATATATTACCTAAAGCAAGATAATACATTTCACAGGGTTAGTTTTATCTTTCTTCTTGTATGACAGGCAATTACTCTGTTACTTTTTCTAGCTGTAAGTTTTGGAAATTGCAGAAACCATTCGTAAGGCTATAGCAGCAGAAGTTTCAAAAAAATGTAGGAGGAAAAGCATGAAGATTTTCAATCTTGGATGAAAATAGAGACAATTTGTTCACACAGATATTTCAAAACGCAAGCACTATTGCAGGAATACCATCTCTATAACAAACTCTGACTAAATCTAGTGAGAAAGAGGAAGCACTATATTTTGCCTATTACAGGAAGCCCACGAAGGATTAATGAGAGAGCATTCATGTTTCATTTTCAATTTTGAAGTTTAAAATCTCAATCTAATTAATTGCAATGGGTAAATCAAAGGAGAAAAAAAAGCAATGCAAAGTTTGCTTTGAGTCTAGACAAAGCATTGTTCTTATGTTCATGGGTCTTGTGAAGAAGGAAAATCCTGCAAGCATTTTTGCATGTTTGATTTATACAATGAGTTGGATGCTATCTGCAAGAGGTTTTCATCAGCAACAAAGAAGGGTTCAAGTTTGAAGATGGATAAAGCATGGGAGAAGTTGGATTCTTTTGAGGATATTCTTCATGATGCTTATGAATGGCATGATGATCATGAAGGCAAGAAAGTTAGGTCTTGTTCAAGTATTAAGCATATTGGGAGATTGCTTACATCAGTTGAAAATCTCAAGGAAAGATATAAAGATGTTTTGGATTCTAATTTTGATTCTGCTGATTCAAGTTCAAGTGATGATGATGATGATCGGTGCTCTTTACCCATGGTCTTGCTAAAGATTGAGATAAAGGGAGTGAGAGAGGACAAGAGCAAAAGAAGACAAGAATCCTCAAGTGTCCCAAACCCAACAAAGCAACTTGCAATTGGAGAGTGGATCATCACACACTTTGCATCAATAATATCAAGGCATTTTTCATATTTTCATAGTTTGCAAACTATCATAATCAATCTCCAATCAGCTTTAATCAAGAAAAAAGCAAGCCATCAATTATGAATAATGAAGATGATCAAATTGGTGATCAAAAAGATCATTTATATATTCAAGAATATGATGCTATTATGGATTATAAGTTTGAGGATTATGATTTTTGCAATGAACATATCATTGTGAATGATTTTCTTGGTTTTCTTATTGATGCTAAGGAAGATAATGCAGTTACTAAGTTGGATTTCAATGAAGGAACTTTGCACGAGAACTTGAAGAAGTGCCGCCACTTATAGTGCAAAATGCACCATATTTGGATGTATTTGTTTAAGATACCCATGTTTCCAACATGCAAGATAATATTTGAGATCATTGCATTGCTTGATCTGAAGAACAAGTCAGTACTCCACTATACATTAGGAAAAAAATGAACTCACAAATGGGCCCTTAAAAATAATATAGTTGAAGATATGGGCCTTTTCGATTGTCCAATAGGAAGGCTAGATGTTGACGAGAATGAATAGCACACAAAATTTGAGTTTCTCTCACCTCGTATTTTCCCCCCTTTTGTGGAGAATTTTCAATTTCGGTTTTTTCCCCTCTCACGAAATCAGTTTGACCCAAAAGTTGAGCAACAGACCACATTCCCTCTCTTCTCTATACTTGTGAATTTTCGTCTCCATTGAAGCACCCTGCTGAGAGTAATTAGGGTTTTGAGTGTTCTGCTTACCTCTGCACTTTCTTCTCCACGCAGCTTTAGATTTTGGGCAAAACACAAGTGCCCATCTCTCTTTGCATTTTCTCTTGTTTACTATTTTTCCAATAGGGTTTGATGTCGTTTCTTACTGTTATTGTTGTTTTATTGCAGAGGTTGTTTAGAGCATGAGACAAAGGTGCTCGTCTCTCTCTCCTTTCTTTCCCCCTCTCTCTATGTGTTGTTTCTCTTTTATGTTGTGTTTTCAATAGAATTTGATGTTGGTTCTAATTGTTGTTTTCTTACAGAGTTTATTTGGAGCAAGAGGCAAAGGTGTTAATCTCTCTCTCTGTTTGGTTTTTTTTTTTGCTGATATCTTTTCAATACAACACAATGTTAGTTTTCACCCTTGTTGTTATTTTGTTGCAGAGATCATTTTGGGTGACATTGCATAAGTGCTTATCTCTCTCTCCCTCTCTCTTTCTATGTGTATGTTTCCTCTTTTCTATTGTTTTTTCACTATACCTTCATGTAAATACTAACTTTTGCAAAATTGTCTTTGCAAAGATCAATTTGGGCAAGATTGGATAGCTTAAAATGCTTATTATTTAGGGGTTAATACATACTTATTTACATCTAATGCGTAGGTTATAATGCCTGAGAGAAGAATAGGCATTCTCTCGATAGAAGCACGTAACAGAAAAGATGAAGAAGGGAATTGGATCACTAATACGTATCATTGCTCGTCTTGGGTACATATGCGTCTAAGTATGAAGGGAGCTTTCAGGGTGAAAGCATCTGCAATTGCAGATGTATCAAAGCACTGGAAGGGTAAAATTTTAGCTCTCAGACAAAGGAAAGTTGATTCTCACCTTGTAACAGAGGCGTTTGTACAAAATGTATTCATACAAAAACAAATACACATTGCGCCCCACTGTGCCCTTTCAACGAAACATTGCAAACATTAAGTATTTGCAACTCATTGAGAATGAGAACTTTCATGATACCTATGTAACAACTTGTCTTGTATTTACAGAAGTACACCCTTCGGATTGTTATGAGTGGCAAAATGTTGAGAGTTTCACTAGTTCTTTTAAGTGTTACCACCTCGAAATTGGTAGATTGCTCTTTGAGGGGTGTACAACTAAGCAACTCGCAGAGGACCTTGTTTTTTTCTATGACTCCAAGTACATATTACCCAAGGGGAGTCGAGAATATGGAACCCTTGAGTATATGCACATATCGAATCTCAATAGCATAGAATGGCCATTGTGTAGTAGCGACATTTTGCACGTGTAGCACAAAAATTTCCGCAGACATATTGAATTCTATGAAGCCAAGCACCGGCTCAAAGAATGTACATCTACACTATTCATACCGATTGTAATTTTTGCACACATGTTTAAGAAATGTAAGGGTTTGAGACGTACCAAAAGCATGTACGTCATAAAAAATACATCAGAGGACTATGTAACAAGGATTCTAGGAAAAACTTGGACATAAAAAATAACTCACGGTCCTGACATAGTGGAGTGTCGAGTCACAACAAGGAACATGGCTTTCACGTAAAAATTTTCTCTCTTAGTTGACTATTATCTTACTTTGGGATGAATCGGCTAACTTTCCTTTCCAATTACAGGTACTTTATTGCACGACAAACTTTATGCCTAGTGTTCAAGTATCGTAGATGGAGGATGCTCAAGGGTAAATGGTTGTGCCTTGATCAAGACATGCGTGAAAGTGCAGCTATGGATGTTACTGTCATTTGTGAGGGCCGCGAGCCCCAAGTGTTGCAAATGGAGGATGATTGGCCCTTGAGTATAATGCGCCAGGAAATTACAATGTTAATGCAGAATCCACCTGTTAGCTTCTATTTTAAACTAGATGGTAGGAAAACTTGAAGCCGAGCTGAGGATACTGTTACCAGCGGAAAGTGTGTGGCTCCACATATTTTAGAAATTGTAGAGTCTCCCTAAAAATCCCAACATCACAAGTCGTAATATCCAACACTTATAAATTTTTGGATTTTTTTGGCCAATAGAATATTGTCACTTACAAACTTGCAATATTTAAAAATTATGGTATCTATGCAAAATTATACACTTGTTACACACTTTCCACATCAACACATTTACATATGCATGTAAACTTTACAAAGATGTAAGTAAAGCCATAACTAAATATCGTATGCGAACAACCCTTAATGGTTTAAAACTTAAGGTTTTTAAGGTAGAACTAGTTTAGTTCTTGTTTCATTGTTTCATTTCACACTTTCTCTCTTCATCTCTTTATATCCACCACATCCCACCTACCTGCTACGATGGATGCTCGTGCACACTTTGATGAGTGGATCCACGAGACTATCTTTGTTGCCAACCAGGGTGATGAGATATTCCAAGTTTTCCCTAAGAACTTCAACCTTGAAAGTGTGCTCTCATCACTGGATCCCCCCTTCAAGTTTTGGAAGACTTTGTGAGCACCATTGCTACATGCACATACTCCATCAAGGGATCCGACATGACTTGGGTGCCTCTAGAACAACTCATGGTATTTCAGGCAGGGAAGAATCACCAAAAAGTGGTGAGTAGGTGTCTGGCCCAAGTGGATCCTTTGCATAGAGTATGCACTATTCCCATGGGAAGTGCACCAGGTACATCACCTTTGGATCTCGTGGAGTGTGATTGCACATTGGCAATTTACCTCCTCGCATTGGATACACCCCTGGAGGAGGAGAGCGATGAAGATACAACTCCACAGGTTGTTTCTATCACATACATAGGAGAAGAACCGATTGAAAAGCTCATAAATGTTGAAGAGGAACATCGAGTGGTGACAAAGCAAGGGTTGGCTCTCATGGTGCCATCTTCTTCAGAACAGCCACAAGTCGACAAACCCAACCTTGCCTCCTTGACACCCATTGAAGTAGATGGTGTACAATACTTACTTCTATCAGATGTACTACAATACTTGGAAATGAAGGAAGAAGAGTTGTTTTCTATCCTAGTCAGGGATTCAATGGGATTGATTATGATTACACGGATGTGCATCCAACAATGGCAGAGATTGGAAGATATGATGGCACAAGCTTAGATACTGTGAGTGCAATCATAGCAGCACATGAGCATATAACCTCGGTTAAAGAAGATTACATTGTACCCAATGATGCTAAATTTGAAGCACTACAGCATGATTTGTTCGGACCAAAGCCCCAGCTTCCTACCAAGGAGTTTGTAGATCCCTCTGCTCAAAGAGGTGCCTCCCTGACACATGAGGAAATGAAGATACAAGATGATCTGGAGAAGGTGAGATTTCTAACTACCATATATTTTTATGCAATGAAACTTGATGGTAGGGTGCGTTGGGTCCCCGGGAGTCCACCGGTGAAATCTTGGCCAAAAATGATGCCTGCACAGCTGCCCTGTCCGAAGTCTGGCATCTGGGGCCACTTTCTGACGCCAGACTTCGGACAGGGCAGTTGCAAGCATCATTTTTTGCCAAGATTTCATTGGTGGACTCCGGGGGACCCGAAGCACCCTACCATCAAGTTTCATTACTTTTTGAACTCTAGGTTAGTCGCTAAATATATTGTTTGATTTGACTTTTTCATTCAGGACATACTGTATATAGATGACTTTGCATCAACGCAAGGAGGAGTTCGACATGTGAACTGACGCAAGGATTCAGCTCTTAAGGAGTACATCGGTAATCTTGTTACAGATTTGGTGGTTTTCCATAAGAAGTGCTCACCAAGAGGGCAAGAAATAATTATGAAAATTCGAGCTTTGACCAAGTTTGGACCTTTTTGAGTGATAACTGTGACATCTAGCTTAGAGAAGGTGGTGCTAATCAAGCGGTCAAAGCTTCTTTATTTGTTTGATCAAACGCAGGGTGGAGCTATGTGTGTGCTTGCGACATTAGGCGACCTCACTAAAGTGTCGGATCCGCTTCTCCTGGAGAAAGAGCTGAAGGGGGAGCGCATCATTTTTGAAGCAAAGAAGGAACTTATATTTTCATCAGAAGCTAGCCCCTCCTCTCCACCGAAGAAAAAGCCAAGGAACAATTGAGAGTTCTTGTTGGCTATCGACTTTTTGTATCTACCATCACTAACAACCATCACATGTATTTTTCTTGATGAATATAAGATACTTTACTTTGTCCTTACAAATAAATATTTATTAAATAAATGTGTGGTTCGTATAAGTGTGACGATAATGTGTGGTACGTGAATGATGCATTCGCATACGTTAACATAATTCAACGTATAGTACTACACTTGCGATTGTGTAAGTGTGACGATAATGTGTGGTATGTGAATGATGCATCCACATATATTAACATCATTCAACGTGTATTACTACTTTTGATGCATTCGTACATTAAATAAAAATTAAGACTCATGTGTTTCAAGAAACAAAACAAAACAACTTTACTCAATTATTTGAATTCAGTACACATCGCACGAGATAATATGTATATATAAATAAATATTCCAATGTGGCAAAGTACAAAATTTTTTGCGCTTCCACATCATGGCAATTTTTATGGTTGCCTGGCAAGTTGTAAATACTTTGAATGCCTGATCATTGAGCCGCCTAGTATAACCAAGTAACCCATTTTCACCCTCGCACACATACTTCAGCAAATTTGTGATTCTTGAGAAAGTTGGAGGTCTATTGTTTAAGGGGTCAATTGGGTAGATTCCCCCATCAACCCACAAATCCACATGTTTCAATCCCATTTGCTTGTAACTTTGCAAAACCTAAGGGTTGACACTGGTACATTGGGTTCTTTTGAATAAAGGGGCATATTTAATCTCTACCTCAAAATGCAGCTCCTTCTTTCATGTATTCATTTTACCATTAATACAAACGAGCCTACTTGGTTGTCACAAGAGGTAGAGTGGAGATGCACATAGAGCACACAAAGGTGTCAAGGGAAAGGAGGGTGTAAGTAATTTACTCTGTTAATAAAGGTTGCATAAACATAGAGAAGAGGTCACAATAGAGCCATGAGAGAGTATAGATATGGGGGGAAATAGCTCAGAGGGTAGGGATGTCCAAGACTTTTCGTAGATATTTCTATTTTGCCTCCAAAAACATCTCCAAAAAACATTAAATTTGACCAGTTGGTTTGTTTTTTGACCAAAAGCTAGGATATAAAAAATCCCCAAAATATCTTAAAAGGAACTTTCGAAATTTCATTTTCCTTGTTCTCGATTAAAAAATCAATTACCTCATATCTACTAATCATTTTGCATTGAAAAAGAAGCACCACACTCCCGTAACTAACTCCTTTTTTAATATAAAATTTGGTTGAAAAATACTTCTTCAATAAGGAATTTGAGTATATCTTTGTAGATAATATTAAAAAAGGCAAAACGAGATTGCAAAAGTGGAGAGAGAGGAGGATTATTTTACTATTCTTCTCTCCTCTTTTCCTTATTTTAAGGAGGAGAGAGGGGGGGCTAAAAGGCCCATTTGTGAGTTCATTTTTTTCCTGATGGGAATTGCGCAATTGCAAGATAAGCACTATAATTCCTTTACAGGAAGAACATGATTGCAAGATTTATACTACTTTTCCTTTGCAGGAGTTCATTGAATATAAAGAATTGTAGAATGTAGTTAGTTTGTATTGTTTTTCCGAAGTTCCATATGAGGTAAACTCTATGATTCGATCTCCAACTGAGATTATTCATTGGTTTTCTATTGAGCTTGAAAATGAGAGAAATGCAGCCATGTTGCAGCAATAGAAGCTTTGTCTGTTATCAACAATCGGCTTAGAGAGGAGAAAGCATTACTATAATAGGAGATTTCACAAGTGAGGAATGCAATGGATGTCCAAGTTTCTCATTGTCTTGAAGTCATTAATGCTCTTGAGAAAGTTATTCTATAGAAATATAATGAAAGTCAAGATGTTATTCATGAGTATCTCTACGCATTGAATGATCAGGTTGTTGATGTTTCAATTCAAACTAATATTTCTAAAGTTCTTGAGGACTTTGATCAATCTATCATTGAAGTTGAAGTACCTGGAAGTATGCAAGTATCTTTAGTGGATATCTATGCAATTCAGAATTGCAATAGGAATGGTTGATGTTATTCATGTTGATTGGTTTTTGAGCATGAAATTGCTGATGTTGTATGAGGTGGATTCTCATAGCAAGTGTATGTTATAGTTTCTTGTATTGAGAAAACTTCAAAATGATCTGCATGAACCTAAATTTATGTTATTCTTGCAGCAGAACTCTAAATTCCTACAATAATATCTTGACTTCATGTTGCAGGAGCAACCAAAATTCCTACAGTAGTAGTTTGCATTTTCCTTGTATCTGCAACAGCAAGCTGAATTCCTACACTTTCTACAACAAAATGAACTACATCAAGCTGAAAAATAGTCAAAAGTTCTATAACAACCTCAAAAACACCAAATACAACAACCATATGATGAAACTGGTTCCAAGAACTTGAAAATCAACAGTTACAAGTTGTGGATTATCTTACATATTTCTTTCAAGATGCAATGTCTTATTCAAGATCCAAATTGGGTGGTACATTGCCATACATTTATTATGATGAAATTGCTAGAGCATCATTGATATCTTTTCAAGTCAATGCAATTATTCGTTGTAGTTGGAGCACCAATAATCTACATATTCTATTATGGTTTTATATCTTTATTCTCTATGATATATTATGGATGTCATTATATGAGATGAGTTCTCAGCCGCCTGGTATATTTCATTGAAATGGTTGTACTATAGAACTATGGCATTGTTGTTGCTAATACTTTCATTTTGGCTATAATGCAAAGAGACATTGTTAAACTTGCAATTAATGGATTTAGGCTCCGAATACTAATTCAAGTTGATCATGATGAGTCACAAAAGGATTCATAGGTTCAGCAAGTAGTTGGAATCAATTTTATGCAAATTACTATTGTAGTGCCTGAAGCAGCAGTAGTGCGGAAATCTATGGACATTATGGTCATTTGTCAGTTCTACGAGATAAATAGTTCTCAAACTTTGACAATATCTCATTTCAATTATGTTAGTGATATTTTAGTGCTAGTAATAGTATTTATTTATCTTGAATGGACAAAATAGTTGTCATTCCTATTATAGGAAACTATGATCTTAATGAAGGTAATTGCAACCTTGCTACAAGAGATCGTAACACCAGTACAGGAAATAAGGTTACCGCAGCAAGAAATAAGGTTGTTGGAGCAAAAAATAAGGTTACCATTGCAAATCATAGGTAAAGTAGTGCAAGCAGCAGGTTCACCACTATAGGCAGTAGATTCACTGTTGCAAGTGATAGTTAACCTGATACAAGAAAGTGGTGACCCGATGTAGGAAAGTAGCTGTTTGGAGCAAGTAACCATTAATACCATACAACGCAGTCAAGATATTGATAAAGAAATTCAGATGTTATTAGATTTAGATGTAGATCCTGATAGATCAGTGTTTATGCAAGTTCTTGTTACCATGATGAAGAATGCTTCCATCAAAGTTATGTATGATCAAGGTTTGAAGCCTCAAAATAAAGCTGAAAACCAGTTGTCTGAAGTTGATGCCATAAGATCTTATTTTAGTTAAGTTTTGTAGGATATATGTCAACAAGTTAAGATAAGAGAACCTACTCCATAAAAAAATTAGCAAATGGAAGTTGTACCTTTTCCATTGTATGATCATAATGTGCATGAACAATCTCATGTGATGTCTACTAGTGAGTCTCATGATGCTCATGAGCAAACTAGCTCATGAATTTTTTTGGTAGCCCACTCAAATTTTGTATCTCCATCATACTATGACATGTATGCCATTATTTTCTCTTGACTATCCTTTGAGTGGATTATGCAACTATAGTAGTTCTCTTTGTAGCTTACTTCATGGTGCAAGGTTGTGAGTAAGGCATAATTTTTCTCACTAGATATGTCATATTTTTTTTTTCAATGAGGCATTTGACACCACTATACGAGGGCTCGAGTCATGGCTATGCCAACCATCCATCGAGCTGTGCCAAGTGTTAGCTATGGATTCACACTTCATACATTATGTTTGTCCTTTGTATGGTTATTAGTAGTTTAGTCATATTGGTTTTATGTGTGGGGCAACCCTTAAATGCCTCATGAAGTTGTATGCATCATGAAGTGCAGTTTTGTAGGCAATTGTAAAACGTGACATGAAGAGGCAATTGGTGTCATCCTCATTTTTTGGATCATCTCTAATGTTCATGACCTGTGTATGGTGGATTCTTATCATAATATATCAAATCTAACAGTTGGCACCATCATTCATTATATTTCTGCTCTATTTTCAACATGTTTCTTATGTTCTATTTCTTATTCTTTGAGTATTAGTGATGAAGTATGTGTTCTCATATTTTTGTGTGGTTATATTTGAGTTTCCTATGAGATGCATGATATAGGATTAGGTATTTTATGTATGAAGCATTGACTATCCTATTATGCATTATGTATAGATTAGGGCAACAACATGAGGTGCAATTTTCTTGGTTTTGTGCACATGTGAGATTGGCTCCTTCTTGGTCACATGGTAGTGGGTGTTTTGGGGTCTATATACCCAAATGGCTTTCCAAGGTTGAGTTTTGTTGACTAGGGCCCAGGTTGGCAAGCCAAGGTGTTGTGTTTGTGCATGATCATATGTTGCATTCTATGGGGAATTGATTTGCAATTGTGGTGAGCTCAAGAGGCTCATTTGGAAATCCATATGTAGCAATCCCCCTCGTAGTAGCCTTGGGTGGCCAAGAGAGTCTTTAGCACCCATGTGGTGGCGAGATCGAAATCCGAGTCTTCATTAAAAAGGTATTGAAATCTGAGTCTTATAACAAGGTATTGAAATCTGAGTCGTCATTAATAACAAAATCTATCAGGAGTGACACAACCATTTCTTTGATATCATTTGCATTGCTTATCACAACTACTCTTAGTTTGATATTCTATTGTAGAGATGTTTCATGATGTTGCTCCAAGGAACTCAGTTGTATGTGTTGGTCTTCAATTGCATAGGTTAGTCCTAAAGGTTGTTCATGTTTAGGATGTCCTAGGATATATCCTATCTAACTACTAAAATAGTAATGCCATTAACAATAAAATAACCACTAATAAACAAATAAAGAATATGATCTCATAAATGAAACCTTGCCATGGATAGAAATATTCCCATTGTCAAAGATTCATTGGCTTTTAACCCACATGAGAATTAAAAGCATTCACAAATGTCAATAGGCTTTTTCTTAATTAAAAAACCAAAGAGGCTTGCTTAACCTTTAAACAAGATTAGGGTAAGAATAATTAATTCTCAAATCTAATAGGGTTAAAAGAATCCAATCATGATTACAACCATCACAAATCATAATGTCAATGAAGTTGGTAAGTTAAACACATAGATCTGATTAAAAACAAGGCACAAGTAAGTTCTTATAAGTGCATTTAGAAACACAATGAAGGTGTCTTCTCTTCAATAAGATTGGCCCTATGAGCATAATAAACCAATTAAAGAACTAAGTTAATCCGCCAATACATAAGTGATGTTACAACCTCAAGCTTCAAGTAAGAAGCTAGTCCATCCCCTCTTTGTTTTCCATTAAAGGAAGAATATACTTTTTCATGTATGTAAAATAGAGAGCACATGGAACATGCAGGCTTCAAGTAAGAAGTTGGTCCATCCCCTTTCAGGGAAGAATAGAAATTGTTGTGTATGGATGTTAAAGATAGAGCACATGGAATATGCATGCTATGCTAGTCATTTAATGATGATAAAACAATAAAGCAAGATAACTATCAAGAATACCAAGGATACTGAAAAATTATAAGTATCATGAAGCAAATAAGAAGCACACCTTGGCAAGATAGAGAGTCCATCCTATTCAATTTAAGGCATCGGCAATTGACAAATTGGTGCACAGTTGGGAATAAGGATGGTTCCAAACCAATGCACATCAATAGCTCTTATCAAAGTTATCAAAGACTAAGGGGGGAAAGAAGCATGCGCTTGGTCACATAACAACCAAGGCATTGCATTCATCATTGCCCCTCCATGAGGGGCTCACTTTCATTTGAGGGGAAAACGGGTCAATAATGAAGGGGAATGGTGAATCTTCTCTAAATGCAAAAGACTTGTTTATAGTAATAGATATTGGGTTCTATCTTTTCAAAATCAGAGCCATTAAAGTGTCATTTAGCAAGAAAGAGTAGTAATTCTTTACAATGGTCTTATCGATACCTATCACATGGAAATCCATGAGAAGTTTCCTAAGCTCTAATGAGAGATTATTAGCTTCCTTATTATACTAAGGAATCAATGGTAATGAGTGGAACTTTCTTTTAATAAAGCATTTGTATAATGTCTTTCTCCTCTAAATGCAAGGATTTTGAGTAAATCCTTCAAGGCTAGTGTCAAGTAGATTTTTGCCTCCATGATGTTACATGACTTAGCCAGTATTTGATCAAGGCCTTTGGCAATCAATTTTTTCAATTGATCTTTAGAAACAATATCAAGACTAGTAGTTCCCACATGTCTATAATTCAAGAAATAGAAGGATTTAGAATAGCCATGAAAATTGTATGTGTGATGGGAAGTAGTAAACATATCACGTGGTTTGATAAAGAAATGACTAGAAGGGTGGGGAGGGGGGCCGGGGGAAGAATTTCCATCCAAAGAACAAATAAAAAATGCATGAGGAGGCAATGGTTGCCCAATCAAATAGAAAATTTTACTGAAGTGCTTTCTAGAAGGGATTTTATCAATCATTCCTACAAAAATTTAGATGGATGATTGGTCTTGAGGGCCTTCTTAAATCAACCTAATGGCCCTATTCTATTGATGTATTGATACCTATATACATTAGTCAAAAAGCAATTTCTTAATAGTTGAACTACAACCAGCAAGGTTAAGACTTTTTCTCTTGATACTTTGTGAGGTAGGTCTACTAAATGCTTGATCAAAGGTAGCAAATCTATTGCTACCACTAGAGATAGTGCCTACTCCTAATGTGCTACATCTTGTTGGATTAAAACATATTTTGATTAGCTTTACGTCAATCGACTAAAGCTCGATATGCCCTATCTTATAATTGTAGACTAATTAAGAGTGGGCTTCTTCCGCTTTTGGATGTGTGTGTGTGTGTGTGTGTGTGTGTGTGTGTGTGTGTGTGTGTGTGTGTGTGTGTGTGTGTGTGTGTGTGTGTGTGTGTGCGTGCGTGCGTGCGTGCGTGCGTGCGTGCGTGCGTGCGTGCGTGCCTGCGTGCGTGCGTGCGTGCGTGTGTGTGTGTGCGTGCGTGCGTGCGTGTGTGCGTGCGTGTGTGCGTGTGTGCTCCCTTCTTATTACCAAGTAGGTTCATCCCATTTTTGCCTTGTCTCCATAATATAAAAGACTAATGATGCCTTGATTGCCTCATAAGCCTCCTTGGCAATCTTGTAGACTTTTGGCCATGAAGATTATGTCAACATTATGCATAAATAACATAACAAAGTGTATGGTCAAACCACAATATGGTACTATTTTTCATTCATCACGATGGATCACAATGTCACACTAGCATTTGATGAAAGTTCTAAGAAACTTGAACATGCCATAAAGAAATTTTGCATCATGTCTCTTTTCATTGGATTTTGCTGACTTTGTGATAAGCTAGAGACCATAAGGGGAGGAGCATCCATTAGGCTTAAACAAGGGCGTGTTTAGAGGCTCATTTAGTTTAATGGTATTTCAAAGTGACAATAAGGCCTCAAGTGCAAGAGATGAAAACTCTTTTTCTATAGCAATAAAATTCACCTCCCCAAGAAACAATAACCACATTTCTGTGGATATAGGGAGGGTGTCAAAGTAAAGATGGCATATGTCCAAGGTTGATCATTATATGTTTGTAAGTAGATTTCAAAAATTCAAGGAGGGATGAGAGCATCCACTTATGAACCTTGATCCTGATTTTTCAACAACTTATGAGGTTCCCACGTGATGTTGAGGAATTCAACCTCTTCCTCTAAAAATTCTAAAGGTAACAAGTGCTTTTCATTCACTCTTATTAGGAGGAGATGGTGCATCAAAATCAAGAATATCTTTTGATCTTGGGTTTTCCTCTTGAAATGGGATACAATATGCTGAAACAAGTTCTTGATGTGATGGTTTTTGACAAGTGCAGCCATTTACTTGGGTTCAATTTCTCCTCTTTCACAAGGCTTTCCATGTTACCCATTAGAGCCTTCAACTTTGAAATGGCTTGTGCAAGATTAGTGAGAGAGATATCGTAAATCTTTAGCCAATATGCTAAGTCTAATTGCTACAAGTTTTTAGACTCTAAGTAGAGCTCCATAAGGAGTCGATGGAATTATTTAGAGCTAAGGCCTATGAGAAGACCTATAGGTAGATTGAAAGTTGGGAAAGTAGGTCGCCATACCCAAGGGTTGGCAATTCTGAATTCCAACCTAAATGCTATATTGGTGGTACATAAAATATACTAGGAACAAGATTACGGAAGTTGGCCACATTAGCACCATCCTCATTGATGTGTATTTCAACAAGATATCCATAGAGAAAACAAGATTACAGAAGATGGCTACATTAGCACCATCTTCAATTATGTGTGTTTCAAGAAAGTAACATAGAAGGCAAGTTTGCCAAGGGAAAACCCTTTAAATTAATTTTAAAATAATGTATTTTGAAATTATAATACATTCTAACAATAGAGAGCAAAGCATCTAGAAAAGGAAAGAGGATAGCCAAACCATAGCAAATAGAGAAGCTCAAGAGGGGAAGGACACAAGTTGTTGCTTGCAATATTGAACAAGAAAATTATTAATGAAAATGAGATAATCAAACTTCCATTGCAAGTGTTAAGGGCTATGTCCATTGCCATCCTTGTCACCCTTACAAGACAATTTTATATTGCTTGTGTCCATTAGGCCATATTGGTGACCTGTCAAATGTGATTCTAGTACACAGAGAATTTGATCATGTAAATGAACCACATTGGGGGCAAAGGATGAGCTTTAAATGGATAGTGGTAGGCTTGGATATTACAGTTGTAAGAGTGGTATCTATAGATCACCATTAATTGTGAGTTAGGTGGACAAAGAGAAGTTTAAAGAAAGATCCATGGGACTGTTAAGGGTGAGAATAGGCTTGGCAATCTATAAATCCTTCCAAAGATGCCATAAAAAATAGTAATAGAGCCAACTACCTTTATGGAGAATCGATCCACAAACATAGATAATAAGCTAAAATCCTAACAAATGGCAACTTACCCCATGGTAAAACTAAAAGATGAGTGACACTATTACCCTTTCTTTAAATCTATAAAGGGGAAGTCTTGTCTACACAAAGGGTCTTTGTGGTTGTCCTTGGAGGCTAAATGTTTTTCTAAGATAGTAGACAATATAGCTTGACATCCAAGTAAGTGGGTCTTTGTGGTTTTCCTTGGAGGCCAAATGTTTTTCTAAGATAGTAGACACTTATATTAAACTGCATATAGTAGAAGTTAGATAAGTATCATCTTCCAATAATAAGCTATACAATGAAATTCAATAATGTTGCACTCCACAAGCTCAATCTTAGGACTTGCGACACAAACCTTATTGTTTCAAGGGCACAATGCACATAGTCATGGCTATCTCTCACTGAGCCATCTCATGCACATGACCTTACAACAAATATAATCTACCACTTCTGCAATAGAAAAAATTGAAGTTCAAGTGTAGAGATCATACCTACCAATTCACCTTGTTATAGTCAAGATATTTGGGTAAGCAATGCCCCACAATCCATGTGATGCCCCTTTGGTTTGCTCATGTCCTCATTTCCAGCTTCACACATGATACAAAGAGAAAAGGAAATGAAGAAGAAAGGAGAAGTAGAGAACAAGCTTCTCAATGCATCCTTCACTCCCTCTTAGCTCAACCTCATGCACACTCACTCAATCTTACCTCTCACCATAAACAGATAGACTAGGAGAAAGTAGAATAGCAAGAGCTTCTTACCACCAAGTCCCTCACTCTCACACTCATTCTCTCTCTCCTCCACTCTCACAATAGCATGAAAGGATAAGCAAGAACAAATATTCCACAAGTTTGCATACATGTGGATAGATTATTCCACTCTTCTTTATCCTTTTTATGTGCCCATCACTATTACTTTATTCTTTATTCTTTTAATGGCATTTGAATAAGGGGAAGGCCGATCACACATTGTGACTATTGGAGTTCCCACATCTTGAGTCTCTCTCTCTCTCTCTCTCTCTCTCTCTCTCTCTCTCTCTCTATTGCTCCATTCACCATGGCTCACTCCTCCATTGCTTTTACTTGCTCATGCTCTCAATTGGGAGTCTCCCTTCAATTGGTATCAAAATATTGCTTCGATGAGCTTTTCTCTTAATGTGCTTCAACCCAGATTTGAAACCTACAACTCAAGTTTTACTAGTTGCCTCTTAAGGAGATATGCATCAATCCTATGCTTTATAAACCTTTTCTCCACTTGTGTGGGCTCCTTCTTAGCATTAAGTAGACCTTCTTAAGCTTTAACAAGTACTCCAATGTGGCCAAAAATAGCATCAAATAGTAATAGACCTATTGTTTACTGTGTAGAATAGAGTTTCCCTCTACTCTATACAAGCTAGACTTGTTGTTTACTCTATGCAGGATAGACCTATTATTTGCTCTATGCAGGACAAACATGTTGTTTGCTCTGTGTGGATAGACCTACTATTTACTTTATGTAGGACATACATGTTATTTATTCTATGTAGGGAAGACTTTCTATCTACTCTGTGCAGGGACAACAAGCTTGTTGTTTACTCTGTGTAGGATAGACCTACTATTCACTATGTTGCATAATAGACCTACTATTCATTGTGTTGTAGGATAGACTTGCTATTCACTATGTTGCAGGAAAGACTTGCTATTCACTATGTTGTAGAGAGACTTGATGTTCACTACATTGAGGACAAACCTCTTATTTATCGTGTTCAAGACATACATATTGCTAACTATTGTTCAGGGACATACCTATTGTATACTATCATAGCAAGCTAATTGACTATGAAAGTCCATGCATGTTGCCATCTGATGATATTCAAGTACTTCAATGAATGTATTGATGTATGAAATTGATGCTATACACATGGATATGATTATGGAATGACTTGAGCTTCGCATTTGAGCTTGATCACATGTATTAAGATTTGGCTAGTTGCTACAGTGATCATTGATATTACAGACTTGAAGATTCTCTTGGGTTTTATGCTTTCGGCTCTATGCTTAATGTATTTTTCAGATGGCTATGTACTTGATGTTTTGAGCTTGCATTTCTTATTTGGCATTTGGTTTTGTTCTAGGTGGAGTCACTTGAGCTGCTTAGTTATTTTGCATTTGAGTTATGTCTATGCTCAATTGCATTTGAGTTAATTCAATTTGAGTTAATTCAATTGAATTATGTCTATGCTCTCCAAATGCTATTTGGATGTAGTTGTTGTCTAGTGGATTGACTTGATAATGCATTGAGATGGTACCTATCTCTAATAGGTTGTTGTTAATGATGTATTCATCTTGCTTGGCTATGTATTGAGTTTCTTTACGCTTGCTCGATCAATTGTGTATCTAGCAATTCTCTTATGTCATCTTAGTACCTTTATGCATGACAATTATGCCTATTGGATGTATCCCACTCTGACACATTAAGTATGATATTTCTCAGTATTGGTTGCATGCTTAATGACTACTAGTGGTTTGTTTATAATCTACTCCTTGCAAGATATACGTGGCAGTTACAGATTGGATTCTATCAATAGAAAGAATATTAATGTTTCATGTACTTCTCATGCTTTAACAGTCAGAGGCAATAATGGTAAAAGCAATAATGACCACCATGGAAGAGACTCTCAAAACTCTCATTCTCAGTTACATGGACAATCTCATAGTAAGTCTGGTGGCCGTAAGTCTGCGCTGACTTGTCATTATTGTGGAAAGCAAGGTCATATTTGGCCACAATGCCATAAAATGCATGATGACAAGGGAAAGGAAAAGGGAAAGAGCAAAGTATACGGAAAAACTAATGATTGCAACATTGTTCCTAGCAAGTCCAACATCAACATAAAAGAGATTATTTTTATGTAAATTGATTCTAATGATGATTACATACTTGAAACTTCTTATCTTAATGTTTCACAGTTGACTGATGCCTCATCCACCTATGCTTAGTGTTGACTAATTGATTTAGAGGTTTTATTTCACATTACCCCTCATCAAGTGTGATTTCACTCCCATCGCAACATAACTAGATCGATCAATTTGGGCAACTTGGCATTAGATATTGTTGGTATTGAGATGTCCAGCTACAATTTCCTTCTAGCAACATGTTTACTTTGCATGATGTACACCATGTTCAGGCTTTGACTAAAAGCCTACTTTCTACTAGATAATTGGAAAGACACAAGGCAAAGCAAAAAAAGGTGGTCTAACTAAAGAAATAGAACGAAAAATGCTAAAAATGCAAGGGCAACCTTAAAATTTTAGGACAAGAACAAAAGAGGGAGGGTGTATTTTAAATGCAAAGGCACACTATAAATTTTTGTAAGAGAGTGCCAGGCTTGCTCCTATATAATTTGTAAATGTAGACGGGCATGGGTGAAGGCACAATGCAAATAGGAAGGGAATAGGAAAAAAGAGGACCTAGGCTAAAATGGCCAATCATGTAAAAAATGAATGGGTGCCCAAAGGGAATTGGGGTTTGTATATAAGACAAAAAGTTAATGAAGAAGCTCATTCTTATGTGTGGCCAAAACTAGCACTCCTTATTCTTGCTTGTGCTTGTGCTTGAGAGAGGGAGAGTGAGGGAGTAAGTGTGTGAGGGTGAGGGACCGTGGTGGAGAAGCTCTACACATTTTTCTCTCTTCTTCCTCTCTTCTCTTCTCTTGCAGATGGCAACGGATCATAGAGCTTGGGGCTTGAGGATCTTGAGCTTGAACCTTGGATCGTGCAACTATTGGAGTGCTTGAGAGAGGAGGCAACTCAATCAAGCATGGAGGTAAGCACACTACACTTGTAGGTATGATACTGTGCATGGCTATGTAAGAGATAGCCATTGCACTTGGCTTGGAACCTTAAAACAATAAGTAGTTCGTGGGTCTTGGAAGTCGACTATGAGCTGCCACATTTTGGTCCCATTGCCAGGACAAACAGGTTCAAGCTTCAACTGCTTATGTGCTTTGAATCGAGCATTGAAGTAGGGTTTGCCCCAAACTGGTTCTTGAGATAGGTAGGAAGAGAGGGAGTTGAAGAGGTATTTGATATCCTTTGCAAGTAAGTTTTTAGTTTTTTGGATTTAGGTAAGTAGGTTGGATTAGTGTAAGTGGTTGCTTGTGATTTGGATGCAATTAGGTAAGAAAAAAACAAGGAAAATAGAGAAACACGCAGTAGGGTTTCTATTGTAATAGCACGCCCAAAACAAGGAAAAAAGAGGGAAAGAGAGCTTCAAAGCATTAGCATTGAAAGGTGGATGTTTTGAGTCTAAACAGACAGCATAGAGAGAGAAGGGGGAGGTAAAAGACTAAGCAAAGAGGGGTTTAAGAAGCCAAGAGGGCACGCTGAGAGCTCATTTGTTATTTCTAAGTTGAGGAAAAGAGCTTGATAGAGAGAGAAAGCTATGAGTTGGAAACCATTTTGTGCTTGGCAATTTTCACCAATGCACCTCCAAGCCTTGCAGGTAAGCTCTGAGTGTGCCTTCATGTTGGATGTTTGCTCCCAGGATTATAGTTGAGAGATTGATTAAGGCAAGTTTGAGATTCGGCACAATTTTAGCCATTCTAAAACTTTGGTGCCCCACTCGAATGAAGTCATTGTCATTAGAGTCCCGCTACTGCTCGGACAATCCAAGTCCTCACTCCACTCAAACGAATTATATAGGTTCGAGGCATAGGCTCGGACTCAGACAAGACACTCAGCCTCAAATGGTTGACATCGGCCTCAAATGGTTGACATCAGCCTTGAATGGTTGACATCACCCTCAAATTTGAACTCCCAAAAATAATCCACTTGAACACACAAACATTCGGCCTCAAACGATTGAGTGCCCATTCACTTGGACCACTCTTGGACTTGGATGGTTTGAGTTAGACACTCGAACACTGTCACTCAAACAAACTATGCACAATCCAGATTTTGGAAATTTGGATCCACCCAAGGGCAGGAAGAGCCTAAGCCCAAGCTAGACGACACCCCCCTAGGCCTCCAAATGCCTAAAATGGCTCATAGGGCCACCAAACTCACAAATTGTGACCTAATAGTCAAGACAATGGATGCAGCCAACCAAAATAGGACAGGACCAAACATTGAGAGGGAGAGAGTACTAGAGGCTAATCTTACACTAGAGCAAGCTGCTCAACGAAGCAACTCCTCTTGGACAACATAGTTGTAGAGCAGAGCGGAGCAACCCTGGCAACATTGTTGCTAGCAGGACTAGGAATCATCCCAAATTCTAAGAGCCACACCAAGATACATGTGGTTGCTAAGTAACTTGACAAACAATGATCCATACACCTTTGTGGAGCAGTTTGAGCAAGTATGTGAGGCAAACAGCTTCACGAACCTTGCTCAATGTGCACAAGCTTTTGGAATTTGCCTAGGAGACAAAGGATGGATGTGGTACACTAGTCTCGACAATTGTGAACACAATAACTTCAATAACCTCAAGAGTCTCTTTATCAAGATATTCTCTAAGGCGGGATACTCTGACAACCTCATCATTAGGCTAATGAATGTTAGTCAAAAGGACAAGGAGGATATCCAAGACTACATTACCCATGTGCAGAGTCTCTTTAGAAAAATCCCAATGGTAGAGCGACCTAGCAAATGAGCTGTCTCCACAGTGTTCATAAGTGGAATCTAAAGCAAAGAGCTTTACAAGGCTTTGGTGAGCAACTCAAACCTACAAAGGGATTTGCTAGCTAAGGTCTTCAAAGAAGCCATACGAGTGGATGACCTGCTCAAGGAGAGAAGCTCAAGGCCTGCAAACCGAGACAACACTGCCTCTAGAATCTCAGAAAGAGCCATGGACCATTAGTGAAAGATCTAGCTAGAGCACCCAAGGCAAGGAAAAGAGTGTCAACTAGAGCTAGTAGGAGTTGGTGAACGAAAAGTTAGAGTTGGCCAAGCTTCAAGAGATGATGAGAAGGCCCGCATGACCTCACATGCAATATGTGCATTGCGAAAGAAACCACCTTCTAGCTAAGTGCATGGATCCTAGATCCAGATCCTGTGCCAATTGTGGTAGGTTTGGCTATGATGCAATTCATTGCCAACTACTGAGGCGATTGACATACTCATAGCCATACAGTTAGTCTTACTACCTAGGGAATAGGCTACCACATTTCAAAAGGGGAGCTTCGCTAGCTCTTCTAGCACCCAATGATTCAAAGCTAGATGTCCCTAGGATGGATATCAACCCCACAAGAATACCTAGACCACTTGGACCCATCATGACCCATCCACCAAGTGATACGCTGATACATTACGTAGAAAAGCCGAACGAGGATGAAGCATATGTGAGTCCTTATGTCTTGTACAACAAAGAGGGTAATCTCATCTTGATGGATTTCAAACTAGTGTTGGTGATGGCATTGGACAGGGGAAGAGGCAGATGTCTAGGAGGACAGAACCAAGAACCCATCGCATGCTGGACTTGCGGTCACCTAGAGGGCATATCTCATCTCATTGCCCCGAAAGAGAACAAGTCAATCAAGATAAAGCTTACTTGAGATGCCCTGAGTGTGGGATCAGACACTTGTAGCCGAGTGCCCTAGGTAGAAACCTTCCATTGGTATCATTGGGGCAAGTTGAGACACTTGATGGCGAAGCCACGCCAATTCCACTGAATATCATGACCTGAGCACAGGCAAAGCAGGTCGATATTTCATTACCTAGACCTAGCAATCTCAATGTAGCTTCAATAGGGAAGAAAAGCCATAGAAGAAGGAGGAAGAGGATTGAGACAAATATTACACTTAAGACAAATAGTGCCACCATGTTATCAAAGGGGAAGCAAGCCACAGATGTAGAAGTAAAGACATCTGATAGCTGAAAAGTGAAGTGCAAGGATTGGAGAATATCCTGATTTGAGGCACCAATTAGAAGTGGTTGATATGGTCAAGGAGTGGGTGAGAGAAGCCCAAGCATACCTAAAGGATGCATAACCCATTATCGAAGACGATATTGATGAGATCTCTAGAGTGAGCATAAGAGTCTTTCATACTCAGTTAAAATCAAGAGGCACATCTACACCCCACATAGCACGACATGGATGGATCCTAGATGCCATAGCTAGGACTTGCCAAGATCATTGGCAAAAGATCATAGAGCTTAACGAAAAGCAGGAGGTTGGAAACTTACTCATGAAATTAATATCAACCTTTGTGACTCTGCCTTTGGGAGAACTGCTTAGGCAGAATCCAACCTTATGGTAAGTGCTAAAGTAGTGGGTTGAAAGATCAAATAAGCTAGGAGGGACTGACATGCCCAACCATGACACATCTCCATAGATACCTAGCTTGACCCTAAACTTAGTGCATGAGTCCTTACACAAGAATGCTTTCTAGGAAGTCACGAAAATGCACGCAATCCTACCTATCATAGCACTAGGGATTGTCACAAGAAAGGGGATCGTGGACACAAGAGCAGGAGTCCGTGTACTCAGCCATGCAATCCTACAGACTCAGGGTACCCACTTGCGGAGACCACAAGGTTTAATGCCACACTGGCCAATGAAATGAAAGCTAGGCCATTTGGGATACTGAAAGACTAGCCCTTGAAGATAGCAGGAGTCCAATTCTTAGTTAACTTCATAGTCATGAAGGGAGTGGACTATGTCATCCTACTAGGCCAACCCTGGATGCAAAACGCATGAGGAATAGAGGATTGGGGCAATGGTCCCATTTTCTTAGGCAATAGATTGGAGGCTATAAAAGTCAAGATGGATACCTGGAAGGCCATGCCGGTCGACCTAGATGCCATATTTGCTATCTTGAAAAAGGAGACTCATAGGTTATGAATTCTTACAAGCCATTAACAAAATATATCCCTTGCCTCAGGGACAAGCAAGATTGGATGCATGTGCTAGCCACCATCAACCTACTGTTCTCAAATGATGAAGAACATTATAAGCAGGCTGCAAGGACAACCAGGGTGTCCCATAAAGCCACAATATCTCAGCTCTGCCAAAGGGTAAGACCATGCCATCAGTATCACTTTGCATGATGGCCAGGAGCTCTAGTAGACAACCAACACATGTTTCTTTCCACATTCCATCTAACAAAATTGAGCTCTAGAGGATTCTTGAATACTTAATAAGAGAGCTAGCATGTAACCTAGCTGCCAATCTCAAACCCCTCAAGGATCTCATGGACAAGTCAAAGTAGTGATGGACCAAATTGCACAACTTAAACATAATGTACAATTGGGAATTGATCATAGATGAGAAGAGGGTTGATAGCAAAAACCTAGAAGATGACAAGCAATCAGAAGGTAACGATTCGGATGACAAGTATGAATATTACTACTCTCCTAATGAGGAAAGTGAGAGAAAGAGGCCGAGACAATAGAGTATGACATGGATGACCAAGTGATTGAACAAATGCGAGTAGACTCCAAGCCACACGGAAAGCTAATGTCTTTAGAATCGAAAGGGGAGTCTTCAGAACAAAATGTGATCAGATCACCCAGGAGTGATAGGAGTTGGATTAGTTCAACCAAGTATCACACCACTCTTTAGAACAAAATTGGCCTTAGAGTTGCAACCGCCAAATGAAACTCCTTCTAGTAAAGGTTGTGAGTTTGACTCTGAGTCAAAAGTGAGATTTGAAAGTGACTCAAAAATACCCTGACCACCTAAGACCAAATGCACCAAAGGGGACCTACTAGTCCACCTAAGGCATAGGCGATTGAAGGAGAAAAAGATAAAGTAGCCAAAGGGATTAGAAGCCAAAGAACAATGCAAGCCCCAAGTCCTACCTAAGTGCTTCACAAAGTTCAAAAAGGGTGACAGGGTAATGATCTTGTTAGAAGCTAAGAGACAAGGACAAGCAAATGAACCAATAGAAGGGCTTGCTAAGGTCAAGGAAGCCAACGTGGTAGGGGAAAGGGAAAAGCTACCTATGTTCATAGCTGATGACCTGACTAAGTAAGAGGAGGCTAATCTCATCACTCTCCTGCGAGAGTACATAGATGTATTTTCTTGGTCCTTAGACTCAAAGGAGTCAATCTAAGGCTCATGACCCATAACATCCCAAAGACTCTTGATGCAACACTAGTTAAGCAATGGCCATACATGAGGAATCCAAAGCACGCACATGTTGTCAAGGAGGAGATGGGTAAGTTTTTGAAGGCCAGATTCATCTATGAAATCGAGCACATAGTCTAGGTATCACCCATTATGATTGTCCTGAAGAAGAATGGAAAATTTTGAGTGTATGTAAACTATAGAAAAGTCAATGTTACAACAAAAAGAGATAACTATCCACCACTACCCTACACGGAGCACATGCTCGAGAGAGTAGCAAGAAGAGAGGTCTACAGTTTTATGGATGGCTTCTCAAGTCATAACCAGGTGCAGGTACACACTGACAATAGGCATAAGACAATGTTTGTAACAGAATGGGACATGCTTGCCTACATAGTCATGCCATTTGGACTGATGAATGCATTCATTACCTTTCAGTGACTTATGTGTACCATCTTTGCAGACATGCTTAGGTGAGAATTGGAGGTGTATCTTCTGCGTTCACTCTAGTTAGAGAAAACAACTAAATAAACTTCATGCAGTCTTTGAGTGATGTAGGCTATATAATCTCTCCTTGAACCCCTTGAAGTACCAGTTTTGGGTAAAACACAGATGTATCCTAGGGCACATTGTCGAAGCATTTGGGATCAAAAGTCTACCATGGGGGTTAGAGACAGTAGGGTGAAGGGAGAATCAAGGAGAGAAATTGATGAAAGAGAAGGGGGTTCGAAGAAATAGAAGATGTAGAAGAATACTCATAGAGGTAAAGCCTATCAATTTATTTCTACATCTTGAGAAGATAAATCCCTTGTAGACCAAAAACATGCATCAAACAATAGCTTCTTCTTTGCTACCTAGACCACCAATCTAATGCTTTTGTTGGCTCCAAAAGGGGGGTAGAATACCAAGACACTGAGTCAAAATTATCCCAGATCGCTCCTTCTTGCAGTTCTCAGAGTGTTGTTTGCTACCTATTAACTTCGATCGTGCATCGCACGATTTTGCCAATCCTTCTTTTTGCATTAAATTTTCCAAAAATGGCTGAAAGCACTTGGTTTTTTTTCAACACGTCATCCTATTCTAGAACTTGTCTACAACTTTTGAATATTTACAAGAAATAATATCAAAAAACTTGTCCAAAAATCTAGTATTTTTGAACCATCCACATTACGAACACTAACACTATTGACTAATATGGCATTGACTCTCTAGATCAATAACAAAGCCAAATGACGATGCACTCTAGAGTTTTTCACACTATCTCCGCGTAGCGATACGACATCCACCCCCTCTTAACCTGCACATCCTCTGATATGTGTCAAAGTCTTATGGATCTGTAGTGTCAAAAGAAGTATCATCTACCATGTCAATATCTTCATCTTCTACCTCTTCTTCTTCTATATTCTCATGTTCATGTTCGATATCCAACTCCTTCAACTCATATACTGAAGACTCCCTACATTTAAAGAGCTTGATATGTTCTCTAGCTCCACTGGAATCCTTAGAGCTATCCCATCCATCTCATTTAATGCATAGGTAGCATTGTCAAAAACAAACCTTACCACATATGGACCAAACCACCACTTTGCCATCTTCCGACTCTATGCTAAATTTCCAAGGTGCTATCATAAACCAGTACCCAATCCCCTTCTTGTATAGCTTGTGGTCGTAGTTTGTGTCACTTGTCAAACCTCTTCTTGTTCTTGATCCTTGTAGTCTTCAGCTTTTTCATGGCTATCTCAATGTCTTTTCCAAGCTGCTATCATAAACAAGCACCTAGTTCCCTTCTTGTATAGCTCGTGGTCATAGTTTGTGTCACTTGTCAAACCTCTTCTTGTTCTTGATCCTTGTAGTCTTCAGCTTTTTCATGGCTATCTCAATGTCTTCATGCCTTCTTTCTAATTGTCAATTGCATAGGACCAGCAACTCTTCTCTATTCAAACCCTCTTCCCATGGTAGAACACTCCAAGTAGAAATAGTCTCCTCAATAGGCATGATTGGCTATTGTCCATACATTAATTCAGTAGGCATATACCCTGTAATTGCACTATGAGAGGTCCTATCAACCCATAAAGCAAAGGGTAACATTCTTAGCCACTCTTTCATCATGCCCTTGCATGACTTTACTAATGCCTTAATGATACGCTGATGACCTCTTTCACTTTTGCCATTTGCTTTAGGATTGTAGAGTTAAAGCCAGCTTGATGCCCAATCATGAAAAGAAGTCACAAGCCTCATCCGCATCTGATTCTCCTCTATCTACAAAATCACTTTACCAACACAACCATACTTTCAAAATACTTCTTCCAATAAGAACCTGCAAACTACTTGAGTAGTCTTTGTACTAAGAGCTCGACTTTCCACTTGATTTGTCAAGTCTTCTCGTGCAATCACAAGATATCTCATATTCCATAAACCTGTAGGCATGGTAACCAAATCAACTACCCATTTGTAATGCACAGACAATGGATAGGTTGGTTGCAACCTATCTCTATGGTTTACCATGGAATACATCTAACAGTCATTGCATGATTCCACATAATGCTCTACATCTTTATACATGTTCTGCCACCAATACTTCTCTTTAATCTTGGCAAATGTGCCCCAAACTCCTATATGTCCAGCCCATAAACTTTTATGAAACTCCTATATCACCTGTTGTTGAGAAGCCCTATCTCCCAATACATGTACTCAAGCTCCTCTCTTTTTCTTTGCATGCTTTCATAAATATTTGTCTTTCAAAAAAAACCCATAAGCTTTTCTTTTAATCCTTTTGAATTCAGCTTCAAACCACTTAGTCTTCTTTGTCATGAGGATGAGATATTTGCCCATCTTTAGCTAAATCATTCTCATACAAATCTTTCAAAAATTGTGTTCTCACTGAAGCATAACACTGATGATGCTTTCTCTCTACTGCCCATCTCTTCTCCATGGCTGTAAGTTCTTTTCTACTGTTGAAATCCTTGTTAAACAGTTGTACCTACTATATTTGATGTTATGACAGTTGTACATGCATTAATGACAAATGTACTTGCTATTTTCAAATCTATACATGCAGTAACAACAGTTGCATACTCATTGCCTATTGTCATAAAGTTGTTTTCATCAACACCTATCACATCCTCCTCTTCATATTCCATCAGCTCCTCTTCATTTGCTACCATGATAGAGACTCACTGAGGTCTCAATCTCGTGGGCAATGTTGCAATAAGTCATGTGGACATATGGCCTCTTTAATATGACATTACTTTGGCAAGTAGGGTCATATTCAACCATAGTGCTATAAGATGCGTGATGATAAGCGCAAAGAGAAAGGCAAGGGCAAAGTGTAGGAAAAGTTTGATAATCACAGAATTGTCCCTAGTAAGTCGAGTGTAAGATTGAAGAGATAAATGTAGTGCAACTTGAGTAAGATTATGAGTACATCTTAACAACTTCCTCTTTTGATGCCTCTCAGTTGACAGATGCTTTGTCTACTTATTCTCAATGTTGGCTTGCTCATGCAAACATGTCAACCATGAGGTTTTCTTTACCTACAGTATGCTAAAAATCAAGGTTAAGTGACTTTATATATGCAATCCATTGTAACATGACAATATCAAGAGTTGAGAAATTTACTATCATGCCCAATAGAGGTAGACAATCAGTCTCTACCACTACATGAGCTCCCATAAAATACTCCCTATCACACTTAGGGCTATCACTACACCCCAAAGATCTCTTTTGACTTGAGAATACTGCCGTTGCCATTCATTGAGAATCTTTACTCCAAACCAAATAGCATACATATTCCCATCAGCATCATCATATGACCCACTGCCCAACCAATGCCAATTCGGCTTGTATCCACAGTGAAAATAATAGGTTGCCTATTCTCATAATTTACTCTCTTTGGTGTTGGGGCCGAAATCAATAAGCTCTTTAACTTCTGAACTGCCTTCATATGTTGTTTACCCCACCAAGATTTTTGCCCTTTTCTTAAGAGCTGATATAAACTTTCAGTCATATGAGAGCAAAATGCAGAATCCATATCAAGTTAAAGACACATGCAGCCAAAAATCTTCTCACCTCAGATACATTCAAACATGTCTCTTGCATCATGCTTATGGCATCAATCTTTACTAGTGAGGCCTTTTTTCCATATCGTCCACACATGTGCCCAACAACTAATACTTCCTCCACTCCAAAAATTGACTTTTCTCCTGATAAAGTCAAATGCACTTCTTCGAGGCGGCTTAAATCATGTCACAATCAGCAATATGATTAGCCACAAATCTTCTATATCCATGCTCATTCAACTCTTTGTTCTTCTCATAGATATCACATCCTTTGATTGGCACATCATCAAGAAAGGGTAAGGTCAACTGAAGAATATAATCCCTCAAACTTTATGCATAGCATTCATCATATGCACCACTAAATTGGTTGCTCCCTGTGGAAGCATACACATGCTCACCAATCCAAGTGGTGTCTTCATGGTAGTGATATCCCAGCTTTCCAATGCAAGCTGGAACTGATCATATCCTAAATATAAATCACCCACATAGTAAATTGCCTTGCTACAAATGCTTTTACAAATTCATCCATTATTGGGCCTGATCCAACATTCCTTATGGTGACTTTATTAACTGGTTGTAAATCTTGTATAAACCTCAAAGCACCATTCTTCTTTGGAACAATAAACCACCAATTCAAATATGGAGTTGAAAGAAGGCTCCAAAATCCACATTCTGATCTTCTCGTTTAAAAGCTCCACCAACTTAGGCAAATATGCTTGAGGCACTGGAATAGGCTTTAAAGTCAATGGCACATGAGGTACTGTAAAGATCATCATAGGGTCGAATCAACACATCCAATTTCATCTGGCTGAAACACAAAGGCTTTCCCATGCCTTGCCAACATCTACAAGAAACAAGCTCTTTCTGCAGGAAAAAGGAAACTTGTATCACCAATTTTTAGCTCTTGTAAAGTTTCAACTACAAATTTATGTCCTACTCCATGTGGATCCCATAAACTAGGCTATTGAGTCACTTTTTCAGCCAACCCATCACTTCCAGGCAGTAAAGGAAAAGCCACAGACTTAACCTTCTTTGCAACTGTTTTGTACTTTGTATCCACCCTTGCTTCAACCTTGTTTTGCAGCCCATAACATTCATGCTCAACAAACTCTTGAATGACTTTATGCATCTCTAACGTGTCAACATAAATAACCTCTTTTTCTACCATGTTTTCAACATTAATTGCTGCAAAAATTTCAGCCACTGTATCAACATCAACCAACCCTAAAATTCCTTCATTTGCAGCCATCAAACCATATGTCTTTAGCTCTTTTTCAACCGATCCTACATATTTCTTTTCAGGCCTTGCATATGGTTGAAATATTCTTAAAATTGCCAAGACTACATGCTGTCCATTACTACAATTCAGTCATAAACATAGTTTCCCCCTTTCTTGGAGGCATCATTATCTTCCTAGAGGCACTTCTATAGCCTCCACTTACAGCAGTGCTATCTAAAAACCCTTAAACTCTCGTGCATTATGTGGCATAGGATTACCCCGTAGCCCATCCCGATTGTGGGGATGATTCACACAAATAGTGAGAAACTGTATTGCCTTTATATTGTCTTTACTCTGAACCCGAGCATATAAAGAATTGTATTGCCTTTGTATTGTCTTTACTCTGAACCCGAGCATATAAAGAACCATCATCGAAGGCTTTTGCTTCCAACCTAGATTCCAAAATACAGGGCTGCCCCAAAGTCATCGGATAACTGCATGAATCCTGCACAAAAAAATGATATTCACCTAACATCTCCAATATTCATGGGTACATTCGAACAAGTTGCATAAAGATCCCCTAATAAATTGTTTGCTACCCGCATGCACCATCCCGGATCTACATCAATCGGCCAGCCTCTATTTTCATACAAGCTGTGTGCCATAACATTGATTTCATGATCCAAGAGAGCTATGCAAGGCATCTCTCTTTCTCCCACTTTAACACTTGTCTCTATTGTAGCACGAGCCCAATGCGTTCGTGTGAATAATGACTACTTGGAATAAAATGAGCATATTCTTATTCATGTACTTGTTGATGGACATCCCCATTATACATAGCCTTCTCTCTATGCTTATTGCTACCCATAAGACCAATTTCAACCACAAGCTTGTTGTCTATACTCCCATTTAACCCATTTTCAACATCAACCTACTCCAAATCAGCATTACATGCATCATCATATTTCCTTTGAAGTTGTTTCTCTATGTCATTGTCAACCTGCATCAATGCTTGCAAAACTTCACCATCAAACTATCTTTTTCATTTCAACATATCAATGATTGCATCATGAAATTCATGCTTCGTGATCACAAGAACTTCACCAAGTGTCAATTCCACTCTATTACCAAGTATGTGATCTTCTAGGGCCTTTTCAAGGTTTGTGATAGTCTCAAGATTAGATTGTAACATGTTACCAAACTACTTGTCCCTTTTCTTCCCTTCTTGTTTCTTCTCTTGAGATACATCCACCATAACATGCTCAAGTATGGCTTTTTCAGTCTCTTTCTGCTGCTCCATTTTACTTCATGTTATGCATTTAGATGGGCTTGAAGAGAAAGGACGAGCAATGTCCTTATCTCTTCTTCTCTTTTCTTCCACAAGAGCTTCTTGATTATGAATCTCAGCCAAATAAGCATAGGCTGAAAATGAATCCACTGGTGCACTCCATCCTGTTCTCCCTCATATACTCTGACTTGCATCAGTCAATTCAACCTTTGTTGTTTTGCCTTTTTCCATGCAATCTAATGTATGCATCCAAACATGAGATTTTGCTTTAACCATGCCTCCTTTACGAGCTTCTTCGGTCCTTTCAATTCTCAAACCATATATGGCTGCATCTATGGCAACAAATGTTGTCCTTGCTACCATCTCTTCCAACCTCTTCTGCATGTCATCATTTCCAAAATTTGGCTCTATTGAAAGACCAATTTCTATTGAATGTATTTTGCCATCTTTCCAAAAGGCTAACCTTCACTTCCACTTCATGGTAGGTTGTACAGTCTTGCTTTTCGTGTTGTAAATTGTCACACCAAATGTATCTCCTCTTATATCCTTCTTTGTACGGTCTTTGGGATGTTACCCGACCCTTCTCGTCTACCTTAACATCCAAATTTTTTACCTTTGCATAGATTTTTGTCAAATTCAATCTCAAATCATGCATGCCTTTGATTAATTCATCCATAGCATCACCTTTAAGAGCCGAACCAACAAGTATAGACGATTGTTCCACTGTAGCCACTAGTGACTTGGCTGCAATTTCAACCCCCTTCTGAGTACTAGCAACAAGTGTGGTGCTTGTACCCCATTTAATTTCATCCACTCTCTCTTTACCAACATATGCACTACCTTAGTTACATTAGCCTAATCTGATTTTAGCCCAATTTCAAAAGAGGCATCTTCTAAACGATCAGTCAGAAAAACTATTCTCTCAAAAATTTCTTAAAAGCTTCCCAATCACAGCATCTCTTCTATGTAGCTGATTAACCTAATTGTGTAATGCATGCATGGCCAAATAGAAGAAATACTAGCTCCATGCATACTGTGGTACCCCATGAAACAACATATTTTCTTCATACAACCGGATGAAGGCCAAAACATTTTGACCCTTAAACTACTTTAATTCCTATCCCACTGCCTGCAAAGCATTCATTGCTAAGGAATCAAATATTTATGCTTCCTGCCCAGTTTGCATTTGCTGTTGTAACAAAATTGCTAATGTTATTGTTGCTACAACAAAGCAATCATCTGTTGTAAAGCATCACCACCACCATTTGAACCTGTAGAATCCCCCATCTTTACACACCTACTGGACTTTCACATCGAATTCACTATTATCGGAGCATTTGGGGTCAAAAGTCTACCATGGGGTAAGAGACAGTAGGGTGAAGGGAGATTCAGGGAGAGCAATTAATGAAAGAGAAGGGGGTTTGAAGAAATAGAAGATGTAGAAGAATACTCATAGAGGTGAAGCCTGACAATTTATTTCTGCATCATGAGAAGATAAATCCCTTGTAGACCAAAAATGTGCATCAAAACAATAACTTCTTCTTTGCTACATAGACCGCCAATCTGATGCTTCTGTTGGCTCCGAAAGGGGGGTAAAATACAAAGACACCTGGTCAAAATTATCCTAGATCACTCGTTCTTCTCCTCCTAGTTTGGAGTGTTGTTTGATGCTTGTAAACTTCGATCGCGCAATTTGGCCAATCCTTCTTTTTGCATAAAATCTCCCAAAAATGGCAGAAAGCCACTTGATTTTTTTTTTAACCATGTCATCCTATTCTAGAAATTGTCTACAACTTTTGGATATTTACAAGGAATAATATCCAAAATATCACAAATAGGCTAAACTTGTCCAAAAATCTAGTATTTTTGAACCATCTACACTACGAACACTAACACTAATGATTAATATGGCATTGCCTCTCTAGATGAATAAGAAAGCCGAATGACGATGCACTCTAGAGTTTTTCACATTGTGTCTATGTAGAGGCACAATAACATGGTGTCTAAGAATGGCATTGCCACCGACCTCTCCAAAGTCAGAGTCATTGTCAATTTACAACACCCACAAGCTATAAGGGAGTTTAGTGCTTTCCTAGGACAGAGAAGGTACTATCGGCGATTCGTGTTGAACTATACATTGATATTTAGACTCCTTTACAAATTGCTAATTTTATTCGAGTGGACTAAGGAATACCAAGTGCCTACGAGAAACAAAAAAAGGCTCCCACAATAGCATCGATCCAATGAGCCCTAGATTGAAACATAACATTCCATGTGCACATTGAAGCCTCGAAGTTCGCCATGGGAGCTGTTTTGTACCAACCTGGTGAACATAATCTTGATTATCATGTGAGCTTTACTAGCAAGCAACTCATAGATACAGAGATGAATTGCTACACAATGGAGAGGGAAGGCCTAGTCATGGTATTCACTATAAAGAATTTTTGTCATTTTCTATTGGCTACGCCCTTTACCTTCTTTGTTGACCATCAAGCCTTACTTTATCTATTGAAAAAACCTTGTGCTATAGAATGTATAGCTAGATGGTTACTTCTTCTTCTAGGATTTGACTTCTCTGTGATTGTATGCAAGGGTAAGCATCATTACATGGCAGACCATATGTCTCGCATACCCACAAGAGAAGCTATTGGACACGGCATCATAAACGACTTGTCTAATGCACACTTGTTTAGCATGTCCAATGAGAGAGACATATTCAGAGTGGCCGATCTAATGCCTTATTGGGTAGTTGACATAGTCCTAAAGCATGGATTGGCTAAGAGATCTGTAGAGAGCATTAGGCCAAAACACCTTATCCTTAAGATTCAACCCTATCAATTAATTTCCAGCAAACTCTATAGACTAGAACAGGATGGGTTATTACAAAGATGCATGTGTGACCATGAAATGCATTATGTGCTTGCTGAAGCACATGGTGTGATTACTAGAGGGCACTTTAGTGCAGACACTACAGCATGCAAGGTGATGCAATTACTAAGTTCATGAAGCATTATGAGGAATGTCAAAGGACCAAAGTACTCATCCGTAAGGACAAGATGGAATTGACCCTAGAATTAGAGTGACAGCCCTTTGAAGTTACTTTGGGATAGCCCTATCAGTTATTAGCACAAATGTCAAAGGAACTTAGCTCGATGCAACATCCTTGAAGTTCCTTTGGGAGTAGGTGATCTCGCAATTTGGTTGCCCCATTATGATCAAGGGCATGCATTTCATTAATGAAATGATTGTCCATTTACTATCTACATTCTAAATCATCCATAGAAAATCATCACCACACTACCCTCAAGCTAACGATCAAGTGAAATCCACGAATAAGATCTTAGTGAATGTCCTGACAAAGGTAGTCTCTACCTCGTGCAGTGACTAGGGACAACAAACTCATGGCAGCATTATGGGCCTACAAGATAGCATACGAGACTACCGTAGGACAAATACCATTCAAGCTGACCTATGGGACCAAAGCAATCTTGTAGTGGAGTTTTATATTCCAAGCTTGAGAGTGGTAGTGCAAGAGAGACGAGACGGAAACGAGGCATGGATGGAATGCATGGAAGAGCTAGAATGCCTTTCTAAGACCTAACTCCTAGCTACCCATGCACTAATCAATGAAAAAGTAAGTTGCAAGAGCTAGTTTGACAAACATGTTAAACAATATGATTTAGAGCAAGGTGGCCTAGTGCTATTATACTATGTAAAGGGCCATAAGAGGAAGATAGTGTTTAAAGGATTAGGGCCTTTCAAAGTCCACAACATCAATTGAAGTAGCAACATAAAGCTCAAGGCCCTAGAGGATGAGGACGTAGGCTTCTTCAATGGCAGTCACCTCAAGAAGTACTACCCTCCAATGCCACTGCACAAGCCTCCAATGCTAGAAACCCTTGTAAACATAATAATAGCCACCATCATCGAGATAAAGGAGGATGAGGAAGTAGTAGAACCTACCTATCTATACATATCAATGACTTCCCAAAAGACACACACCTTTGATGCACTTATTGACAAGGGAGCTAACTTTAAAATCCTTACACACAGATCATTGGACCCTCATTGGTCAACCCCAACTGTAGCCTACTAAAACTAAACTCAACTTGTTTGGGGGACAGTCTTACTCACTACAAGTACAAAATAGCGGTCTCTATTGAGATTGAAAGCCTACCTATGCTCTTCTATTTGTTGCTTAAAACTAAGGCCAACAGTAGGAATCGTTGCTAGAATGATGTGCATTCAAAAAACAAGCACATTGTAATGTCAACTATGACTCACAGTGCATTCACCTCGCCATTGGCAATGTTTGGATAGTGACGGATTTTAGCAAGGGTAGTGTAGCTCCATCAAAGCCTCTAGTGCCACCCCGAAAGAGGAACCTAGTGCAAGGTCTAAGGAGGGGGGTCGTGACTTGTCCCACCCTGCCAAGACAAATTGCCTGCAACCCAAAGGAGACACATCTATGGCCACTGAGCAACAACTCAAATGGGTACCCAAATGACAATGTGAACCCGTACCCACCACAAACCCTCACGTCCAAGGCCTGGGAGACAAAACTGACGCTACAAAAGTAGACAAACGGTCAAGCCTATTGGGGGCAAAGGTGCCTCCGCCTAGCCGCCCGTGTATTACTACACTGACAGTGCCCACCACTGCACACTACAGGTGGTGAGCATCCATCGCAGTTACTTATTCTTTATTCTTTTAATGGCCCGGCCACACATTGTGGTGGTTGGAGTTCCCACTTGAGTCTCTCTCTCTCTCTTGCTCTTGCTCTCCATCCGCCATAGCTCTCACCACCAAGCTTCTTCCTCCTGGGTTCTACTTCCCTTTCAACTGGTATCAGAGCAAAGGCATTAGAGCTTGCTCGGCATTCTCTTCAACCTGGATCTGAAGAGCTTCAACTTGAGCTTCAATGGCAGCCATGGCACCTTCATTTGCAGGTATGTTTTGATCCCCACCTCCTCCCCGATCTTCCCGGCCTTCATTTGGTATCTTGCAAGGCTGCATTGGAGTCCCCCTAATCATTGTCAAATTCTCAGTAGCATTTTTGAAGCCTCACCAGCCCCCCAAAGTAGGCAACGCAAAATGTGGTGCATTTTTAGGGGCCTGGGCTGATCCATTCTTGGCATTTCCAGTTCCTTCCCCGGCTTCCTGGCATTGTTTGCAACCTTTCCAATCATCTTCGGACTCCCCGGCATTGGTTCTTGGCTCCCAACGATCGATATGAGTGCTTCCACCTTCAACCATTACTGTATACACAGTCCCAGGACTGTCAAAAATAGGGCATCACTTGACATTTGATGTTTGATGCTTCTTGGCCTTGTCTGTTTGATGTCTATTGATGCCCGGTGATGCCCAGATGTTATGGGATGCTGTGTCTACGCTTTGGGATTGATTTGGAGCAAATTTGGGCACCGATTGAGCTTCATTTGACAGTGAATATGCTGCTTTAATACAGTGGGCTGAAGCTCATTTACTTGGTGTATGCATTGGTTCTTGGATACGGGGTGTTTACCGGAGATTTGAATGATCATACCAATGTATTTGGAGATTTTCAAATGCTTCTTTTTGGTTCTGGAATGATTTTGAGCTTGGATTAGGCTCCGTCTTGGTCGTCATTCACTAGCATTTGGATTGAGTTGGCATGCTTTGGATAGGTTTATGCCTATTATCACTGCTTGACATTTAGGCTTCTTGCATCTATTCTTTGGTCAGATGTGGCTGCCACTTGGTTTGCCCATATGCTTGACAGCCACTTGGAGCTTCGTCTTCGATGTACTTGAGCATTTTAGACCTACTGGGCATTACATTTGGTTGTCAGTTACATGCTATTTGAATGCTTTACGGGTCTGAGATAGCTTGGGATTTATGCTCCGGATATGCCCTACTAGGATTTGGAATGTCTGATGTTATATACTTGATGTATTTGAGCGTTGCTTACTCTATTTGCATCTGACTTTACTTCTAGTGGGAGCCTCTTGGCATATTCGGATGTACACAAAGTTTTACTTACACTTGAGCTTGAGCTTGTGGGACAGTTACATGCATTTGCTCTCTTGAGAGCTTTATATCTACAGTTAGTCTGTAGTGGGCTGATTTGATATGCCTATTGGGGCAGCACCTATCTCTGTCACGGGTTTTTCAATATTGTATGCATCTTTGATGGTTATGCATTGAGCTTCTTACTCTATCAATTGTGCTTGTGCTTGGTCTCTTCTCTTACCTCGAGACCCATTACATGCATGACTTCTAGACCTATGAGATATATCTTGCCTGACAGGTTATTGGTTTGACAATTCTTGGTACCTTCTTGCCCATTGCCACTCATTATTGGATGTATCTTGCTACCTAGTAGTTGTAGAGACATATGTATCAGTGATTGCTTCACTTTGGAACAATTTTACATATTGCTGTAATTTATTCCAACAAGTTGAAATCTATAGATTTCAAGCACTTGTATGAGGGTAATGCTTACTATTTGATGTTCTCTTGGTCATATTTGGTGGACAGGTGGTTGTCTTGGTGATATCCACTCTTTCAACCAATTTAAGCAATGGTTTTAATGCATTTTTTGCTAATTACAGCAACCTGCAATTTTGCATTTTTTTGCTTTGATTTGGGACAGTATGGCTGGTCATTTGAAAGACGTAGCTCTCTTTAACATTGCCAAGTTGGATGGTACCAACTATGGGTATTGGAAGTCCCAAATATGGCAGGTTTTGGCGCAAAAGTTGCAAATTAAACCATTGCATTTCAAGGGTGTTAAACCCAAGGATATGGATGATGATGTTTGGATGGAAGTTGATGAGCTATGCAAGTCTACCATTATCTTGTCACTCTCAGAAGAGGTCCATCATAATATTGTTGAAGATGAGAATCAAAGTGCATGGGACTCATGGGAGAAGATTTAGGAAATTTATGCACAGCATAGTCCTGCATCACAAATATATTGGCTAAAACAGTTAATGGACCTTCGCATGAAGGAGGGGACATCGCTATCATCTCATTTCAGCCAGTGTCATGCTATCATGAAGAATCTGCTGTCATAGGGTATTGAATTCAAAGACAACTTGCACCCATTGTTTCTGCTTGGCCCCTTGCCTAAATCATGGGATGTGCTCCATACTGCCATATGTACGAACAAGCTTGATGGGCTAAAAATCAAAGATGTTGAGAGTGCTTTATTGATTGAGAAAATCAACAGGAAAAACAATGATGCTTCCTGCTCTTCACATGCATTGACCATTAGAGGTGGTAGATATGGCAGGCATGATAATGATCATAAGAGCAAGGACTCTCAAAAATCCAAGTCAAAGTCACGTGGCCGCAGTAAGTCATATGGACTGAAGTCTGATCTTACCTGTCATTATTGTGGGAAAGACATATTAGGCCACAGTGCCATAAAATGTGCGATGATAAGCGCAAGGAAAAGGGAAAAGAGAAAGTGCAGGAAAAGTCTTTTGAGCGCAGTATTGTACCTACAAAGTCCAGTGTGAAGATAGAAGAGGTTAATGTCATACAGGCCACTGATTCAGATGAGGATTACATACTTGCAGCTTCTTCATGCAATGCCTTACAGGCTTCCGAGACACATTTTATGTATGTGCAGTGCTGGCTTTTGGACTCGGGTGCGTCATTTCATGTGACACCCTGTAGAGATTGGTTTCATACCTATCGTACCATCTCTGGTTCTGTGCATCTTGGTGATGACATGTCTCTTGACATTATGGGTATTGGAGATGTTAGGTTGCAATTTCCCTCTAGCAGTTCTTTTGTTTTGCATGATGTATGCCATGTACATGCATTGACTCATAGCCTTATGTCAGCTGGACAACTTGATGATGCAGGGTATTTTGTGTCTTCTGGAGACTCTGCATGGAAGATTACTCGTGGCAAGCTTGTGCTTGCAAGAGGTGCCAAGTCTGGCAGCCTCTATCCCTTACTTGTATCTGGAGCTACCTTGAATCATGTTTTGTCTGTGGGTTCTATCCCCCATGTATCCCTTTGGTATGCTCATTTGGGACATATGTCCCTTAAAGGAATGAAAATGCTCTGTGCTTTGCAAGTAGACCAGGAATACACATAAAAAGTCTGGTAAGAAACGCATGGGTGAACCCTTGGCTCTTGTGCACTTAGATGTATGTGGACCCATACCCTGTCAATCACTAGGTGGGGCAAAGTACTTTGTTACTTTCATCAATGATTACTCACGTAAGGTTTGGGCTTATCCCATAAAGAGAAAATCCGATGTCTTAGACACATTTCAGCATTGGCTTGTATTAGTAGAGAACCATTGTGGGCATAGGCTGAAATGCCTAAGGTCAGATAATGGGGGTGAGTATGTATCACGTGCTTTTGAGCATTTTTGTGATGAGCGAGGTATTAAGTATCAGTTGACCGCCTCTTACACCCCTCCCAAGAATGGTATGGCTGAATGCATGAATAGGACCATTCAGGAAAGGATCCCTAGCATGCTTAGCCAGGCTAGCTTACCACAGTACTTTTGGGCTGAGGCAGTTACTACTGCAATGCATCTCATTAATAGATCACCTAGCAGTGAGGAGGTATGGGCAGGCAAGTTCCCCCTCTTATGATCATTTGCATGTCTTTGGATGTGAGGCATTTTGCCATGTGCCTAAGGACAAATGCAATAAGCTGGATCCTAAAAGTGCCAAATGCATTTTCATTGCCTATGGAGATGCACGAGAGATGGGTTACCGTCTATGGGATCCACAGGTGCGGAAAATGATCCGTAGCCCCATGGTGTCATCTTTCATGAGGACAAAATGCATATGCAGCCTGAGAAAGTGGTTGAGATACACAGAGTTATCTTTCAGGAGGAGCCACTTGCTCCCTTACAGCCCCTAGACAATGTGTAGCATTACCTGATGCTCATGGCCCAGATGTTAGACATGCTAATGTTAGACAGGATGTTGGTCAAGCAGCAGAGCCTGGGTTGAGGCATTCTACTAGAGATATTCGACCTCTTGACCGTTTTGCACCCTCTATAGATTACGTATTGGTTACAGATACATGAGAGCCTCTCACTTATGATGAGGCTATGCAAAGGGGTGATTGTCACTCTTGGGAGAGGGCTATGCAATCTGAGCTTGACTCATTGCATAAGAATCAGACTTGGGATTTGGTTTCCTTGCCTTAGGGTAAGAAGCTTTGCCATGCAAGTGGGTGTATAAGCTAAAAAGTACCCCTGGATACCCCAAGCCGGCATACAAGTCTCACTTAGTTGCTAAGGGCTTTAAGCAGGAGCATGGTGTTGACTTTGATGAAGTCTTTTCTCATGTGGTCAAGATGACCACCCTATGCTTAGTCTTGGCTTTGGTTATACAGCTTGACCTAGACTTGTACCAAATGGATGTCAAGACGGCCTTTTTACATGGAGACTTGCATGATGAGATTTACATGGAGTAGCCTAAGGGCTTTGCAGACCCTGGCAGGGAACACCTAGTGTGCAAGCTAAAGAAGAATCTATATGGCTTAAAGCAAGAACCTAGGGAATGGTATCATAAGTTTGATGCATTCATGCAGTCACAGGGCTACAACCGCAGTGCTATGGATCCGTGCTTGTACACAAAGAAAGCCCGTGACGGTTCTTTACTAATTTTGGTACTCTATGTGGATGACATGCTTTTAGCAGGGACAGCTCATGAGGAGCTAGATGCTCTTAAGGCTTAGCTCAAGAAGAGCTTTGAGATGAAAGATCTGGGACATGCCTCTCATATACTTGGTATACGCATTACGCGTGATAGATCTCAGGGACTACTCTATCTGTCACAGAGGGAGTACATTCATAAAGTCCTTGAGCGCTTCCATATGCAAGATGTTAAGCCTATTGGTTATCCATTACCTTCTCATGTAAAGGTCTCATGGGCTGATTGTCTGCAGATAGATGAGTAGAGGGCTGAGATGGCCAAGATTCCCTATGCATTAGCAATGGGCAGCCTTATGTATGCCATGATAGCCACCCGTTCCGATATTGCCTTTGCAGTTGGGTTTGTGGCATGTTATATGGCTACATCGGGCAAGAAACATTGGGATGCCATGAATGGTATCATGAAGTACCTGAAGAGCACAACAGATATGTGTATTTTCTATGACAGCCAAGATACAAGAGTCATGGGGTACACTAACTATGATTATGCAGGACATGCAGATAGTAGAAAGTCCACTTCTAGCTATGTGTTCACTTATGCTAGAGGGGATATCTCTTGGATGTCTAGGGCGCAAAAGTGTGCGGCTCTTTCTACTACAGAGGCCGAGTATATTGCAACCACAAAGGCTTGCAAGGAGGCTATCTGGTTAGGCTGTTTGATTATAGACCTTGGTATGACAGATGCTATGCATACAGTGCATTCGGATTCTATGAGTGCCATTCAGTTGGTCAAGAATCCGGTCTTCCATGCGAAGAAAAAATATATTGAGGTGAGATATCACTTCATTCGCGAGGTCATTGAGGACAGGTCTATTAATCTTGTCAAGATTTTGATTGAGCAGAATCCTGCAGACTTACTCACGAAGAGCCTCACTACAAAGCCCTTTGCCTTCCTCAGGAGATTGATGGGCATTGGATGAGATGACGTCTTTTTCCTCATCCTGTTGTACATATGTACATGTTGTACTGTCTTTTTTCTGTTCTTTTCTCTCTCATTGGGGCAGATTTTCCTTTAAGTGGGAGGTTGTTGGGGGTAAAGGCGCCTCCGCCTAGCCGCTCGTGTATTACTACACTGATAGTACCTGCCACTGCATACTGCAGGTGGCAGGCGTCCATCGCAATCACTTATTCTTTATTCTTTTAGTGACAGTTTGAATAAAGGAAGGCTCGGCCACACATTGTGGTGGTTGGAGTTTCCACTTTGAGTTTCTCTCTCTCTCTTGCTCTTGCTCTCCATCCGCCATAGCTCTCACCACCAAGCTTCTTCCTCCTGGGTTCTACTTCCCTTTCAAAGTCACGATGGGTGCCCAAAGACCTATTGCATGCTCAAGGCTATTGAATTTGGTCACCCAAGACTACAAGGAGCACATGTATCCCTCAATCCAAACCCTCCAATCCATCTCGACAAAACAAACCAATTGACTCAAAAAGCACCAAACCTATAGAACCCCAACACTCAACTTGACACTCCCAATACCCTAATTGCTCCACAAGCAAAAAGTAGCGCATCATGTGAGATCCAAGACCAAACCATTGCACAAGTAAGTACTAAACATCTTACTGACCAATCCATGAAGTAGGCATCAATTCCTAAGCTATCCAATCTAGCCAAACCCAACCTCTCACAGGCCTTAGACCCTCCTATGAGCATCCATCTATCCTTGCCTTGGCCTCGAACCTAGCCCCATGAATGCAAGAGACAACTTAGTCACCTGCATTAGATGATTGGATGCCACCTTCACATTGCTAGCTAAGAGATATGAATGGCTAGGACTTAGGCCTCCTAGATAAGCTATTAGCAGCAGATGTACTCCCCTTGCCATGCATCTGGGAAGAATCCAAATTCATGTTTGTCAAGATTCCCATGGTAGCCAAGGAATTAATTGCCAATGAGATCTCTCAAGAGCAAGCTTGCAAACAATGGCTTATCACATCCTATAACAGGAGCAAAGTTTGTGCAACAAGCCAAGAGCTAAAAGAGCTAAAAAAGCTAGCCATCTTGGACTCTTCTTTTTTGCATAAATGGTATGGTCTTTGTCTCCAATGAGAACAAGAGGGCTACCAAATTATGACCAATTCCAAGTAGAGATGGGCTATCAAAACCTTTGAGTATGATCCAACCTATGTGGCTCCTACTTCATTTAGAATATTGGCCATCGATCACAATCAACTGTTAAGAGGAACACGTTATGGCCCAGCCCTATTTTGATCAAATTCTAACTAAGGAAGAACTGCGTATCGCTAGCAAGATAAAATCTGGTGACTTCCTAGCCGATGTCCTAACCTACATTACACATGTAAGCATTAGACCTCATGACATGGGCCGTCATGCCCACTTGGAGTATAGCCCAAACTTCTACGATTAGCTCATGATAAAGTAAAGCACAACAAGCATGTGCATACTGCCCTTAACCCTTCATCCTCCAATCCTAGAAAGGATTTTCTTCACTCTTCTTAAAGGATGGGGGGGAGGGGGTAAATTGGAAAAGAAGACACAACTTGGACTAGACATGACTTGAACCTTAAACCAAATTTTACAAAAGTGAAATGGACAGATAAAATTCAATTTGTGCTTAAGGAAATTTTTCATGAAATTCTTGGTTGAACTATGTGGACTACTTGAAGCAAAAATTTTCATTTTGTACTTGAGCACTTCACCTTTCCATAGCATATATTCATGACTCCCTTATCTTTTTGCAAAAAGTCATTTCAAGTGAACTAATAGTGGGCTATTGCATCATGACAGGAACTGGAGATAGAAGGGCACAACAAAGACAACAAGCTTCCCTCATAGAAGAAGAGTAGGCCAAATACGGCCTAACGACGAAAACAAGAGCCTTTAATTAGCTTAATTTCAGAAGCATCCAGAACTTAGAAAACATGGTGATGAAAGAGCAAGTGGTAAAATAAATTGTCAACCAGTGTAACCTTGGTAAATATATGGAGAAGGTCGGCCAAGCCATTGACTACAACAAGTACATGGTGTTCTTGCAAACTTTCTATGCTAATAGGAACCATGGCACCATGACAATGAGGCAAGGAGAAGAGACTTGCAAAGTAGAAGCTGAGTTGGGCCTTGGAATGGTGGAAAGACCTCTGGGGCTAGTCAACAAGCCCAAAAGCCGGTCCAAAAAGGAAGTTTACAGCATGTTAAAAGACCCAAGTATACATGAATGATGGAGTAACTTGGCCAACATCCCTAACCCTGACATTAGGCTACAAGCAAAAACAATCCATTCTCTATTCTCTAGTCAAAGTGCAATGCCTTGATGAACAAGATTAGAGTGCCACTACTCAAGAGCCTCGCACCTAAGTCTCTGGTTAAAATCAATTGGATTGGTTAGGTGCGTAAGTCTATTGAATCTTCAGCAAAAGGGCTAGCCACATGAGCCAAAGTAGCAGCAGGTGGGAAGTCTCCGACTTCCACAATAGAGTCCAAGAGGAAAAAACCTACCTCCACAAGGCTTCGACTGTAGGCTTTGGAGGAAAAAACCTACCTCCACAATAGAGTCCAAGAGGAAAAAACCTACCTCCACAAGGCTTCGACTGTAGGCTTTGGAGGAGTGTTAATTGCCATCATTTAGGAAGCTCTTGAAGAGGTGGAAAGAGTAGTAAAGGAGACCCGAGAACCATCACCAATCCAAGAGAAGCACGCTATCCCACCCTAAAAGCCTAACCATCTTGCTTTTTCAATAGGAGAATAGGGGGAAGACAAAGTCCACAAGGAATAGTGGGACAACACAGAGAAAGTTGCTAGTGAAAATGAGAATGACCAACCATCTCAATAGCAAGAAGCCTCGTGTGAGATGACAATCAGGAAGATCCATCCTATGCAGGACAATTTTAACCACTCTTGCATGAGTGATGCTTTGTATAAACTTTATGGATTAATATTGTAGGTTTGGAAGGTCCCATCATAGGTAAAAAAATTCTAACCACTCGTACAAGATTGATGATTTTGTATAAACTTTATGAACTAATAGAATTACTATTTCTAAAAGAATTTCTTATGTTATTAAAGGCAATGCTAATAAAAAACCTTATCTAATGGATTAATAAAAGCAAGTTGTTTAATGTCAAACATTATGCTAGCATGGTTTGTTTAATTAGATAATTGAACCGTACCCATTGAGGAAAGATGGATGCTTCATCTTGACAAGGGATGGCATGGAGAATTTCTTGACACACCTCCATGATCAATCTTGATTACTATGGAAATCTTAGGATGGATCTCAAGAGAATCTATAAGAGGTAGAGAACTAAATTTAGAACATCTCTACATATTCAAAGGGAAAGACTCAATGATACTATGACCATTCATGGAAAAAGGATGACCTTACCTCCTTGGGTTTAAGATCAAGTCACTCAAGTTTTATCCTTGACTACATTCTGTGGCTGCATGGTAGTGTATCTAAGGCATTCAAATACGCCATTAGAGGATACACTCCTTTGCCACCAATCTATACAACCTTAGAGAGATTGGGAACTCCTCCTACATTTGGGAATCCCTCCTATATTTGTGAAGTTCATATTGAAACTCTATTTTACTCAAATATCAATCGATTTTGAACTAATGAAACTATTTTTTAATTAAAGGCAATGAGAGAGAAAAGGCTTAGATTCCCAAGCATTTGTGTATTTTAATCAAATTTGCTAAGTCTCAAGAATGTATAACAACTACTAAGAACTTCAAGAGAAGAAGTTTCTCTTCAAGTAGACCCCACCCCACTAAAGTTAATTGGATAAGGAACCAAGGTTGAATAGGATATGTAAGTCTAGATTAAGGCCATGGATGATTCCTCTAATGCTACAAACAAACCAATGCATGAGTGCATATATTTTTCTTACCAACAAATTTGAGCTATGGCAAAAGTAATGGTGCTGATATAATGGGGTAGTAAAGCCTCACAATATGGGAGAAAACCAAGGAAGCTATGAGATTATGATACTTTCCCTTGATCTTTGAGTCCATCAAGATGAATGAGTTTTACAACCTCGACTAGTTGAACCTTTACCTTAAAAGGCTATGACTTAAAGTTCATGTATCTCCAAAAGTAATGCATTGCTAATAATAACATCCCAATAGATTGCAAGATTTTGCTAAGGGTTGAATCCCCCTCTTGATGTTGGGGGTAAAGGTGCCTCTGCCTAGCCGCCCGTGTATTACTACATTGACAGTACCCGCCACTGCACACTGTAGGTGGCGAGCACCCATCACCGTCACTTTATTCTTTATTCTTTTAGTGACAGTTTGAATAAAGGAAGGCCCAGTCACACATTGTGACTATTGGAGTTCCCATTTGTGTCTCTCTCTCTTCATGCTCTTACTCTCTGCCATAGCTCACTTCCAAGCAAGCTTTGATCCTTCTCACCTTTCAAATGCTATCAGAGCTTTGGATTAGAGCTTGATCATGGAGCTTGGCCCAGCATTACTTCAATCCGATCGAAGACCTAGAGCTTGGAGCTTCAATGCCAGCCATGGCTTCTTCCCCCCAAGGTAAGATTCTATCTCCCGCCTCTCCCTGGCCCTCATAGGCTCTTTGCAAGTGTTCCTTGGCTTCATTGGCACCTTATATGCCCCCATTTGCCCCCTTATCCTCAGCATAACCAGCAGGCCCCACAGTCAGCTCATGTTTTTTTTGTGCCTGTTTCAAAATCTGGCTCAAAAATCCCCATTTTTCTCATATCTCGGGCATCCATAACTCGATGATTTAGGCAAGATCTGAGTTGATTTACAACAAGAAAATGTCATGCTCTTGGCTTATGTGATGCTCCCGAGGCTTGGTATTTGATTCCCAGATACTTTGGGGATGTTTGCTCAATGTTTTGAGATGCTTTGGGACTTGGTTTGAGCTTCCATAGCTCAATTTATGCAGGGATTTACTGTTGTACATTGTTTGGGCAGCAAGATTTTATCAGGGACGGCTTATGCATAATTCTCTTTGTTGACATTCGGGTGTCCTATTGGATGTATTGATGCTTGGTCTGTTGAGATATTTGCAATCACATCTACTTTAGTCCCTTTGTGAGAAGCAGTGAGGGCTCAGGACCAGAATCCTATATGCACAATAGGAGAAAGTATCACCACTCAATTCCTATAAAGCATGGTGCTTGCACTCTTTTTCTAATGCAATGATAGTACTCTTTTCTTTCCAATAAAGTGTCATGTCACTGTCAATACACAAGATTGTGTTTATGAGTCCAAGTCTCAATCTTGGAACCTAATTCACTTGTGTAAAAATTTGTCCTAGTCAAGGTCAATGTCTTCATGAGTTCCTTTTTCCTCTTTCAACCTCCATAGCTTTCGCATCTGCCATGCTCTAGATCCGTGCTTTTCACATGGTATCAGAGCTCAGCTGAGTGTGACCCAAATCTCCTTTCACTCCTCTCAGCTCCTTTCCATCTCTACTCAGCTCAGTTTGAGTATTGGACCCTATCTCCAACTTCATTTGCATTCCTACCTTCAATGAGGCTTCCAAACCTTATTCTTCATAATTTTCATCGAGAATCAATCTTGACAATCTGAAATTTTTCAATAGTAGAGTTTATTTTTAATGTGTCAAAAGACATAAGCAATGGCAGTGTAGTATCAAAAGATACTAGTTTGAACTTTGATGTTTGTTGCTCGAGTTTGACTTGATGATCTTCAAAAAACTCTTCATAGCTTCCCCTCCTTGTTGATTTGATGGTTGAATACTTGTTGAAAACTTTAGATTAGAGTGGCCTTGGCTTGATTTAAGTGGCAGGAGAGAGAAAATGAAGAAAAAATGAGCTTGAAGATAAGTGGTTATGGCTATCCTGTCAAAAACAGGGACCAGCGAGACTGGTAAATGAGCTCCCAAGAGCTCCACAGGTCGAATCTCCTCAAACCCTTTAAGATGGAGGACCTAACTCCCCCTAAGAGGTTTTGTACTCGTTTTTCCCGAGTTGAGAGGTCCAAGCCTTCAAAGTGGTTGCTATCAAAACTGCATCTAGATTTGGGAAAATGCAAATGCTGGGCATGGTGTGCATCAATCTCCTTGATTTTTGTGCCAAGAAGTTGCGCCTTAACCTGAAGAACAACTCTTGAGCAGAAAGCTTGAAAGATATGGCCTGGTTGATGAGATATGGCTGCTCCAACAGAGGTAGGTAGGTGCTGTCCACAGACACAGTTATGGAAGCGACTCTGAAAAGAGGCAATGCTGAAGTTATAATTGCCCAATCTCAATGATTGAGGTGCCAAGGAGGAGCTCTAGAAGTAGAAAACACTTCTCTAGAAGGAATTTCAGAGAGATTTGGCCTGTGGAGAGAGATATGAAAGCTTCAAGCTAATAGGGTGCTGCTGGAATCTAGTGCTAATCTATTGTTGCTCCAGTCTTCTAACATGGGAAAAGACTCTCCAACTGCTCGCTTCAAAGGAGTCAGGTTTCACACTTGGCAGACCCGCATCAAACTCATTTTGATGAAGAAGGGTCTCTAGGCCATTACTAATGGACAAGAGAAGAAGCCTCGGGATGCTGCCCTAGCAACTACCTGGCAGAAAGCTAATGACGAAGCACAAGCCATTATCAAACTGGAGCTAGATGACAGCTATATCCACCATGTGGATAACTGTGAGACTTCACAGGCTACATGGAAGAGACTTGACACTTTGTTCAGTGCACAGTCTAAATCATCAAAGTATGGTCTCTTGATAGAGTTTTTTAGGCTTGAAATGAAGTCCAACACATCACTTGCCACGCATCTAAATTACATGGAAGGACTTCTAACCCAACTTGCAAGAATCAACATTAAAATGGAAGAAGATGTTTGCATCAGTGTTCTACTTAAGAGTTTGCCTCCTGAATATAATAATGTATCAACAACTCTAATTAATATGCCAAACCCTGAACTTGTTGATATCCAGGCATCACTGTTAGAGGAGGAAAAGAAGCTAAAAACTAAGGAAGAACCTAGCACCTCTAGACATGAACGTGCATTATATGTTGGCAACAGGTACAAAGGCAAGAAGGATCGGCTCTTTTGTGACTTCTACAAAAGGACCGTACACACCGAGAAGTTTTGCCATTCCAAAAAGAGGTCCAAAAAGGCCTATCTAGTTGCAATCAAAGAAGAAGAAGAAAAAGGAGCAAAGGAAGAAGAAGAAGAAGAAGAAGAAGAAGAAGAAGACCACCAAGAGAAGGACAAACCTCATCTGTCCTTCTACTCAGATAGACTTTTTTAGCTTTGTATTTCCTAAGCCCTAATGCCTCAAACATAAACTTGTAAACTCCTCAGTTAGCCATGTACTATAGCCTCTGTACACTTTGTGAGGCCCCTGTTACAGCCTCTGGATGTCCATCATGTTTGTGGTACCCACACTTAGCCTTTTCTGTGAGACAGCCTCTAGTGTTTTGCCATGTGTATGGTGTGCCCACACTTTGCAAGCATTGTTTTCACTAAAGCCTCTATACGCTTTGTACTTCTGGTTGTGATTGAGGATGAGTGTTGAGATATTTGCAATCACACCTACTTCAGTCCCTTTGTGAGAAGCAGTGAGGGCTCAAGACTAGAATCCCATATGCACAGTAGGAGAAAGTACCACCACTCAATTCCTATAAAGCATTGTACTTGCACTCTTTTTCTAATGCAATGATAATACTATTTTCTTTCCAGTAAAGTGTCATGTCATTGTCAATACACAAGATTGTGTTTATGAGTCCAAGTCTCAATCTTGGAACCTAATTCACTTGTGTAATAATTTGTCCTAGTTAGGGTCAATGTCTTCATGAATTCCTTTTTCCTCTTTCAACCTCCATAGCTTCCACATCTGCCATGCTCTAGATCTGTGCTTTTCACATGGTCATCATGATTTATGCCCGAATATGCTATTTGAGAGCTATTGAGCCTTGATTTGGATGCGGACACCTCATTGTTGGTTGGGAATTATGCTACCTTGGTTGACATATTATTTTACCTCCAGTTTGGTTATGCCTATTGGTTTCAGGCTATGTCTTTGGGATATGTAATGAAGTATTGACCTTCAGGGTACAACATCGAGCTTGTCTTTGGTTCTGAATCTTCATATGAGCTTGAGCTCAGCTTTCGAATGCATTTGATGCTCCATCTTGGATGTACATATGGTATGTATGTTACCTGTGTCTGACCGGTCTTGACATGCTTCGCCTATGCCACTACTACATGCTACTTACATTGTTTGGAGCCGATTGCTACTAGTGCCTTGTCTTGGCTTGCATCTAGCTTCCACAAACTTACTTGGGATATTTCTTGGCTTGCCAGAGTTGTATGTGGGATACAGTTGATGTCTATGGATGCTATAATTGGGGAGTACATATCCTATATGCTCATGATGTCTTATTGATGTCTGGTCTTGGATCTTTCCTCACTGGTGCTACGACTTTTGTGCTAGTGGGAGCATCGTTGGATGTTTGACAAACATTGAGTAGGTGGTTTATGCTATTGAGCTTTGAGTCTTCTCAGACTGGGATCTTCTTCACTTGGATGTTGCATGGTTGATATGTCGTGGTCCGCATATATGTACTTGGACTGATTTGGGCTTCGCACTCCCTGAGCATACACCTCTTTGTGTCAAGTCTTGCCAGTGTTGTGTACACTTTGCCCTATTACACAGGGGGTGTGCCGGATTACTAGCGGATTCATTTGACATGCTTGGTTGTTTGCTCGATGTTTGTATGAGTGTCATATGTTGATTTATGCCCGCTTGATGCTGGTTATGCTTTGATAGTCAGTGGTTGACTTCGTGCATTGATTTTGCCTACAGTTTGCTCTCATTGTACCTGGTTGTAATTTATTACAGCAAGCAGTTATGTATGGACTGATGTGGAATTTTCATGTTGAATCATCCTGATTTTATGTAGCTTTGATGGTACTTGGTGGGCAGCATCATTAGCTATCAATTCATGGTCATTTTGCCTTGGTTTTGGTGGTATTTTTTGCTATTTACAATAGAAAACAGCAAGTAGTTTTGAACTTTCTGCACTGTTTTGGACTGCATTATGGGTTTTTCTTCCACTAATAGTGCTATCTTCAACATCATTAAGCTTAATGGTATGAATTATTCCTATTGGAAGAGCCAAGTTTGGTAGGTATTGGTGCAGAAATCGTAGATAAAGCCACTAAGGATGCATGACGAGCAGCCTGAAACTATGACTGATGACGAATGGGATGAGCTTGATGAGTTATGCAAGTCCACCCTCATCTTGTCTCTCACTGAACAGGTGCATTACAATGCGGTTGAGGAAGCACAGAGTGCTTAGCAGCTTTGGGATAAAATTGAGAACCTCTATGACAAGAAAAGTTCAGCAAGTCAGATGTATTGGCTGAAGCAGCTTATGGACCTGCGCATGAGGGAGAATATGACAATGTTTGCTCATTTGAGCCAATTCCGTGCTATTCTCAAGAACTTGACTTCGCAAGGTATTACCTTTAATGATGAGGTTACTTCATTTTTTTTTTCTTAGGACTCTAATTGAGTCATGGTATGTATTCTGCACTACCTTATTTATGTGCTCTTGCTACTATTTTAAACTTGCCTGATGTAGAGAGTGCTCTTCTATAGGAAGAGATCAACCATAAGAACTTGGATGCCTCTCGTGTGTCCCATGCTTTGACTATTAGAGACAAAGATGGTAATGGCAAGAATGATCATGGGAATGGCCATGGTAGAGACTCACAGAAGTCTAGGTCTAAGTCGCGTGGTAAGTCGCACAACAAGTCTCTGGGAGAAATGCTAATGTGGCATGTCATCATTGCAGCAAAAAGGGTCATATACGGCCACAGTGTCATGAGTTGCACAATGAGAAGTGCAAAGAGAAGGGGAAAGACAAAGTACAGGAAAAGTCCTCTAATCGCAGCATTATGCCTGCAAAATCCAGTGTGAAAATCGAGGAGATAAATGTCATGCGGACTAAAGACTCTGATGAGGAGTACATACTTGCAGCTAGTTCTTGTGATGCTACGTCATTGATCGATGTTCAATCTATGTATGCGCAGTGCTAGCTTTTGGATTCTGGTGCTTCATTTCATGTTACACCATGCCGTGTGAGTGGTTCCAATCCTACCGCACTATCTCTGGTTCAGTTTGCTTAGGTGATGATAGGTCACTTGCTATTGTTGACATTGGGGATGTACGGCTGCAATTCTCTACTCGTAGTACTTTTCTATTACAGGATGTACGTCATGTACCTGTGCTTACACCCAGTCTTATGTCTGCTGGGCAGCTTGATGATTATGGGTTTCATGTTTCATCTGGGCATTCTGCCTGGAAGATCACTGTGGTAGACTTGTGCTTGCTAGAGGTGCCAAAGCTAGCAACCTCTATCCTCTTTTAGTTGATGGGTCCTCCGTTAACCATGTTTTGTCAGTGGGTCCTATCCCACATGTATCTCTTTGGCATGCCCGTTTGGGCCATATGTCCTTGAAGGGAATGAAAATGCTTTCTGGTTTGCAGTACTTACCGCCCCTTGACTATGCATGTTTTGATTCATGTGAGCATTGTCTTTATGGCAGAAGGACTAGGAATACACATAAGAAGTCTAGTAGGACATGCATGAGTGAGCCCCTGGCATTGATACATTCGGATGTGTGTGGCCCATGCCCTGTTAGTCTATGGGTGGTGCAAAGTATTTTGTGACGTTCGTTGACGATTTTTCGCATAAGTCTAGGCTTACCCCATTAAGCTCAAGTCCGATGTCTTGGCTATATTTCAGAGATGGCTTGCATTTTTTGAAATCTAAATTGGGCATAAGCTAAAATGCCTTAGGACTGACAATGGGGGAGAATATGTGTCACGTGCTTTTGAGCAATTATGTGACAAGAGGGGTATTAAGCATCAATTGACCGCCCCCTATACCCCACCCCAGAATGGTTTGGCTAAGCGGATGAATAGAACCATCCAGGAGTGTGTATGCAGTATGCTTAGCCATGCAGGCCTACCACAGAGCTTTTGGGTTGAGGCAGTCAGTATAGATATGCATGTCATAAATAGATCACCTTCTAATGGTGTGGATTTCCAGGTTGTAGAGGAGGTATGGATTGGGAAACCTCCATCTTATGCGCATCTACGAGTCTTTGGATGTGAGGCATTCTACCATGTGCCCAAAGACAAGTGTACTAAGTTGGATCCTAAGAGTGTCAAATGCATTTTCCTTGGCTATGGAGATGCAAGCGAGATGGGTTACCGCCTCTGGGATCCGCAAGTGTGAAAAGTCATCCGCAGCCATGATGTAGTCTTCCATGAAGACAAGATGAATAGGTAGCCTGAGAAGGTGGTAGAGATACGCAAGTTTATATTCCAAGAGGAGCCACGTGCTCCTGCATGGCCAGTTGGACAGCTTGCAGCAGTAGTTGATACACATGGCCAGGGTGTTGGACTGGCCGCAGAGCCTGCCGTGCGACGGTCTACTAGAGATAGACGTCCACCTGATAGATTTGAGCCCTCGATGCATTATGTCTTGGTTACAGATACAGGAGAGCCTCTCAGCTATGATGAGGCTATGCGCAAGGGTGATAGTCACTCCTGGGAGGGGGCTATGTAGTCTGAGATAGACTCCCTACACAAGAATATGATTTGGGATTTGGTTGCACTACCTCAGGGCAAGAAGGCTTTGCCATGCAAATGGGTGTACAAGCTGAAAAGTACCCCTGGAAACCCCAAGTCAACTTATAAGGAAAGACTTGTCGCTAAGGGTTTTAAACAGGAGCATGGAGTTGACTTTGATGAATTCATTTCTCCTATGGTCAAGATGACCACCCTATGCTTGGTTTTGGCCTTAATCGCATAGCTTGACTTGGACTTGTACCAGATGGATGTCAAGACTGCATTCTTGCATGGGGATTTGCATGATGAGATATACATGGAGTAGCCTAAGGACTTTGCAGAACCTGGTAGGGAGCACCTAGTGTGCAAGTTGAAGAAAAGTCTTTATGGCTTGAAGCAGGCACCTAGGGAGTGCTATCATAAGTTTGATGCCTTTATTCAATCACAGGGCTACAGCAGAAGTGCTATGGATCCATATCTTTACAAGAAGAAATCCCATGATGGCTCATTGCTTATTTTGGTACTTTATGTGGATGATATGTTGATATAGCAGGGAAAGCTTATGATGAGCTGGATGCTCTTAAATCTTAGCTGAAGAAGAGCTTTGAGATGAAGGATTTGGGACATGCCTCTCACATTCTTGGTATGCGCATTAAGCGCGACAGGCATCGGGGACTACTCTACCTCTCACAGAGGGAGTACATTCATAAAGTCCTTGAGCGTTTTCGTATGCAAGACGTAAAGCCTATTGGCTGTCCATTACCTTCTTATGTGAAGGTTTCGCAGGCCTATTGTCCACAGACAGATGAGCAGAGGGCCGAGATAGTCAAGATCCCTTATGCATCAGCCGTGGGCAGTTTGATGTATGCCATGATAGCCACTCTTCTAGATATTGCATTTGCAGTTGGTGTTGTTGCACGCTATATGGCTACACCTAGCAAAAAGCATTGGGATGCCGTAAAGGGTATCATGAGATACCTGAAGGGCACAACAGATATATGTATTTGCTATGGCAGCCAAGATACAAGAGTTATGGGCTACACAGACTCCGACTATGCAGGACATGAAAATAGTAGGAAGTCCACTTTCGGCTATGTCTTTACCTATGCTGGAGATGTTGTTTCTTGGATGTCCAGGGTTCAGAAGTGTACGGCTCTCTCTACCACTGAGGCTGAGTATGTTGCGGCCCACTGAGGCTTGCAAGGAGGCCATATGGTTGGGTCGTTTGGTTCATGACCTTGGGATTGATACTATATCTACGCTACATTTGAATTCTATGAGTGCTATTCAGCTAGCCAAGAATCTGGTCTTCCATGCGAAGATGAAACACATTGAGGTGAGATATCACTTCATATGTGGGGTCGTGGAGGACAAGTCTATTGACCTTGTCAAGATCTCCACTCACGAAAATCATGTAGATATGCTCACGAAAAGCCTCACTACTGAGCACTTTGCCTTCCTCAGGAGATTGATGGGCATTGGATAAGATGGCGTTTTTCCTCATCCTATTGTATATGTGTACATTGTACTATCTTTTATTTTTCTTTTCACTCCTCACTGGGGCATATTCACCTTTAAGTGGGAGGTTGTTGGGGGTAAAGGCGCCTCTACCTAGCCACTCGTGTATTACTACACTGATAGTACCCACCACTGCACACTGCAGGTGGCAGGTACTATCAGTGATAGTTTGAATAAAGGAAGACCCAGGTACTTTATTCTTTATTCTTTTAGTGACAGTTTGAATAAAGGAAGGCCCGGTCACACATTGTGACTGTTGGAGTTCCCATTTGTGTCTCTCTCTCTTCTTGCTCTTGCTATCCGCCATAGCTCACTTCTTCTAAGCAAGCTTCGATCCTTCTCACCTTTCACTTGATATCCACTCCAAGACAATGAAACTAGTAACTCTTGAGGATTCCCTCATTTGAGCCAAACTCTTAGCCAAGGAAATCATCAAGACTACTAGAAAAACCTATCATGAATAACAAATATAAAATAAAATTTTCAAAATGAGGTAACTAGGAAAACAATGTGAAGACCAATAGGTAAGCCTTTGCAATTATCCAAGAGCTAAGAGGAATAGGCAATAGGGTATTTTCTCTTTCCCTCTCTCTTTCATGTAGAAAAAAAGGGCAATGTTTTTGTGTGCAATAGTGCACCCTTGTTTTCTCCATTAGGGAATGAAAATTTTGTAAAAGGTTGCTTTGTTTATCAATTTCTTAACATTTTTCTTGATTGTACAGCTTCTACTATTTTGCATTACTTTCTTTCCTTTTAATCACTTTCAACTCATTAGGGTGCTTATAAATCGTAGTTTTTCCTAGCTACACACAAAAAACATGGAGTTCTAGAGAGAACACTTGATTTCTTGTTTTAAGAATGGTTGCTTTTGTTTTTTGGATATTATGATCAAGTTTAGGTCCATGCCTTTGACAAAAAATAAGAAAAAGAATACAAGGTACAGGAACGTTGGAATCCCTAAGCCAACAAGGCATGAGCATCTCTAGAAATGTTGGATGCTTTTCTTGTGAGATGAGGTTTTCCACCTTGTGGGGTACGAGTGTGTATAAGAATTACTCAAGTTCCTTACAGGACAAAGGATGAGTGGCATGAGTGTGTATAAGAATTACTCAGGTACCTTACAGGACAAAGGATTGAGCATAGTGCCCCCATGATCTAGGATGGCTCTTAACATAGGAGAGCTTAGTGAGGCTTACAACTCATAAATCTCCAAGCATAAGTTCTTGCTTTGTAGGATTAGAAGGTCCCATCCTAAGTGGGACAATCTTTAACCACTCTTACCATAGCAATGGTTTGATAAGGGACATTTGATTATATATATGTTTATTGTTTTGTGAAATGTTTGTTATGTGCCAAGGAGCTTGTATCACAAGATTTAAAAGAAAGTTACTTTTATATGCCTCACAATGTAGTAGCACAAACTTTTTAGATAACTAAATCCAAAACATTGAGGAAAGTGCTTGAAAAGTGGGAGAGTCCAAGCCTACTAGCTAATCTCTAAGAATGGGTTGACCTGATAAGTTGAGTAGCTTTCCAATAAAGGATAGAGTTACTAAAACATGATTGTCTCTAGTTTGAGCTTACATTGTCTTAGGGGAATAGGGGGTATTGGTCCTTGAGACCTTTTTAAAGGGGTGTGATATTTTGTTAGAATAACCATCTAATACTTCCCCTATGAAGTAGAACCAAAGCTCCCATGCTCAACTAAGTCTATCATTTCCTAGAGGGAGACTAGATGGTGAAGGGCATTGAAATTAAGAATTTATGTTGACTACTTAAGGTCCCTTCTTAGATATGCATGAGATTGTCATTGGACAATGAAATAGAAGTAAAACTTCCATGTGCAACTAAGGCCCTTATTTCTAAGTGGGGCTAGATGGTGATGGGCATGAAACTGAAGGTCTTTGGCAAACTACTTGAGGACCCCTCTAGGCTTATAGAGGGGATATCTCACACCATTAACTTTCATCTCCTCTTCATATACCAAATCCTCTTTGAGATCTTATCTTTCCTCAGCATACCCTACATAGAGAAGAGATCATAGAAGAAATGGAGCAAGCTATTGTCCTTGTGTTGTCTTGCCTTATTAATCTTCTACAATATGTGAAACTTCCTTTTTCTTGCAATGTTACAATGCCATGACAAAAGATAGGGGATATGTACTATGGCTTTCTCTCTCTCTATACACCCACACACAATAAGCTCTCTCTCTCACGTATAGAGATGGAGAAAACTACTACTGCTTCTTCTCTTCCTTTTTCTCTTATACAATATAAATTTGGGTGTACATATAATTATAAATATATATTTATGTAATATTACATATATAATGGGATGGCTACATAATTGTGCTAGTTGTATTCAAAGAGAGGGGAAGAGGTAAACAAGAATGGAAGCCATGAACAAAGAGTAGTGTACTCTCTTCTTCCATTATTCATTCATTCTATAACACACAAAAGATACTAAGCCTAAGTCACACATAAATATATGAAAAATAGGTCAGTAACTGACCAAACACCTCTAACTTGAGTTAAGTCTAATCAACTCATTATTACAGCACACAAGATGGTGATAGCTAGGTATAGTTGTACAACCAAGTCGATGTAAATATTGAGCTTGAATCTCAAGACTCTCCCTCAAGCTCAAGTCAACTATCGTACTCCAAGTAGCTCTTAAAGTAAACAAACTTATCTCTGCTGTGGTTTGGTAAAGATGTCAACTAATTGGTCTTCAGTCTTCACATGAAACAGATCTATCTTTCCTACAAGTACCATTTCCCTTATGAAATGATAATGAACTTTGATCTAGCATGATAGACTAGGTTGCTAGCCAATAGCACACTAGTCATGTTGTCATAATGCAATGTGACCTTCCTGTTGAATTATATACCCAAGTCATATAACCATTTCACAAGCCAAATAGCTTCACATGTAGCTATGATGCACCTCTATACTCTTGCTTCTCTACTAGAGAGAGCAATTGACTATACTACTTCTAAGACTAAAAGTATAACCACTAGTTGATTGTCTATCATATGCACAACTAGCCCAATCAGTATCTATATAACCTATCAACTTAAGTGGCTTTCCAAACTCATAAAATAGCCCATAATCAGTAATACCTTTTACATACTGCATAATCCTCTTAACTGCATCCAAGTGAGGTTTGTGTGGCTTCTACATAAATTGGTTAATCAACCCCCTTAAATAACTAAGGCCAGGACAGATGATAGTAAGATAAATCAAGCTACCCACTGTCTACCTATACATAGTGACATTCTCTATCTCACTTCCAACATCAACTGCAAGTTTGAATGTCTAATCCAATAGTGTCTCCATGGGCTTATAGTCCATCATCCCATATTTTAGCAACATATCCTGAGCATACTATTTTTATAGCAACCAAATTCCTTGAGGTGTAGACACAACCTCAATCCCAAGAAAATATTTTGACTCTCCTAAATCTTTCACCTTAAACCCAACTTGTAACATGGATTTAATCTCAACAATACAATGGTCATCATCTCTAGTGATGATCAAGTCATCTACATAAATCACTAGGAATACATAATCTATCTCTGTCTTGTTCATAAACAAACTATGGTCTACATGTCCCATCTAAAACCTAAGCTATTGTAAACACACACTAATATGAGCATTTCATTTTAGCCTCCACACATGATTCAGGTAATCAGGGTGTACATAACCCTTCCGTTATTCCATATACACCTCCTCAATCAAGTCTTCATTTAGAAAAGCATTCTTGACATCCATCTACCAAAGCTTCCATCCTTTAGATGTTGTTAAAGCAATGTCAATTCTCACAATTGCCATTTTCGCAACTAGGCTGAAAGTCTTCTCATAATCAAGACCATATTGTTGTGCATAACCTTTAGCAACCAATTGTGCTTTTTATCTTTCCAAAGATCCATTTGCTTTTAATTTCACTTTGTAAACCCATTTACAATCAATGGGTTTTTTGCCTTCAAGCAACCTAACCGAATCCCTTGTGTCATTTTTAGCCAATGTTGTGTATTTCACCTCCATGACAGTACACCAATTTTCATCTGCAAATGCCTCACTAAACCTAATAGGCTCTTTATGACTCATCACTTTAGTCATGTAAGCAAAATGTGTGGTTGAGTACCCACTGTAAGTCAACCTATCAACAGGCTTTCTAACTATCTTATTAACTACAGTTCACTATGCGATTGCTTGTCATGAGGAGGTACCTTGCTGCTTGTCATAATATATGGTATACCCAATTTCCTACCAAGATTGTCACTACCATGTGACTCATATCTAGATATAAGCACGCCAATGCATCATCAACCATCTTGTCTTTGCCTTTATCTAATCTCTCTCTCACTAGCATATCCATGTTAGTGAATGCAAAACCATGTGCGCAACCATTTAGCAGTTAGAGACTCATCACCTATAGGTCCACTCACTATAGTACTAGTGGAAGGATAATTTTCAACATAAGTATGACTAGCTAGTACATCAGAAACGACTATATTTTAACCATCATACCATGATGCAAGCTCATCAAATACTACATCCCTGTGCTGATTAATGTCTCACATCCCTGTGCTGGTTAATGTAGCACTTATAGGATTTTTTGTCTTGTATGCATAACCAAGAAAGACACTCTTAATAGCTTTCGGATGTAACTTCTTCCTCTTCTCATCAGGTACATGTATATAAGCAATGCAACCAAATACTTTGAGGTGGCTAATATTCGGTTAATAGCCATGTAATTTCTCATACGATGTAGAATCATGAATGTAAGCTATAGGTGTTATGTTCAGGATATAGGCTGCAATTACAACTATTCTAGCACAATAACCATTTGGCAAAATCTTTTCATTGAGCATGGCCCTTACAGCTTTCAAAAGCACCTGATTTTTCCTATCTGCCACACCATTCTGCTATGGTGTATAACTGCATGTAAGCTATCTTTTAATGCCATACTTATCCAAGTACCTATAATAAAGTATGAGATATAATATCTAAGTTCATTTTTAGCATGTGTTTTGAAATCCTTGAAGACATCTAGCACCTCATCTTTATACTTCAAAATACATAGCCATGTATACTTAGTGAAATCATCAATAAATGATACATAATATCTGGCACTCCCAAAAGATGCATGTAACACATCGTATAGACTCTTTTTCCTACCATCATGCGTGATTAATGGTACCACACCTATATGCTTGATATCATGTATCATCACTAGTGCATACATAGCCATGAGAACCTACAATCATCTCATCAAACCATTTATCATGTGGAATCATATGATTGGATGCATCTGATTCTAAGGCATACCATGTTGCTAAGCCTATTCTCACATTGCCCTTAATTACTCCATGGATCTCTCCTTAAAGCTCTCTTTATCCACCTAACTCATTGCTAATGATTATCTTTAGACTTTCACTCTTTGAACTCTAATATATTGAGCTACCTCCTCCTATCTATTTAAAGCTCATCCTCTGCCCTCAATGTGATTCATTTGCGTGATCAAATTATCTATATACTAGAAACATATTCAAAACATCGCCATTATATCCTAATGGACATGTAACACAAACATGTCTTGTAAGGGAGACCAAAACGGGACCTGGTGCTAGACACCTACAATGTAGGTTTGATTATCTCATTCTCACGAATCTATACTATATTATAATGCAATGGATTTTCAAAAGGTAAAGCCAATCCTACATGGCAAATGTATGAAACTCGCAAACCAAAAACTAGAAACACTCAAAGCAATGACTTATGTCGACCAAAAATAGTTCAAGGCATGTATTTTGTCAAGGGAAAAAGGGCCCCAAACCAAAATCATGTTTTTGTTCAATAACCAAAAACCTTGTTTTCATTCAATATCATATATGCATACTTCTTCTTAAAACATCCCGAAAATAGGAAGTGTTAACTACTCTTTGAAAATGAAAGCTATAAGATGTTGGATTGCTACGTATCATCTACTCCAACCATTGGTTCAATTTCCTTCTTTTCTTTTGGGCTTGGCAAATAGCATTTTTTAAAGTTGTGTTAGATCAACTACTTGGCCAAGAGTGATGAGAGCATGCTTTTTGCATTCATGCTATTTCTTATCAAAATATTTTGTGCACGTGTTTTTTTAGCAATCTATTTTCAAGCCCATGCAAATATGTTGTTTTTCCCAACAAAACCATTGCCCTCTCAGTTGCACTAATGATCTACGTGAGGTATCATACATTCCAGAATGAAAGTGACTCGTATCATTATACCAACAACTATAGGAATAACTATCTTTCAACAATAAAAATACAAAAGTATAATGGTACAAGGGAAAAATATAAACTTAGCCTAGCATGCAAGAATACGAGTGTTGTTAACCCTGATGTAAGACTAGAAAAAGAAAATTCAAAAATATGTGCAAAAAAGGTAGTCATGCAAAGGAATAAAAGTGGAAATGCCAAAAGCGCAAGGGCAACCGCAAAGGGCAAGTCGAAGGCAAAGGCACATTTTATAATGCAAAGGCACCACTAAATTTTTTTAAAAAAGTGCCAGGCTCCCTCCTGTGTAAATTATAAAACATAGACATGCATAGGTGAAGGGATAAGGTAACTATAAGAAAATAGAAAAGTGGTCTCTTCTTCTTCTTCTCTTCTTCTCTCCTTCTTACTTGCTTATGTGAGCTTGAGAGAGGGAGTGTGACAGGGTGAGGGACCATGGTGGAGAAGCTCTCCATCACCTCCTCTTTTCCTCTTCTCTTCTCTTATCTCGTGCGTGGCTATGGAGGATGGAGCTTGAAGGAGGAGGCTTGAGGTTGCTTAAGATCACATCTCCAATTGTGGTGCTACTGGCTTGCTTGAGGGAGGAGGCTACTCATTGGGGCACCAAGGTAAGCTCGTTACACCCCCATAGGATCAAAGGTGCATTAGCTAGGTGAGAGATAGCCATTTGTGCTCGCTTGAAACGCTTAAACAATAAGCAGTCCATGGGTCTTGGCAGTCAAGCATGTTCATTTTGGTTCTATTGCCGAGATCAACAGATTCAGGCTTGAGCACTTGCGCACTTCAAATCCAACATCGAAGTAGGGTTTCATCCCCGATTGACATAGGTAGGAGATCTAGAAATTTGATCTTCAAAGCCAATAAGTATTTTGGGTTTTTGATGAGTAGACAAGTAGGATAGTAAAATTTCTCATTTTAGTATTTGGGTTTTGATTTTCATTGCCTTTAGAGTAGGATAGGATTAAGAAATCGAAGCGAATCGCTTTAGGGTTGTTGTTGTAAAATAGGACCAAACACAGTGGCACAAACATGGAAAAAATGAAGAAAAAGAGTGCTTGAATGTGTTGATGTCACAAGAGAAGAGATTAGAGAGATCAAGGCTGAGCGGAGCAAGGGTTTAAGACCCCAGAGAGCAAGGGTGAAGCTCATTTTCACATACAGTAGTGAGAGAGAAGCTTGAGAGAGAGAGAGAGAGACCTAAAGCCCTAGTGGATCAATACCAGTATATACAAACCTTGCTCTTGATCCATATTTGCATTCTAGATATTCTTGTGGGCTTGCTTGTCATAAATCATTGCCCTTGATTCAATTTTTGCCTCGACTAGAACCACAGACGTCGGAATCAGATGCAATACAAAGTCCAATTCCCAAAATCGAACTTAACTGTCCAATTCCATATAATTGGACAGTCCCATTTTGGAAATCGAACCACTCGAACACCACCCAACCCATCCAATTGGACACGTGCCCCATTCAATCCATACAATTGAACAATCGGACTCATGCAAATCGAATGCCCCAAAATCGGACCACGTGGGAATTGAATGGATCTGAATCGAACAAATGAAAACCATCGGCCACTCAGATCACCTACAATCAGATGCAAAAATCGAATGAGGTAGAATCTGACCACCCTCTCTTGGACGTCCGATTCTAAGGATCAAACACTAAAGAACTGGACATTGCAAGATCACCAATATTTTGACAGTAGAAAAAATTGACTAATCTAGCACATCCTAGGCAAAGCAGAACACCTCCCGTAGCAGGAGAATCCTCCGAAAGCCTTGCAGGTGTATTTGACCTTAGAAATCGCAATTAGGCGGCTCAAAAATGACCACTTACAATCATGTTAGCTTGAAGTCCCTCCTAGAGCCACAAACTGACCTGCAGACCCCAGTGGACCTTGATTGAGTCGAAGGATGCAACACAAACCCTAGAGGCCAGTAAGAGTGGCTAACAACCGAACCTAAACCCATAGTCACCCGAGAACATAGACGATAGTGCAAAAGCTACATTTACCATTCTGCATTGCATCCCACATTGTTCGACACTTGAAGTGCACTTAAAAAATTGAAAGCCTGATTTTGCATTATGCACAAAAAGAGCACCACACACACACAGAGTAAACGTAACTTGAGAGTTGTCTATAAATAAGAAAAAACCCACTCGAAAATAAGAAACATAACTAACCCACCAATAGGAGATGACCCTCAGACCTAGAGGGGTGATCGAGAACCCCAATCTGCATAGGACCAAGGGAGAGACTTGATACAGAAAGCCAGATGCATAGAAGGATCAGCACCATTAGAGGTGCAACACTGCCTGGCTTAATCAATCTCATCGACAACTTGATGAAGGAGGAGACCGTAAATATGGTAGAAGCCAGCCTGAACTATAGAAACCAAGGGCTTGACTTGGGAGATTTTCCAATCGAAATCCAACAAATGGTGAATAAATATGATGTGCACACCAGGATGGACCACCACGGTAGGCCATCAGAGGACATTATAGTGGACCTCAAAGAGGAGAGTACACTAGAACAGAAAGCCTTGCAAAGCATAGCGGCATACAACTAGGAGCAGCAAGCTAGAAAATTGCTCCAAGACATAGAGATGTGAGAAGTCCAGCGAGTGTTAGCCCTAGCGAATAGGAAATTGCTCCAAGACATAAAGATGTGCCCTAGCAAATAGGAAATTGCTCCAAGACATAGAGATGCGAGAAGTCTAGCGAGTGTTAGGCCTAGTGAATAGGAAATTACTCCAAGACATAGGGATGCGAGAAGCCCTAGCAAATAGGAACCAAACAGGACTAAATAGAAAGAGAGAGAGACCGAGAGCGCTAGAGGCAAACCTAACATTGAGCGCTAGAGGCAAACCAAATAGGACTGAATAGAAAGAGAGAGAGACCGAGAGTGCTAGAGGCAAACCTAACATTGAGTGAGCTTCTTACGAAGTAGCTCATAGACAATACATTAGCAGAACAAAGCGTAGCAACACTAGCAACCTCATTGCTTGCAAGATTAGGAGTTACCCAAGGATCCAAGAGCCAATATAAAATCCATGTAGTTGCGAAGTAGTTAGATAAATAATAGTCGGAAAATGACCCTTATAACTTCATGGAGCAATTTGAGCAGGTCTGCAAGGCCAATGGCCTCATCGATCTCACTCAGCACCGCTCGCAAGCTTTCAGCCTATGCCTAGGTGATAAGGGTTGGATGTGGTACACAAGTCTAGATGCTACAGAGCACAACAACTTCAACAACCTCAAGAGTCTCTTCATTAAAGATTATTTGAGGCTAGGTACTCCAATAATCTCATAGTGCGGCTGATGAACATTAAGCAGAGGGACAAATAAGATATTAGGGACTATGTTACCCATGTGCGGAGTCTCTTTAAGAGAATCCCAACTAACGAATGACCCACTAAGAGAGCAGTGTCCACAATCTTTATCAATGGAATTCAGAACGAGAAACTCTGCAAGGCCTTGCCAAGCAAATCAAGCATGTAGAAAGATGCACTAACTAGGGTCTTCGAAGAGGCCATATGAGTGGATGATCAACTCAATGAGAGGATCTCCAGAAGCTCAAATAAAGACAAGGCCAACTCTAGAACCTTAGAAAGGGCAACTGCATTTAGCAAACAATCAGTTCCAAGTGCTCACGACGACAAGGAAAAAAGCATTAACCAAAGTCAAGAGCTAGCGAAGGTGAAAATGGAGCTAACTAGACTACAAGAGATGAGAAGACCTATGTGCCCACATGTCCAATGTGTTATTGTGGTAGAAAGCACCTTTTGGCTGAGTGTCAAGACCCTAGGTCTTGACCTTGCGCCAATTACAGTAGGTGTCTGGTCATGATGCCATGCATTGCAATCTACCAAGGAGACTTCCATACTTGCAGCCTTATAACGAGCCATACCTAGGGCATAGACCTTTGAATTTCTTGAGGAGAGGAGCCCCATTGGCTCTCCCAGCATTGAATGATGTAAAATTAGCCATTCCTAGGATGGAGATCAATCCCACAAGCATACCTAGGCCACTTGGACCTTTTATAACCCATCCACCAAGCGATGATCCAATCCACTACGTGGAGGAGCTAAATGATGAGGAGCCTTATGCAAACCCTTATGTCTCGTATGACGAAGAGGGAAATCCAATTCTCATGGACTATCGAACTAATGTTGGTGATGGCATTAGGAAGAGGAAGAGGAAGAGGCTTAGAAGGGTAGTCCCAAGAGCTGATTTTGTGTTGGACTTGCGATCACCCATGACACATCTCTTCACACTGCCTTGAGAGAGAGCAAGCCAACCAAGATAAGGCTAACCTCATATGTGCAAAGTGTGGAATCACTGACCTCTTTGGTGATTGCCCTAGGAGGACACCACCCTCTAGCTTGGCAATTGCACCTTCAGTATCATTGGGGTTGTTTGGAGTTGAGACACTCGACGGAGAGGTCACGCCCTTCCTGTTGCATGTTATGACCTAAGCATAGACAAAGTAAGCCAGCATATCATTGCCAGGGCCTAGTAACCTAGATGTAGCCTTGATAGGGAAGAGGAGTCATAGGTAAAGGAAGAAGAAAACCGACGCAAAGGTCACACTTAAAACCGAGAGCACAATGATACTACCTGTTGAAAATAAAGTCACGGATGTAGATGCAAAGACATTCGCTCCAAAGACTGCTGATAAAGGGAGTGCTAAGATAGGGGAGTACCCCAATCTGAGGCACCAACTCAAAGCCATAGAAAAGATTGAGGAGTGGATGAGAGAAGCCCATAAACACCTAAAGAATGTAGAGCCCATCTTGGAGGATGAGATTGATAACCTCTCCACCATAAGCATGCTAGTCTCTCCCACCCGACTGAGAGATGCATCTGCACCTCAAGTAGTGCCGCCTAGACAAAGCTTGAACACCATGGGCCAACAAACTAGTCAACACCATTGGCCAAGGAGCATAGAATTAGGAGAGAAGCAAGCAATCAACACTCTTTTGACAATACTAGTGGCTACCCATGTAACTCTAAGCTTAGGAGACCTTCTTAGGCAGCATCCAACGCTACAACAAGAGTTAAAACATTGGGTAGAAGGATTGCTAGAGCAAACAAGAGTTCACTTGCAAGATCACAGTCTGACTGGTTTTTCAGTTGTAGTAGTACGCAGGGTACATCATTTGGCAAGATATTTCATGAGAGGGTAGCTTGGATATGGAGCTTAAAAAGCCCTATCATTGCAAGACAAATGGTAGCCTCTACTAGCGACGTGAACTATACAACCAGTCAGAGGCGCAATTCTAAAGAGCGCGATCCATTTCAGTAATGCTAAAGCCAGAAAGCAGCAATGTTACTGATTGTAGAGGGAGATCTGAGAGCTCTAATGGAGGTAGGTACAGTTTGGCTATGGCTGCCACAAGGTGACTTTGAGATTCAAGTGAGGAATGGGGGTCATGCACTCAAACTGAGCTCGACTGAGATGAAGAGGAGTTGAGAGGAGTGAAAGGAGAGCTGGGCCATGCTCAGCTAAGCTCTGATACCATGTGAAAAGACATGGGATCTAGAGCATGGCAAGGAGCTATGGCGGATGGAAGATGAAGACCAAACTCATGATGATATAGACAAGTAGAGACAAATTGTTACACAACTGAATTAGGTTCCAAGATTGCAGGTTGGACTCATAAACACAATCTTATGTAGGAATGACAAAGACAAGACACTTAACTGAAAGTACAAAGCATCATGACATTGTATTCATTCCATTTGAAAAGTGGTAGTCAAGTACAATGCTTTATAGTTGTTGGATGGGTAGCAATCTTCCCTCTCTGTGCATATGGGATTCAGTCAGCCTCCATGTCCTAAGCCCAGAACTGCCTCATACAAAGAGGCCAAAGTAGGTGTGATTGCAAATATCTCAACAAGGAGACTGGCCGGGAGCCCTTCGACTTTAATTTCCAATTCCCCATTGCATTAAGCAGAGTCCTATCAATAAAGGTGGTGGAAGAGGTGATTAATGTTGAAAAAAGTCTAAGAGACAATTGGATTGTCAAAAGAGAGAATAACTTGACCTCATATGGAACAAAGGCTCGTGACTACTTGGAGAATAAGGTCATGGAAATACCCAAAATGGTGAAGGGCTACAAGTGCCATCCAAGATGGAGAAGGTGCATCTGGGATGACAACATGGATGCCTAGATGTCATTCTACAATACCCTACCCTTCGAGCGAAATAAGCCCAGTTACATTCCACACATCCTAGAAGGGTAGGGGTGGACTTCAATCCAAACATCCATGGCTAATTTGACTTCCCAAAGATTTACAATGCCAATGCCACCAAGCCCGAAGAAGCAATCACTTTCTTTGAGCAAGACCCATATGTCTCCATTGATCACTTCCTCATTGAGTTCCGGACCCTGCCTTCCTGACCACTTGTAGCTACCTTAGGCTCCTTAGAATATTATTAAAGCAAGACCTTACTCCGCAAGAATACCGCCTCCCACCACTCTTTTTTTATCTCAATGTTGGCATAGATAGTTGTGCAATGGCTAGGCTAATGTTTCATGCTACCCTCCTGTCATCATTTTGCATAGCCCTCCTAGAGGATATGAGCGATAATCATTTCACTAGCTGCAACCATCCCTTGTTATCCACCACTCCTCTTAATGTTCAAATGGGCCTAAAAGGATATGTCCTAGATAGACAATTTCTTAGCAAATCCATTAAGCCTCCAATTTCTCCCTCTCATGACAACAATGACGAAGACTAGCTTCTTGTCACTGTTTATTTATATCCTTCTTAAAAACCCAAAAAAAAAAACAAAAACAAAAGAGAAGAAGAAGAAGAAAAAGAAAGATGGAAAAAGAAAGAGTAGAGAGAAAAGGAAAGGACAAGAACAAGAAAACAGAGAAGAAAATCCCAACAAAAAGCAAGAAACTCATGAGTGTCACAATCACAGTACCTAGGGGTCCTCAAGTTAGGCACGTCTGATGGCCTCGGTTAGGCGGCCCACCCCTAACCCCCTAGCCCTTTTTTTATTCCCCACTTCATGTTTAGGTCACATCAAGAGCAAAACATACCTAGGGAGATCACCCTCGCCTATGGTTAGACATGTCTCCCTAAGCTACACTCACCGCACTTCCCTTATGCATAAACTAGGTCCTCAAGTGTGGAGGAACAACACCCAAGCTTGCATGTGGTTCCACCCAACTCCCAGTTCCACTAGCACAAGCACGATGAACAAAAAAAGGTAGCCACACCCCCAAGTAGTGCACCTTCTTCTCTTTTCAAGTAAATACAAATGCTACAAACCACCAACTTCAGAGGCCCCATCATCCACTCAATTCACTCTTAGCCTCCACTACCTCAACCATTTGATTAGCTTTTCCTCATATCAATCCCCACGAGACCCTATCACCATCGACTCACAAGGCCACCCTTTTAGATCAATGAACCCTCATCAACACAGACCCCCAAGTGCCATGGGACTAGCACTCATCTAGGAGGGGGGTAATGTTAACCCCGATGCAGGACGGGAAAAAGAAAATCCAAAAATATGTGCAAAAAAAAAGGCAACCATGTAAAGGTATAAAAGAGAAAATTCCAAAAGTGTAAGGGCAATCGCAAAGGACAATTTGAAGGCAAAGGTGCATTTAATAATGCAAAGGCGCTGCTAAAATTTTATAAAAGAGCATCAAGCTCCCTCCTGTGCAATTTGTAAAACATAGATATGCATAGGTGAAGGGATAAGGTAACTAGAAGGGAATAGGAAAAGAGGACCTTGGCAAGATACCCGGTCATGTAAAAAAGGGGATGGTGCCCAAGGGATTTAGGGCTTGTATATAAACTCAAAAAGTGAATGAGAAGCTCATTCTTTGGTGTGTGGCTAAAGTGGTCTCTTCTTCTATCCTTCTTACTTGCTTGTATGTGCTTGAGAGAGGGAGTGTGAGAGGGTAAGGGACCATGGTGGAGAAGCTCTCCATCATCTCCTCTCTTCCTCTTCTCTTCTCTTCTCTTTTCTTGCCTCGTGCGTGGCTATGGAGGATGGAGCTTGAAGGAGGAGACTTAAGGTTGCTTGAGCTTTCATCTTGAATCGTGGAGCTACCAGCTTGTTTGAGAGAGGAGGCTACTCATCCGGGCATCAAGGTAAGCTCGCTACACCCCCTAGGATTGGAGGCACGTCGGCTAGGTGAGAAAGAGCCATTCGTGCTTGCTTGAAACACTTGAATAATAAGTAGTCCATGGGTCTTGGCAGTTAAGCATGAGCTCCCACTTCAAGTGTGAAGTACTCTTTTTTTTTGGCTTGTAGTGTTTATTATTGAAGCTTTTGATTTGAATATTTTCCAAATAAACATAAAGGTGCACAATTGAAACACTGTAGTTGAAACCTTTGATAATTATGATCTAGAGGTAGTTATGTCCACTCCACAAAGGTGGATTAATGTGAGAGGGGCCAAAAAAATGGCAAGGGGCAAAGCCATCAAGAGCATCGACCAAAGTCCATAGGGGACCCTTGCTTGTAGCTTCAATGCCATCTTCTTGCAAGTACTCAAAGCTTTGTAGTAATAGGTGGAGCAATGTTGTCCCAATCAAAAGAGCATACTTTCTCATCTTCAAAATTCAGGTCAAATGGATATTCTTGGAGGTTAGTAATTGATGCTTCCTTGCAAGGGTCGCTAGATATAGTAACCAATATATACAAGGACACCAATGAAATGTATGTTGAAATGTAGAGCATGCTATGGGGTGGCCAGAGGACTCTCTAGTTTGCCCTACTAGTTAAAGATTGCAACCTCAAAATCTAAAGCTCCAAATTGACAAGCTTGAGGCTAAGATTACTAGCTTTTGAGTGCAATTGGACCATCTCAATGTTGTCCCTATGAGAAAGGGTTGTGTTCACTAGTGGTTTCTAGTAGTGTGCATCCCACATTTGGTAATAGTAACATGGTCATTGGACCTTCAAGATTGAGGCACTATGTATTCTCTGTTGGAAGCTCTTCTTTGGGGTTTGTCTTCATTGCTTGTGAATGTTGGGAACAATTGCTCCCTTGGCGCTACATTTTTTGTTCACCATATTTTTGTTGCTTCTTTCATAATTGCAAGTTTTTTTGGTTAAGTTTTTGGTCGAAACAAGCTCTCTCTCTCTCTCTCTCTCTCTCTCTCTCTCTCTCTCTCTCTCTCTCTCTCTCTCTCTCTCTCTCTCTCTCTACATCGAGTGTACTTGTGTGTGTGTGTGCGTGTACTTTCACTATTTAAATTGTGTGTGTGTGTGTGTGTGTGTGTGTGTGTGTGTGTGTGTGTGTGTGTGTGTGTGTGTGTGTGTGTGTGTGTGTGTGTGTGTGTGTGTGTGTGTGTGTGTGTGTGTGTGTGTGTGTGTTCTATGATTAGTAATTGTGGTGTATCTTGAATAAGTACCTTGATAGCTCACTATGTTGTTGTATAGGTATGGATATTTTATGTTTCTATAGTAATATATATCTTTTGTATGTATTGATTGTTTATGTAATTGCTCTCTCTCTCTCTCTCTCTCTCTCTCTCTCTCTCTCTCTCTCTCTCTCTCTCTATGTGTGTGTGTGTGTGCGCATGTGCGTGTGCGTGTGCGTGTGCGTGTGCGTGTGCGTGTGCGTGCGCGTGCGCGTGCGTGTGCGTGTCCGTGTGCGTGTGCGTGTGCGTGTGCGTGTGCGTGTGCGTGTGCGTGTGCGTGTGGGTGTGTGTGTGTGTGTGTGTGTGTGTGTGTGTGTGTGTGTGTGTGTGTGTGTGTGTGTGTGTGTGTGTGTGTGTGTGTGTGTGTGTGTGTGTGTGTGTGTGTGTGTTATTTATGATTATATACTTGGCATAATTACATAGGTGCTAAAATGTGATTATATGTGTAGCTATGAATATAAAGTGTGGATAGTATTTGAGCAATATGTGTCACAAAATGTAAAGGGCTATATGCATGTTAGGTTGGCAATCAGGTATTAGGAGATAAAGAGACAAGAGAGAGCTAGAAAAGGATAGACTTCATCAGTTTACTTTTGGTTCTTTGTAGGCCTTAACTTTTAAGTAGCTATGAATATTAAGGGCTCGTACTCTCTATTAGAGAGAGAGAGAGAGAGAGAGAGAGAGAGAGAGAGAGAGAGAGAGAGAGAGAGAGAGAGAGAGAGAGAGAGAGAGAGAGTGTGTGTGTGTGTGTGTGTGTGTGTGTATGTTTTATTCTTTGTTCACATGTACATTTTTTTCTCATTCTCTTTAGTATATTATGTTTGTGTTTTTGTTCAGAGCTATTTTTTGCTTTAATCTCCAAATATGGCTTCATCCATGCGTGTGCTATCAAGATAGCCAATGTTGCTACTGCACCAAATGTGTGAGTGTGTGTTATTCTTTGTTCACATGTACGTTTTTTTCTCATTCTCATTAGTATATTATGTTTTTTTTTTTTAAAGAGCTATTCATCCATACGTGTGCTATCAAGAGAGACAATGTTACTCTTACACCAAATGTGGTTGAATTCAATGGGACTTAGTCGAAGACACAATGCTAGAATTTGCACCTACATGAAAAATTTGTGTTTATGATATACTTCATTGCATCATGTGAACCAACATGATACACTTCTTTGTTTTCTCTCTTCACACCATTTTTTGTATGTCCTAAATCATGCTTATGTTGCACATGGAATCTATGGGAATGTGATTGCTCATTAAGCTGAATATCTTCCATGTTGGATACATCAATGTGTGCATGTTTCCACTACATATCCCAACTTTAGGCTCGCATGATTTTTAACAATTTCTTAATGACGAGCATCCTCCACAACCAAGGTTTGATCTTGCCAATCAAGGGGCCCTTTCTTTTCTCCATGAGATCCCTCAAATAGAAATTCATCCTACTATGTTCACGCTACTTTATTGTGGCCTTGGACATCACAGTCTTGCAAAAATGAATAAGACATGCAACAAATGCCTTGCAATGATTTTGAGTAGTGAGTCTAAGGTTGTTACCAGTATGGTTGTGGGAAAAACATTGCTGCCAAGATTGGAAGCTTTTGATGTGTCCCCTTGGAGAAATATTGAAACATTTGCAAATTTTGTTGGGTAATGACTTGCATGATAGTAAAGAATTCAAAAAAGTATACATGTATACAATGCTACCCTTGCTTTTGTATCACTAGGTGTTGATATCGATGATTCATTACTTGCTAGCTGAAATGGTCACACCTTTCAAGTTCATGGTTGCATGCATATATCACTATATTGGATCCATGTTACAAGATGCTCATGGTGTGACAAGACCACTGTTTGCATAAGTGTATGTCATTGCTTGATTCAGGAACCTTAGCTTCATTGCAAGAAATGATGCATGACCACAACATTAATATTCATGCTTTTGGAAAATTTATTGAGAAAATGCTCGGGAATCTTGTAATTGAGATATGAATGACTATTAGAAATGGTTGTAGAACACCATGACAATACTTTGTGCTACTTATTGGCAATAAGGTTACTGTTATTATGCTTGGCCAAGGGAAAGACGACTCCTTGCACCACTATTGTCACTAAATTGATTGCTTATTACGCATTCTCTATTTAGTAAATTTATATCAATAAACTAATGACTCACTTTTCTTTAACTGTTGATGATGATCTAGCATGGCCATGAGACCATTTAGAGACCACTATTCCTAGTGCATCACTTAATGGGGTGATCAGAGCACTGTGACGGGGATATCTGGTACAGGCAGTACAAGTTATGAAGGGGGAAGGAAGTCTCTGCCAAGTGTAAGAGTGTACACAAGAACCAAGGAGTTACACATAAATGAAGATAGATTGAGTTCTAAGAAGAGGAAGTGCATGAGCATTGTGTATATGTATTTATATGTGCATCTGGGGATGTCTCGGAACATTTACTTGTGTGTAATAAGCATTGCATTCATTTGGGGTCATCCTCTCCCTTACAAGTCAAGGTTTAAGGTCTTTTCTCTCTTAATGAATTAAGATGAGAAGTAATTCTTTCACTAAGAAAAAACGAGAGAGATAATTCTTTCGCTAAGAAAGACAAGAGATGTGATCCTCTAGAAGTGAGGAGAGAATTGATTTCTCTTTCTAAGGTCTAAGATGACACAAAATTTTGTGGAAAGTCAATCTTAAGATTGTGGCCCAAGGCAATCTAATGAGCTCTCCTTATCTATGGTTCAAGGTGGTTGCATGGACCATAAGTTAAGAGTAGAGTTTAAAAAGCTACTTTTCTAAAAATAGACATGGTGAAACCATTTTTAAAATATCTCATGATAAAAACTTGATCTCTAAAAATGGCCCCCGTGGGTTATTGGAAACGGAGAGATCTACAACTTTTGTGTTGGACGTTTTTCCATCCGAACAATGCACAGAGAGATCTTCTGAAATTGGAGTTGCAAAGCAGGTCTTGGAACAACCACATCCTACATGAAAATCAACCTTTCCAATCTTGGCACTCAAGTCTCTCTCCAAGAAGAGAAGCTCTTGAAGCTTATAAAAGAGGAGGCTCTCCTTGGGTGTGGGGGAGGTGAAGGAAGCATCACTTTGCATGCATCCAAGAGGAGGAGAGAAGGTACAATTGATGTTGAAGCCTTGCTGAAATCAAGTTCCAAGAGAAGGTACAACTGCTGCAGAAGCCCTGCTGAAATCAAGTTCCAAGAGCATAAGAGAAGTTGCAAGTGCTGCAGAAGCTCTACTGAACTCAAGCTCCAAGAGGAAAGCCTTACACATATTGTGTAGGAGAGAAGGAGAGACTCAAGAAGAATCAAAAGGTGCCAACTTCCAAGTTGTGCAATTGTTAATCAGTTGTATATCGTGCAAGGAACCGTGCTCTTGTTCCCAAGATCTACAAGTTAAGAACTGGTTTATGTGTAACAGAGGAGCTTGCTCCTTGTCAATAATATAACTCCACAAGGGGGGGGACTGGCCCATCTTCCAGTCCCTAGTATGTTGTCAATCTCTCTCTCTCTCTCTCTCTCTCTCTCTCTAGCATAATATTCACCTTATATCTTTTAAGTATATAAGAAAGTTGAGTGTGTATCTCAGATCTTATAACAGTGGTATCAGAGCATGTCTCTTTGCTTTTCTCAAAGTAAAGGCGATCCTTGCAAGAAGAAGGTAAAGATGGCAATTGATGAAGTGCCTACAAGTGAGTAATTACAAGCTCAATTGATAGAGTATCATAGCTTGTTGAAAATTCCCGAAGTACGTCAATTGATTGACAGCTTAAGGGCAAGGGAAGAAGCTACTTATGAAGGACCGAATCCTCCAAATGATGGTGATACTGGAGGGAACACCATTGCACCAATTGATAGTGAAGGTGCAAAGCATCCAATTATTGAGAAGCTTCTTAGAAGGAAGAAGAAGTCTCGGGTCAAGTAGAGTAAAAAGACCTCATCTCAAGTGAGGCGGATAAGGAGGGAGTCATTGCCCTCAGCAACCAGCTACTCCCCTGATTACTCAAGCTCCTCCTCCTCCTTGTCATCTTCTAGTTCCTACTCTCTTGGTTCTAAGTCTCATGCAATCCGCAAGGACAAAGAGGGACCATAAGAGGAGCAAGCTTAAGAAGACTAAGACTTTCAAGTTTGGGGATAAGGACATAAAGTTTGACTCTTCCTTTGGTAAGAGAGATCCTGCTAAGGCGTTAGCCTTTGTCAGGAAATTTAAAGTTGCTTTTTTTAATAGTAATTTCTTAGAAAAGTCCAAGCTCAAGCATGTAGGCATGCTCTTGAAAGACACCGCTAGAAATCAGTGCTTGACTCTCATTTTGGAGGGAAAGAAACCTATGACTTGGAAAAAGTTCAAGAAGAATTTTTATGCCCAATTCTTGCTTCCTGATTTTGAGAATGATGTCAAGAAGGAGTGGGATTGGCTAGCCAAAAAGAGCATGAGAAGGTCACTAGTTATGTGGACAAGTTTTGGTCTACTCTTCTCAAGGTTACTCCTTTCATGGAAATCAACGATGAAGAGAAGATAAGGAAGTTTGAAGCAAGCCTATCCCCTCATTTACACAAAACCATGAATCCACATGAAACCTTATCTCACATGATGGAGTCTGCCATCATAGCTAAAAGTTTGCATATACCTAGTACATCTCCAAAGTTGGAGATGAGTTCTTATAGAGCTAGACAAGAGCAGCTCTATGATCAACCAAGAGACAAGACTAATCGAAAAAGAAGATCTACATCTATCCATGACCAATATTCAAAGCTAGAGGGTAATAAGAAGAAGCGCAAGTATCTCTCACCCTCTGAGATACAAAAGTACAAAGAGGAAGGAATGTGCTTTCTTTGTGGTGAGTTAGGGCATACGAAGCCTGATTGTCCTCACAAAAGGAAGGAATCAAATGTGGTTAAAGATCTTCCTCTGCCATCCTCAAATTCTATTCCAAATGTGCAAGCTAACACTCATTCAAATGAGAAGAAAAGACAACTCTTAAAGGGTTGGCGAACACTCAACATTCAATGAGTTTTGATACTCTTTGATCTAGGGTCCACATATAATTTTGTGTCAGTAGATACTATTGAAAGGCTACAAATTCCACTGGATCGATTGCGAACACCAATTGGATTAGGTTTGGCATTTGAAGGACTTACAACCAATTCTACTCCTATCTAAGGAAAGTTGAATCTTAGAATTGGGGATTACCGTGACCAAGAATCTTTTCTACTTGCACCCATTGATAACTATGATGTTATCTTAGGTATGTCTTGGCATTACAAGATTATACCTCTTCTTGATTTTGTTAAGAAGGCCCTTGCATTTCAATTCAAGGGTCAGAACATAGTATGCATTGCTGATGCTAGAGATTGGCATGTGCCAATGGTTAGTCATGTTAGCATTTCTAAAGAAATGAAGAAAGCTATTTCTGTGTACATGATTTTTGTGAGAGAGTTTGTGGGAGCTTTCGCTCAACCGCCAAGACCCATGGACCGCTTATTGCTTCAAGCGTTCCAAGCCAAGCACTAATGGCTACCTCTCACATAGCCGAGACCCATGGACTGCTTATTACTTCAAGCGTTCCAAGCCAAGAACTAATGGCTACCTCTCACATAGCCAACACGCCATCCATATCTATGGGTATAGTGAGCTTACCTCCATGCCGATCGAGTCACCTCCTCTCCCGTGCACTCCGATAGCTCCACGATCCAAGTGCAAGCTTCAAGCAAGCTCCATGCTCCAAGCTCCATTGCCATGAGCAAGATAAGAGAAGAGAAGAGAAGAGAAGAAGAGAGGAGAAGATGGAGAGCTTCTCCTCCCCGGTCCCTCACCCTCACACACTCACTCCCTCACACTCTCACGCTCCCTCTCTCAAGCACAAGCTCAAGCAAGCAAGAAGAAGAAGAAGAGAAGGAGGAGGAGGAGGAGGAGGAGGAGGAGGAGGAGGAGAACCACTTTTGGCCACACACAAGAATGAGCTTCTCATTCACTTTTCAACTTTATATACAAAACCCTAAATCCCTTTTGGGCGGTCATCCCCTTATCCCCTTTTTTACATGGTCGGTCGTGGCCTAGGCCCTTTTTTCCATTGTCATTCTATCTTCCTAGCTTCCTTCCTACTGCCCATCTACCTTTACAAATTGCACGAGTGAGAGCACGGCGCTCTTTAAATTAAACCATGATGCACTTGCACTCTTTTACAAAAGTATTGACTCGTGCTTTTTCTTGTGCGCCTTTTTCTTTTATTTAGGACTTTTCTGCACTTCTTATGCTTCCATATTTTTCTTGGCACACCTTCGTCTTCCGCTTCACTTTTGCCTTGGCCTTTGTCTTCTGCTTTAGATTTTCTAGATTTTCCACCTTGTTCGTCTGACGATTAACATTACGCCCCTCCTAGACGAGTGCCAGTCCCATGGCACTCACCGTCATAGATAGCGGGCTTTGGCATGTACTGAAGACGTGGGTGGAAGGGACATCTGTGGTTGCCGTGGAGGAGTGTTGGTGGTGGTGTGGAGGAAGGTCGTTGGTGGCCTAAGTGGCTGGTGGTAGGGTTGTTGGAATTAGTGGTAGGGCTGTTCTTTATTGGGGATTACACTGATGGCTAGCATAAGTGTTGGTTTGTTGGGGATTCTACACATGACGATTCTTGGCGGGCTTGTAGGATGATAAAGGATAATAATTCAGAGTTGAGTGTCGATGAAGAGCGAACGACACTTTTGTTGGAGTCTTCAATACCTACAATTGAAAACCTCTCATATTGGTCTCTCCCTAGGGGTAGTACTAGTCTTCTTTATCATGCACAAGACGTAGTTCGATTAGTTTGGAAGATAGGTCAAACTCTAAGCAAGTTGAGAGTATTGTCCTGCACTTGAGGACCCAAACTCTGTATATATTTTGGTGTAAATATTATGGGAGTGCTCATGCATACTTAGATATTACGTAGTTAGAAGACTGCGGGCTAGTTCCTCGTAGCAGCATGTGGATGAAGCAAAGTTTTCCATGTTGAGAAGAAGTACACGTGAAGGTGTATGAGACATCCTTTGTGTTGTGATTGCACGACGTAGCATAATTGAACACAGGTTACACCGCACTTTCGGTAGCTGGTAGCTATTGGACTTGCGTGATGAGGACGATGTACTTTTCATGTCCATTCATGCGATGCTTACCACGATTGATTGCAATGGTATTAAGGCAGAGTGCAAGAGGGAATCGTGCGAATGGGTCAGGGTGACAGGTCTATCCATAGGCGAGACAAGCTCGTATGTCTTGCCCTTGATGTGCCATGAACAATTGTGGGTGATGCTAGAGGGCTGGGGGACTAGGGACGGAGCCAGCCGACCAAGGTCACTAGACGTACCTAATTTGAGGACCCTTAGGTGTTGTGCTGTGATCGTGGGTGCTTCTTAGCTTTTTGTTTCTTGTTGTTTCTTTTCTTTTCTGTTCTTTTGCTTTTTCTTTTCTCGCTTTTTTTTCTTTCAATGGGTTGGGAAATGTTGAGATTTGAAGGCTCAGGAAATGGATATTACAGCGATGATTATGCCCTAGCCTCGTTGTTAGAGAAACAGTTGTTGAGATGGGGAGATACATGTGAGATTTTGCAACCCTCTTTGGAACATGCAATGTTGGTGCAATTGAGGTGATAGCTGTAGTGAGTGCCAGGTGTAGAGTTTGACCCAGAAGGAGAGAGTTTCCACTGATCACGATGTGGGTCATGCGATGTGGATGATAGCAAGGGTGATTTTCGCTTCCAGCGGTGAGGCTTCCGTCATGGCTCTTGTGAGGTTGGTGGTCTTGTGGTAACTTGGGTGTTGAACACTTTCATATAAAGACATGTGTCATCCTGCATCAACTTGACACTTCATGAGAATATATGCAAGTCACATACATCAAGTATAAGGAGCAGATGCAACACATCAAGATATACTTTATTAAAATCCTATGGTGCTGGCTGCGATAGATATTTTGCAACATCAAGTAGTATGGTACCTTGTCCGAGTCTACTAGCAACATGTAACTCCTCCTCAGTGAGAACCTTATCAACCAGAGAGTTCTCTTGGCTAGTTCCAACTAAGTCCGTACCCCCAATGGTAGTCGGCACTTGAAAGGAAGTTGATGCCACATAGGTTGGGTCTCTTTGAGACTGTTTGGCCAATCGCTCCTCTGAGACTGTCATAATTTGGGCTCCTAGTTCGGCCATTGCAACGTGGTTTTCAAAGTTTTTCGAACTAACTTTGATCCTCTGATTGTCGCTTTAGTTGCTCTATCTCTAAGAGATTTGGTTTGGCAGAGCACATCATTGAATGTTATAGTTAAGCATAGTTTGTCAGCTTCCTCGTCAGAGGTGAGTCGCATGCATTCATACATGAGCCTATCAAAGTGCTCGTCAAGATGTTCTTGCTCTTCCCAAGATAGGGGAAATGGCAAGTATTCTTCAAGCTGCTCCTTAGGGAATGCGCCCATGTCTGCAAGGACATAGACACGTATGAACACTTTGAGCTCAGCATCCAACTCAGTTAAGCATGGGTGGTGTCATGTTCCACCTCTTAGACATTTGGAAGCTTAGCCAGAGATAGAGATTGGGATTGAGCAGCTGCACTTGACGACTGTTGTTGTGCTTCCTATGTCCGTTTAGGAGAAGAGGGTGTAGGAGACTTGGGACTCCTAAGGGGCTTTGACACTGGCTGGAAGATTTGCTCGTGGCTGTTAGATGATTTTGCCAGTTGCTTTGTTGAGCATTTAACCTTGCCATGAGCAATATTGTGTCTATGATGCATGTTATCCTCTTGGGAAATCAAAGGCTCCTCTGGCACTAGTGGATTTTTCTTACCCTCAATGATTACACCTAATATCTGCTTGTCACGCATGCTAGGCTGAGGATCTACCCTTCGAATAGTCCCTATTGGTTTCTTGATTCCGACCGTGAGGGGCTCGGTCACTCCAATGTCTTTGACTCGAGACTTGGTTTTTCATTTAGATTTCCTCCTACGCTTCTTTGCTCTTGATATGATCTGGTCTTCTGATGATAGAGGAGGTTTAGTAGGGGGTTTTGGTATCCAAATCCATCAGTTACTTGTGTAATACCCTTGAGCACGTAGCAATGCTTTGGATATCCATCTCGGCATTGTGTTGGCTCTCCATTGATGCCTTCGTCTATAAGGCTTGGACTTCTTTTGGGATCTTCTACGAGATTTGTAAGTCCCAAGCCTATCCTTGGCATTGTCTCCTGACCTTTTTGTTTCAAGCATGGCCTCGCTCACACTGGTTCTCTCTGTTCAACCTGTGCTTGTATCAACTCTTTCAACAGGTCCTTGCTCTCATTACTAGGCTTGCCTGTTATGTCAGCACCTTCCTTGCCTTTCCCTCGAGGTTCGATGAGGTCACCCTTGCTAAAGGTTGTAACTACCCTCACACCTGTGGTAATGTCAAGTGCATCCTCTGTGCTACATAATCGGCCTCACACTTGGTCGCCCTTTTGAAGGGTCTTCCTAGGAGGGTTTCCTTTCCACAATTAGCACTATTTGGAGGAACCTGAAATAGGATAGGCAAGCTTTCAGTTTCAATTGTCGTGAGGATTTTGCACTTCCCTATAAGTGCTTGTGGGTATCCCCCGTAAGGACTAAGAGTGATACTAAGATAAGCAAGTGATACTATGTCTTCATCTTCCGGGCCTTGGCTTATAAATTTAAGCCTTTTGACAAATGCCCTTGAATCCCCATTTGCACGACCAGATGTGGATTCTCCATTGATGTCTTGGATCTTTTGTCCAGTGTTATTCAAGGTGCATTTATCATTAGGACTATCATATCTAGTCATCCTCACCATTTTAGCTTGATGTTGTTGCTTTCCGCTTTGACTAGATGCAATCCGAATGCAACACGTACGTGTTTTTGTAGCGTGGCCTTTTTGCCCTTGTTGGCTAGATTGGCCCATTGAGATTCTAGGGTCTCTGTTTATCTTTGTTCGGGTATGGGTTTTTGGTTGCTCCTTTGTAAGTGAGAATCCATGCTTGTGTAGAGCCATTACTACACTAGGATCTAATTTGGAGGACCTGTCACAGTGCGCATTTTCTCTCCAACCTACTTGGGGGAGGTGTAGAGCCCTCTGCAGGGGTCCAGGGGGGGGCAGTCTCCCCTGGCCCATAGGGTCGTTATAGTAAATGCCATGCGCGATTTGAAGGACCATTCGCAGCCAAATTTTGAACTACTTGCTCTAAATTTCAGCCCAGTGATCGATCTATGATATGGTTTCGGCTCTATATGGTCTCTCGGTCAGTTTCGGGGTCTACATGTTAAAATTTGAAAAAATCCAAATTCGGCCCAACAGGTCCGAATTGCAGGGGCCAAATGCCTGATTCGGCCTGTCCGAATGGTCGAGAGCCGAATGAGAAAGGGCCGAATGTCAAATTCGGCCAATCCAAATGTGGTTGTCCGAGGGCCGAATGTAACTGGGCCGAATGTCAAATTCGACCAGCCCGAATATGGTTGTCTAAGTGGCCCAAGGGCTGAGTCAGGTGGGCCGAGTCAAGTGGGCCGAGTGGTGAATTCGGCTTAGCCAAATGTCAACTTGTCCGAGTGGGGTTGGGCGAAGTTGACAGGGCCGAGGGCCGAATACTAAAGTTGGTCCGAATGCTTCACTCGGACGGGCTGAGTGAAAGGCATCCAAGTGTAGGGGGCCGAATGGCCGGATGGTCCGAGGGCCAATTGGCTGAGTGGTCCGAGGGCTGATTCTGGGACTCAGCCCAGAATCGCCGTCACTCGGATGGGCCGAGCGCAATGCGATTTTTACCGAACTTCAAAGAACTCTTTGCACCGAGCGATCGAGGACTTCCTACCTGTTGAGCACCTCCAGATCCAAGCTACTCATGTAGGAGAAGGTGTGGAATTACCTGGGCTGGGCAAATAACTCCTAGATGACCAGATCAAAGCAAGTCCACGTGATGAAGCTCTCTCCCTCTCTCCTGCTCTCCTGAAACCTTGCAATGCAAAATGTGGCCTTTCTTGCCACTCCTGGCCCCTTATCACCCTACCCAGGCTTGCACTCACCTTAGTCTTGCTCCCTTCACCAACATTCAACCCAAAATTTCATTTTTTGCCCTTCTTTTTCATGTTTCAGCCTGTTATACAGCAACAGAAAACCCTACTCTTTGCTCCAATGTTTTGCTCATATCCTTTCTAAATGCAAGAAAAAATCACAAGGAAATACCTACACTACTCCATCATGCTTTTCCAAGTCCAAAAATCAAAACCTACTTGCTAAGGAGATCGAATACCTCTTCAAACTCCCTTGCTTCCTACCTATCTACCTCAAGCACCGGTTCAGGGAAACCCTACTTCGATGCTTGATTCGAAATGCGCAAGCGCTCAAGGCTTGAATCCGTTGGTCCCGGCAATGGAACCAAAATGTGGAAGCTTTCGCTCAAGCGCCAAAACCCATGGATCGCTTATTGCTTCAAGCGTTCCAAGCTGAGCACTAATGGCTACCTCTCACATAGCCGACACGCCATCTGTATCTACAGGAGTAGTGAGCTTACCTCCATGCCGATCGAGTTACCTCCTCTCCTGTGCACTCCGGTAGCTCCACGATTCAAGTGCAAGCTTCAAGCAAGCTCCATCCTCAAGCTCCACGCTCCAAGCTCCATCACCGCAAGCAAGACAAGAGAAGAGAAGAGAAGAGAAGAAGAGAGGAGAAGATGGAGAGCTTCTCCTCCCCGGTCCCTCACCCTCACACACTCACTCCCTCACACTCTCACACACTCTCTCTCAAGCACAAGCTCAAGCAAGCAAGAACAAGAAGAAGAAGAAGGAGAGGAGAGCCACTTTTGGCCACACATAAGAATGAGCTTCTCATTCACTTTTCAACTTTATATACAAAACCCTAAATCCCTTTTGGGCGGTCATCCCCTTATCCCCTTTTTTACATGGCCGATCGTGGCCTAGGCCCTTTTTCCCATTGTCCTTCTCTCTTCCTAGCTTCCTTCTTACCGCCCATCTACCTTTACAAATTGCACTCGGCGCTCCTTAAATTAAATCATGATGTGCTTGCACTCTTTTACAAAAGTATTGACTTGTGCTTTTTCTTGTGCACCTTTTTCCTTTATTTAGGACTTTTCTACACTTCTTGTGCTTCCATATTTTTCTTGGTGCACCTTCGTCTTCCGTTTCACTTTTGCCTTGGCCTTTGTCTTCTACTTTAGATTTTCTAGATTTTCCACCTTATTTGTCTGACGGTTAACAGAGTCAAAAGAAGTTAATGACTCAAGGGCACTTGATGCCTCTAATGAACACACAATACCAACTAATGCTTCTAAATCTCAGACTTTAAAAGAACCCCTCTCTTTAATTGATCAAGCCAGACATGATTTTGTTAAACAATATGAAGATTATTTTAGTGATTCACTCCTATGAGAGTTATCTCTCCTAAGCGCCCGGAAGATCACACAATTGATTTTATCCTAGGTAATTCACCACTAACCAACTGCCTTACCGAGTAAGTGCAAGTCAGCAAGAGGAGATCCTAAAACAAGTAAATAAACTATTGGAAAAAGGATTAGTTCAACCTAGCTCTTCTCCATACTGCTCCCAAGTCTTACTTGTTCAAAAGAAAGACAGTTCTTTTCGTATGTGCATAGACTACAGATCTTTGAACAAGATCACAATCAAGAATCATTTTCCTATTCCGAGGATAGATGATATCTTGGATAAGTTGCAAGGGGCTAGTATCTTTAGTCACATTGATCTCAAGAGCAGCTATCACCAGATGTGGATAGCACTTGAAGATGTTCATAAGATAGCTTTTCATACAACATTTGTACTATATGAGTTCTTAATCATGCCATTTGGTTTGACTAATGCACCCACCATATTCAATTGAATGATGGAGAGAATTTTCAGACCTCACTCAAAGTTCACAAGTGTCTTCTTTGATGACATTCTAATATTTTCACGGTCTGAAGAAGAGCATAGAAAACATCTACCTATTGTTTTTCAAGAGCTTTGCAAGCATAGACTACAGGTCAATGCTAAGAAGAGTGAAATTTTCCTTTCAGAAATTCATTACTTGGGCCATATTGTTTCTCACAATCTAGTGAGAATGGATCCTGAGAATATTCAAGCCATTGTTCATTGGCCTATGCCTACATCTACTTCTATACATGAAGTTAGAAGTTTATTGGGCCTATATTCATACTACAGGAGGTTCATACAAGGTTTTGTGTATGTTGCATCTCCTCCACATGACCTTACTAAGAAGCAAATGCCTTTTCGCTAGGGATCAACGCAACTACAAGCCTTTGAAAGAATTAAGTTTCTTGTGACTCAAGAACTAGTTCTCATAGTTTTGGATCTTCAAAAACCTTTTGAAGTTCATTGCGATACTTCTAGGGATTGCATTGGAGCTTGCTTAACTAAGAGCATCATGTAGTAGCATTTGAGAGCCGATGCCTCAAGGACCATGAGCTATATGCTCCAGTATATGAGAAAGAGCTTATGGTGATGGTACATCCTCTTCAAGTATGGAAACACTATTTACTTGGTATAGATTTTGTTATTAAAACAAATCACCAAAGTCTAAGATACTTCCTCACTCAGAAAAAGCTCTCAAAGAAACAGATGCGTTGGGCAAATTTATTATCTATGTTTCGCTTTTAAATCCTTCACATATCTGAAACTAAGAATGTGGTAGTAGATCATCTATCACGGTGACCTCGAGTGAATGCAATCACAACTGTTTACCATAACAAGTTCATGGATTTACTCAAAATGTATGCAATCGATTCTGACTTCTCAACCATATGGGATCAGCTTAACTCAGGTCAGTCGATTACACCTTATTCGATTTGAGATGGTTATCTATATCATCATCAAGCAATTTGTGTAGCATTATCATTCCGACACAAGGTAATGGATGAAACACATGCATCTCCATATGCTGGACATAGGGGTATTCTACCCACTACTCAAGCATTGGAAAAATATTTCTTTTGGCCCACTCTTAGAGTTGACATTGAAAGATATAATCTTAGAGGTAATTCTTTCACTAAGAAAGACAAGAGATGTGATCCTCTAGAAGTGAGGAGAGAAGTGATTTTCTCTTTCTAAGGTCTAAGATGACACAAGATTTTGTGGGAAGTCAATCTTAAGATTGCGGCCCAAGGGAATCTAATGAACTCTCCTTATCTATGGTTCAAGGTGGTTGCGTGGACCATAAGTTAAGAGTAGAGTTTAAAAAGCTTCTTTTCTTAAAATAGACATGGTGGAACCATTTTTAAAATATATCACGATAGAAAGCCGATCTCTAAAAACGGCCCTCAAGGGTTATCGAAAATGACGAGATCTACAACTTTTGTGTTGGACGTTTTTCCATCCGAACAACGCACAAAGAGATATTCTGAAATTGGAGTTGCAGAGCAGGTCCTGGAACAGCCATATCTTGCATGAAGATCAACCTTTCCAATCTTGGCACTCAAGTCTCTCTCCGAGAAGAGAAGCTCTTGAAGCTTATAAAAGAGGAGGCTCTCCTTGGGTGTGGGGGAGGTGAAGGAAGCATCACTTTGCATGCATCCAAGAGGAGGAGAGAAGGTGCAAGTGCTGCGGAAGGCCTGCTGAAATCAAGTTCCAAGAGAAGGAGAGAAGGTGCAAGGTACAAGTGTTGCAAAAGCCCTATTGAAATCAAGTTCCAAGAGAAGGATAGAAGGTGCAAAGTGCAAGTGTTGCGGAAGCCCTACTGAAATCAAGTTCCAAGAGCAGGCAAGAAGATGCAAGTGTTGCGGAAGCTCTACTAAACTCAAGCTCCAAGAGAAAAGCCCTACACATATTGTGTAGGAGAGAAGGAGAGACTCAAGAAGGGTCAAAAGGTGCCAACTTCCAAGTTGTGCAAGTGTTAGCTGGTTGTATACCATGCAAGGAACCGTGATCTTGTTCCCATGATCTACAAGTTAGAACTGGTTTATGTGTAACAGAGGAGCTTGCTCCTTGTCAATAATATAACTCCACAAGGGGGGGACTGGCCTATCTTCCAGTCCCTAGTGTGTTGTCAATCTCTCTCTCTCTCTCTCTCTCTCTCTCTCTCTCTCTCTCTCTCTCTCTCTCTCTCTCTCTCTCTCTCTCTCTCTCTCTCTCTCTCTCTCTCTCTCTCTCTCTCTCTCTACATCTTTCTTTTCTCTCATCTATTCTCTCTCTACACTAGCATAATATTCACCATATATCTTTTAAGTATATAAGAAAGTCGAGCATGTATCTTGGATCTTATAACAACTGTGATATAAATGTGTGTTTGTGTTCCTATGTTCAACGTGCATTGAAGCTATGTGCCTTTGTTGTATGTTCTTTTGTTTCCCAATGGAGAAGACACTTGGTATGTGAAGATGCCTTGCACTACCGTGGGTGAAGATATGCATGCATTGCAAGTGTCCAACAAAGTTTGCATTACACAAATGGGGTACTATGCATCTTGTCTTCAAGTTCAAAATGATACAATTGCATGTTTGCTACAAGGTGGGAGGCTTCTACAACAGTTTATGGTAGACTCATATTGTAGGATTGAGCAGTGCAGATTGACTTGGTGTCAATTGAATCAATCCACTTTGCATTCTAAATCTTATTCGGGACTTGATGATATGATAGCAAGTAATGATGGTTAATATGTTGTTTCTAGAAGAACAATTGGCAATAGGGGCAAGCCTAATCTCTTTATTATATTTACTTGCAATCCAAGATGGGAAAAGATTAGGAGTGCACTACTTCCAAGATAGACCCTGTAGGACAAACTTGACTTGACCACTAGAGTTTTCTACAGAAAAGATAAGGATATGTGGACACCCTTATGAAAAGAAAAAATGTTTTGTAGAATTGTTATGTATGTCATAGTTTTAGAGTTTTAAAAAATGTTGCAAGCACATTCACATGTGCTTTTGATCTTGCAAGATGCCTTTAAATCTAAATATGCTGATCATAATGGTAGGTTTGTTTGCAATGAGCTTCCCAATCAGGACAAATTCTCATAGCTATTTGAGCAATTATTGCTTGTAATTTGGATGGGCCATGTGGTCATCTTGGGATAAATAGTCCGTGCATGATAAATGGAAACAGTTTGAGGCATTATTCACAGAACTTCACAAAAGGGAACTATAGAAGATAACCATGACTATCCTATTTATATGAGAAGAAATGGTGGTAAACATGTTTTGGTTAGAGAATCATACATTAACAATCATTGGGTTGTGCCCTATAATCCTTACCTATCTAAGAAATACAAAGCTCATGTCAATGTGGAATTTTGTTCCACCATGTCTTCTATTAAATATCTTTATAAATATGTGTACAAAGGACATGATTGTGTGACAATCAATGAGAAACAATTCAATGAATTCACAAAGTGAGTCTAAAGGAACTAATGGTGTTGATGAGATATAGATGTACATTGATGATTGGTATGCTTCCACTTCAAAGGCCTATTGGAGTATTTATGATTAGTAATAGCACAATAAAAAATCTAATGTCATTTTTTTGCTTGTATCCTTGCCAAGGGAAGATGTGGTGATGATTCATGACATATCAAACACATGGTTGCAAACTACAACATTTGTCAAATAACCTTGACATGGTGGTTTGTGTGCAATTAAACTTACTTGGAGACAAATGCGTTGCTTTGTCAAGAGTTTCCTAGACAATGGGTTTGGAATTCCATAAGAAAAATTTTGATGAAGCGAAAAAACAAGGATGTTTGTGGCTTTTTGTGCCAATGTCTACAGGCTAGTACTATTGTATGAGAATGCCTTGCGAGGGTTGCAAGGCTTTTGAGGATTTTTAAATAGTTGACATAGTTGTATCCATCCTTCTAAACTATTTGCATTTATAAAGGAATTTCTAGAGAATGATCATGAGTGGTAGATGTGTTGAGAAATAGACAAATGATGTATGCTCCAAGAGGAGCTGTCCTGAATCCCATATGCACAGTGAGGAGAGTGGAACAACTCAAAGTCTATAAAGCATTGTACTTGACTATGAAATGAATACAATATCATGATGCTTTGTACTTTCAGTTAAGTGTCTGTCATTGTCGATTCTACACAAGATTGTGTTTATGAGTCCAAGCTAATCTATCTTGGAACCTAATTCACTTGTGTAATAGTTTGTCTCTACTTGTCCATGTCATTATGAACTTGGTTTACATCTTTGATCCACCATAGCTTGTGTCATGTCCTAGATCCACATCGTTCAACTTGGTATCAAAGCCCAGTTGGGCATGGCACAACTCATACTCTGAATCTCCAGTCTCTCTTCACCTCTGGTGATCTCTAACCAGCTCACATTCAGCTCATATCTCCAGTTTCAACTTCAAATCTCAATTGGACCTTGTGGCAGCCATAGCCAGACTGCACCTACCCACCTTGGAGCACTTGGATCTCTCTATACGGGCCATATCTTCAAGTGAATCCTTTTGGAAGTATTTTTCCTTGCTCTAGGCGCTTCAGTCTATCACATCGGATGGCGACATTAGCATCCACAGTAGGCAGCATTGCGCAATCTGCAGAAACGGTGCGGTCTACAACTGCGTGACGTTTCATACAGCTGCACGCACAACACGCATTGCAATCGACACAGCCACCATAGGGCTTTTGTAGCCCATGAGATAAGCTTCATGGCCATGTAAAAAGTTCTGAGAATGATCAAGTGTGTAATCCACACAGACCAAAAAACCAGGCTGCTACAGAAACCCTAATCTAGGAAGCCATAGCCATCAAGGTCCAAACTCACTTTTTTCTTCAAATTCTTATTCCCTTCAATCTAGGGGACACACTACCACTCTTATCTGAGTCTGAACTCAGTTCCCAGCAAGATTAACACTTCAGATCAACAAGCAAGAAGAAGCTCAAGCACCGACATTCAATACTAAGCTCAAGAATAGTATCTATTGATACTCAACTACTGTCAGTTGACACTGATCTACTTGTGACACTTCACAAATCTCCCTTGCTGGTCTTTTTTCAATAAATTGGAGCTGCTCAACATGGTAGAGCTTGAGCAATAGCAAAGTTCAATGGAGAAGGCTTCCATGCCTGGAAGGAAAAGACCATGTATCACCTAATACGGAAAGACTTGTGGGACCTGTTTGAAGATGATGCAGACAACAAGAAGGAAGATGATGAAGACGGGTTTGTTGAAGAAGACCAGTTCAAATCCAAAGAATGGAAGAAGATGAATAATAAGGCACTAGGCATCATTTCCTGGGGATTAAGTGATGATGTATCTAGCATTAGAAATGCTAGAACCGCCTGGGAGGAACTTGATAGAATGTTTGGTACCCAAGCAAAGAATTCAAAGGTAAAACTTCTCATGCAGTTTTATAAACTGGATATCAAAGACAGTGCTTCTAAGACCATACACATTAATAAGTTTAAGAGTTTAAAAACTCAGCTTGCATCTCTTAAAAAGAATATTGATGAAGATGAAGCAATAGCCGTACTGCTTGCAAGTGTAAACAAGGATCCATATGAGAACCTTGTGTCCACTCTAAGTAATGTTCCGAGTTTCTCACTCAAAGATATTGAGCACTCACTGCTTGATGAAGAAAGCAAGTTTAAAAGCAAAGATGTAAAAGAAACTAGCCCAAGGGAAAACCTCTTATACACTAGAGGAGCTACTGGACCCAAAGGAAGAGGTCGAGGATTCAACACCGACAACAGGAATCGGATGACATGTCATTATTGTGGTAAAACTGGCCATATTGCCAGTGAATGCTTCCACAAGAAAAGAGCACAGCAGATGCAGAATAACCACCACCAATATCAATTCATGAATGAAGAAGAAAAAAAAGATACTTCTGTTACCATCAACAACTATGACAAATTGTTTTAAAGAATATGTTTCCCTTAGTGGATTTGATTTATAAAACCCTTGCCAAGATGTAAATTCTCAAGCTTTAACTTGACTAGGCTGCCTATGAGCTAGTCTTCTGGGCCATGTTATCATGTAGGGGGGCAAAAGCCAGCAAGTGTAGGGACTCATCATTTGAGGGGGGGTGTTGAGAAATAGACAAATGATGTATGCTCCAAGAGGAGCTGTCCTAAATCCCATATGCACAGTGAGGAGAGTGAAACAACTCAAAGTCTATAAAGCATTGTACTTGACTATGAAATGAATACAATATCATGATGCTTTGTACTTTTAGTTAAGTGTCTGTAATTGTCAATTATACATAAGATTGTGTTTATGAGTCCAAGCTAATCTATCTTGGAACCTAATTCACTTGTGTAATAGTTTGTCTCTACTTGTCCATGTCATTATGAACTTGGTTTACATCTTTGATCCACCATAGCTTGTGTCATGTCCTAGATCCACATCGTTCAACAAGATGCGCATGGAGGAAGTTGCAGTTGTGCAGATAAGCATACAATTGAGAGCACTTTTTGCATCTATGTCGGTCTTTTGTGATCCAGTGTCAGTGGACCAATTCTGGGATCGTTAAAGTTTCATTGGATAGATACATTCTGGATCGATTGATTTGCATGTGGTTATAAACATTCTATCCAGGAGGTCACGTTTAATTTGGACTAATGCATTTGGAAGCTATTTTGCGGAAACATGGTCAGTGTTGAAAGCAAATTGGGGGAATGCTAGCAATTGATAGGTCCTTGATTTCAACTTATAGTAATCCTTTGATTCACAAGGAGTTAGATATTGGCATTGAACATCAACAAAACATTGCATGTTCTCAAGAGACCAATTTGAATGAGTGCCAAGGGATGGCATACTTGGATGTGCCTAATGCTATGAACCCATCATGTAGCATTGTGTTATTTTGGATGGTCTAGATGGGTTGAGGAAAACCTATTTGTATAATTTCTTTTTTGCAAGATTGCAATGGGATGGAAAAGTTGTCCTAATGATTGCATCCTTAGGCATTATTGTATTGTTTCTGCCCAAGGGACAAATGGCACACTCAAGATTCAAGATTCCATTGGAGCTAAAGAATATATCCTCTTGCAACATTCCTGTACAAGGCTAGTTGGTTGAGTTAAGGGTTGCCTACCTTATAATTTGGGATGAGGCATTGGGTAAAACTATGTGAGACATCATGGGTTATAGTGTACTATTTGGATGAAAATTTATACTTTTTGGTGGAGTTTTTCATCAAAATTTACCTACGGTTACAAAGGGTAGCCATGAAGAGATAATAAATGCAACACTTTGTGGTTCTCCCTTATGGAATCATATGCACATTTTGTGATTGTCTCAAAGTATGTATGTGTCCATGCAATAAGAGAATTCTAAGAGTTTGCATTTTTTTTGTTTGGCTTTTATGCCTTGGCAATGGTCATAATTGCTTGAATGATAACAATCGTGTTCCAATTCCTTCACACATGATTCTACATAGTGCTCCCATGGATGATTGTACCTTGCATGTCTATATAAACATGCATTCTTTGCATAACTATGCATCATTTTTCAATGGTCATGCAATTTTGGCCTCTAGAAATAAGGACGTTGATTCCTTGAATATTGGTGCTTTATGAACAATGCCGAGAGATTCTCATTTTTTCTATAATGCAGAATGCATAATCAAGAGTGATGCAAGCTCCTTCCTTTACTCCATCGAATACCTTAACTCCATTCATCTTGGTGGTGGTTTTCCTCATCATTGCTTGGTGTTAAAGAAAAACACTCATGTGATACTCATGAGAGACTTGAACCTTGCAATGGGGTTGTGAAATGGAACTAGATTGATACATTGATAATTCCATGATGGTAAAGTCTTAGAGGCTAAAATTATTACAAAGAAAAACATTAAATAGGTCATCTTCATACCTAGAATTACATTTATTCCAATGTCAGTAGGATTCCCATTCATAATGAGAAGAAGGTAGTTTTGCAATTGATTGGCTTATGCAATGACAATCAACAAGTCTCAAGGTGAAACACCGGTGTATCTAGGATTGTACCTAAAAAAACTAGTATTCTTGCACGGTTAGAGAGTCTTTCTAGCTAGTAATCTACTTATTCAATTGACTAGGTAGCAAGTTGTGTCCCTCCCTTTTGAGCTTGTTTAACTTGCTATGGTCTAGCTATCCACTTGTGTATACTTGATGCTCTACTCTCTATTGCCAATGTGTATTGTAACATTTAAGGTCCATTGTATTTCATTAATTGAAAATGTATTTTCTTGGAAACCTTGCTTTCTGTCTTACTTTGTTCACACACACACACACACACACACACACACACACACACACACACACACACACACACACACACACACACACACACACACACACACACACACACACACACACACACACACACACACACACACACACACACACACACACACACACACACACACACACACACACACACACACACACACACACACACACACACACACACACACACACACACACACACACACACACACACACACACACACACACACACATCACTCTATAAAGTATTTTATTAATCACGTCATGTTTTTTCATTGTTGTGTGTCTATGATTTGTAAATGAGAGTACGGTGTCTTGTGTAAACATATCTCATTATGGCTCTCTATCTTGTCATTAATTGTAGTGGTAAATGTTGACACTACTCTTGAAAATCAATCATAAAGCAAACAAGATCCATCGCATGTAGCATAGTACTAATGCAAAGTAATGATGTGTTCATATAGTTTGATCATTTTGAATCATGCCATGATGTTGCTCTCATTAAATTGTATTAGAAATGACCACTCACAAACTAGTGATAATATCACATGGCACCATGAATTAGATCATATTATAAATAATGACATGCTTGCCTAGAAGCACACTCAACAAATTAGTATCATGGCTTCTTTGGAAAATAAATGCAACAATGGAGTAGTTGTGGTGGTAGCATAGATTGTCTTTGGGAGTAGAGAAGATTAAACAACCATGCTTGATGTGGTGGTAGCAACATGGCAATCAGAATAACATCTAGAGGAGTTGGATAGGAACAAACTCTTGTTTTTGGGATAGGTTTGTGGCATGCAATAGTAAGAGACACCCTTTTGGGATCATGATATCAATACCTCAATTTAGGGTTGACTAAATATGTCATGAAAATTGTGTTAGCACTAAGATGGCATTGAAGGCAAAGACATGGTGTGATGGAGTAAGAATAAAGGGTACAAGAACAACATGCCAAAATAGAGTGTAGAAAAATGCATGAACTACATAATTAACAAATGTGTACTTTAGATAATTGAACGAACTGGGAATGAATACATAATTTAGGTGTGAGGTACAATGGATATAATCAAGGAGAGGATGGGCCTAACTATAATGTAGCTAAAAGCTAAAAGTAGAAGTAGGGAGAAGCTCACATAGGGCTATGTGACTTACAATTTGGATTATAAAGCATTGAAGGAAAATGTGATGATGCCACGAACGAGTGGAGTTTGTCATATTCAAAAACAACCAAGAGAGAGTAATCAAGAAGCACTCAATGAAGGAAGTGCAAAAAATTTCATGTATTTGAATGTCTTCAAACAATTGTGTTTTCATGCAAGACCAATAGCATGGCCACTCCGAATAGCAAATGGTTTTTTGATGTGAGGTAACATAGGTCATGTTTTGGAGGAAGGTAGGTTGGATAGTTGTGTTTGATTGCTTGTTAACAGCATGGGTAGTTCGACAACCATTTTGTATAATTTATAGAGGCTTTGGATATCAATATGGACCTACTTGCCATATCAATTGGAGAAAGAACCCATGAATGAAAATATAAGAGGTTTTAGGAGGAGTATTTGAGAAGCTTAAGAAAGGACGTGGGTAAGTTTTTGTGTTTTTTTTGTCAAATTTGGGATGAGAGAGAGAGAGAGAGAGAGAGAGAGAGAGAGATTTGAAGTCTATAGCTCCTAATATCAATCATCGGTATTTAATAAATTTTATGTCACATAGGTCCTCTAGAAACTAGTCAAGAGTTATAGAGCAATGTTGTGATCTTGGCTTTGTGTAAGCGAGCTTTCATTTTCACATATTAACAATATCAACGAAGTGACTACATGCTTTATTAGAGTCAAAATGATATTAGCCAGAGGAAACTCTATAATATGATCCACAAGTACAAATTGAGGGCTGTTGTTGACCATGTCATGCACCTATTTTAAACAATTGAGTTTAAAAAATTATATTCATGGTCTATCCTTAGTTGGATGATGCTTAAAACATGTGAAGGGTGAATATATTCTATTCTAAAATTAGAAATGAAAAATGGTACAATGTATCTAATCATGAAAAAGCAATATTCTAAGGCTGGGTTCAGACAAGTGGCAGCAAAGATATATCAAAGGGGCGTGCATTTGATGTGGCATCTCCCAAATGGTTGAGACTTTCCTTCTCTTTCAGCCGGACCTACCCTCTTTCTACCGACACCTCGCCCTCGGAAGAGCCTTGGCACTAAGAAAAAACCTCTCTTTACCTTCTTGTTGCCTCTGACTTTATTGTTCACACAAAGGAGGCGGAAGGTTGGTCTTAGTTTGCAGTGTTACCGCCTCCATCTGAACCCAGCCTAAGTTAGGAATTTTGATTTTTACGAGGGAACCAAACATGCAACGACTTCGCTTTTCTTATAGTTGGTTCGTGGAGCAATGCAAATTTCACATATTTTTGTTACAAGACTCACACTTGTTTTTGGCATGTAAATTAAAAAAAGCCATTAGTTTGGATGCTTGCCCATATTTCATTGGTTTGGAAAAAATGTTTTTATGGGCTTAGTCATTTTCCAACTCTTGGCTTTCTTATGACATGTGCATGCAACCCCTAGAGAGAAATGTTGCTTGAGACACACCCTAGTAATTAATTGTCCTCTCATCACACTTAGGGTCACAATATGCCTTGCTCAAACTAAGTCTTTCTAGGAATCTTTAAAGTGAACATGATGGGGCATCTTCTTTTCCCTCCTTACTTTCTCAAAATATCACTATCTTTACTCTCGAAAGGTCTAGTCAAGCTTTTAAGAGTTGGGACATGCAGAAGTCAATTGACTTGCGTGAGTCGCCCAAGTAGCCTCAAGTGTGTATAAGTGTCTTGCAATATGTAAATATAACCATGGATAGAAAGGGATTCCAACAACTGCACAAAAGACCCTAAAAGACAAGGATACTTCATTAACTCACTTAACTTATGGTTACATTGATGTTGTTGTTTCCTCTTGGCCATGTTTCCCTCTCCTCTTCTTCCCAATGAGCTTGCGCGTTCCGTAGCTTGCCTTAGTTTAAACTTGCGCGTGTCTCGTAGCGTAGCTTGCCTTGGTCACCAACAAACACAAATCAATTGACTTGCGTGTGGCGAGCCTCTAAGTGTGGCACTAGCCTTAATGCTTTCGAAACAATGCAATGTTTCAGATGTTCTCAAATATGAGGCAAATCACCACTAAGAATTTAAGAGAATCCTTGTAATTCTACAATTTGCATGCAAGCAACCTTTTGTGAGCAACTTTCTTATGAGTAATTGAAGGTTCCCGCATGCATATGCCACAGAGAGAGAGAGAGAGAGAGAGAGAGAGAGAGATATATATATATATATATATATATATATATATATATATATATATATATATATATATATATATATATATATATATATATATATATATATATATATATATATATATAAACGCATTGTCTCTTTGTCTCTGATGATCATCAGGTGCCTCTTGCTTTATATTGGTTCTCTCTCTCTCTCTCTCTCTCTCTCTCTCTCTCTCTCTCTCTCTCTCTCTCTCTCTCTCTCTCTCTCTCTCTCTCTCTCTCTCTCTCTCCAACACACACGGAGAGAGAGAGAGAGAGAGAGAGAGAGAGAGAGAGAGAGAGAGAGAGAGAGAGAGAGAGAGAGAGAGAGAGAGGGAATGTGTGGGTGTGGGTGTGGCAGTCCCTGTTGTGCCCACTTCATGATCCTCTTCTATTGTACCTGTAGAATGGTGTTTTCATAGCTTTTTGGCTTCATTGAGTGTTTGCTGGAGGTCTTTTGTGGGGCTTGGCTGGCCTGAAGGCCTGATGTAAATATTTCTATACATTAATTTACACTTCTTGAGGAGAGAGAGAGAGAGAGAAGCCCTGTATTGTTTCTTGCTGTCTTTGAGTCTGCTAGGTTGGCCAAAAGAGCCTTTGTAAATATTTCAATTCATTAATTTGAACTTATTCACTATAACAAAACAACACAAAAGGGGGGAAGGTACGGGGGAAGAGAGAGAGAGAGAGAGATTTTTGTGCTACTGACTTGCCTGGTAGCATCTCCCTCTTATAAATTAACTTAATTAGGACATTTTGTTTTATCAAAAGTAAAAAATGTGCCTGAGCCAAAGAAAAGAAAAAACAAGTGTGTGTGTGTGTGTGTGTGCATCCACACCCGTAGGACAACCGGAGGCTCTGACATTGGATAAACTGATTCCTCTTCTTCAATCTGGTTTTAACTGAGGTTATGTTCACTTTGTACTTGTCTTACTTTGGCCTCTTGGCATCTTTGCAAGGAGCACATGTTGTGATTTTTGTCTTTCTATGACTTCACACGTGTTAGATTTTTGCCTCTCCTGAGGTTTCCCTCACTGTAATGTAGAGCTTTACAGAAGGAAGCTGGCGTGTGTATGGTTTAAAAGAAAGTTGTCGGCCATTTTCCATCAGTGCATCTGCCAGCAATGCTAATCAAAAATTGTAAAGGCACACAGAAATCCATACAGTTGTCTTCTCTTGGCCATCAGTTCACTCTTCAAAATTTTCAGGTTTGGATTTTTGAAGATAAGGATAAGGCTAGTTGACACTCTGGGCCATGGCGGACTGACCACCTAGGCATTGCACAAGTCGTGTCCAAAATGCTGTTACAAAAGAGATCGTTGCACCAGTCCATGGCCAAGAACAGCTACTCTGATACCATGTCAAAGATTTCATAATGACCAAGTGCACACATGTAGGCGGCCTCCTAGCCTGTCACCTTACATGTGGGAGAGCTCTTACATCCACCTTATAAGGTTGTGATCAACTAGGCACTTATCATCTTTCTGCACTTCTTCTAAACTGAAGATCACAAAAAAACCTGGAAGCACTTGTCAAGGACAAAATGTTAAAATGTCCATTCATTGATAGACGATCCACCTAAATGACTGAGTATGACCATATTTGCAGCATAGTAGTCAAGTTTTGACAAAAATGAGGGTTTATATAAGATGTCTATGGTGACAAAAATGAGGGTTTATATAAGATATCCATAGACATCGATGACTTTAATATCACAAGAAACTTGTAAGTTTGTTCAAATGGATACATGTGGGCATATGAGAGAGAGAGAGAGAGAGAGAGAGAGAGAGAGAGAGAGAGAGAGAGAGAGAGAGAGAGAGAGAGAGAGAGAGAGAGAGAACTTGGCTGGATATTGTTCGCTCCACTTCGGCTGCCCTTTCTGTGTGATATTTGTGTGTTATGGTCTTACTGGCCTTTTGGCTTGATACGTGTTTGTTTTGTTTTTTTAAGCTGGCATGATGGTCTGATGCAAATACTGCCATTTGATTCAATTGTCTTCATGCAAAAAAGAAATAGGGATATATTGGAAGTTAGTATGCATCAATGTTCGAAAACTAATGAGTGGATCTTTGGCAGGTTTGCTGGTGGTAGCTTGGATGACTTTTCCAAGTTCTTCATTGGTTAAGTCTTAGCATATCTGAATGACAAGGAATACTTTCATAATCACTTCTTCTTTGGGTATCCATACTCTTGCTAAAATTGGGTATGTTTTGTGATATCTTGCTACTATGGAGGCAATACAATGAATTAGAAAGGGTAAACCAAATGAGGGTGGTTAGAGGATTGAAAATATCCAGGTGGACCTTTGTATGGGGTCTCTATAACATTCTAAATGGATGTATATGAAGGCTTATTGCTGGTCTAAAGGTGTATTGTATATCATAATATAATGTCAATGTCATGCAATGAGAGAAAGAGAGATCTACAATATGTTGGGTTGGCATAATAAAACCCCCTTCAAATATAGGATAATTATTCAGAGAATATTGGTGGCCAGTCTTCCTCTTGCTTTTGCACTATCAAGGCATAATATACCCAGTTGTTCTTGCTTCTTGTAGCGGGCTCTCCTAAGCATTTGTGTAATTGGGTTTTTGAAAAGCCCAAATTGGCAAATTCTATGCAGCCACATGTGAAGATTGTTTTTTATTTTCTGCATTTTTGGGGTTGTTGGCATAATCAAACTATTTGGAAATTGGAATGTGTTTAGTTTTCCAAGAGTCGTTTTGCTTTTTTGGTATGCTATGGTCTCTCAATTCAATCAAGATTTTGGCTTTGTTAGTTATATAGTCCAATTGTGACTCTTGTATTTCGTGTTGGCATAATTCAACTATCTAGAATGTGTCCACTTTTGATTTTGTTGGTGGAGTATGTAGTCACATTGTTTAGTATCATTTAGTATCCAAGCATCCTTTCCAAGACTAATTTGCTTTCTTGGCGTACTGTGGTTTCCTCAGTTCAATTATGACTTATGCTTTGTCAACTATATAGTCCAATTGTGACTTTTGTATTTCATTTTTAGTAATTAACACAATCATCCTTGATGAGAGAGAGAGAGAGAGAGGTGTTTTATGAAGAGAGAGAGAGAGAGAGGTGTGTTCCAAGTGGATGGGCTATCGATGCTTCCAAAAGGGTCTTTGGACATCCCAAGTTTGTGGATCCTATGCAAGTTGATATGAAAGTGCTCCTTTCCTTCTTATATGCTTCTAGGATTGTTGGTATATATGGACCATGAGGAATGCATTCATCTTTGATGCTTCATTAGGAGTGTAGAGTCATATACTCTGCTTGAAAGGACTTCTTCATTGGTAGCTTGACTTGATTGTGTTAATAGATATGCTCCCTAGATAGGATTTTCCTGTTTGGCATGCTGCAGTTTCTTCTACCCCCTCTAGTTACTTTTCTTTCTTTGTATTTCGATTGCGTTGCCTCAGATTTTATGCATAATGGCCTAGAGCCATCCTTTATCTTGTAATCATGTAGTCTTGTACATCATGTATCTTGTAATCATGTAATCATGTACTTTTTTCGTAATTAATACAATTACCCTTTATGAAAAAAAGAGAGAGGGAGATTTGGGGGAGGGGGATGGGGATGGGGATGGAGGGAGTTAGATAAGTCTCCTTTAGTGGCAATTGAGCACCATCAAGTATGTGGGCCTTCTTATGAGGGTTGAGTGGCCGTGTGGCTTTTGTGTCTTCTATGCTTGGTAAGTAATACAATTATCCACACATACATGAGAGAGAGAGAGAGAGAGAGAGAGAGAGAGAGAGAGAGAGAGAGAGAGAGAGAGAGAGAGAGAGAGAGAGAGAGAGAGAGAGAGAGAGAGAGAGAGAGAGAGAGAGAGAGAGAGGTGTAAAATATTTGTGCATTATTGCTTTATAGGAATTGAACAGGTTGTTACATTTCTTTCTTCATGCAAAGCCTTGTAAGCTATGATAGTGATGACAGTAGCATGGAGTCAGAGCTTGTATCTCATACCCCAAAGAAACTCAAACAGTCAGATTTGCGACCTTATGTAAGCCTTGAGCTTTTAAAATCTATCATTTTGATTTTTATTGTAGAGATTAAAATATTATGGGTTTCTAAATTCATGAGGAAATAGCAATTTTAGATGCATATAAACTTGATCAATTCGAATGGGACAAATATCTCATTATTAAGTGACATTTGCACAAGTTTGATGCTAGTTGTTAAATGTTTGTTGTTTTTTATATGATATGTATTAGACATGGCATTTAAATCTTATATTCACATTTGGATGGAAACAACTCAAAATCTGGGGAGGACTTTACTCATGGATTCGGTTTTACTAAAAGGAGCTTGCCTAGGAATGGCATATGGTTCGAACACTACCAAGTTTGCCCATCTAGAAACCATTCCCACCCATTTGTGGGTATCCACCTAGTTGAGAACCTTCATCCACATGGAAAACAAGCAACTTCACTTGGGCAGCAGTTGGGTCTATTACATCTTGCCTTGAGCACCAACTTTGAGAAAAAAGGCTTGGTATGGTGAGTAAAACTTGATAAATTTGGGTAAAGTATCAAAGTCAAGCTAATTGATTTCGAGCTGGTCTACCAAGGGCCAAAGAACTCCCAAAATGGTAAATTTGGGTTAAGTATCAAAGTCAAGCTAATTGATTTCGAGCTGGTCTACCAAGGGCCAAAGAACTCCCAAAACAACACATTAAAATCTTCAAAGTTGCAACAAAAAAGTTCATCTTATCAATATGCCCTTGAACATCGATCTTCAGTATATCTAACAAAGGTCTTGCTTTAGTTCATCTCCCTTAAAAACATCATTATTTTGACCCCAATATTTTTAATAGTAATTAAATTACAAGCCAATATAGGATATAAGATTATGTGATGCATCTATGCGAGTCCAATAAAATGCATTCTTGTCTCTAACTTATCCCCATTCGTGTAGGAGTTGATATCATGTAGGTTGTTATAGAGACCTTTCGTTTCTTATTAGTCTTTTGGTGTATTCTTTAGGTGGATTTGTTGTATAATTAGCATGCACATGCCTCTCTTACCATGAATAAGACATCTTCCTTCATTATATCTTTTTTTCCTCACATCATTATGAACTTCCTTTTCTTCTTTCTTGGAGTCCACATAGTATGGAAATTTTTTGATGTATGAGTTGAATTCAAAGCAATCCATAGAATAGTACTTAGTTACAAGTCCACAGCCTTGTCAATCAACAATTTAGTTTAGTTATCAAGTTAATCACTCCAAAGAACTCCTTTGAAAGAAATCACTTTATTTAAACTTATAATGCAATAAATATTGCAAAACTTGCTTTCTATAGGTTTTTTGTATCCTTGTGTCTTTGCCTATAGTCATTGTCCATAGCCACTTCTCACTAGATGAATTCTCATGATACTTCTCAATGTGGCTTAACTTGGTTAGTTTTAAAACTTCATACATCTTCCTTTTGTTTTTTCTCTCCTTCCTCTTGAGGACTTAAGAGTTAGAAGACTCTCAAGAATGGGAGCCAAAAGAGGAGTTGAGATGCGTATGTCAAAATAATAGGTATTCTTTGATACCATGTCAAAGTATGACTCCTGTGAAAGCAAACCAAAGAGATAGTAGGATTTGCAGGGAGAAACATAGTGTGTGTATGGCAAACATTGAGAGAGAAGAGAAACTTAGAAAACACAAAAGAAAAAGAAGATGAATGATGAATCACTGAATCATGCTACCTGAATCGAGCTAATATAGTGGAGTTGAAGCTCTAAAGATAATTGCATTGTCTTGTCTAAATCACGCTGTAGCACCTATATGGAATCTACACATTGAAGGGAGGGAAATGTAGTCCTTTGACCAAAGGATGTCAAAGGTAAATGTTGAAGGTGAAGGAAAGGATAGCCAGCTATAGAGGGAGCAAAACACAATCCTTCGGAGTTGTCAAGAATGAAGGATATGCTAAAATCTCTCTAAGATGATGGCTCTATCAAGCCAGCTAGAGAAGAAAATGCAATAATATTTGATGAAGATCTCTTTGTGTAAGTGGCTGTGGATAGGCAATTGCTAGGCAACCGTTCAAGAGTGAAGAAACCATAAAAACGCAGGCATCTAATGTAGGGTTGAGAAAGAGGGTGTAACCTACTATAAATGGCCTAAATTTGCTGCAAACAGAGCTTGGCGATGATGCGAGGTGAGTAGGGTTGATACTAGGTGATGTAGGCTGTAAAATGCTAAGTAGAGATGGATGTAGAAGCCACGAACCATAATGTCCTTGTGTGATGCCAGGAGGCATATTCCACGGTGGATTCCGTGAGGTTTTACGGTGGATTCCGTAAACTTAGATGACCGGGGCTCATACGCAAAGAGGATTCTTTGTGCGAGAAGTTGATGGGGACGCCTGTCCTTTTCGGGCGTTTCATTAATTTAGTGTGTACATGGGTGATTCCATAGCGGGTGATTCCGCAAAATGCATATTAAATTAATAAACGTTTATGAGTTTAGAGTGCGCACTCGTAATAAATTAAGGTTAGGATTTATTTCTAACCAGTTGATTTATTTATGTAGCTGAAGACTGCTAGGTATTCACTTTTGTCGGTTTAATTGTGTTATTTTACTAACGATTGTGAATGCTTCAGTTGATGTGTAGAGATAGCAGCAGTGGCGGAGGAAAGCATTGGAGTCTAGCGGGTTTCCGATCTTTCGACTATATTTTGATAGGCGCCACGCCTATATTTTGATTATGTCTATAGAGACATCGATTATTTATTATTATTTTGTATGCGCTTATGCGCCTGGATATGTTATTTTTATTTGGACATTGAGATTGGGCGTGCCAGACTCTTTGGGCACCGACCATTAGCTTTATTTTCTTATTTTTGGTAGAAAGCAAACTCAAAAGCTAAAAGCTTGTCATATTTTTGTAATTGGGCTATTTTTGAGCAAAAAGATTGAAAATATATATTAAATACATGCTTTGTGAAGCGCTCACACAAGGCATGGGGGAGATTCAACCCAATTTGTCTCTTGTCTCATGTCGTGCTTGCTTTCACATTGGTTTTTGTGCTAAAAAGTAGAGTGCTTTGTTCTTGGGGACCTTTGGGAATTCACTACGTGAGCTACCTACGTCCGATTTGCGCACCATTGTGGGGTGTGAACGACAGTGAAGAGGATGGAAAAAGGAGAGAAGAATATGGAAGAGTGATAGAGTGTCAAAAGGAATGAATGTGAGGGATGAAGAATGAGGGAAGTTAGTGCCATATTTTTAGGCATAGACTATCTCGAGTGGCTCCCATTGAAGTCTCTTAGGTGGCACCTTGACTCTCTTGGGAGGTGCTTATAAAGCCTTTTTGGGGTTGTAAATGGAACTAGAAATAGGAATGGAGAAGGGAAAATGTATTGAATGACTTGGTTTCTCAACAATCTCTCTCACCCCTATTAGGTACAAATTTCTCAAATGCAGACACGACATTTGAATGGAGGGGAGATAAGAGAAACTACAATAGGGTGGAGTAGATATGAGAGCCCTCCTTGCTCCTTGCACCATGTATGATATCACATCTTGTCACATGATTGGATGGAGCTAGTGAGATTGCTTATTACTCATCATGATTGTATGTTTATAACATGCAACATAAGACTAGACTTAGTATCTCTTTAGTATTTTACATGATACATGGGCCAATAGATGCTTATGTATCTTTATTTTGCCATTTTTTCCCTTGTTAAGATTGCTAAAATTCAAGAATAATCAAATATACAAGAGATCGTTTTGATTGTCGTGCAAAAGCCATATTTACAACTTCACAAACAAATCCCAAAAAATGTCACGTGTCTCGAGGTCATGAATTTTGACTTGTTTCTCTTGGAATAGTTAAGTTGTGCACAGGTGAGATTATGTTGAATGTGAGTCATGCTAATAGACTTGAGACAACCTTAGCTTGGGTAGGGACCATTGTAGAAGTTATGGAGAGGTGCTATTTGTTAGAGTGCAGCGAATGCGGAAGTGTATGGACAAGATTGAAAGACAATGAACACGAGAGAAAGTTAGAGAGAAAAGAGATGGAAGAACATAGAAATCTGCAGTCAATGAACACTGAAATGAAGAGGGCAGGTAAACAAGGGCTGTCAATGTATCTCCTCGAGTTGAATCTCTCCCACCAAATTTCGAAAACCCAGTGAAGAATCTGTGTTGACCAACCTACTTTCCACTGCATAGTTGCCTACTTGAAAAGGTGTTGATACATTGTGATTGTTGAAAACGCCCACTAATTGATAGGAAAAATACATAATCACTGGGTTGTGCCCTATAATCCTTACCTATCTAAGAAATACAAAGCTCATGTCAGTGTGGAATTTTGTTCCACCATGACTTCTGTTAAACATCTTTATAAATATGTGTACAAAGGACATGTTTGTGTGACAATCAATGAGAAACAATTCAATGAATTCATAAAGTGAGTCTAAAGGAACTAATGGTGTTGATGAGATATAGATGTACATTGATGATTGGTATTCTTCCACTTCAAAGGCCTATTGGAGTATTTATGATTAGTAATAGCACAATAAAAAATCTAATGTCACATTGATATAGATGTACATCGATGATTGGTATGCTTCCACTTCAAAGGCCTATTGGAGTATTTATGATTAGTAATAGCACAATAAAAAATCTAATGTCATTTGTTTGCGTGTATGCTTGCCAAGGGAAAATGTGGTGATGATTCATGACATATCAAACACATGGTTAAAATCTACAACATTCATCAAATAACCTTGACATAGTGGTTTGTTACTTGGAGGCAAATGTGTTGCTTTGTCAAGAGTTTCCTAGCCAATGGGTTTGGAATTCCATAAGAAAAATTTTGATGAAGCGAAAAAACAAGGATGTGTGTGGCTTTTTATGCTAATGTCTATAGGCTAGTACTATTGTGTATGAGAATGCCTTGCGAGGGTTGCAAGGCTTTTGAGGATTTTTAAATAGTTGACATAGTTGTATCCATCCTTCTAAACTATTTGCATTTATAAAGGAATTTCTAGAGGATGACCATGAGTGGTAGATGTGCATGGAGGAAGTTGCGGTTGTGTAGATAAGCATACAATTGAAAGCACTTTTTGCATCTATGTCGGTCTTTTGTGATCCAGTGTGACTAGACCAATTGTGGGATCGTTTTAAGTTTCATTGGATAGATACATTCTGGATTGATTGATTTACACGTGGTTATAAACATTCTATCCAGGAGGTCACGTTTAATTTGGACTAATGCATTTAGAAGCTATTTTGCGGAAACATGGTCAGTGTTGAAAGCAAATTGAGGGAATGCTAGCAATTGATGTGTCCTTGATTTCAACTTATAGTAATCCTTTGATTCACAAGGAGTTAGATATTGGCATTGAACATCAACAAAACATTGCATGTTCTCAAGAGACCAATTTGAACAAAACATTGCATGTTCTCATGAGACCAATTTGAATGAGTGCCAAGGGAGGGCGTACTTGGACGTGCCTAATGCTATGAACCCATCATGTAGCATTGTGTTATTTTGGATGGTCTAGTTGGGTCGAGGAAAACCTATTTGTATAATTTCTTTTTTGCAAGATTGCAATGGGATGGAAAAGTTGTCCTAACGATTGCATCCTTAGGCATTATTGCACCGTTTTTGCCAAAGGGACAAATGGCACACTCAAGATTCAAGATTCCATTGGAGCTAAAGAATACATCCTCTTGCAACATTCCTGTACAAGGCTAGTTGGTTGAGTTAAGGGTTGCCTACCTTATAATTTGGGATGAGGCATTGGGTAGAACTGTGCGAGACATCATGGGTTGTAGTGTACTATTTGGATGAAATTTATACTTTTTGGTGGAGTTTTTCATCAAAATTTACCTATGGTTACAAAGGGTAGCCATGAAGAGACAATAAATGCAACACTTTGTGGTTCTCCCTTATGGAATCATATGCACATTTTGTGATTGTCTCAAAGTATGTATGTGTCCATGCAATAAGAGAATTCTAAGAGTTTGCATTATTTTTGTTTGGCTTTTATGCCTTGGCAATGGTCAGAATTGCTTGAATGATAACAATTGTGTTGCAATTCCTTCACACATGATTCTACATAGTGCTCCCATGGATGATTGTACCTTGCATGTCTATATAAACATGCATTCTTTGCATAACTATGCATCATTTTTCAATGGTCATGCAATTTTGGCCTCTAGAAATAAGGACGTTGATTCCTTGAATATTGGTGCTTTATGAACAATGCCGAGAGATTCTCATTTTTTCTATAATGCAGAATGCATAACCAAGAGTGATGCAAACTCCTTCCTTTACTCCATCGAGTACCTTAACTCCATTCATCTTGGTGGTGGTTTTCCTCATCATTGCTTGGTGTTAAAGAAAAACACTCACGTGATACTCATGAGAGACTTGAACCTTGCAATGGGGTTGTGAAATGGAACTAGATTGATACATTGATAATTCCATGATGTTAAAGTCTTAGAGGCTAAAATTATTACAAAGAAAAACATTAAATAGGTCATCTTCATACCTAGAATTACATTTATTCCAATGTTAGCAGGATTCCCATTCATAATGAGAAGAAGGTAGTTTTGCAATTGATTGGCTTATGCAATGACAATCAACAAGTCTCAAGGTGAAACACCGGTGTATCTAGGATTGTACCTAAAAAAAACTAGTATTCTTGCACGGTTAGAGAGTCTTGCTAGCTAGTAATCTACTTATTCAATTGACTAGGTAACAAGTTCTGTCCCTCCCTTTTGAGCTTGTTTAACTTGCTATGGTCTAGCTATCCACTTGTGTATACTTGATGCTCTACTCTCTATTGCCAATGTGTATTGTAACATTTAAGGTCCATTGTATTTCATTAATTGAAAATGTATTTTCTTGGAAACCTTGCTTTCTATCTTACTTTGTTCACACACACACACACACACACACACACACACACACACACACACACACACACACACACACACACACACACACACACACACACACACACACACACACACACACACACACACACACACACACACACACACACACACACACACACACACACACACACACACACACACACACACACACACACACACACACACACACACACACACCACTCTAGGTATTTTATTAATCATGTCATGCTTTTTCATTGTTGTGTGTCTATGATTTGTAAATGAGAGTACGGTGTCTTGTGTAAACATATCTCATTGTGGCTCTCTATCTTGTCATTAATTGTAGTGGTAAATGTTGACACTACTCTTGAAAATCAATCATAAAGCAAACAAGATCCATCGCATGTAGCACAGTGCTAATGCAAAGTAATGATGTGTTCATATAGTTTGATCATTTTGAATCATGCCATGATATTGCTCTCATTAAATTGTATTAGAAATGACCACTCACAAACTAGTGATAATATCACAATGGCACCATGAATTAGATCATATTATAAACAATGACATGCTTGCCTAGAAGCACACTCAACAAATTAGTATCATGGCTTCTTTGGAAAATAAATGCAACAATGGAGTAGTTGTGGTGGTAGCATAGATTGTCTTTGGGAGTAGAGTAGATTAAACAACCATGCTTGATGTGGTGGTAGCAACATGGCAATCAGAATAACATCTGGAGGGGTTGGATAGGAACAAACTCTTGTTTTTGGGATAGGTTTGTGGCATGCAATAGTAAGAGACACCCTTTTGGGATCATGATATCAATACCTCACTTTAGGGTTGACTAAATATGTCATGAAAATTGTGTTAGCACTAAGATGGCATTGAAGGCAAATACATGGTGTGATGGAGTAAGAATAAAGGGTACAAGAACAACATGCCAAAATAGAGTGTAGAAAAATGCATGAACTACATAATTAACAAATGTATACTTTAGATAATTGAACGAGAATGAATACATAATTTAGGTGTGAGGTACAATGGATATAATCAAGGAGAGGATGGGCCTAACTATAATGTAGCTAAAAGCTAAATGTAGAAGTAGGGAGAAGCTCACATAGGGCTATGTGACTTACAATTTGGATTATAAAGCATTGAAGGCAAATGTGATGATGCCACGAATGAGCGGAGTTTGTCATATTCAAAAACAACCAAGAGAGAGTAATCAAGAAGCACTCAATGAAGGAAGTGCAAAAAATTTCATGTATTTGAACGTCTTCAAACAATTGCGTTTTCATGCAAGACCAATAGCATGGCCACTCCGAATAGCAAATGGTTTTGTGATGTGAAGTAACATAGGTCATGTTTTGGAGGAAGGTAGGTTGGATAGTTGTGTTTGATTGCTTGTTAACATCATGGGTAGTTGGACCAACATTTTGTATAATTTATAGAGGCTTTGGATATCAATATGGACCTACTTGCCATATCAATTGGATGGGTAGTTGGACCAACATTTTGTACAATTTATAGAGCCCTCGCCCTCGTAAGAGCCTTGGCACTAAGAAAAAACCTCTCTTTACCTTCTTGTAGCACATTGTGCCTCTGAATTTATTGTTCACACAAAGGAGGCGGAAGGTCGGTCTTAGTTTGCAGTGTTACCGGCTCCATCTGAACCCAGCCTAAGTTAGGAATTTTGATTTTTACGAGGGAACCAAACATGCAACGACTTCGCTTTTCTTATAGTTGGTTTGTGGAGCAGTGCAAATTTCACATATTTTTGTTACAAGACTCACACTTGTTTTTGGCATGTAAATTAAAAAAAGCCATTAGTTTGGATGCTTGCCCATATTTCCATTGGTTTGGAAAAAATGTTTTTATGGGCTTAGTCATTTTCCAACTCTTGGCTTTCTTATGACATGTGCATGCAACCCTTAGAGAGAAATGTCACTTGAGACACACCCTAGTAATTAATTGTCCTCTCATCACACTTAGGGTCACAATATGCCTTGCTCAAACTAAGTCTTTCTAGGAATCTTTAAAGTGAACATGATGGGGCATCTTCTTTTCCCTCCTTACTTTCTCAAAATATTACTATCTTTAGTCTCGGAAATTCTAGTCAAGCTTTTAAGAGTTGGGACATGCAGAAGTCAATTGACTTGCGTGAGTCACCCAAGTAGCCTCAAGTGTGTATAAGTGTCTTGGAATATGTAAATTTAACCATGGATAGAAAGGGATTCCAACAATTGCACAAAAGACCCTAAAAGAAGAGAGGACTTCATTAACTCACTTAACTTATGGTTACATTGATGTTGTTGTTTCCTCTTGGCCATGTTTCCCTCTCCTCTTCTTCCCAATGAGCTTGCGCGTCCCGTAGCTTGCCTTAGTTTAAACTTGCGCATGTCTCGTAGCGTAGCTTGCCTTGGTCACCAACATACACAAATCAATTGACTTGCGTGTGGCGAGCCTCTAAGTGTGGCACTAGCCATAATGCTTTCGAAACAATGCAATGTTTCAGATGTTCTCAAATATGAGGCAGATCACCACTAAGAATTTAAGAGAATCCTTGTAATTTTGCAATCTGCACGCAAGCAACCTTTTGTGAGCAACTTTCTTTTGAGTAATTGAAGGTTCCCGCATGTGTATGCCAGAGAGAGAGAGAGAGAGAGAGAGAGAGAACGCATTGTCTCTTTATCTCTGTTGATCATCAGGTGCCTCCTGCTTTATACTGGTTTTCTCTCTCTCTCTCTCTCTCTCTCTCCCTCCTTCAGTATGTGCGCATGCACCCTCGTGTGTGCTGGTGAGAGAGAGAGAGAGAGAGAGAGAGAGAGAGAGAGAGAGAGAGAGAGAGAGAGTCTTCTTCTTCTTCTTCTTTGTGTGCGCTCAACATGCGTGCATGCAGGCTTGTGTGTGCTGGTGATCGTGCTCTGCACTAGTTGAGAGAGAGAGAGAGAGAGAGAGAGAGAGAGAGAGAATGTGTGGGTGTGGGTGTGGGTGTGGCAGTCCCTGTTGTGCCCACTTCATGATCCTCTTCTTTTGTACCTGTAGAATGGTGTTTTCATAGCTTTTTGGCTTCATTGAGTGTTTGCTGGAGGTCTTTTGTGGGGCTTGGCTGGCCTGAAGGCCTGATGTAAATATTTCTATACATTAATTTACACTTCTTGGAGAGAGAGAGAGAGAGAGAGAGAGAGAGAGAGAGAGAGAGAGAGAGAGAGAGAAGCCCTGTGTTGTTTTTTGCTGTCTTTGAGTCTGCTAGGTTGGCCAGAAGGGCCTTTGTAAATATTTCAATTCATTAATTTGAACTTATTCACTACAACAAAACAACACAGAAGGGGGGAAGGTATGGAGAGAGAGAGAGAGAGAGAGAGAGAGAGAGAGAGAGAGAGAGAGAGAGAGAGATTTTTGTGCTTCTGACTTGCCTGGTAGCATCTCCCTCTTGTAAATTATCTTAATCAGAACATTTTGTTTCATTAAAAGTAAAAAAATGTGCCTGAGCCAAAGAAAAGAAAAAACAAGTGTGTGAGGTTATGTTCACTTTGTACTTGTCTTACTTTGGGCTCTTGGCATCTTTGCAAGGAGCACATGTTGTGATTTTTGTCCTTCTATGACTTCACACGTGTTAGATTTTTGCCTCTCCTGAGGTTTCCCTCACTGTAATGTAGAGCTTTACAGAAGGAAGCTGGCGTGTGTATGGTTTAAAAGAAAGTTGTCGGTCATTTTCCATCAGTGCATCTGCCAGCAATGCTGATCAGAAATTGTAAAGGCACACAGAAATCCATACAGCTGTCTTCTCTTGGCAATCAGTTCACTCTTCAAAAATTTCAGGTTTGGATTTTTGAAGATAAGGATAAGGCTAGTTGACATTCTGGGGCATGGGGGACTGACCACCCAGGCATTGGACAAGTCGTATGCAAATTGCTCGTTTCAGAAAAGATCGTTGCACCAGTCCATGGCCAAGAACAGTTGCACCAGTCCAGGGCCAAGAACAGCTGCTCTGATACCATGTCAAAGATTTGATAATGACCAAGTGCACACATGTAGGCGGCCTCCTAGCCTGTCACCTTACATGTGGGAGAGCTCTTGCATCCACCTTATAAGGTTGTGATCAACTAGGCACTTATCATCTTTCTGCACTTCTTCTAAACTGAAGATCACAAAAAAACCTGGAAGCACTTATCAAGGACAAAATGTTAAAATGTCCATTCATTGATAGACGATCCACCTAAACGACTGAGTATGACCATATTTGCAGCGGCTAGTAGTCAGGTTTTGACTAAAATGAGGGTTTATATAAGAGATCCATAGACATCGATGACTTTAATATCATAAGAAACTTGTAAGTTGGTTGAAATGGATACATGTGGGCATATGAGAGAGAGAGAGAGAGAGAGAGAGAGAGAGAGAGAGAGAGAACTTGGCTGGATATTGTTCGCTCCACTCCGGCTGCCCTTTCTGTGTGATATTTGTGTGTTATGGTCTTAGTGGCCTTTTGGCTTGATATGTGTTTGTTTTGTTTTTTTAAGCTGGCCTGATGGTCTGATGCAAATACTGCCATTTAATTCAATTGTCTTCATGAAAAAAAGAAATAGGGATATATTGGAAGTTAGTATGCATCAATGTTCGAAAACTAATGAGTGGATCTTTGGCAGGTTTGCTGGTGGTAGCTTGGATGACTTTTCCAAGTTCTTCATTGGTTGAGTCTTAGCATATCTGAATGACAAGGAATACTTTCATAATCACTTCTTCTTTGGGTATCCATACTCTTGCTAAAATTGGGTATGTTTTGTGATATCTTGCTACTATGGAGGCAATACAATGAATTAGAAAGGGTAAACCAAATGAGGGTGGTTAGAGGATTGAAAATGTCCAGGTGGACCTTTGTATGGGGTCTCTATAACATTCTAAATGGATGTATATGAAGGCTTATTGCTGGTCTAAAGGTGTATTGTATATCATAATATAATGTCAATGTCATGCAATGAGAGAAAGAGAGATCTACAATATGGTGGGTTGGCATAATAAAACCCCCTTCAAATATAGGGTAATTATTCAGAGAATATGGGTGTCCAGTCTTCCTCTTGCTTTTGCACTATCAAGGCATAATATACCAGTGGTTCTTGCTTCTTGTAGCGGGCGCTCCAATGCATTTGTGTAATTGGGTTTTTGAAAAGCCCAAATTGGCAAATTCTATGCAGCCACATGTGAAGATTGTTTTTTATTTTTTGCATTTTTGGGGTTGTTGGCATAATCAGACTATTTGGAATGTGTTCATTTTTCCCAGAGCCGATTTGCTTTTTTGGTATGCTATGGTCTCTCAATTCAATCAAGATTTCGGCTTTGTTAGTTATATAGTCCAATTACGACTCTTGTATTTCGAGTTGGCATAATTCAACTATCTAGAATGTGTCCACTTTTGATTTTGTTGGTGGAGTATGTAGTCACATTGTTTAGTATCATTTAATATGCAAGCATCCTTTCCAAGACTGATTTTCTTTCTTGGCGTATTGTGGTTTCCTCAGTTCAATTATGACTTATGCTTTGTCAACTATATAGTCCAATTGTGACTTTTGTATTTCATTTTTAGTAATTAACACAATCATCCTTGATGAGAGAGAGAGAGAGAGAGAGAGAGAGAGAGAGAGAGAGAGAGAGAGAGGTTTTACGAAAAAAAAAAAAAAGAAAGATAGAGAGGTGTGTTCCAAGTGGATGGGCTATCGATGCTTCCAAAAGGGTCTTTGGACATCCCAAGTTTGTGGATCCTATGCAAGTTGATATGAAAGTGCTCCTTTCCTTCTTATATGCTTCTAGGATTGTTGGTATATATGGACCATGAGGAATGCATTCATCTTTGATGCTTCATTAGGAGTGTAGAGTCATATACTCCGCTTGAAAGGGCTTTTTCATTGGTAGCTTGACTTGATTGTGTTAATAGATATTCTCGCTAGATAGGATTTTCTTTTTGGCATGCTGTAGTTTCTTCTACCCCCTCTAGTTACTTTGCTTTCTTTATATTTTGATTGTGTTGTCTCAGATTTTATGCATAATGGCCTAGAGCCATCCTGTATCTTGTAATCATGTAATCTTGTACTTTTTTTGTAATTAATACAATTACCTTTTATGAAAAAGAGAGAGAGGGAGATTTTGGGGGGGCGGGAGGATGGAGGGAGTCAGATAAGTCTCCTTTAGTGGCAATTGAGCACCATCAAGTATGTGGGCCTTCTTATTAGGGTTGAGTAGTCGTGTGGCTTTTGTGTCTTCTATACTTGGTAAGTAATACAAGTAATACAATTATCCACACATACATGAGAGAGAGAGAGAGAGAGAGAGAGAGAGAGAGAGAGAGAGAGAGGTCTAAAATATTTGTGCATTATTGCTTTATAGGAATTGATTAGGTTGTTACCTTTCTTTCTTCATGCAAAGCCTTGTAAGCTATGATAGTGATGACAGTAGCATCGAGTCAGAGCTTGTATCTCATACCCCAAAGAAACTCAAACAGTCTACGATTGAGGAGTCAGATTTGCGACCTTATGTAAGCCTTGAGCTTTTATATTCTGTCATTTTGATTTTTATTGTAGAGATTAAAATATTTTGGGTTTCTAAATTCACGAGGAAGGTAACAATTTTAGATGCTTATAAACTTGATCAATTGGAATGGGACAAATATCTCATTATCAAGTGACATTTGCACAAGTTTGATGCTAGTTGTTAAATGTTTGTTGTTTTGTATATGGTATGTATTAGATATGGCATTTAAATCTTATATTCACATTTGGATGGAAACAACTCAAAATCTGGGGAGGACTTTGCTCGTGGATCCGGTTTTACTAAAAGGAGGTTGCCTAGGAATGGCATATGGTTCGAACACTACCAAGTTTGCTTGCCCATCTAGAAACCATTCCCACCCATTTGTAGGTATCCACTTGGTTGAAAACCTTGACCCACATAGAAAACAAGCAACTTCACTTGGGCAGCAATTGGGTCTATTACATCTCGCCTTGAGCACCAACTTTGAGAAAAAAAGGCTTGGTATGGCGAGTAAAACTTGATAAATTTGGGTTAAGTATCAAAGTCAAGCTAATTGATTTCAAGTTGGTCTACCAAGGGCCAAAGCACTCCCAAAACAACACATTCAAATCTTCAAAGTTGCAATAAAAAAGTTCATCTTATCAATATGCCCTTGAACATCGATCTTCAGTATATCTAACAAGGGTCTTGCTTTAGTTCATCTCCCTTAAAAACATCATTATTTTGACCCCAATATTTTTAATAGTAATTAAATTACAAGCCAATATAGGATATAAGATTATGTGATGCATCTATGCGAGTCCAATAAAATGCATTCTTGTCTCTAACTTATCCCTATCCATGTAGGAGTTGATATCATGTAGGTTGTTGTAAAGACCTTTCGTTTCTTATTAGTCTTTTGGTGTATTCTTTAGGTGGATTTGTTGTATAATTAGCATGCACATGCCTTTCTTACCATGAATAAGACATCTTCCTTCATTATATCTTTTTTTCCTCACATCATTATCAACCTCCTTTTCTTCTTTCTTGGAGTCCACATAGTATGTAAATCATTGATGTATGAGTTGAATTCAAAGCTATCCATAGAATAGTACTTAGTTACAAGTCCACAGCCTTGTCAATCACGATTTAGTTTAGTTATCAAGCTAATCACTCCAAAGAACTCCTTTGAAAGAAATCACTTTATTTAAACTTATAATGCAATAAATCTTGCAAAACTTACTTTCTATAGGCTTTTTGTATCCTTGTGTCTTTGCCTATAGTCATCGTCCATAGCCACTTATCACTAGATGAATTCTCATGATACTTCTCAATGTGGCTTAACTTGGTTAGTTTTTAAACTTCACACATTTTCCTTTTGTTTTTTCTCTCCTTCCTCTTGAGGACTTGAGAGTTAGAAGACTCTCAAGAATGGGAGCCAAAAGGGGAGTTGAGATGTGTTTGTCAAAATAATAGGTATGCTTTGATACCATGTCAAAGTATGACTCCTGTGAAAGCAAACCAAAGAGATAGTAGGATTTGCAGGGAGAAACATAGTGTGTGTATGGCAAACATTGAGAGAGAAGAGAAACTTAGAAAACACAAAAGAAAAAGAAGATGAATGATGAATCACTGAATCATGCTACCTGAATCGAGCTAATATAGTGGAGTCGAAGCTCTAAAGATAATTGCATTGTCTTGTCTAAATCATGCTATAGCACCTATATGGAATCTGCACATTGAAGGGAGGGACATGTAGTCCTCTGACCAAAGGATGTCAAAGGTAAATGTTGAAGGTGAAGGAAAGGATAGCCAGCTGTAGAGGGAGCAAAACACAATCCTTCGGAGTTGTCAAGAATGAAGGATATGCTAAAATCTCTTCGAGATGATGGCTGCTATCAAGCCAGCTGGAGAAGAAATTGCAAGAATATTTGATGAAGATCTCTTTGTGTAAGTGGCTACGGATAGGCAATTGCTAGGCAACCCTTCAAGAGTGAAGAAACCATAAAAACGCAGGCATCTAATGTAGGGTTGAGAAAGAGGATGTAACCTACTATAAATGGCCTAAATTTGGTGCAAACAAAGCTTGATGATGATATGAGGTGAGGAGGGTTGATGCTAGATGATGTAGGCTGCAAACGCTAGGTAGAGATGGATGTAGAAGCCACGAACCATAATGTCCTTGTGGGGTGTGAACGATGCTGAAGAGGATGGAAAAAGGAGAGAAGAATATGGAAGAGTGATAAGAGTGTCAAAAGGAATGAATGTGAGGGATGAAGAATGAGGGAAGTTAGTGCCATATTTTTAGGCATAGACTATCTCGAGTGGCTTCCATTGAATTCTCTTAGGTGGCACCTTGACTCTTTTGGGAGGTGCTTATAAAGCCTTTTTGGGGTTGTAAATGGAACTAGAAATAGGAATGGAGAAGGGAAACTGTATTGAATGACTTGGTTTCTCAACAATGTCTCTCACCCCTATTAGGTACAAATTTCTCAGATTTAGACACGACATTTGAATGGAGGGGAGACCAGAGAAACTACAATAGGTGCAGCGAATGCGGAAGTGTATGGACAAGATTGAAAGACAATGAACACGAGAGAAAGTTAGAGAGAAAAGAGATGGAAGAACGTAGAAATCTGCAGTCTATGAACACTGAAATGAAGAGGGTAGGTAAACAAGGGCCGTCGATGTATCTCCTCGAGCTGAATCTCTCCCACCAACTTTCGAAAATCAAGTGAAGAGGGCAGGTTGCCAATGGGGCATAAATAGGATGAAATAAAGCCATAAAATAATGTAGGTGTTGAATATGGCAGATCCTTGTAGCTTGTCCATAAGATCATCTACCCTATGAATCAGATATCTATTCTTAACAGTAATTTTATTTAGGGAATGATAATCAATGCACATGCGATAGGTATTGTTTTTTTTCTTTACTAATAAGACAGGTGCACCACATGGGGAACTACTAGGTCTAATAAGTCCTCGGGGATTTGGAGTGTTGTCGGAGAACAACCTAAGGAAGTGCCTTTGTAAACACAACTACGAGATTATTCTCTATCTTGCAGTAAACCACATCAATGGTCTTATCCAAGATTTTCTCTCGAATGAAATGGTATTGAATCTCAATGTGCTTTAACCTAGCATGAAACATTGGGTTCTGTGGCAAAGCAATGCAACTCTCATTGTTGCAATTAATTGTCATAGGACCTGTCAGAGGACAACCAAGCTCTCCTAGCAACCTTCAAAGCCACTACTCTATGAGATAACACCTTCATCCAAGGTAAAGCAATTATCCTATCGTTGACCTTTATTGGTCAACGTCTTTGGCCCAATTTGAATTCGTTCAACCTATAAGAACCAAAGGTGAATCTTGAGTACTTGTTGGATAATGAATACCAAGATTGGGGGTCCCCCTCTAGAACCGCAAAATCCTCATAGCAGCTTGTCAATATACCATATTGGATTCACTCATGAACCTAATCAACAAATCTATAGGAAAGCATAGATCAACTCGAGTGTTAAGAAGCCAAATCAAGGACCGAATCAACTGCATGTAGCCTTCCAGTTTGGATCCATAGGAATAGAAATGGCCTTCCATCCCTCCATCTCAAAAGTGGCCAAAAGCTCTTGAACATACTGTTGCTAGGAGATGAAAGTTTCCCTTGGAGTTTAGTAAATCTCATGGCCTAAAAAGAAATAGAGAAGGCCCATATCCATCATCTTGAATACCTCATGTAGTGCCTCCTTTATCTCCTTGACCTTCCCAGCACGGTCACCTTTCAAAATAAGATCATCCACATAAATCACGAACAATATATGTCCTCTAACTGAGGTGTGGACATACAATTGGGGATCGGAAAAAGAATGTTGATACCCCAACTTCCCTTGGAGGAACGAGTCTATCTTCTTGTTCCAAGCATGTGGAGTCAGTTTGAGGCCATAAAGGCCTTATTCAACTTGTACACTTGTCCATTTGATAAGAAAAAGCTAGGAGGCTGCTTGACATAGATCTCCTCCTTCAAATCACTATTGAGGAAGGCATGCTTCACATCAAGTTGATAAATTGACCATCTCCTATGGCTAGCTAAGGCAAGAGTGACCCTAATGGTAGCCATTCGGGTTGTAGGTGCAAAGGTGTTATGGAAATCCATCCCCCTAGCCATTGTGTGAACCCCTTTGCAAAGAGCTATGCCTTGTGCTTACCTAGAGTACCATCATTGTGATATTTGGTTTTGAAGACCCATTTGACACCAATGTCCTTCCTATGAATAGACCGAGGCACAATATCCTAGGTGCCATTTTGCTCAACAATATCCAAATCTTGCTCCATAGCCTTCTTTTGATGCTTTGATTGCAAAGCCTCCTTCATGGAGGTGGGCTCTCTATCCTGCATGGCATGGGTCATCAAACAATAGTTAGTATAAACAAACTCGGTGTTATGTGCCTGGTTTCTTTGAGATTGGTGCGGATCATCTTGCGGTTGCTACTCTTTAGGGACTTCCTCAATCCCTAAATCATGGATTGTGTTTCGAGCCCAACGAGGAGGAGGTCAATACTTCTCTTGTTGCTCTCCATTTGCTGAAGTATATAGAATATCCACTGGGGCTGACTCAATGGGTGAATTTGGTGGTGAAGCAATCTCATCCTCCACTAAGGGTGGAGCCTCAATAGGCAAAGGTTTTGAAGGCAACAGAGCAAGTATCCAATTGTCACTTGGATCTCCAAGAATAGGATGCTCAACCACCCCCTCTGTTGCTTGAACCTCCACGAACCAAATATCTTGACTCACATACACCTCTCGGGTAGTGGGATCATAAAGCCTGTATCCTTGGGATTGTGAGCTATATCCCATGAACACCTATCTCTTGGAAGCCGATGCAAACTAGTTTCTCTTCTTCATTGGGATGTGAACATAAGCATTACACCCGAACACCTTGAAATAAGAGATATCCGGCTTCTCTTCAAAATAAGCCTAAAAAGGGGTCATACCAACCATGGCCAAAGTAGGTGATCGATTAGGGATGTAGATAGTGGTAGCCATTGCTTTGGCCCAAAGACATTGAGGTGTTTGCCAATACTCCTTGCCAATACTCCATCATAGTCTGCCCCATCTCGATCACACTACAATTCTTCTGCTCCAATGTGCCATTCTCCTGAGGGGTATTCGTGTTGGCAAACTCTTGGAAAATGCCATGATTTGCAAAAAACGAGTTAGCTTATGGGAGACAAACTCCTTGCCCTTATTGAAAGAGAGGGTCGTGAGCTTCCTGCCAAACTTGTTCTCTTCGAAGATATACCAATCCTTAAAATGTGAGAATGCTGCGGGCTTCAAAGCTAAGAAATATGCCCATGTCATCTTGCTAAAATCATCAACATAGCATAAAATACAAACTCCCCTTAAGGGATTTTGTCCTTATGGGCCCACATAAGTCTGTTGAAACAAGCTCCAACGGCTTTTTAGCTCGTCAGTTATCCTTGCTAAGAATAGCATCCCTATGCTTCTTGACACGAATACAAGATACACATGGCGGGTGGCTGACCCCAATCTCTCGGAATCCACATACTAGTTGACCATGAGTTGCCTTCTAAAGGTACTCGTAGTTGAGGTGGCTAAATCGAGCATGCCAAAGCTCGAGCTAATTTTGTGAAGAAAGAAGAAGAGAAGAAAAGGTAGTAGAAGTCTGCATCTTGTAGACTCCATTCTCATGTCCTGCACAAAGAACCTGTCGAGAAACACCATCAAGAACTTAGAAGGAGCCCTTATTAAACTTGATTGTCAAACCAAGAGCATAGATCTTGTGCATTGAAAGGAGATGATACCCTAGACCTAGCACATAGAGCACCTTTGATGTGTGGGCATTGCCTTGCTCATTCGAAATCAACTGCATATCACCCTTGCCTTTGATGGGAACTGAAGAACTATCACCTATAAGGATTTTCCCATGCATCAAATGCATACGAGAAATCCCTTTTGAAAAAGTCATGTAGCAGGAAGTTGTCCACAATCTACTTATAAGATTGTGGGGCCATCATCACTGCATCAGTGGCCATTGGAGGAACATCCTCTATCACTTCCAAATGGAGAAAGGTGGCTGATGAAGGAGCATCCACCGCCCTTGAATCCTTTGCAGTCTTCTCCTTCTTGGTATCCTCCTTGTCCTTGCTGGGGCAATCTTTCTTCCAATGACCTATCTTGTCGCATATGTGACAAGTAGACTCCTTGGCTTTCTCGTTTTTGGACTTCCCGTCCTTATTTTTGTTATTATTCTTCCCCTTTTGTTGGGAAGACTACTTGGTCAAAGCCTTCAACTTGGGAGTGCTTTGACATTTGAGTTGTTCCTCTTGGTCCAAGACCATAGGAACCAATTGGTGACCCCGTACTCGCCTTGAGGCAATCAAGGCAGAATAGAATGCATTGAATGGGGACAATAATTGAGAAAGAAGAGTTATCACCATGTCCTTTGAGGTGATTGCCTTCCCTATGTTTGGGACCTACATCTACAATTGTTGAAGCTTATTGAGATGCTCCTGCATAGAAGAAAACTTGTTAAGACTCGGTCTTTATTTGAACCTCCAAAGACACTGACTTCATCATGGTCATCCTATTGTACATTTGATCTAGCTCTAGCCATATCTCCCAAGCCATGGTCAAGTGCTTGATGTGAGCAATGACGGTTAGAGAGAGAGAGAGAGAGAGAGAGAGAGAGAGAGAGAGAGGAAAGAATGGATGCGGGCATTCAATTTGTCCCAATGTGCCTGTACCTTCATCAACTCGGCTTTCTCATCTGAAGAAAGCTTGGAGGCATCACAAGCTGTAGAGCAGTCTATGGTCTCGGTGACGAGCTCCACCAAATCATAAGACTCCAAGATGGCAAGCATCATTACAGGCCATATATGGTGATTCTCCCCATCAAGCTTTTGATTTGAAGGAAGAGTTGACAACATGGGGACCTTATGGTCCATAATAGCTTGAAACTCCGTGTCAATTTTTGCTCATATTGTAATGGAATGACTTTTACAAAAACAAGGGCAGCCCCCTCTAACTTTGCGTACGATGCTGGTGCTTGCTAGGGCTTCCTTTGCTCGTCCTCAAAGAGTTTCACATGTCGAAGGCGATGAAGACTCAAAATCTGTAGCAAAAGGCTGAAATGCAGCCTTTCCACCTTCATGAACAGCGGTTTCACCTTCTATGTTGCTCAAATACCATGTTAGAGTGCAATGAATGCGAAAGCATATGGACAAGATTGAAAGACAATGAACATGAGAGAAAGGAAGAGAGAAAAGAGGCATAAGAACACAGAAATCTGCAGTCAATGAATGCTGAAATGAAGAAGGCAAATGTACAAGGGCTGTCGATGTATCTCATCGAGCTCAATGTCTCCCGCCAACACCTAAAAACCAAGTGAAGAGGGCAGGCTGCCAGTGGGGCATAAATAGTACAAAATAGAGCCATAAAATAATGCAGGTGGCTAGCAAAAACTGGCCGATCTGATCAACCACCAGCTGACTGCAACATAAATGACTAAAATAATTAGTGTTGACCAGTTTGCATGCCATGTGGCATAGTCGTCTGCCATAAACGATGCCAGTACACTGTGATTGCTGAAAATGCCCACTAACTAACAGGAAAAGTGCGCAATGCCCTTCAGGAGAATTGACTGCACCAATTGTATCTTGAGAAATGCTAGTCTAGGGATGACTAATCTCTAACACCATTGTGGTAATTGGGATAGATCTTGGTCAGAGACATTGAATAGCTCCTTGGGAATGACTTTGGTATCTTGGGCGTTAGGGAATTGAAATCTTTAATGTCACTAAGGTTTGTGGAAAGTTTCAACACGCAACGGCTAAAACTTAGGTAGGGCTATGTCTTTCTAAATTTATTGAATTATTATTGGCCAGATATTCAGTCTAGAGGTTGAGTTTTGCATGGACAGGTCTTCCACTTGACATGCAACCATGTTTAGAGCCATGCAAGCTAGAGAGAGCCATTCTGTTCAGTTCTGTGGCTAGATTGATCAGCCTTGGGGGGCAATTGACAGTAAGTGATACACAATTTGGAGGATTAGAAACCAGGAAAAACCCTATTTCATAGCATGCGACCTGATCTAGGGTAGTATGAGGGGGACATGATTGCTGTAGATGCACTATCTGGGTCTGGCACTAGCATTTAATTCATCAAGTTGGGCAGCTGACCAGTTTCAGAGCATAATTTGATGCAAGCGGCTGCTGTTTGGGCACTTTCTATGCAAGAAAATCAGAGATTTCTCTTTTCTACTGCTTCTTTCTTCTCCATACTCGATGCATGTGCAATCTAGTGAAGAAAATTGATGGTTTGAGCCTCAACTTTGGATTTGGAGTGTTGCTGTTGGGTTTTTGCTGATTCCAGGTTTGTAACCAACAAGGATTAGAGTTTGTATGGCTACTTGGGATGCATGTATGGATGCCTCAGTGTTTTGTGAAGATAGCTTCTGTAAATGCAGGCAGTGGACAGCAAATTGGGTGAAATTTGGGGGTGTACAGTAGGGCTGATTTGCATGCAATTGAAGGAGATTCCATTTGGTTCCTCAAGATGCACAATCTAGGGGCAAATTGAAAATTAGGGTTGTGGTTGTAGAGAACATCAAGTTGTTTGTTTCAAAATTACGAGGGATTGAGCCTCAATTTATTGAATATGAGGGGGGATTTAGTTGATGGAACTTGGAGGGATTTTGAGTTCTCAGCCTGCTCTCTTCGGAAAGATTTCAGTTGACGGAGGCTTGAGGGGTTTTGTGTTCTTGGCTTGGTCTTCCCAATTTTAGAGCTTTGTTCTATCCTAGTTGTTACCAATATTTGGAATTAATGTGAAAGGAAATATCACAAGAGACACCAAGGTTCCAATCTATGTCATCTCATTTCTTTTGTTGAGGGCAATCTAGTTTGAAGTGGTAAAATGCTGAACTTTCAATGTATTATTTGTTATTTATCATTTATTTTATACATCAATTGCTTGTTATTATCGGCTGTAAACCCTTCTCAGTCATACAAGGCTGGTTTCACAAGTGTGTTAGGAGGAAAAAGAAAACTTGTTGAAGCCCTTGAACAATAAGAGTATCCTATCACACATAAATAGTGATTGAAGTTTTGTGAATAATCTCTAACCATAGAGTAGCCACATCATGGGTGATAATCCTTGTTGATATAATAGAAGACTCCTGCTACAACCATAAGGCTCTAATGTAACCAATATGGCCATGAATTCTAGAGGTAATGTTGATGTTAAAAGCATTTCTAGTACGGCAACTAGGGAGGAAACAAAAATATGAGATGCAATTTCCACACATTTAGTGCAAAAGACACAATGGCCATTGGCAATCTTGCATCACCACACCATATTGCTAGTAGGGAGGTGTCCGAATAAGAACTCTCTAGACAAAAACCTTCTCTTGATATGGGACCTTTGACTTTCATAATTGCAAACACGTCGTGTAAGAAAGCTAATTGAAAAGCCACCATGTGTCTCCTTAACATCCAAAAGTGCAGCTCCACCCATACAATTTGGGGTAATGACATGGTCCCATGATACCCAAGTCAGACCCAAAGGATTTCCTTGTTTCTCTAGAGCATAGATTGTTGAGCTAAAAAATGAATTACATGCTGGTTAGCCTCTTAAACAGCCCCAAAATATACTCAATTAATGAAAAACCTTGAAATGGGGAGCAATTTGAGAGAGTTTTTGTGTGAACCCTAATTTCGGAGGGTCCATCCACATCTATAAATAGAGAGGTTGCCCACATTCAGCCCATTCTTTTGTGTAGGTTTCTCACTCTACTGTTCAGATTTCAGCTATTAGCCACCTACCATCTACTGTCCAGCCATCACCGACACCATCTAGCCTTGGGCAGCTTGTTTCTAGCCATTGCTCTGTTGTTTGGAGGTCTCCATCTGTTGCATCATCATATCACTTGATCAGCTTGCATTTTCAGCATCTAGTGCTCCCACCAAGTGATTGTTTTAGTATTTGCGTTTTAATTGTCTAGCAAGCGGTCTACATCAACAAACACCTTTTCTATTATCGCTTGTCAGTACTTTGCCTCAGGCAATTAGTTTTCAGCCTTCTTTGGTGGTATATTGTTGTCTTTACTAGATTTTATTCTACAACTATTGTGTTTTTGGTCATAGTTATCAGGTACGAAAGGTATGGTACGGTATAGTACGATAAAATACAGTAGTAAATGGTACCTTATAATTTTATAAGATACAGTATGATATTAGTACGAAAAAAAATTGTTTAAAAAAACATAAATCATTAAATGATAGAGCACATGTTTAAAGTGAAAGTAGCAATTTCATTACAAAGTAAGATGAATACATGAGGGTGGCCCTTACGGTTGCATGTGCTGTGTGCAACATGCAATACATCTTATAACAAGAGTCTAGAGACTAGTGTATACATGGATAATGTATCATAATGGCATGTGGATACAATGATAGCAGATACAAAAAAGAGAGAGACCTATGAATCTATAGACTACGATGAGCCATCACTATCATCATCATTATCATCAAACCCATTTGAGTCCTGATCAAGAGAGTTTGAAGATGGCTCCTTGGCGTCGAAGGATGAGACACTTTCATTCTCATCCTTACTAATGAGGTTACCATCATCATCAAATGATGGCTTCCTAGGCATTGGTTGTGTAGGCAAGGGGGGAGGTCATCATGAGGCACGGGATGGGAGCTACTTGAGCCTCACCTTACATATGTCTTCAAGCCACTCAAACCACCCCTCCTCGATATCGAAGGGTGCTGAATGACCATGCTCTTGCTACCATCCACTCAAACTCCTCGACTGCAAGCACGCTGTTTACGAGTGGCACTGGTATTTGTTGCTATAAGCTCTCTATAAAGCTTTGCAAAGATCATCTTCTTCTCATCTATCTCTTGATGTATACTTGGAAGAGTGTTGCTCGTCAACTTGAATGTATCAACAATTACCTACATAATGTATATAAGATAAGATTGTAAATGCTAAAGTCTAAATTGTAAAGTATAATCTTTAAAGTTTAAAACATCAAAATTTAAATTTAATGGTTTAGTGTTTACTTGCTTTGGACTACCCATGCTCATCATAGTCCTCATTATGCGTAAGTTGGTGCGGCAATAGACTAGCTGCTTTAATTGTCGTGTGCTAAACTGATTGCAAATCTTTATGTGAATGAGAGAATAGGCACCCCGTTTTCTTTCACATGTACTCGAAAAGGAATCTTGAGCAAGCTCTTATGGCTAAGGATCGAAGGGTCTCCAATGTGTATCCAAAGTTTTTCCACCAAAATAAAGGCTTCACAAGTGACTCTCTCCTCCAACAAGTGGGAGAAATCCACATGCTCTCTTTGATCGGCATACCATCCTAGCTTCTCGAGCACTGCATTGTGGTCATCCACAGGCACCACACGAGTCAAATAAACAAGCTGGTACGAATGGAGCCCTTTATCATCCATGACTGCTGGCGACTTGTAGGTTGGATATACCAATGCGGCAAAACCATGGATAGGCTTATGCATCCATGCCCATCTCCTCTTTACTATCTCTAGAACATGTGCACATTGTGTCTCTGTGATCACTGTGCAAGGATGTGCCTCCATCAATGTCGCTCTAAAGAAGTGAACAAGAAGGCCCATGATAGACCCCTCGCAATTACTCATATGTAACACTCTATGAAAGGGAGTCACGACAATGATAATGGCATAGATTTTTTGCCAAAATTGCTCATTAAGGCACAAGCGCTGCATGGCTTTGGCCTCCTCCATCTCATGCTTATCCCACTCATTCCATAGAGTGGAACCACTGTTTGGATTGCACCTCATAAAGGCGCTCAAGCAACGACCACATGTAAGCAAAGGGAGTCGAGGAAGGCTTCTTCAACTCGAATGTGCTATGCGCACGATACATTGTTAGCACCTTTATCTTTACCATGAAGGTGACAACTGATGTAGCTTGGCGGACCACCCTTTTCACCCACTTGAGCTTCCCAATGTTCTCCATGAATAGGTCCAAACAATGACTTGCACATGGAGTCCACACAATCGTTGGAAACTCAGCCTCAAGCAAACGACCCATGCATTGATAATTTGATGCATTGTCAATACAACTTGCACCACATTCGAGGAGCCCACCTACAACCACAAATTACAAGCGAGTAATAATACTTGGAGGTTGGAGAGAGATATAGAGAGTTGAGTCTTTCAAGTTTCAAGATTCAAGAATCAAAAGAGAGGTTTAGGGGGAAGAGAGAATTGAGATAGATATTAGAGAGAATAGGGAGATAGATAGTTATGCATAAATTATAATGAAAAAAAGTGAAACAAATTTAAAAGGCAATATATACCTCAATGATAGCTTGTCAAATGTGGTAGTAGATGAATGCGTCTATCGTTTTTCTCTCCCTCTTGTGCCGGTGTCTATGGCTTGCAAAAAGCAAGTGCTGAGTGGACACGAGACGAGTATGTTGATGATACCTCATTTCTTACAATTACTCCATCCATTGGTGAGAATGGAGCAACCATATTTTATCCATGCATCTTGAATAGGATCAAGGGCTCTATCATCCTCTCCTTCTCTTCATCGATATTTTTCATTCTCAAGACGTTATATGTGACACCGGTTCATTCTTCACATGGATCCACATTGGCAATGGGTTTTACCATCCTCTTCCATTGCTCTTGATTTAGGACATTGAATGCAAGATTGCACTCAATCACTGTGCGTGCAATTAGAGAAAGGGAATCGATCCGTGCACATGATTGGGAGCTTGAAAGAGAGAGAATTGTCTCTCTAGTGTTGCATGAGTCTCCACTCTGTCTTTTGTCGGAGCCAGATGCGGATGCACAGTTCTCACCACCAATGGTAGAGGCCTCTTTTGCATCGGTTGAAGATATGGCTACATTCGATGCTTTCTCATTAGTAGGCATAGGAGTTGGTGCCGATATGCCACTTTCTCCTCCTCTTGTGGATCCCCCTCTCATCTTGGCGAGAATCTCATCCACAATGTTCTGAGGGATTTCCTTGCATGGAGCAACTTGCCTCCCCATTTTGGAAAGATGTTGGGGAAGCCAGGTTGCATCACTTGTATAGTGCTTCCCACAATACTTGCATGTCCAATGGTGGGAGTTGGACTTTTTTGTGTCTCTCTCCACATGGATGCGTGCAAATTGAAGGCCTCATACTTCTCACAAGTCATGGTTCGATATCAGATGGAGAGGCCCAGGGGAGAGAGAGAGAGAGAGAGAGAGAGAGAGAGAGAGAGAGAGAGCAATGCTTTAGTCTTGAATCTTGAAAATTGAAAGAGAGGGAGAGGGTGGAGTAAAGTTGAAAGAGCAAAAGTGAGAGAGAGGGGATGTGAGAGGCTTGAGGCTTGAGCCTTGATAGGGTGTGGGAAAGAGGAGAGAGTGAGAGGCTAGAGCTTCGCGAATCACAAATCAATTCAAGATCCAAGAGAGGGAGATAAGAATGCAAATGCTTGTTAAATTGGTGTGGAAGCATGGAGGAGAGGAGCACCTTTTGTAGATGAGAGAAGGGTCAAACAATCAAAGAGGAGTCAATAGTCAAATAGGGTTGCTAGTTGGATGGAATCCAAGAAGGGGTTGGGGGGGGGAGCGCATGGCTGGAAAAGGGGGTGGGCTGAAGTATCCAAGGCTTCTCACCTTCCTAAAGTGCCATGTAGGATGACATGGGTCTAGAAACACACACAGGTGGAACACCGAGAGAGGTGCTAGACACGGTGGCTAGGAATGGCTTGTTTTATCACACGATTTGTCCGTATCATACAATACGGACAGTATCGTATGATGTATGGATGCAACTATGGTTTTGGTGACCAGTCTCTCATCTCCGATTGGTAGTTATAGCACTTGGGATTTGTCTTTGGTTGATGTCACACTCCGACACTTTATTGCTTTGCCCTTGAGCATTCTGTATACTCTTATATTTGTTTACTACATTGATTCATTCACTTTAGAGTTCTCCTTCTCTCTTTGTTTGTGTTTGTATTTTTGCATTTTGAGTTTTGAGTTTTGCATTTTGTATTTTGCATTTAAGATCTAAGTTTTGCACGTCACTATCTATGTCTTTGTGTTTTTGTTGTGGTTGTACATTGTGTTTTCTTAGTACAAACCGTAGTAGTTTCTTCACATGGTATTAGAGCCAGTGCTCTCGTAAAGAGTATCTTGCAAATATTGTGGAGGCTTGATTTTGTGCGAGGCATGCAAATGGCTTGCAACCAAATCACAATGTCTCAGACACCTTCTTGGGACCCCATGATGTCTTATCAGGCGTCTCCATCATTGAAGGCTAGTAGGAGACACTATGGACTTGGCAAAGAAGATGACATCCCACCTTCACCTTTACCTTATTTGTTTTCTCTTGTTCCTGATTTCAGTCTCGTGATAGAGAAGCAGTTTGAAGAGTACTTACACATCATATATAGTCGAGCTTACATCCCTTCTACCAACTTTGCTGCACCATCCGGACTGGTTGGTGAGGCTGGCCACCTCTTTGATCATGGAGGACGTACAACATTTGGGATGTTTGGCGACCCATCTTGTTCATCTCAGCTAGGCCCGATGTCAGGTTTGTACAAACCCTTGAAATAGACACCCTTATATCAGGTATATCTACATCTTCTGTTTCATTTGAGCATGTAGACCACTCTTCTCAAATCCCTACTTTCCCACCCTTTTCTAATCCACACCTTGATTTCCTCTCTTCGTTTCAAAACCTAGGATTACATTCCACTTATACATCTAGCACACTAGGTGTTGGTTCCTTCATCTCCACTCCTAGCACTTTCTCTTTCTCTACACCATCTTCTACCTAAAACTCACTTCACTACCGCTTTGCCCCTTGGTACATCATTAGGGGGAATGCCACCCTTTAACAGTGTGCCTTCCACATACCCACACACATTTTTTTTTCAACTTGGGATGGTTGTGATGGGCATCCTTCTCGCTACCCCTGAACACTCACATCCCTCTCACTACCCTCGGACACACATCCCCATTCATCAACCTTTTAGATATAGGGGTTTCCATCCTCTATTTATGGTGCATAGCTACACATTCCTTGGGTTATTCCTACGCAGGGATTTCCATCTTCTGCTCTAGGTGTCCCTATCCCTCCTCCATCGGCTCCTCATGTGGTTACTATGCCCATGCCTAGTTAGTCCATGCCCACATGTGGATCCATTGCGTACACTTCTTGCATGCATGGTGGGCACTCTAGGATTAATTTGTAAGTGTACTCGGCTCCCCTTCCCTATCCACCCTACCCTTGTTACATACCTTATCCATCTCCTAGCACTACCACTCCTGTTGCCACGACCAAGAATGCCTTCATGGATAAGACTCATTTTAATGGGTTAAATTTCACCACTCGGTTAAACTTCATGCAACAAGTGTTTGAATCTCAAGGTCTTTGGGACCTTGTTGTTGGTCTAAAGCCTATGTTAGACCCTCGATTAGCTCATCTTGATCACATCTATCAATGGAGAGCTTGCAATGCCACAACCAATGTTGAGTTAATGCAAGGGTTGTTTCCCGAGTTCCACTCTTAGTTACAACATTTTCCTCTTGCATCTAAGCATTGGAGTCATCTCATTGACCGCTATGTGGTGCGTGATTGCAGTCAGCGTATCAATGTCAACTTTGAGCTTTACGAGTTCTCCATTAAGGAAGGGGATGGTCTGAAAGTCAAGTTGGCCAAATATCACTAGTTACTTGTTGAGTCTGCCACTATTGGCTCTTCGAAGTTAGATGATGATCAGGTTACATTTCTTTTGAATAAGTTGCTTGAAAAATACTTCCATTTCATTCAACACATTATTTCATTGCCTCAATTGCTAACCTTTTAAGAGTTCAAGTGTCAATTCTTGTGTTACATGAGGTTGCATGATCAAGTCCATAAGAAATCCTCCACATAATTGTATTCAATGAGGTGTCTAGTTGCCTTCTCTTTGCAATGGAAAATCGGAGGTGGCAAGAATACACAAGATGTGAAGGCAAGCCCAAACAAGGGTGACATCCCTTCCTTTGATGGAATTAAAGAAAAAAAATCCATTTGGCAAAAACTCCCTAAGAAAAATAGATTTTGCACACACTGCTAGAGATTGGGCCATGTGGATGAGGAGTGTCGTACCAAGGCCTAGGGCCTTTCTCCTAAGAACCCTGAGTAGACTCTTGCGATTGTCTCCACTCCTCCTAGACAGTTCAATGGGGCTACACCTCTCACCTCTCGCTATTGTCCCATCTGCTTCATCTACCGCAGTGGCCACTGGACATTTGGCACATGGATAGTCTCATTGGCCTATTTCTTTCAGTACTCTTGAAGGATTAGCTGATTGGTTTGCTAGCTCTCCATCCATTGCACTCTTTGCATCCATTCCTAGCTCATCCTCTGCACTTCATCTAGAATCACTTCTCCCTCTTGTCAAATGTTTCATTGGCAAGGACCTGCTAATCGATGTACGTAATGGTGGCTCCATCTTTAGTTTTTCCTTCTTTAATCTTCCATTGCATTTCCTCATACATGCACCCTCATTGCATTGTTCTTTCATTTAGCTTTACTTTTTTGTTTTGTTTTGCTTTAGAGTATCTTAGTACTAATCTTTGTTTTGTAGATTTTGATCTCTCTTATAGGGTTTTGTACTTTAGTTGACAATGTAGGGCTACCATGCAAGTTTGCACCTATCCTTCTTGGGTTGGAGACATGGGACACACGTTGTAGGAATCGATTAGGCATGGAGATCAAGGCAGACAGTCGTTGTGCGCAGTGAGAGAGACAGAGAGAGTGCGAGAGAGCAGAGTAGAGAGTGAACACGTTTTTCGGTACAATGATGAGTGTACCACTTTAGGCTTTTAGATAGATATATGTATGAAAGTACAATGTGCTAAGGGTGTGTTCACACCTGTGCACATATAAAAGGCACGATGGCCCTTTATTCCCAACAACCTCCCATCTAATGGCAATGTGCCTTAAGAGGAGAAAAGAATCAGAAGTCTAGGTATGCACAAAGCTGAAATAAATATATCTGTCCAACTCCCATCATCTGTCGTCGGCAATGAGCAAACCGCTCTGTTGGAAGACCCTTCGTGAGAAGGTCTGTAGGGTTATCATCTTTATGCACTTTGACAAGCTCAATGCTCTTGCTGTCAAGTACATCTCTAATGAAGTAGTACTTCACCTGTATGTGCTTTGTCTTTGCATGAAAGATAGGATTCCGTGCTAGCATGATAGCACTCTGACTATCACAATGGAGAACAGGTAACTGTGAGATGCCAAGTTTGTCAAAGTGCAGTGATGCGGAAGCGTGGGACCAAGATTGAGAGAGAGAGAGAATGCAGAGAGAAGAGAGAGAGAAAAAAGGCGTCTTCGTAAACAAATCTGTAAGATTGTCCTTCGTCTTGCAGCACTCCACAGCTATGGTCTCATCCAGAAGCTTCTCCCGGATGAAGTGGTACTGGATCTCTATGTGCTTCGTCTGGGCATGGAAAACAGGATTCCGTGCCAAGGCAATGCAACTCTCATTGTCGCATTGCAGCAAAGTAGGATGAGTCTGGGGGCAGCCAAGCTCCTCTAACAGTCTCTGAAGCCACACAGCCTCACATGTGGTGGAAGACGCGGCCCGATACTCCGCCTCAGTAGATGAAAGGGCTACCGTGGGCTGCTTCTTGCTGCTCCAAGAGATAACACCTGCACCCAAGGTAAAACAGTAGCTTGTAGTAGACCGCCTGTGGTCCACATCACGAGCCCAATTCGAGTCGCTCCAACCTGCAAGTATAAGATCTGAACCACCTGTGCCTGCTGGATAATGAATCCCTAAGCCAGATGTCCCCCTCAAATACCGAAGTATCCTCTTGGCAGGCACCATCTGAGGTTCACTCATGAACCCCACCAAGAGACCAATAACAAAACAAAGATCAACACGAGTGTTGAGGAGCCAAATCAATGATCCAATCAACTGACGATAGCGGGAAGCATCCGCCAAGGGAGAATCTGAATATGAAGTGGCCTTTCAGTTCGGATCCATAGGAGTAGAAATGGTCCGACAATTCTCCATTACAAAAGAAACCAAGAGCTCCTGTACATATCTCTGCTGAGAGATGAAAATCCCCCTCTGAGACTGATAAATCTCATGGCCCAAGAAGAAATGGAGTAGACCCAAGTCCGTCATCTCGAACGCCTGATGTAAAGCTGCCTTCGTCTCTTTGACCTTCGGTGCATGATCACTTGTGACAATCAAATCATCAACATACAACACAAAAAGCACACAACCAGCCTCGGAAGTGTGTACATTAAGCTGTGGATTGGCCTTGGAGCATCGATATCCCAATTGTGACTGAAGGAACGAGTCAATCTTCTTGTTCCATGCACGCGGAGCCTGCTTGAGGCCATACAAGGCCTTCTTTAACCTGTAGACTTGCCCATCTAAAGATCCAAAGCTCGGAGGCTGCTCGACATAGATCTCCTCCTTCAAATCACCATTGAGGAAGGTTGACTTCACATCCAACTGGTAGACATGCCATCTCCTATGGCCAGCCAAGGCAAGAACAACTCGAATAGTTGCCATACGAGCAGTGGGGGCAAAAGTATCATGACAATCAATCCCTGGGCGCTGTGCAAAACCTTTAGCAACAAGGCGAGCCTTGTGGTTGTCCAAAGGACCATCGCTAAGGTACTTGGTCTTGAAGACCCATTTGATGCCAATCACCTTCTTATTCGAGGGGCGAGGCACGAGATACCAAGTGCCATTCCTCTCAATAGCCTCCAACCCGGCTTCCATAGCTTTCTTCCATGGTGCGGACTGTAAAGCCTCCTTCACGGAGGTGGGCTCTCGATCCTGCAGAACACGGGTCATCAAACAATAGTTAGAGCAAACAAGCTTCGTAGAATGTGCTTGGTGCCTCCGTGATCGCCATGGACCATCCTGCGGTCTCCACTCCTCAGGGACCCCCTCGATCCCTGAATCACGGAGTGTGTCACGGGCCCAACGAGGAGGAGGCCGGACCTCTCCTCGTCTCTCTCCATCAGTTGAAGACTCTGGGATATCCACCGGTGGTAACTCCTCGAGGGTGACCGGTGGAATAGTAGACTCTGTATCGGAAACAGAACTAGAATCAAAAGGCGCAGGCTCCAAAGGAACTGTCTCGGGAGCCCAACTCTCCCCTAGATCTTCAAGAACGAGATGCTCCTCACTCGTTGCTATGGCCGGAACCTCCACGAACCGCACATCTCGACTGGTGTACACATCCCGCTTGACGGGATCATACAAACGATAGCCTTGGGACTGAGAGCTGTAGCCAACAAACAACTGTCTTCGGGAAGCCGCTTCAAATTTATCACGATGAGTCTTGGGAATGTGAACATAGGCATCACACCCAAAAACCCTGAAATAAGAAACATCGGGCTTAGTCCCAAAGTAAGCCTCAAAAGGCATCATCCCATCAACGGCCGAAGTGGGGGATTGGTTAAGGATGTGGATTGCAGTAGCCACAGCCTCGGCCCACAGAAACTGAGGTGTCTGTCGGTGCTCCATCATGGTGCGCACCATCTCGATCACACTTCGGTTCTTCCGCTCAAGAATGCCATTTTCTTGAGGAGTGTTGGTGTTAGCAAACTCCTGGTGAATGCCTTTATCTGCACAAAAACGAGCAAACTCATTAGAAACAAATTCACTCACGATCAAGGACTCGCACCGAATCACTGTCAAACTCCACCAAAAGTCCAAGTGAACAAATCTTATGAACCGAAAGGAGATGATACCCCAAACTTGGCACATGCAAGATCTCTGAGGTATGGGTACCACCACGTCCATTTGGAATAAGGTGCATTTCACCCCGTCCTGCAATAGACACCGAAGAGCTATCTCCGATGAGAATCTGCCCACGCGAAGGTCGCAACTGGGCAACACCAACTGATGAAGGAGTCATGTGCCGGGAGGCACCACTGTCAACGATCCACTCTCGAGCCTGGGGAGCTGTCATTGCAGCATCAAAAGCCTTCGGTGTAGAGTCCTCAATGACTGCTAGATGAAGAAACGCAGCTGATGAGGGTGCAGCCACTGCTCCAGAATCCTTCGTGTCCTTCTTGTTGGTGTCCTTCTTGTCTTTGTCGGGGCAATCCTTCTTCCAATGGCCGGTCTTACCACAAATATGGCATGTGGATTCTTTTTCCTTGTCCTTCTTTGACTTGTTGTCCTCCTTCTTCTTTTGGTCCCTCCCCTTCTTCTGAGAGGCTTGACTTGTCAAGGCTTCCGATTTGGAAGCATGCTGTTCCTTCAGTTGTTCCTCTTGGTCCAAGACCATAGGAACCAACTCTTCCCATCGAAGAGTAGACTCACGCCCCGAAGCAATAAGGGCGGAGTAAAAAGCACCGAATCGTGGCAGCAACTGGGACAAGAGTGTGATCGCCATGTCTTCGGAGGAAATTGGATTCTCCACATTCTGAACGTGCATCTGAAGCTGTCTAAGCTTGTTGATGTGCTCCCACAATGAAGAAGACTTGTTCACAGACAAGGTCCGCATCTGCACCTCCAAAGAAACCCGCTTCATAAGGGTCATCCGGTTATACATCTGGTCAAGCTCCAGCCATATGTCCCGAGCCACCGTCAAGTGCTCGATGTGGGCTATTACGGCTGTAGTACAAGACAGAAAAAGAAAAGAACGAATCCGGGCATTCAGTTTGTCCCAATGAGATTGAGCCTTGGCCAACTCCGCACGAGCATCGGAAGAGAGTTTGGACTCATCTCTCACTGAGGGCCGGTCAATCTCCTCCTGTACAAGCTCCGCCAAATCGTAAGACTCAAGGATGGCCAACATCATCACGTGCCAGATGCGGTAATTGTCGCCATCGAGCTTTTGATCTGCGGAAAGAGCCGGTAAAACAGGCACCTTCCGATCCATGATTGTCTGGAACTCCAAGTCAATCTCTGTAGACATCTTCACCTGTAATGCCTTCACAAACGCAAAAGCAGCCCCCTCTGACTGTGAAAATGCAGCCTGCTAGGGCTCTTTTTTCCGCGTCCCGAACCTTCTTCACCCGTCGGAGGCGATGAAAAAGTAAAACCTGCACTTGAAAGCTGAAAACTCAGCCTTTCTCCTCTTCAAACAGTAGTAAACAGCAGCAAATCCACCAACTGGACTCCTTTCCCCCGCGCCAAAGCTCGCTTCAACCTTATTCCGATGCGCAGCCCTCCCGCTCGCCCTCGAACGCTGGAAACGCAGCCTTGTGTCACGATGGAATCTCCTCTTCAAGAAGGTTCTTCACTCAGTCAGCCCTTCTACACTGCTCTGATACCATGTCAGAGTGCAGCGATGCGGAAGCGTGGGACCAAGACTGAGAGAGAGAGAGAATGCAGAGAGGAGAGAGAGAGAGAGAGAGAGAGAGAGAGAGAGAGAGAGAGAGAGAGAGAGACAGTGGGAGATGAAGATCTGCTGTATAAAGTGTGCTGTATACAAAGATATGCAGTTATGTACACGGGCGCAGTGCGCGGGACTGTGTGTCTCCACCTCGACAATGCAACCTGCTGTTCACCTCGAAGTCCACTGCAGTCTGCACGATCTCTAGCCTGTAATTTGCAACCAGAAAAGTGTGGAAGACTGTGTAGAATACCGGCTATAAATAGCCAGCCAGAATGCGCCCAGAATAGGCAGGTTGGCTGCATTAAATGCAGCCGACTGACCAGTACAGGTCGGACTGCCACGTGGTAGTCCGACTGGTCAGTCCGACCAGTCTGCCTGTACGGCTAGGGACTGATCATCGCTAACAAAGTTCTCCCACTAGATGTGAAAGCCATAAAGCCTCCTTGCATGCCTCAGTGGCAGCCACATACTTTGCCTCTGTAGTAGACAATGCAACACACTTTTGTAGCGTGGAGATCCAAGAGACTGCTCCTGTGAAAGTAAACACATATCCAGAAGTGGACTTCCTGCAGTCCGCATGACTAGCATAGTCTGCATCTGTAAAGCCAACAATAGATGCCTTCTGCTTTCCAAAGTAGATGCACAACTCCTTTGTGCCTTTGAGGTATCTCATAATACCTTTCACTGTCTCCCAATGCTTCTTGTGAGGGGTTGCCATGTATCTGCTAACCACTCCCACTGCAAAGGCAATGTCAGGACGTGTAGCAACCATAGCATACATCGAATTGCCAACAACTGAAGCATATGGTATCTTGGCCATTTCAGCCTTCTCATTATCAGATGTAGGGCTGTTCTCTGCACTGAGTTTCACATATGGAGGCAATGGAACCCCTATTGTTTTCCTCCCCTCCATATTGAAACGCTGCAAAACTTTGGAGATATACTCCTGCTAAGATAGATAGAGTAAGCCTTTTGATCTATCTCTGAGTATTCGCATGCCAAGAATGTGATTTGCATCACCCAGATCTTTCATGTCAAAGCTGCCATGAAAACTTTGCTTCAATGAATCCAAGGCATGAGTATCCCTGCCAGCAATCAGCATGTCATCAATATACAAAACCAAGATAATTAGGCTGCCATCTGTTGCCTTCTTGGTGTACAAGCAGTGATCCACTTGACTTCTATGAAAGCCTTGGGACTGCATGAATGTATCAAACTTATGATACCATTCTCTTGTGCTTGTTTCAGCCCATACAAACTCCTTTTGAGTTTATATACCATTTTTTCTTTCCCTTGTTTAGCAAACCCTTCAGGCTGCTGTATATATATGTCTTCATGCAGATGACCATGTAAAAATGCAGTCTTTACATCCATTTGTATGAGTTCCATATCTTCAATTGCACCCAAAATGGTTCTCAATGTAGTCATCTTGACTACAGGAGAGAAAATCTCATCAAAGTCAATTCCATGCTCGTGCTTGTATCCTTTTGCAACCAATCTTGCTTTGTACTTTGGTGAGGAACTAGAAGTGACCTTCATCTTGTAAACCCATTTGCATGGAAGGGTTTTTTGCCCTTTAGGCAACTGCACCAAGTCCCAAGTGCCATTTTTTTCAAGAGATTCCATCTCTAACAGCATGGCTTTATACCATTTCTTGCTGTCCTGTCTGTCCATTGCTTCCTTGAAGCAAGACGGTTCACCATAGTCTGTCAATATGATATACTCAGCCACATTAATTGCACGAGGAACAAACCTTTCAGGTTGTCTAGCAGCCCTAGACAATCTCCTAACCCAATGGTCATTGTTTGCTGGCTGTTCTTGCAAATTTCCATTTTCAGCATGCTGTCCTGGCATTTCAGCCTGCAAATCAGCATTAATAGCTTGCTGTCCTGGCTGTTCCTGCACATGTAATGGCTCATTTTCATGGGCAATAGCTGGCTGATCATTTCTTGGATTCACAGGTTAATTTACAGCAGGTATTTGCTGCTGTACAGCGGACACATTTTGCTGTCCAAAAGGTATTTCTTCCCGGAATACAACCCTATGGACCACCTCAGTTTTTTCGGGCTGTTTGTGCATGCGATCTTCCCGGAAGATAATGTCATTGCTGCGTACTACTTTCCTTTTCTCGGGATCCCACAATTTATACCCCATTTCACCCTCGTCACCATATCCTAGGAAAATGCATTTACAAGACTTTGGCTCAAGTTTGCTGCGCTTTTCTTTACGAATGTGCACAAAAGCCTCGCAGCCAAACACTTTTAGATGAGCATATGAAGGTGGCTTGCTCGACCACGCTTCTTGGGGAACTCTCCCCAAAGGCCTGTTTGGTGACCGATTAATCAAGTGAACGGCTGTCATAACAGCCTCTGTTCAAAAACCATGGGGTAATGCAGCATGAGATAGCATCGTACGGACCTTATCTTGTATGGTTCGATTCATACGCTCTGCAACTCCATTTTGGGGTGGATTATGAGGGGCAGTGAGCTCCCTCTTTATCCCTTTGCTGTCACAAAATGCCTGAAAGGCCTTGGACACATATTTCCCACCATTGTCAGAGCGAAGACACTTAAGTGTCTTATCTGTTTGATTTTCAGCCAATGCCAAGAATTTTTTAAACTTATCAAGCACTTCATCCTTGCTACGAATAGGGTAAACCCATACTTTTCGTGTAGCATCATCAACAAAAGTGACAAAATATTTCTTTCCCCCTAAAGATAATCCTGGCATTTAACATATATCTGAATGTACTGACTCTAGAGGAGAAGATTTCAAAGAAAGAGACTTTTTATGTGACGTCTGTGCATGTTTGCCATAAATGCAATGATCATAATGCTCAAAATCAGCATAACGAAGACAAGGTAAGTGACCCAAACGAGAAAGCACTTTCATTCTTGTTTGACTCATGCGTCCCAACCGGCCATGCCACAAAGAAACGCTTGGTTGCTCGGTCACGGCAACAATATGGTCATGCACACTAGATACATGAAGTGGATACAAAGTATCACTCTTGCAACCTCTGGCAATAACCCTAGATCCCTTACAGATCTTCCATTTTCCATCACCAAAGGTGATATGAAAACCATCATCATCTAGCTACCCTGTGCTAATCAAGCTCTTCTTGAGCTGAGGTACATGTCGTACATGCTGAAGTGTAAAGACAGAGCCATGCTGAAACTGTAACTGCACACTGCTAATACCTGCAATCTCACATGCATAGTTGTCCCCAAGATGGACAACACCATGTCGACCCCTTTTATAGGCAGAAAACCACTCACGATGAGGGGTGACATGAAAGGAAGCACTTGAATCAAGAATCCAGGTATGCATGTCATCATCTGTATCTGCAAGTAAAGCATGTGCACCAAAGTGTGAAGAGACAAAGAGTACATCACTCCCACTGTCACTATCATGAGTGACTACATTCACCTCTTCAATTTTTACACTGCTCTTCTTAGGCTTACTGTCTTTCTTCTCTTTCTTGCTATCATATGTCTTCTTGTCTTTTCTTTTCTCTTTCTTCCATTTGTAGCAGTCACGTTTAAAGTGACCCTTCTTTCCACAATGATGGCATTCAACATCTTTGCCGTGTGATTTACTACGTCCCTTGCTATTATAATTGCCCTTTTGCTGTGATCTGCCCCTAGTATGCAAAGCACCGGAAGACTTATTGGATGCATTGTTCTGCCGATTCATCTCTTCCATAAGTAGAGCACTCTCTACATCAGCATACAAAAGGATTACATTAGAATTGCTCATAGTAGTCCTGAATGTATCCCAACTCTCTGGTAGAGTGCAAAGCAAGAAAGTAGCCTTAAATTCCTCATCAATCATGAACTTCAAGGCAACCAGTTGGCTGAAAATGGAGTTAAACTCACTCAAGTGAGTAGACATTGCTGTACCTTCTTTCATACGCAAATCCATAAGCTTTTTCAGCCAATACACTTTGCTTGCATCACTCTTCTGTGCATACAGTTCTTCTAGTCTAGTCCATATAGCATATGTAGAATCCAAACCTTCAATGTTGAATAGCAAGGCATCAGAAATCGACAGCTCTATGGTTGAGCGTGCAAGCTCATTCAACTTATCCCAATCATCCTGATCCATGTCCGCGGGCTTTGCCCCTTTGGTTTTGATTGGCTTTGCTTGCTTCTTTTGTAACAAGATATTGTAGCACTGCTTTTGCCAAACTGCAAAATTGTGTGCGCCTTCAAGCTTCTTTATGTGCATCAGATTACTGCTGTCATTGCTGCCAGCCATGATTTTCAGCCCAAATGTGACAAAAAAAAAAACAGCAAATGCAGGCCCAAACTGTCACCAAGTGACCAAGGTACAAACAAGTACCAATCAGCAATAAATGACCACGCAGAAGTACAGATTTCAGATCTGTAATTAAATTTTTAGAAGCGCCAAACCAAGTGCTACAGCATTATCCAACTGATTACAGCTGTTCCAAGGGCATGTGCATCACATTACATGAGAAATTCCAAAATTTCAGCTGCAATTTTTGTTGTACATGTATCCACGGGCATAGAATTTGACACGAACGGTGAAAAGCCCCAAAATTTTGTGTTCAAAAGCGTCAAACACACATCTGCATTTCCTTTGTCATGCATAGGACTGTCCAATTTTGCCAAAATAAAGCAATTTCAGCAAAACCCCCAAATTTTACCAAGTGTTGATGTCCAAATTGCACGGAATTCAACTTGCATATACATAAAATGACCAAATGCTGCACAAATTTTACCCAAATCGCAAAAGCCCCAAATTGCACGGGGTCCAATGTGCCTCAATGTCGAGAAATTGGATTAATTTCAGCCCAATTTGTGCATGTACATGAAAAGCCCCAAATGTCGGGGACAAAATGTCACAAATTCCAGCAATTTCTGAGACAAATTTGCTTGTCTTGCATCAAATTTCCAAAATCTGGGAAAAGCCCCAAAGTTTTGGGTCAATTGTTGAGAAATTTCACTCAAATGAGCAAAATTTCAACAATTTTGGCGAAATCCCCAATTCAAATGCAGACAATGTTTGCAATTCCAACACAGATGCCTCAATTTTTCACAAACAGTGCTCAATCTTGCCAAGCCCCAACTTTCTGGGCCAAAGTTGCACAAATTTGAGATTTTGTGCTTACACGCGCGAAACCCCGTCAATGGGTAAAAGCAATTTTGAAAAAAAAGAAGCAAATTTTTGAAAAATTCTGACGGGTCCGTTTATCCACCAGGCGTCGCCATGAGCTTGGAACCCTGCCGGCTGGTCGCACTCATCAGCGCCCGCCCGTTGGTCCCGTTCGGTCCACTGCAGTCTCCGTCAGCAGCTGCAGTCGTTACCACACCTGCGCTCTGCTCTGGTCGCTGCTCGTTGGTCTTCTCTGTGAGCCCCGCTGCTGCCTGTCATCCGCTGGACCATGCTGGTCAATCGTCACCTGGAGTCGTCGTTAGCTGTTGCAACAATCGACTCTCTCTCCAGCACACGGGCCTGCCTACGACTCTCCTGCTCGCCTTTGAGCTGTCTCTTGCCAGCTCTGGTCTTCTACCTCAGCTTGACGACCATCTGCAACACCTTACACTCTGATACCAGTTTGTAGGAATCGATTAGACATGGAGATCGAAGCAGACAGTTGTTGTGGGTAGTGAGAGAGACAGAGAGAGTGCGAGAGAGCAGAGTAGAGAGTGAACACGTTTTTTGGTACAATGACGAGTGTACCACTTTAGGTTTTTAGATAGATATATGTATGAAAGTACAATGTGCTAAGGGTGTGTTCACACCTGTGCACATATAAAAGGCACGATGGCCCTTTATTCCCAACACACGTTGTTCCTTTTATGGTTTTATCTTTCTAGGAGATTTGCTCTTCTACCAGCATGGAGGCTTCCCCTCCCAAGGTAGATTGTGCAACATCTCTCTTGATGTTATCATGGCGGTGTCTTTTACCTTGCTCTTCCAGTTGGGCTACTCCATCTTTATCTTCATCTTCATTATCATGGTTCTCGGTATGACCCAAAGACCAACATTGGGCTCTTTTCTACTTGGCAACAACATATAGGGTTGAGAGGGGGTTCCTACCCTTTCATGGTATTCTAGAGGATTTGACATTTGTCTTCAACGTCAGTCTGCCTTCCCTATTGTACCTTCTTCCTTGCATTGCATTATTTTGTCATCCTTGTAAAGGGTGCTTGGGCAAGGGAACAATTTTCCCACGAGGGATATTGCCCAAGTGGCACTTGCTATATGAGCATTCTTAGCATGTTGCATACTATGCATCTCATTGTGTAGAGCACTTGTGAGTGGATCTTGAGCTTTCTCCACCAGCGGTTAACCCACACTACCATTATTTCATCACCCTTTTTGTCGTCATCGATACCCCCAAGTGGTTGGATATGCTTGTTTGTTTTGAGGTGTATTGGATATGACCATTCCTTTTCATTCTCCTATATGGGCATAGTTACTTAATTGGCCACAAATCATATCTAATCCAAAATTTCACAAAAAAAAAAAGCTCAATGTGGTTCCATCTGCCTTTGCAGAACTTGGTAGGCCATTATTGGGCAGCCGACAAGCACCCTTTGTCTAATGCCTTGTCCTTTTTGGGGTGAGTACTTGGACTCCCTTGGTAAGATAGCCATCTTCTCTAGTCTTGGTATTCCATTGGACAGCCACCGTGCACCCTTTGTTTGATGCTTTGGTTGCTTTGGGGTGGGACGCTTTGGGATAAAATTGGGTTGGCTTTCTTTTCTAGCTCTGTGTTGGGCTTGAGAGGGAATGTTAAGCTAAAAAATGCATCACATGCTTGCTAGCCTCTTAAATAGCCAAACATGCTTAATTAATGAAAAACACTGAAACGGGGAGTGATTCGAGAGAGTTTTTGTGTGAACCCTAATTTGGGAGGGTCCATCCACATCGCCTACATCAGCAAACACCTCTCATGTTGTCGCCTGACATTTCTTTGCCTCGCTTGATTAGTTTTCAGTTTTCACTGGTGCTACACTGTTGTGTTTACTAGATTTCAGCCTCAACTATTGTCTTTTGGTGACCAACCTGCTGCCCTCCATTATTCATGATTCTCTCATCTCAGATTGGTGGTTATAGCACTTGGGATCCATCTCTGGTGGACATCGCATTCCGGCACTCTATTGCTTTGCCCGTTAGCATTGTGTACACTCCACGTTCATTTACTGCATCGTTTCGTTCACTTCAGAGTTCTCCTTCTCTCTCTGTTTGTGTTTCTATTTTTGCAGTTTGAGTTTTGAGTTTTGTGTTTTGTGTTTAGGGTTTGAGTTTTGCGCGTCATTGTCTATGTCTTTGTGTTTCTGTGGTAGTCGTACACTTTGTTTTTCCTTAGTGCAAACCCTAGTAGTTTCTTCACATACATTGGATTGGCTGCACCAATGCATTCAACATGCAATGATCAGCCTTGAGAATTCCAATTTACAAAATTATCCCTTACATGACCAGAGATGTAATCTGACAAATTTTTAGGTGTGACCCCTGTGGAATAACTGAGATGTCTGGAAATCATCCCTTTTGGCACAATCTTGCCTTGCCATCCCAAGCGAGTCAAATCTCTTTCCTGATTTTTGTGTATTAATATACAATCTTGATGCTAACCCAAGCAAACCCCAAGCAGCCATGTTGCCACATTATTTTTCTATGACCCAATGATTGACTAAACAACTTTGCACTAGGAAGTGTGAGATCCACAATATCTCCATCCCAAGCATCCTTATGTACTAAACTTAGCATAGGATGACCGCTCCTGCTGTGCGACTGTGATTCGTAGGTACGCCGGTGCCATTGCTTCTTCGTCCTGATCTGTAAGGTCAGTCACAGTAGCCATGCGGACGTTCAGTGGGGGTTCTAGAATGGGTGGCTCATGTAATGGATGGGAAGGAGGATAGTACTTCTTAATGCGGCTGCCGTTAAAAAAGCCTATTCCTTCACCGTCAAGTGTCTCCAACTCGACATCCCCGGTTCTACCAATCATGCGTACTCTGAAAGGCCCTAGCCCCCGAAACTTCATCTTCTGTTTATGTCCTTTTACCGAGTATAGCAGAACAAGGTCCCCTTGTTTGAAGTCTCGCTGCTTGACATGCTTGTCAAACCACATCTTTTGTCGAGCCTTTTCACAAATCAGAGAGTGAGTGGCGAGGAAGTTGATTTGGCAAGCCATTCCAACTTGGACTCTTTGTATGAGGGAGATGCAACAAAACATACTCTAGTTCATTCTCTAAAATGTTGGTATCCAAAGTTGCTACCCAGTCATGAAGTCATGTGTGACTTGATCATAGACCAAGTCTAATGCATACCTCCACGTTACATTGACAAAATCTGAACAATCTCTACTGAGTCCAAAAGAGATGAATAATGATCTATGCACATATTGAGGATTGGTTGTGGCTGTGTGACCATGAGACCCTTTGAATCTTGCAACTGCACATTATTCTTCCATTCAAATTTGTAATACAATCTGGCAAAGAAGTTATGTAATTGGAAAATACCATCTCCCAAAGTATCCATGTGAGCCAATGGCTTATTCAGATTGTTGCTCTTGCATAGAGGTCACTTGACATTTGCAAACAAGTTTCCAAATTTGAACGAGATGATCTAGTCTGTACCAATTCTCGTGATGCTGCCAGCAAACCTTGCAAATGTTGTAAACGAGCTCATTTTACTGAAGCATGTTGCACCCCATACTTAGGCAAGCTTTGGAGCATTCTGACTGAAAATTGGCCAAGCATCTGAATGCACATGATGGCTGAATTGAAGATCCACCTTTTGCATACAATCAAAAAGTTAATCTCATTGCAGGAAACTTTGATTAGAGCATATGGTAAATGATCCAACAAAACTTGAAAATCCTCAACCGGATGATGCAACATTTCTAGCTAGTAGCACTAGTGGATAATGTTTGAAGATGCAAATTTCCAACACTATTGGATAATCCTCAAAGACAACTTGTTGTCTTTCCACCTACATATTAATCACTCGTCATCAAAAAAGTCATTTGGGTATACACCCTGTCCAAATGAGCCCAAGTGCTAGTATGTTGTTGAGAATGATAAGTATACCTAGAGTCTTAAGGGGTGCAACGAAGACCACATGTCTTGTTTCAAACATAATGTTGCCAATACATCCCATGCTTGGTGCTTTAGGCTATCCATCATAGATGAGCCAATGTAGCATGAGATAAATGTTCAAACACATTAAAATCTCTTAACAAGGAACCTAGATGAGCCAAATGACAATGCTTCCTGGTAGAATTCAGAGCATAAACACCCTCCAACCATAACAACTCATTCTTAAACATTTCCTTGCAAAATGATGTTGTTATGCACAGCAAGACAACATATCTGCCTTCAAATACACCACATCTTATATAACTTAATTTTGGAAGAAATCCCTTGCCATTCCATAGTGCAATCTTTGTAATCTTAATTTTATTTACATTGGGGTCTTCAAGCCCTTCTCTTTGTCCTAAGCTTGTTTCTTTGATTTAGATTTTGCCATTTCCATTATAGCAGTTTTGATCAGATCCACCTTGCTAGCTCCTCCTAGAGCCATTTCTATAAGGATATACATTAGGCTGGAATAGAATTTATCTCTAGATGTCACATGTTTGCGGATATACATTAGGCTGGAATAGAATTTATCTCTAGATGTCACATGTTTGCCTTGAGCATCAAACAACATAGATAGATTTGCTTGATCTTTCATAGGTCTAGATTGATGCATACAATAATAGGGTTGAGGTGGCTGTGCTGTGGAAAACCCCCTTCTAGTGGTACTGCCTTGATTGAAAGCATAGTCATAGGAACCAGCTATTTCCTACCCTTTTTACTTGGAAACTTCATTTTTTATGCGTTCCTGTAGTCATTTCTATCTTGTGGCTCACTAGGTATTTGTGACGGAGATTGATCCTTCTTACCCTTTTCTTCTTCCCCTTCTGAAAAGCAAAAACAAGGGCCCCCTTTGTAGGTGAGAGAGAATTTTATGAAATTGATCGAATAGCCAAAGCATAACACATTAGTTGACACTCAAACTCATAAAATGTGGGCATAGTAGGCTGTGAAATAACTTGTTGGAGACAATTGAATTATCTTTAGGCAATTTGTTCATGAACAAAGTAACCTAGTCATTCAAGAACTTGGGAAGCTCTATGGTGGCAAACTCCACGAGTAAACGTTGGTATCATAAATCATAAATGGAAAAAAGAGGGAATGAATGTTGAAATGAGCTCAATGAACAAACCAAAGGAGAGTGTCATCCTCTGGATGGATGCCGAATGCAGCAAACCAGCAAAACTCTATGCCAGATCTGAGGTATGTTGCCTTTGCATCAATGATGGCAACAAAGGAGACTAAACACATCTGCCCAAGCTGAATGGGTGTCACTGAGGCTGAGGAGTGCCTCAAGGGCAGCAAAAAAGCTCCTCTAGTGGAGCTGATGGCTCAATCAGCTATGATGCCTTCAGGATGTAGTCGACAGCAGCTGAAGTGCAGGGACAGGCAAAAAAAAGAAGCGAGGGGAATGTTCCCAACAGGTTGATGATGTCACAAGCAGCAGAGGATGACGGCAGCAGCAAATCAAGTTGCTACCTGATGATGATGATGATGATGATGAGAAGAGTGGTTGGACATTGAATCCCTTTTATAGAACTTTTTGTGCCACTTGTCCTACCAAAAATTATTGAGTTTTTATTTACGTAAGTTTTATCTAGAAAATATTTTAAGGTTGTACGAAAGCCAAAAGGAGTTAGCCCATAATTGAAGATTTTTTTGCTGTTTCTGAGTAGCTTAACAAGAGATGGTTTTTCTTAGGAGGATGTATGTGATAAACAAGAAGGATTGGATTCAAAAGAGATCATTGACAATTCAGAGATTGATCCATCGACTGAATTACAAGAGATGGGTTTTCCTCCTGAACTGGTGGCCACTGCAATTAAAGCTTGTGGTGAGTGATTTCTCAGACATCACCATCATTTCTTGGCACCACCTGTATGTTTGTTATGCTTAATTTTCTACTTTTCTTAATAAAGGAAAGGATATTTTGAATTTCATAATCTTATGATAAGCAGGTTACTATTTGTCACAGGAAAAAGCAGCTCTCCTTTTGTTCTTATAGACTTTATTGAGGCAGCTAAACTGGAAGGAAGCACTTTGCAATCACAGGTCGAACTGCATGTATCTATTCAATGGGAAAGTAGCTTTGAGACCTGCAAGTTCTCTTGTATAATGTATTTTTTGACACTCAGTTGGAATGTTGCGAGGCGGGGACCACCAGTGAACAGATTGAAAGCAATACCACACCAATAAAGAGATTAGAAAGTATGGGGTTCAGTCCCACTGCTGTTCAAAATGCATCAGAAGCATGTGGTACGTTTTTCTGTTGACTCTTCGTATAGATGCTTCAGCATGTGAATGACGGAGGGAAGGAGGGCAATCCAAGGTGTTTGTGTAATGATTAACATTCTGGATCAGATCTTGGTTTATTGTACGTATTTGTGTGGGATGGGAGATGTTTGTGAGAGGAACTCTCATATGTTTCTTGCATAGGGGTTCTGCTTGGTTGTATCCACTGTGAAATGTTGGAGAGTATCTCACATAAGACATGAAGTACGGGGCCTTTGGAGTTGACCTTATATTGAGATTTACATCCATCATGCCTCTGCTGTTAGAAGTGTCCAGTGAGACTCTGTTGATAGGTGTTCAGAGGGATACAGTGCGTTTCAGGAGAATCTTTGTATGTTAGGGTATCCATAGTTACATCCTTACTATTTTTTCTCAAGAGGCCATATCTAGCCTTTGGAGTTGACCTTATATTGAGATTTACATCCATCATGCCTCTGTTGTTAGAAGTGTCCAGTGAGACTCTGTTGATAGGTGTTCAGAGGGATACAGTGCGTTTCAGGAGAATCTTTGTATGTTAGGGTATCCATAGTTACATCCTTACTATTTTTTCTCAAGAGGCCATATCTATGTTCATTGAGCTCCATGCTTACATGCTTGCTCAACATGGCCCTTATCCTGCATTATCCTTGTATGGGATACAATCCTTCTTGAAAATGGCAATAAAGCTGGCCAGGTCTCATATGCTATAAACTGCTCCTCATTCTCTTATCACACAGGTGCTTACTGTGAAAGTCTTCCCCTCACGTGTATTGAAGTTTACTGTCAATGGAAGGGGTTATTATGTGAAGTGAGAGATCATAAACATCACAAAAGGAATGAATCTTGGTTTAGATTTTAATGCTTGCCAAATGGCTTAATTACAAAAATGAGAGGACATGATTTACTGCCACCAAAGGATACACTTTTATCAACATAGATTGTAACAAATTTCTTCATGTCCTTTTGTAGAGTTGTGTCTCTGAGTGGCTTTGTTTGTGCTTATGATGAGGTTGGGTGTGGGAACAATCCCTGTTGCTGGGTCCATTGGACTTGGTGGAGCAAATAACTGGAAAGTTGGCACGATATTTTTCTCTTCTGATGGTTCAGAGGAATGGAAGCCATATATGGAAACATATATGCAATTGATCATCAATGGTGAAGAACATTGGATGCATGGTGAGGATGAACAGGGGTGTTTTTTGTTGGATATGTGCACTCTGAATGCTTGTGTGGAAACAGATGCACAAGTGATAGCTGACAGGTTTTTTCTTTTTGGATCCATGTATTCTGATTGAGAGATATTTATCTTGAAGATGTTGTGTGCTTGTCATGGTGGAATGTGAACATGTTGTTTGGCTGCTGTATCATCTGCAGTCACATAATTTACATTGAAATTTTTAAAGATTGAACAAAAGTTATTTTATCCATGACATGAAGGTGAAAATTGTTGATAAAATGGGCATACTGCATGTATCTCTAATAAATTTAGTTTCAAGAGGTTGCACAAGTCCTCTTCTGGCTTGAACATGACAGAACTCAAGATTGGCCTCTGAAAAAGATTGTTATGCTGACAACTGGCAATAGGGGTGTGCTTGATAACAGTGCTGATCCTGTGTATCCTGATTGCCCTCCATAGAAGAGGGTGTGGAAGAATATGTAGGAATTCACTTGTAGGATGGGAGGAGTGGACTTGAATTGATTTACTGCAAGAACTAGTGTATCTCTGGCTATTGCAGTGATGCCTCACTGTCATGGTTACTCTCAAATGGGTTGGTCCAAGCCAGAGATATTCGATTAGCTGGCTGTATTTACTTTTCCAGGAACTTTACAAGGACTAGAGGAGCCCATAGAAACATGAAACGGGGAATGGGGACAGGAATGACGACGGGGGCACCCAATGAACGGGGATGAGGGGACAGGAACAGCATTTTAAAAAAATGTAAAAATAAAAATTCCAATTAATTTTCTCTTTTTAGCATCAAGAAGTTAAAAGCAAATCTAGCATCAAAAGTATTTCAAAAGCATCTTCTTCAACCTCAAAGTTAATATCCTTTAGGAGGTTATTTAAGAAATGTGCCATACAATATGAAACAATGATGAATGGACAGTTTCCTTGTATAATAGCACTAGCCATCTTTTTTGTAGCCTCGCCATTTGCAACAAAGCCCACAACATGCTCTGGGCCAATAAGCTCAATAACAATAACCTACTTTAATACAAGTACATTTATGCTTTTTTTTTGTCCAAATTGTATCTTGTGAAGATATGAAATACTTGCCATGGGAATAAGTGGCAATGCCATGAATGGATCGACTATGTGTGTGACACCAACCATCAACAATCAAAGAGACTCTAGTTTTAGTCTATAGACTCTTTTTAGTCAATGCTCCTTGCTCAACAAGGCGCTTCTCCTTGTCAAGTAGAGTGGTGCTCAAGGTCTCCAATGATGAAGGCACATATGAAGGACCATACTCACCAATCTTATTGCACATCAATTTAAAATACTTTTACCTAGTAGCACAAAAGTAAATGTGATTATGATAGAAAAAATGAACCACTGATGTATCCACCTCTTGCTTGTTCTTTGGATCCCAACCAGCATCAAATATACTTTGTTTGTGTGCAACATATGGCACAATGATGGAACAGGTGATGCAAAGTCTTCAAGTGGTATGGAGGTAGCACTCTATGATATTGATCGTACTCTAGATACATCAAATGTAGGTGGTGTCACAAAATTTGCAGGGTTAATTGCAACATGTTGTGGTCTAGATGCAAGATAAGCTTCTTGATGTGCCACACGGTCATGAAGCTTGCTTTGCTTCTCCAAGGTCACATTGGGGCAAAATTGCACCTTTGAATTTGCCTTGTGAAGAAGATGTGCTCCGGCCTAATAGATAGAAATGCTTGGCTTATCTTATTTACTCCACTTGCTCGCTTGGACAAGCTTGCATGTCCAAGGTCATGATCCTCCACCAATCAATGAGCGGTTAGCATTTACCTCCTCCCACCATGACCAATCGGTAGACCTTTCTCGATCACCGATACGATGTGCAAGAGAGGAAGATGATGCCATGTCAGGATTGAAAGCTAAAAAAAGGTTGAAGATAAAATGGGGCAAAGTTGAGAGAGGTCTCAATTGAGAGAGAAGAGAGGTCACAAGCTATAGGTAGTCGAAAAGTAGGCAGAGCCTGGAGCTTGTAGTGTAGGCTGAAGAAGCAAGTAGAGGTGGGGTGTAGTCTAGACAAGGCATACCATAGATGAAGAAAACATGAGAAAGCACATAGAGAAAGTAGGAGTCCAGACAAAACAAGAAAATGCAATGTCACTTTTGCAGGGGTCTTGGTTGCATTCCACATCCCATTTTGATAGGTAAGTTTGTTTCTAAATGCATTTCCTACCTGATCCCTACGAGGGATAGGATGTCTCATCCAATTGAAACACATCATGGGCCAAATTTTGGGTGGAAATGCTATTTTGGCATCATGGGGCCTCACTTCGGCCGTTCCTCGTCACTATGGAGGAGCAGAATTATTTGTGGTTGACAATAGCTAGGTCTGAAGTGTTGAATTGGGACTAAGGACACCAAAGGAGTAGGTGGATTGTAGATTTCTAGGCTTCAATGTTCTTTTGAAGATTGGTCTAGAAGAAATATCTCTCTAAATCTTGGGTCAAATTGATAATCTCTTTATGATTTGCAACAAGGGATCACATAACACTCCAAAACCTTCTTCCAAATGTCTTATAACTACCTTTGCTTCATTAACTATAACTACTTTTGCTTCATTAACTAAGTGTCTATAATGGAATTGCAAAGGCATAGGATCTCCTTGTTGCAAGTTTTCCCAAATTTGCTGAAAATCCTCATTTGTAGCGTAAGGATCCTCCAACCAAGGGTGACAGTTCTCACTTTTGATTGGGGAGAGGGACTTTTTGCCACCACATTCTTTTCCCTTGGAGAATAATTATTGTGAAAAATTATATGTAGTAGAGATATTCCATGATGCCAATGTTTTCATAGGATTACAAAAGGATGGTGAAAACTATCATGGTTGCTAAGTTGTGACTACAAGCATAGGCCTATTAATAGCCTGTAATTTACAACATGCCAAGGGGTACATTGAACTGGTCTTTAGTGAACCTAAAGGCTAGTAATAACAAAAACTTGAAATACATTATACCTATGCAGCAGCTACTCCAAATTTGATATCATAATTTCATGCTGTTCATTGAGCCATTGTGCAAGGAATCCCTCTTTCATATGGTGGGCACTTGTGCCCTATTCCTAAACTCAAGAAACTATGTGGCGTTACATCCCTGGAGAGAACAGATTTTGCCCATGTTTTGCTAGCCATGTTGATGATGCTTGCCATGGGTAAAGAATGAATGGCTATTGACTGAACCTCCAACATGCACACCCAAGGTGCAGCCAAGCTGATCCTTGTTGGGAGTTGAGAGGGGGATTTGATCTTGAACATGGTCAATCCCCTTAGCCAATGGCTTTTGGGATTCATGAAAGCTTGATTGATCAGTTAGTTGGACATCATGTGCCCTTGGTCCTTACGAGAGACACACTCATGACATCTTTCTCTCACAATGATTGATTGTAGGAGACGGAGTTTGATGGTGGTGCTATCCTTAGGCTATTTTTCTTGATAGGCCCATTAGGATAGGGTAAGTAGAATATTTAGCTAGACATCTTGTAGGGCTGCATTTGCCACTTCTTTGTTTACTTAGCCTTGCACCAAAAGCATCTCAATATGAGATAGGAAGGTTATCAGGCATTCATTTGTACTCATATGCTGGTCTTGTATTTTAGTGAAGGGCTACCATTGCAAGGATATACTGGAATTGGGTTGGAGACATGTATCTTCGGCTCTCCCCTAGTGGCTCCATGTTCTCTCGTGGTTGAGCCTCACTGCTTTGACCAATATAGAGGCGTCTTCTCTTGAGGCCATGTTTTGGGCACCATTATGGCTATCTTGGAGGCTATTTCTCCTCACAAATTTCTAGAGGAGATGCTTCTTAGCTTCATCAGGTACTCAACATCTTAGTTGACACTCATGATCCACCTACTTTCTCAATGATATGATGGAGAGAGGGGAACCTACTCTTTTGCCTTTGCCATTCTGGGTGAGAGGATGCATTTTCCCTCATCTAGATTTATGGATTGGTTTGTATTCTATTGTCTTCGACATCAACATTTTTTTCCATTTGTACTTTCATTACCTTTGCATATTCATTGTAAAAGGGCACTTGAGTGAGTGAACGATTTCCCTAAAAACATTACTCAAGTGAAAACCTTGGTACTCTAGCATATTTCCATCTTCACTGTCGCTTGCATTAGCATTTTTTGTTTAATTTGGACACTTGGAATGGTAGTTAATCTATTATTTAAGTAGAGAAAGGGTATTTGAAGCATGATATGTCCCCATCTTCTCCAAGCACTCTTACCTTCTCCTCAATTGCTATTATGAGTTTTTTCTTTCTAGCCATAGCCAATCCCATAGCCACAAAAGAGTTACAAGCACCCCCCAACCATTGGCACAAGCATCATGACCTCAACATATTGGAGGTGCGAGGAGAATGGAGATTGCACGCACACACGCGCACTCGCACGCGCACACACACACACACATACAAGATGCTTGTTTGTGGTGTCTCCAATAGCTCTCTTGTGAGCAGTACCTTATTGTCTTATCACCCAAAGAATGAAGAATGAGTGTGTATATATGTAGTTAGGGTTAGTGTGTAAGATTGATTACAAATGTTTTGATTCTTATGACCATTGTCTTTATGGTATACAGACATGAAGTTCTCATGAGAAGTCTGGCATTACATGCATGGGTGAGCCTTTGGCTCTTATTCATTTTGATGTATCCCACTTCAAGGCCAATGTGCCTATAAGGGGGTGGGTAGTCTTTCAAGTCAAATCCATGTGTTGGATAATGCTGTCTTGCCTCATCGAGAAAAGATTAATTTACATAATGCTCACAATAGATCTTGAGTGGCCACCATTTGTATAGCAGCATTTCTTTATTATCAACACCCTTGGCAGTGGATTTGCACCATACTTACCCAAAATGGCATTTTGCTTTGCTAAAAATGCAAATGTCGAAACGGGAGAAACGTTTTGGAACTGAAAAGTGTTTTAGGATGACCATTTTTTTGTTTCTTTAAAATAATAATTGTTTTGGGTTTTTTGGAATTTTTAAAAATTGTTTTGTTTTCTGGGCCCTGGGGGAGGGGGCAGGGGGGGAGAGGGGAAGATGGCTTGAACTTTACCCATCTATATTTTTGTGTTTGGTTGATACTAAACGTGCTTTAGTTTTCAGCTTTCATTTATTGTCTTCAAATTCTACTTTAATTGCATGCTTGTTTCTCTCATGACAGCCATATGAGAGGATGCTTAGAGTTGCGCAAAGATTTGTGTAGCTATGAAGGTTGTACCAAGAGTCTTAACTCTTGTTAGCAACCAATGGTGACTAAAAAGTGAGTGTAATACGTAGGTTTGGCAACATTAGCATCTACTTGTATGAAGGCTCAAGTAGTAGCTTATATATAATACTATAACTACATGTGCATGTGCACACACACACACATCTTTATATTTATATATTTATATTTTTCAGGTTCTCATTTCCCTCTTTCACCATTTCGGATTGAGGCTGAACTTCTGTTTCGCAACTCTGAACTGCATTTTCATTTCCCCATTTCCAAAACTTCTGGCAACTATGATTTGCAAGTGCCCGCTTGTCCATCCTGAGATGTTTAAAACTTCAAAATAAATAGAGAAGTTCATTTGTGTGTGCAAATTTGAGAGCACTTGTACCTTACCTTCTTTCCTAATTCCTTCATAGCTTGAGAGCTTGAGTGTGTGAGAGAAAGTGAGATCTTGAGACATAGTGAGCTGAGTGAGTAAAAGAGACAAATCTTGTTACCTCTTGTGCCCTTCTTCTTCCTTCTTCTCCCTTTTCCCTTTCTCTTCCCCTCTTCTTGTGGTGGAGATGTAGGCAGATTGAGGAGGCAATGGATTGAAGGAGCTTTCTTATGTGCACGGTGAGGATTGTTGGACCATCAGAGCTTCGTTTGTAAGGCTAGACTACAATGAGCAAACTGGAGGCAACGATGAGCTCTATTTGCTTTTGGGCTTTTTGTCGCTTCGTAGGATTCAAGTAAAGAGAGCATAGAAAGCTCAGAGCAAGAGTACGAGCAATCTATGTGAGAGGTAGGTAAATTGCATGATTGTAGGAAATACATGAAACAATATACACCTGTCTTATCTTGAATTGTTGAGCTAGTTGAGATTGGGCTTGACTTTTTTGTAGTTATGGAGGATCATGAGATGGGGCTTGACCTTTTTATAGTTATGGAAGATCGTGTGACCATCATGGATCGAGTCTTCATGAGGAGAAGTGGTTGTGATCTGGATATGATTGTGATCATCCCCTGCCAAGCCTATGGTAAAATTATGAGTGCTGGACAGCAAGTCCATGAGTGAGATGTTGGAGGAACTTGAACAAGAGATCTCATCATTGCACAAGTGGGGGTGGAGGCTGATTGTGACAGTTACTGCTTTCAATTTGGTAGGGATGCACACTGTGGCCGTAAAGTACAGGAGTGTGCTGGATAGTGCACCAAGGTTGGAGCATTGTGTGGATACACTATGGCAGCCTATACCTGTAGAATTCCATATTAGTCATGTAGTATATAGGATCACTCTCAACATTGTCTGGAATTGTGTATATTGGATCTAGTGTCTTATTTACCATGTGAAAGAGCATCAAATCAGTATAACCATTTTATGAAATTCTGTTGTGACTTGAAATTTGAAATCTACCTCTAGTGATTAAAGAAAAAGAGACATGGATTGGTAGCACTTATGCCATGTCTAATGCAAGCAGATGGTCATATCACTCGTCAAAATTACATGTGAATGAGAGAATGATATCTTCTTGAGTGTTTTTGAGAGGGCTATAAAATGAGCCTTTCTGGTTTTGTGGCTATAAAGATGAGCATTGTGACTCAGTTTCACACATTAAAGTTCTCAAGTGGAGGCTAAAATCATGAACAGAAAGGAGGGATGTAGAAACAACTTTCTACTATTGTAGGAATGCTGAAAAAGACTTTTTATTGCTGCTTTCCTCATCTTCACCTCAGCAGTTACGGTCTCTTTTGAATCCTTAGTCAAATAAGATCAATTTTTCTCTCTAATTTCCTCATTGCAGCAAACTCTAGTTTGCTAGCTTGAGTTTTAAATGTGATGGACCATTTAAAATTGTTCTATGTGGGCCTTTAATCGTACCATAATCATTGCTTGTCAGCAGGAAGGTAAAGGTTTATGAATTGGAGAATGCTCTTTGTCTGCCTGCTTCCATTTAAACCAAGTTTAGGACAACAAGCAGACTTCGGATGGCAAATCTGACCCAAGTGGTTAGAAGTTCAGTCACATCTCTGCTATCCCTTCAACAAGGGAATCTCTTCAGACAATCCAGCAGTCTATTTCAACAGTCATATACCGTCCAACATTTCCTACAATTTGACCTTCAAACTTTTTTCACTTCTTTCTTTAGCAGACTCCAATCTAGTAGCAAGCTTCAGCCTATTAGTATTCAAAATCCCACTCTACCAGGTATGAGTTTTCAAATCCTGTTAGAGAGGACTGGAGTCTCATTAGGGAGGGTGACCAGCATTGGGCCATCTTCCTCATTTTCAAGCATTTTTGGCTTGCATTTGGCAATCTGTATATTTTTAGTGTTAGCAATCAGCAAGTTTTTAGGCCATCAATTGTAAGTAATTGGCAACTTTATCATGCTGACCTATCCTAGGATTTGTTTGCGAAATATTCCACAGTTATTAATAGTACACTTCCCCTGCCTCTACAGTTCAGTCCAGCTTGGTCACTCAGGATTAGAACCTCAGTTTTGGCATTATTGTTTCTTAACCACCCCCCCCCCCCCCCCCCCCCCCCCCCCCCCCCCACCCCCAATGAATGGAGTTTGAGTGTGTGAGTTGGGAGCAGTAGCCATTTGTTTTCATGCCACACACAGGTGTGACAGGAGACACTTCCTTGCATTAGAGTTGTCTAAGTAACTGTCAAGGATTAATAGTGGGTTAATAGCTTAGCCATAAAGTCTTCTTTTTATAATTTATGATAACCCTTGAAAAATTTAACGAAGAAATATTGAAAGGCAAAATACATAGATGTGTTGACAGAATTCTGTATACACCTCATCTAACTTTGAAATTCATCTTTCATAAAAATCTCAAAAAAAAGTTTTTTAAACTAAATCATCTTACTAGGCTAATGACATGTGCTTCCAATCATATTATGTCTACAGGAAGCATTGATTTTGATGATCTCTTGGAGCACCTTATAAATGATGTTCAGCAATCTGAAGAGAAATCCAAGTCTGAGAATGAAGTATGTGAATCAATTCCACCTTAATGATGCTTGAATCTAAAGGCAGAAGAGAACAACTGTCATTACCTATTTTGTGTTTAGGTCCTATACATGCGTTTTCAGGAAATTGTTTTGTAAGACATGCAACATGCGATTCAATTAAATAGGGCTTAGAAGTTTTACTTGCACCTCAATTGTCTAAATTCTCATTTTCAAACTGATGTGCCTGCAGCCTTGAGTTTATAAAGCTAACAAATAAATTAGGGACAGTATTGTTAGAAACATGAATTGCCATGACTCTGCACAATTTTATAAAACGTGTTAGTTATTGGCAATGGTTGTTTGTTAACATGTTCATATTGTGTGGACTCAAGTTCTGGCATTATGATCAGATGGAATGGCCTGATGAGGAAGGTAGTGGTGAAGAAGACGAGTATGGGGAAGTCTTTCCATTCAAAAAACTAGAGAGAATGGGGTTTACAACTTCTGCTATCGAAAATGCCATTGAAAGCTGTGGTAAATCCTTGCTTGTATGTAAGATGAAATTTAGTTTGTGTGTGATCTTGGAAAACATAATCACACTGTTGATTGACAACTATTTTACCACTGTATTGATTCGACATGTATGTTGTAACAACAAATATCTAAACTATGTGATCAGTTTGTGCAGATAGCATAGATTTTGAAGCATTACTGAGCTTCCTTATAGATGGTGAAAAGTTTGGATTGCAAAAGGAATCAAATAGCCATTATCAAGAGTACAAAGTAAGTGCATGCTTCGCAGACAGGTGGGAGGGAGAAGGGTGTGTTCCCTGTCCTACATGTTTTTTTTGCGATTTACAAAGAATATTATATTACCCATGCACTTGCTCATGTGCAGGGGAAACAGATCTCTAAACATTCAGTCAAAATCTCTAGAACTTTTCAAGTAACAAGAGATACTGGTCCTTCCAGCAGAGTAAATTGGGCAGATGAAAGTACTCTCAAACTCTGGTACAGCTACTTGGGTCTGAAAACCAAGGTCAGTATAAATCCTGTTGCTGATTTTGATGAAAGTGATGATGAAGGCTTGCAGTGGCAGGAAGTTGAAGCCAAAAGTGTTAGAAGGCCACATCAAAATACAGATTCTGTTGGATCCATCAACTACAGAAAAGGCATGGGTTTTGGGGTTCCTGGCTTCTTGAAAGGAAGGCCAAAGCCATTGAACTCTTTGATGACTGGACCTCCCTTTTTCTACTTTGAAAATGTGGAGAGCGTGCCGAAGTCAGAGTGGGAGACCATCAAACGCCATTTTAATGGAGTTGATCCAGAGTTTACAGATTCCAAATATTTCTCAGCGAGCCGTAGACCTAGGGGTTATGTTCACAACCTTCCAGTCAATGGGAGAAAGTTGATTATTCCTACCCCTCCCATGACAATATTTGCAGCACTTCCAGACACAGCCAAGTACTGGCCGTCTTGGGATACCAGGGAGAAGTTGAATTGCATCAATACACGGCGGGCTCCTGACAGCTTATGTGGGTTGATAAGGAAGATTTTTTCAGTTCATCAAGAAAAAGAGAAAGAGATACCTCATAGTCTTCAGCTGGAAATCATCAGGGCATGCAAAAGGTGGAACTTAGTATGGGTGGGGCCAGGCCAGGCTGCTCCTCTTGAACCTCATGAGATTGAGCTCCTCCTTGGTTATGACCGTGACCACACTAGAGGTTGTTCTAGTACCACACATAGATATGATGCATTGGGGAATTCCTTTCAGATAAATACAGTTGCATACCACCTTTCACCATTGAAAGAACTATATCCTGAGGGTTTGTCAGTTTTGTCCTTGTTCTCTGGTATTGGTGGAGCAGAGGTGGCACTTCATAAGCTGGGCATACGTTTGAAGACACTGGTTGTGGTTGAAATCAATGTTAAAACCAGAAATATCATTGCCAGTTGGTGGAGGAAAACTAGTCAGACAGGTAATGTGATATGGAAAGATGATGTAAGAGATCTAACCGATGACAAGTTGGCTGAGATTGTTGATTCAGTGGGGAGGATTGACCTAATAATAGGAGGAAGCCCCTGCAACAATCTGTCAGGCAATAACAGAGTGAGCAGGGTTGGTTTGAGTGGCAAGGAGTCCTGTCTGTTTTTTGAATTCCCAAGGATTCTTCATATTGTAAAACAACTCATGCAAGAAAGAGGGTACATATGAATCAGTTGCAATAGGATGCACTAATGGTCACACCAAGTCTACAAGCGGGTACATATGAATCAGTTGCAGTTGGATGCATTAAGGGTCACACTAAGTCTGCAAGAAGTGGAAGTAGTGTCACAAGCCTTTGAGGCAACATATACTAGAAATAAAGCCATGTAATATTTTGCCACAATGTTGTAGCTGGTCAAAATTCAGCTGAAAAAGAAAAATACCATATACGGAAGGATTTTGTCAATATTACCAAAGGACAATATATACACAATTGGTCTTCAGCATGGATCAATTTTGAAGGCAATCAAAATAAATAAAATGTGCATATCAAATGTTGGCGTTAACAAATTGACAGTGCAGGATATCCTTGTATACTGATTATGGACAATGCTTATGAATGCATTCAGGAAATACTATGTTGGCGTTGAAGGTATGGATATGTCTATTTTTCTATATGCATAAAAGTACCCAAAAGCAACTAATCTGAGTATGTAGAAAATATAGGGTAAAGGGGCCAATAGAGTGTCATCTAAGAGTCCCTGTTACAATTATTTTTCCAAGTGACTTTCATAAATATTTTTCGATAGTCAAATTGTATATCATATGGAGCTCAAAAGAAAAAAAAACTGGGGGGGTGTTTTGATGTTTTTGTCAAGTAGACCTAGTTATAAATGGAGGATTCACAAAAGATTGATAATGAGGGGCCAACAGAGGGACACTTAGAGATGAGGTTTTATAGAAGTCAATGCATATAAACATTTGCATGGCTCCCACATTAAGCTTACATGTAATATGAAAAAAGTTGCATCATAATTTTAAATGGCTAAAAAGGTTTCATCATTTTTGTAGAATTGTCATTAAATTGGGGTGGGTTGCCTTTTACTTTTGGGGGGTGTCCCTTTATTGTAAGAGTCTTATATATATGTATTGATGTGAGTTGATGACAATTTGCATATGCACACCTATACATACATATTTATATGTGTATTATGTATCATGCACAATGTGTATGGCATACACATACATGTGTAAATGTATATGCATGTGTGCAAATGGCAACACATTGGCTTGCTTTATGCTTTTATACGTGCACATTGTGTCCTAATAATTAATAGACATCGGTTTTATGTTAAAACTTGGCTTTAACGGTATAAATGCTGAAGGGTTATATGAGGTTGAACAGTAGTAGTGAAACATTGAACATTTGGATGAGTTTACTTCTGTTGATATTGTTCACTTTTACTTCTTGAGCTTCTATTTTAGTATATTAGTTGGCTTGGTTGACGGTGTCAGCTAGGCTTGCTGACCACACTTTGCATTGTTGGTGTCATTGTAAAGCCTATGAGGCTTCACTTTGCTTGCTTCATACATTTGTGAGCAAAGGTAACCATGCAGTAATAGTCTTCCTTGACTCATTCAAAATTATGAACATTGCATTGTATGCATAACAAATTGTTTGCTCCTTTTGTGCTTGCTTCGATCACTCGTAATGTTTGACTTATCATTAGCACCTATCTGGCTCCAGAGCATCCTGTTACTATCCATCCTGTTGCTGAGTTTCAGGCTTGTCCTTCCCAAATGCCTTACTAGAGGATCTCTACCGTGATGAGATGAAAAGCCTTTAGGAATCTTTGGAGCCAAGGCTAGGTCAGATGAATCAAAGAGAGGAAGAGCCAAAGGAGCTATCCGCATCTGAGGAGCGAGTGAATCTTGCACTTGCTTTGAGATATGCTTGACAATATACTTTACCTCCACTTCAAAGTTGGTGTGGTAACTGGGAGCATCTTCTTCCAACACTTTAATATGCTCCCTCAGGTTGGCATCCTGCTTCTCTAGGACACTTGATAGTGTTCCAACAGCAGTTCCATTTTTGAATTATCCAAACTTCCCACCATAGCCACCACTCATAACATCAGGGAAGGCTAGGAGAGTTAGCCAAACCTCCCCATCATTGAGAGCCAGAAGCTCCTCCAGCAGAGACTATTTCCCTTTTACCTTCGTATCAACAAAAATGTCCTTGATGGGTGGGGTTGGAGTAGAAGGATGGAGTTGGATGCGGAGGATCCTGGGCCGGGGTACCAAATCTGCCAATGGAACATGTGTTTGGGAACCCTCCGGAGTAGAGCCTAGCCTTAGCAGGGTAGCAGGCCTAGCGGATGCAGACTTGGTGGGGACAAAGTTAAGACTAACCAGCATTTTCACGTTGTGTCACTGCCAACTGCTACTGGATCGCCTCCAGCTCCTGCTGCAAGGTCGCCTCTCTCACCCGAGGGCCGAGACCTTGCACGAGATATGCTACGCAGCTCTATATTTGATGCTGAAATCCTCCGATAATGTAACATATGGGCTAGGGAAGAGAGCAAGTCAGGCAAGTGTCATACCAGCAGACATTGTGCTATCGGAAGTAGCGTAGTAGGAACTTCCGATTGGGATGGAGAACCATCCCAAGCCCATTTAACGCCTTGGCCTGAGCTCTTAGCAGCGCCAACCGAGTCTTGAAGCCCATCTTACTGGTGGGGTCGGCGCCTACAAGAGCACCAGATGGCCTGGGAGGGTGTAGGCTAGTGGTCCATAGAGTTGAAGGTGCAAGATCCCAGGATAAAAGTTACTCTTCAACCCCAGTAGGAACCAGGTCCATTGTAGGAACGACGCTAGATGTGAGAGCCACCGACCGAGTAGCCACCCGCTGACTCTCTGAGTATGGCAAGCAGACGGCCTCCATTAAAAACTTAAGCTCATCGTGCTTAGGCTTATGCAGCTCCTGCATGTTGTTGAGGTGAAGGAGGACCGAAGATTTGTTGCATCCTCTTTTGAAGATAGCGTTGTGATTGCCTCAGCCGCGCCTTGCGCCAGCAGAAGGAGGTGCTCTTGAACCAACCGCTCATTCAGTGCATACTATGCACTCCCCAAGTGAAACCACAAGCCTTGCTGCCAACTGCTCCACAACAGACCATGCCTTTGGGTACACACGTGGTGGCCCAGAGCAACTTCATGGGGTAGTTAGACGCCATGGCTGGCAGAGAACGCAGAGAGTAAGAACTAGGTAGACATGGGGCCAAGAAGATGGCTTAAGGCAATGAAGGCAAGGAAGAAGCTCAAAAAATACGAGCCGAGAAGGAAAAAAAAATGCTTTTGCATGATACTGAACCAAGGTGAAAAGAAGAAAATTTCACAGCCAATGCATTTTTCCCGTTACAGCCCACTCAGCCATAATGTGGCACAACTACCACACCCACATCATAATACCATATTGCCACCATTTCCATCACGCCAGGCAAAAAATGAATAAAAGCATTGAAGAGGTGCCATGTCAGCCATGACTCCTAGACATATTGCCATTTGGATCTCAATACGAGTCACCATTAGAGTCTAATGTAGAGACTATCTAAGTGGAACATAGGGCCCAAATTCTAATGTCACCTCATCAAGAGGCTCCTCAGTCTCCTTAGAGACTAGAAATGGACATTGGATTGAAACCCATTGATCGTATGAGAAAGGAGGTGTTCTTGCAAATCCATTAGGTAAAAGGCATTGGATTCAAAATTGCAGAACACTCAAAATGGCCCACTCCTTCAGAACTTGAGTTTGTATGGAAGTCTACTCATTCAAGTATCAAACACTAACACTACTTGCCCTTGCTTGAACAAGCACTTCTTAAAGAATCAATTAGCCTAATATTTCTACTGAAGCTTATAGCTGTGACAATAGATAACCACTCCTACCTTATCTTCATCCAAGTGATCTAGAGATTCCAAATGGAAAGGTAAGGAATCCTTTGGAAGAAGCCTATCTGTAACCACAATCCTCATACTTGGAGAACCGGGAATTCAACCGAAGCCAATTTGTAGGGAGAAAGACTAGTAACCACCTTAAAAGAAGTGTGGCATGCTCATAGTGTGGCGAGCTTAGTATCCCAATCCTTTCAATGATGCTCTAGGAGCTTGGCCAAGATTTTGTGCGAAGTTTTATCAGTGGATTCTAGCAACCATTAATCTTAAGGGTAGTATAGTGAGGACTTCTTATGGATGATCATGAAGAATGCCGTTAGACACTTAACGACTTTATTAAGAAAATGACCACCTTGAACATTGACCAATTCCATCGGACATCCATACTAGGTAAAAATTATCCTTGAAAGGGTAGGTGACTGTTGTTTGAGCTATATTGTCCTTTAGAGGCCATCTTTTATCCATTTAGTACAATGGTAGTTGTGATATGCCTATTGTGGGTGCAAGTTGCAATTAGCTTGAGTGGGCCCATCAAATCCAAACCCCATATGAAAAGGCACCAGGGGCAAGATATGGTGAAGAGGGAATTGATCCCATGCATGTGGATCGCTCAACCTTTGGTAAGAATCACACTATTGGACCCATTTTCCAATATCTCCGTGCATAGTTGGCCACCATAGTTAGACTTCTTGGATTTTCCAAACAGTAACATCAATTGCATCAAGAAAGTCATAATTTGCTCCACCTAGAACCTCGTTAGTATCCATGCAAGAAAGCAAATTAGCCTACCACATGCTAGAGTCTCGGGCTATAAAAACCACCACTCAGAACTCAAACTCTTGCAGTAACAAGCTTCATTGTGCTAGGCATCCTATCACATTTTGCTGCTTTGCCAGATACATCAAGGTTGAATGATCAACATGGAATATAAAGGGGTAACCCAAGAGGTGGTGCTGAAATCTCTTTGTAGAGCACACCATGCCTAACACACCCATTTGGTAATAGAATAATTCTTCTTTGCCAAAGACAAACAACATGCTAGCATAATAAATTGGTCCAAACCATCCCTTAGCATCCTATTGCATCAATATACTCTGGATTGCACTATTCAATGCATCCACAAACACATGGAACTCCTTGGTCACGTTAGGGGGGATCAAGATTGTTGCTTTTGACAACATCAGAGTTGGATGCGATGGAATGCCAAATCTGACTCCTCATCCAATAGAAAATGATATTTGTGAACATGGGCTAGTTTACTTGGGTGGCCACATGGGCTACAAGATGTAGATGGCAACCATACTAATGGACTTTCCCCCCCTAGAAACTATAGCAATGTTGACGGGGACTTATGAATTTCGGCCTTGATGGCAATCACCTTACATGGATCCACTGTAATCTCATCATAGGCAATGGCATGTTTGAGTAGCATTCCTCATTTGACTACAAAACACACTTCATGGGATTCACGTTTAAGTAGACCTCTTGACATCTAGTATGGCACAATCGAAGATGATGAAGGTGAAGAATCATAGTACCAAATGCACTATAGTCATCCATGGAAACTTGCATAACATTTGTAAGATATGATCCCTACATGTCCCGTTGGCATAATGGTGTTGTATTCTTTAATCCAAACCACATAATTGTATAGACAAACAATGTTGAGCAATGAACGAGGTTTTGGACTAATCTTCGGGGGCCATTCAAACCTAATTATAGCCACTAAAGCCATCTACGAAGAAATACATTTCATATCTTGCTACATCATGTAGAACGCTATCCAAATAGGGTAGAGGAAAGGGATTCAAAATTGTAGCTTCATTTAGCTTCTTTAACGAGCTTCGCCATACGCGGATTCATGTGATAAGCATTAGACTCTTCATGTATGTATGTCTCCACAATCCCATACGAGAACATCTCTAAATTCCATCAAACGAGCAATAAGCTACTCGTCGAACTCTCTGGATCTTGATAACCTTAGTTTTGCATCCGGGCCAAGATATACCCTGGCACCGTTGGTGACTCTAGTCACCTATTATAGTCGAAGACTTTCGCAACATAAGAGGCTGCTATGGTCTCCGGATTATGAATCCTTATTCAAATACAATTGATTAATCTAGAGAATATCCACCTAACAAAGCAGAGCGAGGTCAGCATTAGCCGCCAATAATTCAAGTTCCTCATCCTTGTCCAAACCTTCCACCATGCTGACCATCTCCACAATTATGGGCCCAAATGTAGAAGAAGATGAAGGGATTTTTAATAAGGATAACCACACTTTGTTATGAATGTGCCACTCTTGCTTGCTCCATATTGAGAGAACCACCAAGGAATCCAAAAAATGAAGTCCTCCTTTGATGAGAGCATGGGTTGAACCCATTGATTCGCTATCCATACAAGAAAATGTATTGGATCCCATTCCATCAATCCACATTCCTTGCGAGTTTCCACTATAATAATATTGGCTTCGGAACCACTATCTACTAGCACATCATTAATAACCCAACCTTGGCATCTCACCGAAATCATTGGAATTATAGGGTCACACAAAGGTCTTGGTCACACCAACTCACTCTGCACTTTTTAAATCTCTTTACAGACAATTGCAACAGTCATGGTTGCCACCTTTAGAAACAAAAGAATTGGTCGATGGGGTTGTAGGATTTTTAATAGATGATCCTGAAATACTGATACCAAATTCAAAAGATGACCCAAAGGTTTAAAATAGAATACATAGACATAGATTTTGTCATTTGAGACTCATTAGCTAGGTGGATAGGTGAACCTGAAGTATTTATTTCTACATGCAATCCCTCTAAGTAGTCTGGCACATTTCTCTCTAGAACAGGAATTGCCTAGATGCAGAGTCTCCATTACTGAAGCAGCTGATTCCAGGCCAACGTGGACCATCCCACAACTTGATGTTGAACTTCTTCTTGCTTTGCCCAAGCATCAGGGAAGATTTGAAGTTACTTTTTGGCCTTGTAAGAAATTAAGGAGAGAGAAAGCGTGATGCAATTTATAAAGAAATATTATTGAAAAAAAACACAATCTCAAGGAATGTTTGACATTTTGTACCTTGGTACTTATGTTGTCTATCATTCATTAGAGATTGATGATGGTGTCACATGCCCTTGTCACCTTCAATGCCTTGTTGTCACTTAGAAACTTCCTTTCACGCTTCAATGACTCTCTCAAAATATTATCTCTTCATTTTTAAATTTTCATTTTGGAAGATTGTAAACCACATCTAATTGCAAGCTTGGATCTCTTCTTGGTAACTCGATTGTAAGCATGGATAACCGTAACCTCCATGTCAATCTGGATAATGTATGCACTTTTTTGCAAAAGAAACAAGGTGTCTGATAATACACCAAGTGCGCTAGAAGCAATGAGATTAGAGGGTAGAAAGAGTATCGATTTATGGGGTAGTGGTAGGTTGTATCCTATGAATCGTACGATAAAAAGCACTCCTCCATTCTCTTCATATCCCTCCTTGCTGAGGTTTGGTGGAGATAGTCATCATCAAGGGCTTCTAGCTTATACACAAAATCTAGTAGGCCATTCAAACATTTTGAAGCTAAAGAACCAATGGTTATGCTAGAAAATAGATACAATGAGGAAACAATTAGAGGAGAGCGGAGGAAAAATAAAGAGTCTCAAAACCCAAATACATACAGGCAAATAAAAGGAAACGACACTCGGGTTATGTGAAAGGTAGAGGAGTTTGAAGAATATCAAGACATTTAAGCTAGGATGTAGAAGAAGAATAACAACAATATAGTAACAGTTGGTTACTTAGCCTAAACTAGTTGTATTCTTCTATTATGTTTCAGGAGCATCAAGGCAAAAGCAATTGCTCCTTCTATGAATGCATTATGAATCCATGCTCATATGTGTGTAATCATTTTTGTTGTAACCAACAAGGCCATTCTCCATCCATAAAAAGCAATGAAGAACATGGAGAGCATCACAAGCCTATAGCAATATCATTCCTCCCAAAGTTGCATGCTGGCTAAGAAGAGGTTTAGAAAGGCCAAGAAACAATGTGTTGAAAAGTTACTGCAAAAGTCTAGCTTAGACAAAGAGGACATCCAAAGCACCTTGAATGAAGTGGAGATTACTAGACAAAGCTATACTTAGCTCTTCAAAATCATGCAAGAGACATTAAAGACAAAAAGGGTCAAGGGTCCTTGCTTCCAAAGCCATCTAACCATGCCCATCACCTGCCCCCCATCTCCAGGAAGCCATGCTCCTACTAATGCAATGAACGCCTAGAAAACCCGAGGGGCCCCAAGACTACAGAACCCGCGATGGGGCTACGGTCAAAAAACCCCAACCAACCTATCAAACCACACAGATGCGTGACACCCCAGAATCATCTAAGGCTGGAGAGCTTGGCATCCCAGTGGCCGCACATAAGGCGAGCAAACCACCATCCATGCCCCTGACGCCACCCTCAGTACCCCAAAGTAGCACTGGTCCCAGCGCGACCAGGCTAAGGAACTACTTGTAGATATACCATTGTCACGTCATTCCCCCCTCGAATCATTAGTGTCTAGCTTCCTTCCATCTCAACCACCAGTAGGCCTTAGGCCTTCCTACGAGCGACATTCATTTCTATCAATCGCCAAGGACCTTGCTGAGAATATGGGAGATGACTTGGTTGCTTGCATCAAGCTCTTGGATACCACCTTTACCACATTCTCTAGGAACTACGAAAGACTTGACCTCGGCTTGTGCTTGATGAATCCCTTGCCGCCGAGGTTCGTTCCTTATCTTGCACTTGGGAAGAATACTAGTTTATAACCGTAACATCCCCCAAAGTCTCAAAGGAGCTGATCGATAATGGTGAAATCTCAAAAGAGCATGCATTCATCAGACGATTAATAACATCCTACCTCAAGCCCCAAAGACCTGCATCAATCATTGAGATTGAGGAACTTATTTGCCTCGCTAACTCTAACTCCTCGTTCCTACAAAAATGGGGTAACCTACGTCTCCAATGGGAGAAATAGGGTTGCCAAATAATGACTAATGTTGAGCAGCGACATGCCATTAAGACAACTGAGTATGACCCGACTTATGTAGCACCAACCTCATTTAGGGTCTTGGCCACCACTCAATCCAAACACCTAGACTTGGCCCATCCTTACATTGATCGTATCCTTACGAAAGAAGAGCTACATGTGGCTAGCCGCATCAACTTGGGTGACTTTCTAACCGATGTCCTTGACTTACATTACCCGAGTGTGCATTAGCCCTCATAATCTTGATTGTCATGCCCAATTGGAATACAACCCTCATTTCTATAATTGGATGATGCCCAAGTAAATAGCACCCTACGGTGCTCAAATGTCTTGCCTCTCCCATGTCCAATCCTAGGAAGGATTCTTCTCATTCCCAAGGGGGGAGGGGGTAAAGGTGAAGAAAGGTGAAATCAAGGAAAAGTGTCATAAGATCTTGGAAATGAATAGAACTACTCGAGGGGAAATTCTTTTTGTTGCTTAAAGCATGTTCTTCTTGCCATAAAGCATGATGAATTTCTGTTTATTTTCCAACAAGAAAATGTCTTAGGAATACTAATGGTGAACCATGATATATAACATGAAGCTAAAATGGTAGGGCAAGATAAAGGCAACAAGCTTCCATTCACAAAGGAAGAGCAAGCTAAGTATGGCTTGACGGTAGAAACGAGGGGCTATAGCCAGTTCACATTCAAGCACGATGTGAACCTAGAGGACGTCATCATGGAAGAGCCACCCATAAAATGACTCGTGGACCAGTGCAGCCTACAAAAGTACGTAGAAAAGTTTGGGCAAGCGGTCAACTACGAAAAATGCATAGAGTTTCTGAAGAGCTTTAATGCCAAAAGGAACTATGGCATGGTGACAATTAGGAAAGGGGAAGAAGCCCACCAAGTAGAGGTGGAATTGAGCCCTGAGGTGGTGGAGAAGGCCCTAAGCTTAACTAACAGGATCGAGCGATGCCCAAAAAGGAATGTGTACAACATCCTAGGGATGAACAAGGCTATTGTATGCACAGTGGATGGGATAAGTTTAGTGGATATTCCAAATCTTGAGATCAAGTTGCAGGCACAAAGATGGTCCATACTCTCTTCTCCAGTCAAAGGTACAATGCCCTTGTGAACAGAATCGGGGTGCCATTGTTGGAGAGCATCGCAAAACAGGATCCCCAAATGAAATAGATTGGAACACCTTCATGCACAAAACTATTGAAAGCTCAACGAAAGCTTTGACCCCACTGGTAGAACGGTAGCAGGAGGAGAATCCCCGACCTCCATAGCAAGATTAGCTCGAAATAAGTCCTCCTCCAAAGCATCCACTATCAGATTCGGTGGGATCCTAATGGCCATCATCTAGAAGGTCTTGAAGGACCAACGAAAAGTGGAGAGGGAGTAGGGAAAACCCCTGATCAATTGCGTCACCATGAATAGGTGTTGTCAAGCAAAAGGACTATAAGTGATGAGGAAGAGCAAGAGACGCAGTCCGCAGCCACACGAAGGCACAGACGAAGGGAACCCCATCAAAGTTGCAGAAGGAGACAAAAGAAACTATGACGAGGGAGGAATGGGCCGAGTTGAGGAAGGCCCAAAAAGAGTCCAAGAGATCCAAAGATGAGAGAAAGAGAAGAGTCGAGAGAGAGGCAGAAGAGCTAAAAAGAAAGGAAGATGAAGACATGGTAGAGGCCATGCACAGGTCTATAGGGGAGGCCTATGGTTCTAGAGGAATGGCCACCTTGAGCCCACAGTACAAAGGCGAATCAAGCGGCATCGTTGAAGTAGCCCTAATCGTCGTGGAAAAGGACAAGGCCACGTTGCATCCCCTCCCTTTGACTCTCACGCCTCAAACCGCCACCACCACACAGGAGCCAGCGTTTGCCATGGACACCACTCTGCTCATGTCCATGATGCACTTCATGGTCACAAAAGTACAAGAGATGGTGCCAGGGGTAGGAGCCAAAAGGTTGTCTGCGGCGGACACTGAGTCTAGGCATGACCCAAAGTGGCAAAAGCTGGAAGTATCCACCACAGCACTGCCAACGATGCCCTCGGCTGCAGACTATGACACTTATGTGGCTGAACTCCTAGCCCAACTAGAGAGGGCCAAGGAAGAGAAGAAGGCCACTGTTGTGGAGCTAGAGGCCGAAAGAGATGTTGCGGCAGCCCTATGACTAGAGATGACACGACAAGGTTCTAAGCATCAGAAAGAAATTTGGAGCTTGAAAAAGCAACTCAGTGCCCAAGAAAAAAGGCTCAAGAAAATGAAGATTGCCCGAGGCAAAGGCTAGAGGATGAGCCCATGACTTGGTGGTAGAGTAGTGGGACCACAAGTGGCTCATCCAGCAATATGCTGAGCTCTAGCAGTGAATGGCACGGGTGGAAGTTATGCATGCAGAACTATAGGCAACCCTGTAAGAAGGAAATCGGGCACCAAAAGAACAATGCCAAGAACAAGAGGATGCCCTAGTATTCCAGTTGTGGGTGCCAATGGAAGAGCAAGGAAGGCTGGAGAGAGAAATAGAAACCATGCCATTGAAAATGAGGGACAAGGCCATCGAGAAAGCCACAGGAAGCCTACAAGATGACATGAAGAATGCCCAGGAGGAGGTGGAGGCACTAATGGCCATGGCCATGACCGAAAGGAAGTTGGATCAGGTGGCAGATCTTGAAAGTTGTGCAGAAACTATTGAAGATCTATCAAAATGAATCGTAGAAGCCTACCAACAGTACTCTGTGGGTTGAGCAAGGTAGGAGGATGGCCGAGGGGAGCAGTTGAACCGTTGGGATAAAGAGAAGACCCGGATGATGGAAATCTAGAGTAAGCAGAAATAGGTGGTAATGATGCTGTCTCAAGAGATGGAGAGGGGTAAGGAAAACATGGAAGAAAAGGCACATCAGTGAGAGGAATGAAACCTTGAAAGAGTGCGGGGACTGACAGAGCACCTAGCAGCATCAGAATGTGAGAAGGTGCTCGCAGAGTTTAGAGCTGAGGTCGCTGAAGTGTGTTCAACATGCAGAGGCAAGCCTTTTTGAGCACTGTGCTTCATGTCACACAAGTTGAAGGCAAGGACTCGATGGAGAGAATGAGGAGGAAGCTGGAACTGACAACCAGAGCTTTAAGATATAGCCTGCAAGAGTGCACACAACCGGAATGGGCATAACTAAGGAGTAGCAACATAGCTACTTGCGACAAGTAGACCTCTCCACCGATGAGCTCAAGGAGCTTGGATTTGAGGAAGAAGAGCAGCCCCGCCCACCCCCAATCCAACTCCCTATGGAACAAGACACTGAGGAAGAGTGTGACCTCGAGCAAGCATTCAAAGAAGAACCACAAATCAAGGAGGCAAGTCTGCCCTTACCTACTCTACCCCCAAAAGAGCCGGAGGGTACCCAAGTTCCCGAGTGCGTTATTGTTGCAAGAAGAAGAAGATAGGAACTTGTGGAGCAAGTCTAGCAGAGGGCACAGGCATGGCCACAACAGCTTCTTGACGAGCCCATGCCACTACGCGAGGATCACCACCCCGTAAACTAGCCGCAGGAGCTGACTATTTGGCAACAACAAGAGCTCCAATCCCGACCCTTCGAGTTCTCCTTCCTCTACCCATCGGCCTTAAACAACTGAGTCTTACCCCTGGAAGTAGTGGAAGGAATCATTCGTTTGGCAATACTCTAGTGAACTGATGGGTCAAGGAGCGGAGCATCATCATCACACAATGGAGACGGGAGCCCATGGACTATTGGCAGAACAAGGTCTATCAGGTTCCCAAAATCGTCCAAGGCTACGAGGCGTAGCCAAAGTGGCAAAGGAGGATTTTGGACACCAATTTTGATGCATGGATGGCGTTCTGCGACACGCTACAAGAAGAACGAAATGATCCGCCCTACCCTCGCAAACATAGAGTGGATTATGATAGGGGGTGCATGGCGGGCATGACTTTTTGAAGATCTACAATGTCAATGTAGCAACTCTCGAGGAATACATGACCTTTAGACTAGGGGACTTGTGCCCTTCTATTAACCACTTAAGGATTTCTCTTTCTACCCAGACCCAACCTTCATAACCACTTGTAATTACCTGAGGATCATTAGGTTTTTGCTTAAATAAAATCCCACCTCCCCCCCACTCTTTTTTGACATTAACCTAGAAATAGACAGTTGTGCTATGGCTAGGCTCATGATGAGGGCAACTCTGCTTCCCTCGTTTTACATGAGGATCCTTGAAGACATGAATGTAGCAACTTTATGAGGTGCAACCACCCTTTTTTGTCAACCATACCTCTCAATGCGAGGGCTAACATCAAGGAATACCTGCAGAGCCGTGCCTTCTTGACTGAATCCCTAAGACCACGTCTCAAGAAGATCAAGGTAGAGTTTGAGAGCACCCTTGGTATCCAAAAAAAAAAAGGACTTTGCACACCACAAATCACTGCACCTAGTGTTTTCATACCTAGCCCTACCCCCCACTACACATGCTTAGAGCACAACAAGGGGAGGACACACTTAGGGAGGTACCACACGCCTATGGTTAGATCTGTCACCCTAAGCTGCATGCACCGCACCCTCCATCTACACCAATTGGGTCCTCAAGTGTGGGACACCACCAAGGGCTTGCCCAAGGTAGACCCATTTCCCAGTTCCACAAGCATCGACACTACGCACTCCACGGTCAGGTGGACACACCCCAAGTAGTGCACCTTCTTTTTTTTCCAAGTACACATGAAGGCCCTGCCACCAGCTTCAGGGACCCCATCATCCATGCAATACACTTCCAGGCAAAGAACAACTAAGCAAGGGGTGGACGCAATAGCCACAATCAAACAATGAATGAAGAATCTCATTTGGAATATAGGGTAGATGAACTTAGCCATAGAGGGTCACATGACGGATTCGGCTAACACCATCTTAAATTTCAAAGAAGGATCTGTCCACTCGCCATCCTCCAAGTATGGATCCATCTAACACCATTTTTAATTTCAATGATGGACCCGCACCTCACAATCCCTCCAATATTAGGGCTCATGCCACACTCAAGAGCCTTTCAATTCTAGACATCCCTCCAACACACCCTCAACACGGTATGTCCACAGCCTCAAGAAGCCCCCCCTGGCCACCCAGCACCACCGTCTCTCTCACCACTAGCAAGTGCCATGGGACTGGCACTCATCTAGGAGGGGGGGTAATGATAACACTTAGATGAACAAGGTGGAACATCGAGAAACTCTAAAGCAGAGGACAAGGCCAAGGCAAAAGTGAAACAGAAGACAAAGGCGCACCAAGAAAAATATGGAAACACAAGAAGCACAGAAAAGTCCTAAATCAAGGAGAAAGGCACACAAGAAAAAGTGCAAGTCAATACTTTTGTAAAAAAGTGCAAGGTGCACTATGATTTATTTTAAGAGTGCCGGGCACCCACCCATGCAAATTGTAAAAGTAGATGGGTGGTAGGAAGGAAGCTAGGAAGATAGAAGGACAATGGAAAAAATGGCCATGTAAAAAGGGGATGACTACCCAAATGGGCTTTAGAGCTTTGTATATAAATTTCAAAAGATGAATGAGAGCTCATTCTTTGGTGTGTGGCAAAGTGGACTCTTTTTCTTCTCTTCTCTTGCTTGCTTGTGAGTGCTTGAGGGATGGAGTGTGAGGGAGTGAGCTTGTGAGAGTGAGGGATCTTGGAGGTGGAGCTCTCCACCATCTTCTCTCTTCTTTTTCCCTTCTATTCTCTTCTCTTGTCTCACGCGTGGCTATGGAGAATGGATCTTGGAGGAAGAGGCTTGAGGATGCTTGAGCTTGCATCACAAATCGTGGGGCTATCGGAGTGCTTGAAAGCTCAATACATAGCCAAATGAGGTGGATGCATCATTGACAACAACTTCACAGAGGTGCTCAATACATCTAACATAACCATTGTCCATAGTAGCTCATACCCATTCCATTGGTCCTTGAATGCTCCTTGTTGGAGGATTGGCATTCATTGTCAGCAACCATGGCATTGGTATTGAGCATGTGGCATTGTATTTGAGCTTTTATACTTCTATTCTTTAACTATAATACAATGCATTTTGCTATAATACCTCTAGAGTAGCCTATTTCTCAAAGTTTGGAAGCTTTTATACTTATATTATTTAACTATAATACAAGGCATTTTGCTATAATATCTCTAGGATAGCCTATTTCTCAGATTTTTGGAACTTTTACTTATGTATCTTGGTGCTCATTTGATACTAAACCTTTGGTACATGCTTGGGACATGTCTTGAGATGCTTTATGGGATGTATTGAGCTCATTTTGGGCCAGCTTTTAAAGTTTATTTCACTACTATTATAATAGGGAAACAAGCTGTTTTCTCAAAGAAACTATATGCCTATTGCTATTGGAGGTTATTTAGGTACTTTAATGGATGACATAATGTATAACATTGATGCTTAGCATGGAGATACACCTAGATATGCTTATGGATTTCCTTGGAGATTGACCTTAATATTGGTTACATGTATTTGAGCATTGGCCTTATATATTGGGTGCTTCAGTGATTTGACTTATGAGCTTGAATAAGATATTGGATCTCATGCTCTTGGATGTATATCACATGTATCTTGAATGTTTGGATTCTATGCACTTTTTACCCCTAATAGATCTTTTTGTAAGGATGCATTCTTAGAAATGAAAACCAAGAACTATCATTGACCAAGAACAAGGAGAGCATCAACTAAATACCGATTCATTTTTATCACTTTCAAGCAAACATGGCATCCACAAAGGGATTGTGTAACTCCCATCCTCATGTGCAATTGATCTCTCATACTTTCCCATGTTGGCTAGGTCGAGCCTTTCAATTATTGCAACTCTTTGTTTTTTAGTAGGAAATTTCCATCGCTCATAAGACTTGGCTTCTACTTCAATGCTTTTGATGATTTTCTTACTCGTAACAAACTTTGCACCCTCCATCACACCAAGGGATGCAGATCTATCTTGTTCATTGCCCACCACCTAGAGTTAGCCTCACTAAATTGTGCTAAGGAAGAAAGACTCTAATCCTCACTGATGTCCAATGAATCCATTATATCAGCCAACAACAGATAGTCTTGGTCATCTGACATAGTAAATGTAGGCACATGGATAAACCTTTCTTCCTCATATGCATCGATAGATTGCACATCCTCTAGGTCGTCATGGGCAGCCAACTAGAGTTTGATCAAAACTCTACAGAGCGATCTTGATTCTCTCCTCCTCTACATTGAAGGGTATCATCTCATTTACCTCTTCAATCTCTCTAATGGTAATGGCATGTTGTCTTCTGTCCTCAACATGCAATCCTTGTGAAGTCCCTTTTGAGTCATTCTCAAACCCTAGGAGATGCAAGTAGCAAAGGAATGCAAAGGAGAATTGCTAAAGATGACATCTCTTTGAGTATATTTGCAGTTCTCTATGTCCTTCTATGCATTGCTAGGTTATTTATCCAATTCCCTAGCTATCTTTTTCTTTGTGATTTTGTTGGTTAGCAAAGTCATGAGTGTGAACATATTCTTATGCCTCTATGGTCATTGCACCACTTGAAGTTATTCTTTGGTATTCCTCCATGTGGACACTAAGCATACTTGTATTGGAACGCAAAAAAACATTTTCAATAGGAAGTGGTGTAGTAAACAAATGTGATAACTCACGAGCATGGGAATGAGTGTGCAGATTGTGGAGGAATATAAAAAGCTTTCCATCTAGGATTTTCTCCATATCATCCTCAAAGTCTAGCTTCTTGTACTTCATCATGCTTCCTATTCATAAAAGAGAGAATAAACAGAAAGGGTCAAAAAAATTCTCCGAGCCAAATAAACCACCTAAACAAATTCTCATCCGCACTATAAATGAGGGTCACTACCAAGTGATATCAAAGCCTTCCGCAAGTGGGAGGGGACTACCTCACTTGTTAATGACCCATGCAAGCTTTCCTATACACAAGGGTCGCCACCAAGTGATAGGGGACTCTCCGCAACAACTGAGAGGGCCCTCCCTCACTTGGTGGTGACCCATGCGGGCTTCACCACACCAAGGTCACTGCTAAATGATATGGGGTCTCTCTACAAGTGGGAGGGGCCTCCTGACTTGGTTGTGACTTGTGTAAGTTTCACCACATACAAGGGTTACCACTAAGTGATACAAGGGTTCTCCCTCACTTGGTGGTGACCCATGCAAGATTTACCATATACGAGGGTCACTACCAAATTATATGGGGTCTCTCTGCAAGTGAGAGGGGCCTCCCTTGGTTGGTGGCGACCCATGAAGATGTCACCACACATGAGAGTCACTACTAAGTGATACGACGTTTGCCTCCATAATTGGGAGGCCTTCCCTCACTTGGTGGTGATCCATGTAGGCTTTACCGTACATAGGGTCTCAATCAAGTGATATGCGGGCCCTCTACAACTAGGAGGGGCTTCCCTGACTTCAGAATGGCCAGTTCGGGGTTCAATCCACACTAGCATCATTATAGAGAAATATGATAACACTCTGCTCAATGGAGGAGCCTCTCACTTAGTGGTGACATACTGTGGATTTATAGCACATGAGGGTCACAAACAAGCCTGCCCTAAACTACCATTGAGGGTATTCCCTTTAGGAAACTACATGTTTATTTAGTGAGGATCTAGATGTATGAAGTTGCTATTTAGTTTAGTTAAAAATAGCATGAAGATAGAAATAGGCCATACCTACTACATTGTCAGATGACACCTTGCACAAAGAGTTGGCATCAATCATTGGATTAGAGATCCTTGATCTGCTATGCCTCTACCGCAATGACAAGAGTGCAAGGGTGAAGCAAGAACCATTTGAGAGTAGATGCAAGAGAGAGCAAGAGAGTTGGCATGATCAAAGGAGATTGAAAGTATAGGGGTGGTGCATGAGCTAGTCGAGAGTAGATGCAAGAGAGAGCAAGATAATCGGCATGATCAAAGGAGATCAAGAGAGCATGAGTGTAGTAGGAGAGGGCATCTTGCCAAAGTTTAGAGCCCTAAACCATTTTTGACCAATCCTTTGGTAGTGCAAGGTACATCTATACGGTCAGTGGACCCTCCATGGAATTAATGTGATTATCTCTTTTAGTTACATTGCTAGTCCCAAGGTCCCATTTTGAACTATTTGGTATTTGGAATTAATGAAAGAGACACTTTCTGAGGATTCTCTCTTTTTGTTTGTTTGTTTGTGTGTGTTGTTTTGGGAGGTTTGGGATTATTAGCATGCAACACTTTTTTATTACATTTTGTTCCCCATCATGAGGGTGATAAATGTGCTCTCATGATCCCATCACATCACCATATTAGTAGTGGTAGCCACTCTTGATTGCATCCTCAAAGCTCCTGGCCGTTAACAAAATGCTTTTATCATTTGGAGTACCACCTATTAATGCAATGCCACTTGATACTTGATCCCCAGATTCTTAATCCATTAATATAAAGATATTTAGTGCTTGATAGCCCACCCTCTAAATTGATTAATGCATAAGCTCTTCTATTAGACTAGACTTTGCACACATTTGGTTGTTTTCTTACTCTCGCATTATAACTCTCACCTAGCTAGTCATTTGTTGGAGCCTTTATCTCTCCATTGCACCTGCCAACATTGCCAACACTGCGAGTCTGCTCCCAAAAGAAGTTATTCTATGATGGTAGTGGAAATCCCGTTGTGACCTATTCACTGGAAAATCCTTGTTTTGTCGTCACGTATTCGTTGCATGTTTAGTATTCTAGTCTTCAAGGCTACCCTTCACGATGGGTAGCCTCTATCACTTGTTGGTAAACCTTGTCTAGTGTTCTTGTCTTCAAGGGCTACCACCAAGTGGTTCTTGGCAACCTTTTGCCATGTGGTAGGCTCTATTACTTAGTGGTGACCCTCTTCCAGTGTTCTGGTTTTCGAGGGTCACCACCAAGCTATTTGTGGTAACCCTCTGACATGGGACAACCTTTATCGCTTGATGGTGACCCACCTCCAATGTTCTTATCTTCAAGGTTCACCAAGCTATTCATGGCAACCTTTTGACATGGGGCAACCTCTATCACTTGGTGGTGACTCTCTTCAAGTGTTCTTGTCGTCAAGGGTCACCACTAAGTAGTTCTTTGTGGCAAAACTTTTCCCATGGTAACGTCTGTCACTTAGTGGTAACCCTCATCTAGTGTTCTTATTTGCAATGATCATTATAAAGCCATTTGTGGCAATCCTTTGCCCCATGGGGCAGCCTCTATCACTTGATGGTAACCCTCATCTATTTTTGTTGTCTTTGAGGGTCACCACCAAGCTATTTGGGCAACCCTTTGCCATGGGGCAACCCCTATCGCTTAGTGGTGACCCTTGTTTGGTATTCTTATTTTCAAGGATCACCACCAAGCTATTCATAAATGTAAGAGAGCACTCTCTATGGCTTTGTGGTGACTCTTAATGATCTATATTTCATGGTTCATGGTACACCAGGCTCCCTCCTATATCAAGCTCACTGCATAGTTCTTAACGATATATGCAAGATAGAGACTCAAATATAGCATGCAATACCATGCCTATCCTTTCAAAGACTAGCCCAAAAAATCTATGATTGTTGGGCCATAGACATGCCATGGAACTTTTTGGCAATTCTCATACTTTAGGAGTTTGACAAATACTTTCTCATTGAAATTTTTAAGATGCATATTTTCTTGTGATCCATGCCCAAAGGTGATGGTTAGGCCTAAAGATTTCAATAGCTAACGCCACTTGTGACACCGATACAACATGCTCCTGAATCCTGTGGAGTTTTGCACCACTTGTGAGTCTGGTATGATGGGCTTTTGAATCTTGTGGAGATCTCAAATAATCACATGTGGAAAATTCTTATTGTCTTGTCTCTTCGCCATCTATTTCGAGAGATCCCCCATCTCCCATGAAAGGGACACATTTACAAAAAGCACTAGCAATGGAAGAGCTCAAGCTTAGAACAAAGCCCACTAGACCACATTGATGCTTACAAAGAGCATGAGTAGTACCCCAATCGAACCCCCGAATAGAGCCCTAGCTTACCAAGCCCCATGAGCGTACCAGGCCACTAGCTCCATGAGCTTGCCAAACCCATTGAGCCTATCCAGGCCATTGATCCCCCTGAGTTAGAGCCAAACCCATAGCCCTAGGCCTAGCCTGAGCCCCACAAGCCCGAGCCCAAGCCCCAAGCCTAAGTGCCCCCATCCCACAAGCCTGGAACTCAAGCCCCATGCCCAAGTGCCTAAGAAGAGCTCCTTTTCCTTAGGGTAATACAAGAAGCTAATCCCGAGATATTGTGGATCTTATTAAATTCTCAAGTCCTTCTTAAAGATCCTTTCTTGTCTTCCTAAATTGGCATGTGCTTTTTGTCAATCCTTGGTAGCTTGGATTTCTTGTTTGATAGCCTTAACTTGCTTATCCATTTCTTCCAACCTCTTCTTGGAAGCTTCTACCTTTAAGGTAGGGTTAGAAAGTTTAGTGGGGTTAGGCACTCTTGTTCGTACAAAGCTTGGAATGGGGTTATTTTGATGCTTTGATGATAAGATGCATTGTAAGTAAACTCCACCAAAGATAGGTATTGTATCCATCATTTAGGCTCCATGTAGTAGTAAGCTCTAAGTATGTCTTCAATGACTTGGTGGACTTTTTTAGTTTGTGAGCCCTAGTCCTAAGTGCCCCCACCCCATGAGTCCAAGCACGGAGCATCGTGAGCCCCAAGTGTCCTTGCCCCATGAGCTCGATCCCTAGATGACCCAAGTGCCCCCAATTGAGCCCCACTAGATGCTAGCCTGTGTCTCTTATGCAAAGTTCTCATTCTCTATCTCTATTGTAGTTGATCCCAGTAGAGCTCACCAACCACCATCATTTTCAATGAAAGAGAGGTGTGTTCTTGATGGAAACCTCAATACCATCCTTGGCGAGTGCATGGCCAACTTGTCAGGAGTAGACACTCCCACCCAAGCAATTATATCCTTGAGAGGGCAGTAGCTATAGGTTGAGCTCAATGCTCTTGACATTTGGGTACTCTCTAATCCTAATGAAGAGGCATTGACTGACTCTGCTATAGTTTCCCTACAATAGTAAGTTCTTATTGTTTGTTTTTTGGACATCTTTATCCTTGATATCATTAGGTATGTTGCTTTAATCATATTTTTAAATCCCCCTTGCTTTTGATAGCTATGGTGTAACTTTGTTGCAACCACATTTGCACAATTTCATATATTTTCTTGATTCGCTAATGGTGAGGGCTCTACAAGATGATCATGAATCATACCCTATACTTATGAGGGTGTTTCCTTACATAAGGATAGACAATGTGCAATTCATTTTCATTTCTTATCATGAGCAATAAGTTCTTGACCAAGAGCATTTTTTGTTTGTGTTCAGTGGCTTCTTCTATCCTAAAATTGGTGCTAGTGCTTTGGAATCCTTATCCTGTTTGATTATTGAATAGGGATCATTGGAGTCTCATATTGTATGATATATTGATAAATATATGTTACTTTACAAAAATTTCTAGTAGAGGCTACCATGAAAGAGCTCGATAATAAGTATACACATATCTCCTTTGAGGTTAGTTTGTGCTCTTTGAAGGTGTTGTCGAGAATAAACTTGGAGCCTATATCTGTAGGGCTTGCACGCAAGCTTGTTAGCATGGAGAGTCTTCTTGTTAATCAAGATGACCTTTTGGGTACCATGATTACATAGATTGTGGAGTCCCATAACAACCCGATCAATACATCAGTTTGTGAATGGAGAATGTGCCTAAACATGTTTCTTATCCTCAACGCTATATATGATCTCCCAAATGTGAGTGGTTTCTATAATGCAAGCTTGTTTTTACTAATCAAATCTTGCATTTGTAACTTCGTTTTTGGTGCAAGGTATTCATATACAAAGCTACTTCGATTTTGATGTTAAAAAGTTCAAGATCACTGCCCTTTAATTTATTGTACCTAAAAAAGCTGAGCATTGTAGGGAGAAAGTGGTTCAAAGAAATGAAATGGATAGAGAGAGAGTGCAAAGGCAATGCCAAGATGAAGAAGCTCAGTTAGTAGCCATGCATGAGTATGAACAAGCCATATGACAATTTGAAACTGATATGGTGGATATCGAAGAATGGATACAATCGAGGGTGACTATGTAGAGTGCGTTGCAACTATTAAATGAGCAGCCACATGGGGGTAGAGAAGGGGGAGGCCAAGATTCGAAGCTTTGTGGTGTGATATGGAGGATGCCACACGTCAATCCTTCCATCCTAAAGCTAACCCCAATCTCACTACCAAAAATCCTAATCCCAACCTAGCGGCATCCCAAGCCCAATCCCATCTCCCATGACGATCTTGGTACCTAAGTTGTAGCCTCAATCTTTTGATCCCTTCCCTTGAGGGAACTCTTGAGCCTAGACTTCATGGCCTTTACACTGTAATTTTGCAATGGCTCATTCATTCATCACATTATATAACTTTACACTGTAATGAGAAAATGAAAATACAAAAGAAGGATTCTCATTCATATTGCTAGACTTGTTGATTATATATTTTTTGTAGCATTGTCTTTCTTGTGTGCAAAAGCTACATGAAATGTTTGTCTTTCTTATGTCGAAAAGGCTTATGTAATTGCCTCTACTAATAGAGGTGTGCAAGTTGAACTTACGGCTTCCTAACACAAATGAATGGTATTGTTTGTTATCTCTTTGCATGTAATGCTATTTTTCTTTCTCATTGTGGGACTTGGTTAGACATCAAGAGAGAGTAATTAACGATAAATGCATACAGATCCTTTGATTGTGTGAATGTGAAGCAAAACAAACAGTGCAAATATCAATGCATCATTTAATCATCAACATAGAAGTTACATGAAGTAGGAAGTTGGATGTCTTCATTGTGTAAGTCCCTCCTCAATTGATCTAATGTGGCTTTGTAATGATCAAAATTTCATTGTTCAACCAAACATCACCGTCTAGTATTGAATTTCTAGAAAAATCCCTCTTGGCACCAATTTTCCATAAACGTGGTACCATCTTCTGTATGAGAATGTCATAATGAAGTTTTGAGTGGCAACCATATACTTGTAGAAAACAGAACCTAGTTGCACCTTGTAGGAGATTCCATCTTGTATCTTTGTATTCTAGCATGCATCCACAATAGGATGCTATATGTATATGGGCAATTCACTAGGAACATGGTTCTTGAGGTCCAGACTTCAGTGCTAGAAAAGAAATCCACAAAAATGACTATATGTATAAAAGTAGATATTTTGTTTTGCCTACTTGAAATGTTGGGCTTTAGGTATTTCTATACCTCATGAAAAATTTTGCACATGTGACTCTTGCTTATCCTTGAATTTGCTAGTGGCCACTCTCTACTCTTAAAATCTGGAAGGGGAAGGATGGACAAGGTTCCCCATTGCTCATTGGAGGGAGGTGGCATGTAAAAATAATCGTAAAAGAAGATGCCCCTCTTAGCCAATGCCGGTTTGGTCCTACCCTTGTAAAGCTCTTCACCAACAAAGGTGTTGACGAGATCTAGAACATTTAGCACACATTCCACTAGTTGTCACTCCTCAAGGCTTGACAGATACAAGTCTATTAACATAAAATGGTCTTATAAGTTACAAGATGAATAAGAAATGCCTTCATTCATACTAGAAAGTAAACACAACCAGGTTACACTAGTAGTTGGGTCTATGCGAAGGAAGATTGGAGACATTAGGCTCAAGGTAAAGCTCCTTATGCATGAAAACATGTTTGCATACACACTTCTTTGGTTATCCTCTTGGAGCCACCAAGCCTAATGTCTGTTACCTTGCCCTTCTAGCATGATAAGAAAGGGTTGGCTGTCAAGGAGTTCTTTTGCTTTTTTTGCTGCATGATTATACAACTTCTCTTTGCTGTGGTCAAGGAAAGCCATTTGTCTTACTCATTGAGCATATTATAAGTGACTATAGACTTAATGGAAGCATTGGGTTTTCAGCAATCGAGCAAACATATCTATGGAGTAGGAAGATGGAAAGCAAAAATGTGTGGTGAAATGGAGAGAACAAAGAGGAAATCCAAGGGCTATCAAATGAAGGGAAGAGAAGAGGAAATGAACATTGAAAGATTTCAAATAGGAGGACTTCACTACCTTATTTCATCTCAAAAGAGAAATGGTTGAAATACGATGGCAAAACATTACTATTGGAAAATGACAATCACTCCAACCCATCTCAATGAAATCGACAATTAATCCACTTTATTGTTGGAAAGTGACAATTATTGAAGCCATTTCACTAAAACTAGTAATGTAAAAAGTGGCATAAATATTTTTCAAAAATGCCAAAATGATATTCAAAAAAATTTATGTAACGAAATTCTTCTCCTTATTGGTGGAGTGCACTCTTTCTCCTCCCACTAAAAGGCCGAAAAGTGACCTGAAATTGCCTCTAATGATATACCTATTGGTCGACCCAGTGCTGGCTTGATTTGCTTATGTTGAATGAATGATCACTTAAGAGTTGGATTAGGTATCTCTTTGTGCTCCATCATATGGATAGAAGGCATGGGTGCTTTATTGTTCTCATATTTTCTTTTAGCATCATAAGCTTGAGCCTTCAGACACCACCCTCCAGTGACCTTTCTTCATACTAAAGAAACATTGCTCCTAGAAAGTTGAGGGGCTCCTCCCCTGCCTCCTTGTCCACATCCATGGCCTTGTTGGACCATGCCAAGAGGCAAGAAATCTTACTTAGTATAAGAGACTATCAGTACGAATATAGCAATTGATCTTGAAGCATTCCAATTGGTAGGTGCACTTACCTTTGTGCCTTTCCATCCCCCATTGCAAGCCATCAAACTATAAACATTGTAATAAAACTTCATATTATGGGTTCTTATCTTATAGATTCCACATCATTGGTGATTAAGTTTGCATTCTACAGCCAATTGTCTCAATATATTAGAATTGGAATTGCAACCTTCGAGCACCTCCCAAGATGTGCAACCCTTGTTCTTCTTCTTGGACTTTGTGGACTTCTTCCCATCCTCCCCCTCGGAGTCCTTCTCATAGCTGCTACTATTCCTCTCAATGTTTGTATATCTGTGTTTGATTTACCATCCTTAGAATGGTGGTATTTGCCAATGGATTGGGTAGATTTCTTGGTATTTTTTTCCTTTTAACAAGAAATTGTCTACATGTAATGTTGCCTTGACAAAATGTGTGAAATCATTTGTAGCAAGGCCTTCTATCGCCAACATCATGTGAAGTGTGCAATTTAGGCCCTGAGCATGGATGGAAAGTAACATCTCCCCTTTTGGCATAACTATCCACCAAAGCAACACTCAAAACCATGTATTCTAGAATTGAACATTTGAATCTCCTTACTTGAGATTTTTGAGGTGTTTCTACATCTAGGGATTTGTACAATCCTGTTGGAACTAATATAAGAAGGTTTTCTTGGCATCAAGGTAGGTCGCCCAACCTTGTTCCTAGCAAGCCAAGTAGCAACTTTCTTCGGTATGGTGGTTTCAAACATTGTAGCACGATATGACTCATCAACATAGTTAGATGTGAGCATTTGAATCCTACTCTTCTATGCTTGTAAGCTTGGGAAAGGAAACCTTACTTGCAACCACTATGGTTACATAAAGGGTGGAATAGGTAGAATTGAAACCTAGGTTGGGGTCTCCCCACAAATTAGAGGCTACAATTGACACTATGGTGTCTATGGTTGTCTTAAGGAGTCATCCACATCAAGATTTGAAGGAAAATTAATGGAGAAGAGTTAGGGAAGCTTGTGGACCTTGAGAGCACATGCGCATGTAGGCACATGGCCAAGGCAAATATCATTGTGGTCACAAGTATAATTAGGTAAAGATATAATCATAGAATACCATATCCATACCCAAAATAGAGGGAAGTATACTAGATCATCATGAACAATTTGCCCTATCACATCACTTAGTGAATGAAAGAATATACAAAAAGCACTAAAGATAGAGATTGCATAGAAAACATCAATGATATATTCATGAAGACCATTGCACACATGTTGAATGAATGAATACAACAAATTTATATTATGGTTAAGGCCCCAGACTGCCAATCTGTAGATCGGGAGAGACATGACTGTTGGTACATTACTATTCATTGGTACATTGCGACCATAGACTATTAGGGCTAGTGTCTCTAGCACATTGCCTAGTGCATGACAAAGCCCAAGTTTGGTTAGGCTTCATAATTAGTACATTTTTTAAATTTGAGTAGATAAAAATGAGGCTAGAAAACATATCCTATTAATAATCATGTCATAGGGAAAGCCTTTGCTCCACCTTCCTAGCATGCCTAGGATTCCTAGGAACATACGCAATAGCACAAATAGTCTTAGCAATTAATCTAGCTATAATAGGAGTATTACTATGTGTGATCTCTAGAATCTCAATAAAGTTCAAGCCATTGCCCATGAAGCATATGTGTGTGAAAGGCCCAAGTAAGAGACAAATTAAGACAATGTATGGTATTTGCATTTGTGAACATAGGGGGACTTGGGAGTGAGGGCGAGTAGTATTGTGTCTTTCTAGGGTTTGGGGGCTTTGTGTGAGTTCATGTATATGTAAACCTCCATAGTAAGCTATAGTAAGTGTATACATATGACAAAGACCTAGGTCAATGTGTGTGTGTGCACACGCACACGCTACACACATGTGTGTTATAAAGAAGAGAGTTGTTTTTAAAGAATGAGCATGAGCTAGTGCACTAGGCGTGCTTTGTAGATAGCTTATTGGTCACATAAAAATACTAAATATATCTTATTTACAAAACTTAATTGTAGTAACATAACACTTTTGCATGTTGGAAAATAAATAGGGTATGAGAGAGACCACCTTATGTGTCAAAGACAAGAATCCAAGTAATAAATGCATGTGTGTGTGCATGCATGCACATGTGTGCTCATGTAAGAGTCTAGACATATATACATGAAGCAAAGATTAGTAGTAGAATGTGTGTATATGTGTGCTCTATGTACTTAAGATAGGGACTTACTAAGAAAAGATAAAGAGAACAATTGTGTGTGTGTGTGTGTGTGTGTGATTATGCATGTGTGTCAATAAAAAGAGGGGGGAGAAAAAATTATAAAGGTAGTTAGAGTAATATGTTGTTATAGAGGGAGAAAAAGTTACAAAGATAGTTAGAGTAATATGTGTGTGTGTGTGTGTGTGTGTGTGTAGGGAACTCAAGATGTGAGTGTATGCATTAGGAGAAAAATGAACACACAAATGGGCCCTTAAAAATAATATAGTTTAAGATGTGGGCCTTTTGGATTGTCCAATAGGAAGGCTACATGTTGACATCCATGGAGGTGAATCTTCTCTCTCCAAATCTTGGGTTTTTTATTAAAAAAAGGGGTAGTGGGGGGTTAAAAAAAGGGAGAATGAATAGTACACAAAATTTGAGTTTCTCTCACCTCGTATTTTTCTCCCCTTTTTTGGAAAATTTTCAATTTCGGTTTTTTTTCCTCTCACAAAATCAGTTTGACGCAAAAGTTGAGCAACAGACCACTTTCCTCTCTTCTCTATACTCGTGAATTTTCATCTCCATTGAAGCTCCCACTGAGAGTAATTAGGGTTTTGAGCATTTTGCTTACCTTTGCACTTTCTTCTCCATGCAACTCCAAATTTTGGGCAAAACATAGGTGCCCATCTCTCTTTGCATTTTCTCTTATTTGCTATTTTTTCAACAGGGTTTGATGTCATTTCTTACTGTTATTGTTGTTTTATTGTAGAGGTTGTTTTAGGTAGGAGGCAGAGGTGCTCATATATATATATATATATATATATCCTTTCTTTTCCCCCCTCTCTTTATGTGTTGTTTCTCTTTTATGTTGAGTTTTTAATAGAATTTGATGTTGGTTCTAATTATTGTTTTTTTGCAGAGTTTATTTAGAGCAAGAGACAAAGGTGTTAATCTCTCTCTCTGTTTGTTTGTTTTTTTTAAATGCTATCTTTTCAATACAACATGATGTTAGTTCTAACTCTTGTTGTTGTTTTATTGCAGAGATAATTTTGGGTGACATTGCATAAGTGCTCATCTCTCTCCCTCTCTCTTTCTCTCTTTATGTTTCCTCTTTTCCACTATTTTTTTAGTATACCTTCATGTAAATACTAACTCTTGCTATTGTCTTTTGTAGAGATCAATTTGGGCAAGATTGGATATGTGCTCATTTCTTTCTCTCTCCCCCGTACTCACATACATTCTCTTTCTTCCTCTATGCATTATCCATTTTCTACTATCTTTACAATAGGGTTTGATGCTAGTTCTAACTTAAGGATCAATTGTTGTTGCAGCACTTAACACAATGTAGAGCAGAGATTTTGTAGCTCAATTTACGGGTAAATTTGCCCTATTTTGTGGTGCTAAAATTTATTCATTTAATTAGTAGCTTTTATGTTTGATGGGATTGATTTTTTCTTTTGTCCATGATTTGCAATGGGCTTGGATAAGCAACAATTCAATCTTATTAGCAGATTAGCTTATAGGTAAATTGGCCCTATTTTGTATTGCTTCTATTCATGTAGTTATCTAGATATTTTTTGTAAAAGGGATTCAAGCATGTATTTTTTTGTACATGTAAGTATTGTACAAGGTTTAGGTGAAGCACATAATTCTCGATCGACTATTTTGATGCGGTGAGTGATTCCTTTGTGTTGGATGATATGGATCTGCTGGAAGTTGATGGTTCAAAAATACTCTACTTTATTGGACTTGTGTGTGCATTCAGATCTCCATGCCAATTGGCAATGATCCATGAAACTCTTGTATCATATCATCCATATAACACACAATTTGTTGAGTCATAGAATATCTTAGGTGTTAATCCAATGTGCCTATTAAGATTTTCATGCCATATGGCTGCTATCCTTGTAACAACTACTCTATAATACCCATGTTTAATACAATGTATTGAGTCAAATTAGACTCCTATTCATTATAATAAAATTTATTTTGGCAAAATTATCTGAGTATTCTTGTGCTATTCTTTTCATTATATAAATGGTATGAAATTGAATCTATACTTTGTGTTGATGTACATATCCACATGTGTTTCAATATTGATGTTTGTGTTTGTTTACAAAAGTGTAAACATCTCTTAATGCCATGTTGATTTGTATGGCATATTGGTGATTACTAGACAGACTTAAAATGCTTAGAGAAGAACAAGCATTCTCTCGATAGAAGTACGTAACAAAAAAGATGAAAAAGGGAATAGGATCATTGATATGTATCATTGCTCGTCTTGGGTACACATGCATTCAAGTATGAAGGGAGCTTTCAGGGTGAAAGCATCTACAATGTATTTCATTAGCTCTTAGACAAAGGAATGTTGATTCTCACCTTGTAATAGAGGCGTTTGTACAACATGTATTTATGCAAAAACAAATACATATTGCATCCACTATGCCCTTTCAATGAAATATTGCAAACAGTAAGTATTTGCAACTCATTGAGAATGAGAAATTTCATAATATCTATGTAACTACTTGTCTCATATTTACAGAAGTATACCCTTCGGATTTCTATGAGTGGCAAAATATTGAGAGTTTCACAGGTTCTTTTAAGTGTTACCACCTTGAAAGGGGCGTACAACTAAGCAACTCGTAGAGGATCTTGTTTTTTTCCATGACTCCAAGTATATATTGCCCAAGAGTAGTCGAGATTATGGAACCCTTGAGTCTATGCACATATCGAATCTCAATAGCATAGAATGGCCATTGTGTAGTAGTGACATTTTGCACATGTGTAGCAAAAAAATTTCAGCAGATATATTGAACTTTATGAAGCCAAGCACCGGCTCAAAGAATGTACATCTAAGCTAGTTCATACCAATTGCAATTTTTGCACACATGTTCAAGGAATGTAAGGGTTTGAGACGTACCAAAAGCACATATGTCATAAAAAGTGCATAAGAGGATTATGTAACAAGGATTCTAGGCAAAATTTGGACATAAAAAATGACTCACAGTCCTGACATAGTGGAGTGTCGAGTCACAACAAGGGACATGGCTTTCAGGTAAAATTTTTCTCTCTTAGTTGACTATTATCTTACTTTGGGATGAATCGGCTAACTTTCCTTTCCAATTACAGGTACTTTGTCACACAACATACTTTATGCCTAGTGTTCAAGTATCATAGATGGAGGATGTTCAAGGGTAAATGGTTGTGCCTTGATCAAGACATGCATGAAAGTGCAGTTGTGGATGTTATTGTTATTTGTGAGGGTCGCGAGCCCCAAGTGTTGCAAATGGAGGATGATTAGCCCTTGAGTATAATGCGCTAGGAAATTACAATGTTAATGCAGAATCCACCTGTTAGCTTCTACTTTAAACTAGATGGTAGGAAAATTCGAAGTCGAGCTGAGGATACTGTTACCAGTGGAAAGTGTGTGGCTCCACATATTTTAGAAATTGTAGAGTCTCCCTAAAAATCCCAACAACACAAGTTGTAATATCCAACATTTGTAAATTTTCAGATATTTTTGGCCAATAGAATATTGTCACTTGTAAACTTGCAATATTTAAAAATTATGATATTTATGCAAAATCATACACTTGTTATACACTTTCCACATCAACACATTTACATATGCATGTAAACTTTAGAAAGACATAAGTAAAGCCGTAACTAAATATCGTGTGCAAACAATTCTTAATGGTTTAAAGCTTAAGGTTTATTTCTTGTTTCATTGTTTCATTTCACACTTTGTCTCTTCATCTCTTTATATCCACCACATCTCTCTTACCTGCTACGATGGATGCATGCGTACACTTTGATGAGTGGATCCATGAGACTATCTTTGCTAGCCAGGGTGATGAGATATTTTAGGTTTTCTATAAGAACTTCAACCTTGAAAGCGTGCTCTCATTGTTGGATCCACCCATCAAAGCTGAGGATACTGTTACCAGTGGAAAGTGTGTGGCTCCACATATTTTAGAAATTGTAGAGTCTCCCTAAAAATCCCAACAACACAAGTTGTAATATCCAACATTTGTAAATTTTCAGATATTTTTGGCCAATAGAATATTGTCACTTGTAAACTTGCAATATTTAAAAATTATGATATTTATGCAAAATCATACACTTGTTATACACTTTCCACATCAACACATTTACATATGCATGTAAACTTTAGAAAGACATAAGTAAAGCCGTAACTAAATATCGTATGCAAACAGTTCTTAATGGTTTAAAGCTTAAGGTTTATTTCTTGTTTCATTGTTTCATTTCACACTTTGTCTCTTCATCTCTTTATATTCACCACATCTCTCTTACCTGCTACGATGGATGCTTGCGTACACTTTGATGAGTGGATCCATGAGACTATCTTTGCTAGCCAGGGTGACGAGATATTTTAGGTTTTCTATAAGAACTTCAACCTTGAAAGCGTGCTCTCATTGTTGGATCCCCCCCTTCAGGTTTTGGAAGACTTTGTGAGCACCATTGCTACTTGCACATACTCCATCAAGGGATCTGACATGACTTGGGTGCCTCTAGAACAACTCATGGTATTTCAGGCAAGGAAAAATTACCAAAAAGTGGTGAATAGGTATTTGGCCCACATGGATCCTTCACATAAAGTATGCACTGTTCCCATGGGCAGTGCACCAGGTACAACTCCTTTGGATCTCGTGGAGTGTGATTGCGCATGAGCAATTTACATCCTTGCATTGGATACACCCTCCTAGAGGAGGAGAGCGATGAAGATAAAACTCCACAGGTTGTTGCTATCACATATATGGGAGAAGAACCGATTGAAGAGCTCATAAATGTTGAAGAGGAACATCGGGTGGTGGCGGAGCAAGGGTTGGCTCTCATGGTGCCATCTTCTTCAGAACAGCCACAAGTCGACAAACCCAACCTTGCCTCCTTGACACCCATTGAAGTAGATGGTGTACAATACTTGCTTCTATCAAATGTGCTGCAATACTTGGAAATAAAGGAAGAAGAGTTGTTTTTCATCCTTGTTAGGTATTCGATGGAAGACTTGATCGATTATGATTACGTGGATGTGCATCTGACGATGGCAGAGATTGGAAGATATGATGGCACAAGCTTAGATATAGTGAGTGCCATCATAGCAGTACAGGAGCATATTACCTCAGTTGAAGAAGATTACCTTGTGTTGGATGCTGAATTTGAAACACTATAGCACGATCTATTTGGACTAAGGCCCTAGCTTTCTACCAACAAGTTTGTAGATCCCTCTACCCAAAGAGGTGCCTCGTTGACACACGAGGAAATGAAGATATAAGATGATTTAGAGAAGGTGATATTTCTAACTACCATATATTTTTATACGACGAAACTTGACGATGTGGTGTATCGGGTCCCCCGAAGTCCACCGATGAAATCTTGGCAAAAAATGATGCATGCAGCTGCCCTGTCCGAAGTCTAGCCTTTGGGGCCACTTTCTAGTGAAATCTTGGCAAAAAATGATGCTTGCAGTTGCCCTGGTCAGGGCATTTGAGGCGCCTTTTGGGTGCCCCAGATGCTAGACTTCGGGCCCTGGTCTAGCATTTGGGGCTCCTTCTAGGTGCCGTAGATGCTAGACTTTGAACAGGGCAATTGCAAGCATCATTTTTGGCCAAGATTCACCGGTGGACTTTGGGCCAAGAAAGTGGCCCCAGATACACAGACTTCGGATAGGGCAACTACTGCATGTATCATTTTTTGCCAAGATTTCACCGGTGGACTCTGGGGGACCCAATGCACCCTACCATCAAGTTTTGTCACTTTTTGATAACTCTAGGTTAGTTGCTAAATATATTGTTTGATTTGACTTTGTCATTTAAGACATACTGTCTATAGATGAGTTTTCATTAAGGCAAGGAGAAGCTCGGCATGCGGATCGGTGGAAGAATTCAGCTCTAAAGGAGTACATTGGCAACCTTGTTGCAGACTTGGTGGTCTTCCATAAGAAGTGCTCACCACGAGGGTAAGAAACAATCATGAAAATTCAAGCTTTGGACCTTTTCGAGCGATACCTGTGATATCTAGCTTGAAAAAGGTGGTGCTAATCAAGCGGTCAAAGCTTCTTTACTTGTTTGACCAAACGCGTGGTGGAACAATGTGTGTGCTTACTACATTAGGTACCTTGCTAAATGTCAAATCCGCTTCTCTTGGAGAAAGAGCTAAAGGGGGAGCACATCATTTCTGAAGCAAAGAAGGAATTTATATTTTCATCAAAAGTTGGCCCCTCCTCTCCACCAATGAAAAAGCTAAGGAACAATTGAGAGTTCTTGTTGGCTATTGGCTTTTTGTATCTGCTATCACTATCAACCATCGCATGTATTTTTCTTCATGAATATAAGATATTTTACTTTGTCTCTATATTGAATAAGTGTGTGATTTTGTGTAAGTGTGATGATAATGTGTGGTACCTGAATGACGCATTCGCATACATTAACATAATCCAATTTAATTATGTCAACGCGTAGTACTACACTTGCGATTGTGCATAAGTAATAATGTAACTCGTATCTATACATATATTACTACTTTCGATGCATGCGTACATCAAACAAAAATTAGGAGTAATGCATTTCAAGAAGAAAGAAAACAAAATAACTTTACTCAATTATTTGAATTCAATACAAATCGTATGAGATATTATGTATATATAGATAAATATTTCAATGTGGCAGTGAAAGCCGAATAATAAATTTCATGTCTTTATTTGTGATTGTGACACATTTTGCATGGACGGCCGCTAGCTGTGTATCATTGAACAAGTCGATGAGAAACCCCTTTGCAGTTGTTTGTAGGGCCTCCACAGTTGCAGCAGTCCATCTTCTTGCTAGTGGGCCATCCTGCACTCGTACCCAAAATCTTCACATCCCTTTCAGCTCCAAGTCTTGCATGACTTCCCGAACAACCTTATGAAAATATCTTTTTGGGATGAGAAGCTCATATCCACATTGGATTCTCATTATGTCCCGAAGGGCGATAGTGCCCGGTTTTCATCTCCTCATCTTCTGTGGTGGTCATTGTGCTTTATGGGGAGCACTTGATGCTGCTGCACGAGGATCCACCTTGTGCTCCCCAGGTGGCGGGCCTTGGCGTGAGGTCTTCCTGGGGCCAAAACGATGACATGCTTGTTTGGTGCATGCCACACAAGCTCGATGAGGGCAAGATGGAGAAGAGACAGAGGTTGGGGGTGTGAGAATGGGGGAAGAAAAGAAAGCAAGATGTGAAAATGAGAAGAAGAATGAACTTTTAATCCATTTAAATCCCAAAACTGGGTTAATACAACTTCATACACACTATCCATTGTGTGATCGTAAAGCCATAACCTTTTATCAGAATGCAACGAAACTTCACATGTGCACTCGTTAGGTGGCTAAAGAGCCCAATTTTTTCTTTGGAAAAAAAAAGCTTATAGACCCCTGGTTCGAAGTTTAGCGTCTAGAGCTACTTTCCCGGCCCTTAGAAACTTCACACCACATAGACTATACAAGGGTATCAGGAGTAAAGTTTGCAACAAGAAATGGCAAATTTTTGCATGTTTTTCCTATTGAAATTGACAGTGCTAGCAAAAACTGTAAGTAAGAATTGAAAATACAGCAAAGATGCGCAGTCAAAGTTGAGAGCGAAGGACAAGAGTAAAAATTTAATTCATATTTTAAGGGTGCGTACAATAGTTTTGCACTTGGACATAGTCATATGTCCAATGCACGAGGAGAACACTATGCCAAAAAAGAGAACATTACAAACTATGTTCATTCCATTGGAACAAATGCATCCTTCACTACTTGAAGTTTTCTTACAGGTTAGAACTCCTTGGAAGTTACGGTGATGCGTTTTGCATATATTGCACAACATTGAGCATTAGCCATCAAGTCAACTAAAATGGCCTCCGTGCAGCACACTGTAGAGTATGAAGACATTCTTTTGTGAAGTGATCAGGTCTATCCTGACCTTGTGTTAAAAACCACCTCCTGCTTTCTGTGCGGTAGAGGTCTTACACAATCTCGCGAAAAGTCTCGAGAAGCTCGCCTTCAGAATGATGAGATCAAAAGAGCATTGATACCTCCTAACTTCTCTCAAGGACACTGTACCTAGCTTCCACTTGCGTTTTTTGTGGGGATGCTGAGGAGGACCCTTGTGAGGGCGGCTTTCTCGGACCCTTGTGAGGGCGGCTTGAGAAAGATAGGTTAGGTTGAGAAGGGGGTGCATCTCAGCTAGTAGATGCTCCAAGGGGCTAAACACGATATGGGGCTCTGAGTGGAAGCTTATTTGCAACTACCTTAGACCTAACCATCTTTTCTGCACAAGAGATGTGAGAACTCAATGAATAAGATAGAAAGTGAAACCCTCTTTTATATAACCCTAAACTGTAAGACTCATTTACATAGATGCACACACTCTCTTTCTCTCTTAAACTATGAATTGTATTCACACTGAACACATTGTTCATCTTACTATCTTAGCTCTCTTTGAATCCATTTGTTGCCTTGTCAAAGCCTTGTTTCTAGCCACTTAGCATAGTTTTCTTTGGCACTTGAGGCTTCATAACACACTCTTTTAGTGACACGATGTGATTCCATCATGTCTGCAATCGATTCATCAGCACTTTTATTTTCTCTCGTTTGTGAGAGTTTAGCTTCATCTGTTACTATAATCATATACCACCAAGATAGCAATTTCATATACCACCAAGATAGCAATTGGATCATTGGATTGCTACCATTCACCTCTCCACCATGATTGGTTTTTCTTTGGTATGCAAGCACCATGCACTATCCAATGTGAATTTTCCATACCTTACGTGGACCAAATTCCAATGCTTCCCTTTTCTACAAAGTATGGCCCATGTGCCTCAAGGATATGCTACAAAGACACATATCACACATGAGTAAAACTATGTTCAATAGTTTATACAATTCATATAATTTTAAAATATTAACTTAGTACATACCATGTAATGTGTGATAGAGCCTTTGCCCCATGCTTCCACCATGTTTTCGTAGAAGCTATGCACAACATCGATAAATTCTTGCTTATCTTCATTGTTAAACACCATCTTGCAAAGTAAGGGAGCCAATTTGTTAATACTTATCCAAACCTTAGCTTTGGCCAACCTTGTTTTTTGAGTCCATTACTTCGATCAGGAACTATAAAATGTAACTTTTTCCACCCATTGTAGTCCTATGGCCTACGAACTATGACATTCCCTTCCTCATTGATGGGTGTTGAGAGGAACTTCCTAGCCTTTACTCCTCCAAAGCAAGGCTTTTTTGGCAAGGTACTAGATTTTCCTGATCTCTTCTCATCTTTTTCAATCGTCACTTGATGCTTGTGTAGCCCAATTTCTGATAGCACTCGCTCCACATTCCTACACATTGCAATGGCTTCTTTTTCTGGTTGCATCCTATAAGTAAAGCAAATGTATTCTATATATAAGTTTCTCCATGATTCTGAAAAAAACATGCAATGAACAAATGTGAATATGATCCAATTGAATGTTGAAGACGGGCTTCCAAGTGGGATATTCTCTTCTGAAAAAAACATGCAATGAACAAATGTGAATACGATCCAATTGAATGTTGAAGACGGGCTTCCAAGTGGGATCTTCTCTATTGCATGTTAGTGCAGCACTTGTCACCCTTTGCCAATTCTTCTTTCTGTCCTTTCCTTCCACCCTCTCCGTCAAGCAATATAGGCATGGATTCTTTGTATTTGCATGGAGATTCCACACATGCATTTTAAATATTTCAAGTCTCCTACAAGATGCCATTCAACCAAGTAATTGACCATACCCTTCAACCGAGAGTATCTCATCATGTTCCTAATGATTGATGATGCTTGGAATGCTTGTGTGCATAAAGAACAACTGCAACACCTCAAATGTTTCCTTAGGAACTTCAAATACAACGAGCCACCACACATGGTGCTCAGATTGAACGCTAAAGTTCCCTGGGTTGTTCTTGTCGAATTGTAAAGCTCTATTCATTAGAGTTAAACTAACTCTTTCAAGCTTTACTCCTTTGACGACCTCACTTTCATCTAATTTTATAACAAACTGCACTTTACCATTACATTTCTCAACATACATATTGTAGTACATTACCATTGCCCACTGCACCTTGTACAAATCTAAATAGTAGTTGAGTTCGGTGAACTTCACCTCATATGCATTTTTGGTCCCAACCTTTAGTGTTTCCACGCATTGAACATGCATGGAATCTCCTATCAACTCCAAAATCTTTGTATTAAGTTGTCATCAGGCCTCTATTAACTTTGAAGGTTGAGGAAGAGGCATGATTCTATTTCTCTTTAGCACACGACCAAACCCAGCCTTCATACCTTTGAATATCTTTGAGTAAGTCGTTGTGCTAATACCAGCCTTGTCACAAATGGATTGTGCATCCACAACTGAGAACTCATTTGACATATTGATTGGCTTCTTCTTTCATTTGCACTCTCGTGTTAGCTTGATGTTGATATTTCTTAGGTCATCCAATTGTGCCTTTGCCTCCTCATATAAGATACCAATGCCATGGATAGCGTCCTGCATTGAAATAATTTGATTGTTTTGTTGAATTGTAGTGTCATTCAACTGTACCACTTGTCCTATGAGGTGTTGTATATGAAGTTGATGTGCATCGATCACATCATGATAATTTTTTAGGGTTGCTTGGCAAGTTGTAAATACTTTGAACGCCTGATCATTAAGCCACCTAGTATAACCGAGCAACCCATTTTTACCCTCACACACATACTTCAACAAATTTGTGATTCCTAAGAAAGTTGGAGGTCTATTGTTTAAGGGGCCAATTGGGTAGATTCCCCCATCAAACCACAAGTCCACATGTTTCAATCCCATTTGCATGTAACTCTACAAAACCTGAGGGTTGACACTAGTATATTGGGTTCTTTTGAATAATTGGGCATATTCAACCTCTACCTCAATATGCAGCTCCTTCTTTCATGTATTCATTTTACTATTAATAGAAATGGAGAGCCTACTTGGTTGTCACATGAGGTAGAGTGGAGATGCATAGAGAGGCACACAAAGGTGCCAAGGGAAAGGAGGGTGTAAGTAATTCACTCTGTTAATGAAGGTTGCATAAACACAGAGAAGGGGTCACAATAGAGCCATGAGAGAGTATAGATATGAGGAAAAATAGCTTAGAGGGTAGGGATACTCAAGACTTTTCGTATTTTAGACATTTTTATTTTACCTCAAAAAATATTTTAGAAAAACACAAAAATTAACCAATTGGTTTGTTTTTTGACCAAAAGCTAGAATATAAAAAATCCCCAAAATATCTTAAAAGAAACTACTGAAATTTCATTTTCCTTGTTCTCGATTAAAAAATCAATTACCTCGTATCTACTAATCATTTTGCATTGAAAACGAAGCACCGTACTCTCGTAACTAACTCCTTTTTTAATATAAAATTTGGTTGAAAAAGACTTCTTGAATGAGGAGAGAGAAAGAATCTGAGTATATCTTTGTAGATAATATAAAAAAGGCAAAACGAGATTGCAAAAGTGGAGAGAGAAGAGGTTTAAATTACTATTATTCTCTCCTATTTTCCTTGTTTTAAGGAGGAGAGAGGGGGGGACTAAAAGGCCCATTTGTGAGTTCATTGTTTTCCTAATGAGTGTGTCATGTATGCGTGCATGTGTCATATATGAGCAAGAATGTTTTATTACAAAGAATGCTATAGATGATGATGATGTGTGTGTGTGCATGTGCATGTGCATGTGAGCAAGGTTAAAATGATACAAGGTAGTTGAGATGGTAAAATCAAAATATATTGATTAAAACTGTGTGCGTGTATGCACGTGCATGTGCACGTGAGCAAGGTTAATTTGATACAAGGTATTTGAGATGGTAAAATCAAAATCTGTTGGTTAAAGATAATGGCCTTATTCAAGTTAGAAATTAAGTTTGAGTCCTTAACTACACAAAGATTGATGAGGTCCTCTTATGGTGTAGGTTAGATATCTTAATCTTACATATTGGAAAAGCAAATTCTAGAATCATTCCCTAAGCAAAAAATACATTGAGATTATACCTTGCAAACCACAAATAAATATTTACATGAATGGATGTGCTCAAGTAATTGCAACTAGAAATTCACATCGCATATTAATGCTCTATAATTTCATGCTCTAAAGAGTTGCATAACAATATTTTTGTAATCATTGGTATAAAATGTTTATTTAGCATTGAAGGATTTTTAAGTTCTTTTGAAATGAGGCGAATGATTGTATTTTGCCGTTAGAAAAGTGGACTTGTTTCTCTTTATAACAAAGCCATGATAATATAGAAAGGCTAATGTAGATTTAACAAAGTTATGGTGATTCTCTATTTAGTGCAACCCGCTAATTTAGCAACTATTGAAGTCAATTATTGAATAGTTTGATCTTATTTTCACATGGGAGATGTTGCTTTTGCTAAATATAACTAGTATTACTAAGATACATGTAGAAAAGCTCAATGGAAGTTGCTTCTTATAAACATGGTTAGTATTAAGTAGGTTGACATATGTTATAACATAGTAGATCATGTAATTGATTAACTTAGAACAATGACATATATTGTTACATGAGGTCAAGAGCTCGATTGGTTTAAAGCTTGCAATTGTGAGCGAGGGTGTGTGCATTTGATTCCCACCTCGTGCAAGTTGGGTTGCTCTCATATGCTAAAAGGCAACCCAAAAAAAAAACCTACATTGAATAAAGACTTGGATCCACGATATATATTGTCGCATAGTAGAACATCTAATGTTTCTTACTTAATGCAAACACTATATGCATTAATGTAACATATTACTTTAGAACCTTAAGCTTTCAAATTTTCATATGGGCAATATAATTACTACATGGAAATGGTATATGAGCTATGGTAGATAAAATAACTATCATTTTGCACCTAGAATATTAAAAAGTGCATGTAGGTGCTTAATTTTGATCATATGCTAGGTTATAAGGAAAAAGGGTTAGGACACGCTTTGAGTGTTTTTTGACGTTTCATATGTATTTCATCCAAGAATGCAAATTTGGGCAAAATTGCATAGTGTCTTTCAATTTCTTTTCCAAAAAATGCACGTGTGTTAACCTATTATGGTGGGCATGGCAAGGACTAGAATTGATACCCATCCAACCTTATATGCTTGGTACATGTTTCTTGAGATGTGTTCTCCGTGACTAGATGCTACAACCATGTTACATAAGTATGAGAGAGAGAGAGAGTGTGTGTATGTGTGTGTGTATAACTCGATGTAACATATTTTGCATCAACTCGAGTTGTGCAATTATACTATATAGTAGCGTGTTTTAATCTTTATGTTGCTAACTTATAGACAAGTCATAGATAGGATGACAAATACATTAAAAGAACAAACTTGCCAAGACATTTGAAAATGATGTTAAAAGAAGCTTCTATTTTTTACTTAACATGAAATTGATTAAGACATAACAATACGAGTCAAGGAACACAAGTTTATACTAAAATGGAAGGAGAAAGGCCACGACCAAGGAGGGAAGGGTAATGGTGTATTATTGAAAGTAACAACCGAGCTGACTAAGCAACATAATGCTCAATCCACCACTATATTAACATAAAGGATACAAAGATATCCTATTCTCATTGTGTGTGTAAACAAGTGATTTCCGAAAGGAATTGGATAAGTCTAATATTGAAATCTTCGGAGTTACTTGGACGAGATATCTATAATTATTCAGGGAATTCATGCACCCATTAGTGTATTTCGTGTCATATTACAACCAAATCAAAAGCATGCCAATCGACTGTGCCACACACACGCCCACGCAATAGAAATGACGATGGGTAAGAACTCTTCAAAGCATATGGAAGAATAGGCTTCCTTATGAAACTAATACTGATTACTTGAAGATGCTTGGCAGAAGCTTTACAAGGGCTTGCTATGGCCAAGTATGGAAGATGTGGGACTTACCCACTGAAGGTATCCATCCCCCCTCTGCATTTTGCAACAGACTCTTAGCCCTTGGGCAACATCTCTTATGGTCTAGATTTTGTACCATGTACACACCATATGGACAACACACAATCATGTCAATTTTGACGATACCTTCCTCGTTCCTTCACAGGGTTTCTGGTTATGTGCAACAATGTAGTGATGTTGATAGTTTCCGCCCTCTCTGCTTTCTCAATCTTTCTGATACATTCATCAGGCGAGTCTTGCTGGTAAAATCACCCATAGCACTAGAGTTGAAACGCTGGCTTCACCAAAGCAGAAGAGCACATGCATGTTAACAAATGGGTTTAAACCTTACGAATGTTTATCTAGCTGCACATTCCTTCTCTTGCAACTTCTGTAGCAAGACTAGAGTCAAAACTAGATTTGTCTGTTTACTGTCCATATTTACCCTGTTCCAAGCCATTGCATCTGTCCCACAAGGCACCCATTTTGTTGTGAAGTGTTAAGCCACATAATACATCAAAGGTTGAGGATGGATATTTCCAAGGAGTAGACGAAATGCTCTTCTGAGGCTCTTCTTGCCGACGATCCCTGATAAAAGGGGCTAATCATGCAGTACAATAAGTTGTAAGCCTCTCCCATGGAGCATGCATGTGCAGACTCTATCGCACAACTTTTATTGTCGTGAATGTAATTGCGGAATTAAGAATCAAGACAGACATGCATGTGCTATCTCAGCCCAACTGTGACCACAGAAACAACTGAATTCAATAAAAATGCAGTCCCCCAGCCCCTGTGGCTTGCTAACATGTCCAATGTCGAACTCTAGTGCTGAGAATCCAAACTGGCTTTCTGAGAGAGAAATATACACTCAAGGAACACAGAAGTCTCCCGCTACATGGAAGTACACTTAGAACATTGTATGCCGGAATGGTCCCTTCTTTGATCCAAGGATCATAAATGTCATGGACGCTTAATCACCCGCTCAGGCATCCATCGTGATGCAGCAAAGCAGTGTCTCCATTTCTGCAGAACCACAAGGAAAAAGGAATACATGAACAGTGAACAGTGTTAGTGGTCATCCAACAATCTGGACTTTTCTCACTTCTTGGATGTAGAGCATGGGAACAAGCGCAATGGTAAAATAAGTGATTTGCCTTGGCCCATCAGCACTGTGTAGAGAAACATGTTAAGAACTCACAAATTGCCATCTCTGACGATGCAATGCTGGTTGCTGAATATTTGTTCCTTGGCTGACTGCGCTTTTGAGACGCGGAGGTGATCCACTAACAGGTAATCCACCAGCTTTCTTCTGTTCTCCAAGTGAATCAAATTTATCTGTATAACGTTCTGCAGTATTAGGGTGTGGAGTATCCCAGGTAGCAAACTCAGGCAAGACATCATGCAAATGCTGGACAAAAAATAAAAGCCATTGGTCAGCCTGAAGTATTAAGCATTTTCATGTAATAGCACGAACTCACATCATGTCAATATATCATAAACCACCCATACTGGTAAATGGTGTAACCTACTCCAAATGTACAAGTACACACAAAATAGCATACACAGCAAAACAAGATTCAACTGACTGGAGTAATCTATCACTGAACGTTAACATCCATGAAACCTAACAGCTTGCAGTATGATCCAGGCTAGACATGTTGGCTTAATTAAAAGGACACAAAAAATCACTGGTTCAGCTGGCTTTACACTTGCCTCAGTCTGTTGAAACTTTATCTGTGATCTATCTTTGATGGATTTGCTTAGTGGAAAAAATTCATCGTCTGAACTGAATTCATTCTTTCTTTGAGGCGGTTGCTCTTCTAACTTGGCTGAGCTGGTGTCACAGCCCTCCATGCCAAGTTGTAATCCAGAGTAACTATCGGCAGAGACATCAAGATGCTCCCCTTCTTCTTCTTCCTTGAACTCAGCTGAGACATCAGTGTGCTCACCCCCAGGTGATATGGATCTCTCCTCCAACTGCTGCTCAGTATTTGACTGCAAGTTGCAATTTGATTCTGTGGAAATTCCTGTTTTAAAGGAGCTCCCCTCATTGCTTCTAAAGCCTGTAGAGCTTGAGGATGTTGAGAAGTCAGAGTCAGACTCAAGGATCACGTTCTTCGGGTTAAGGAGTTCAGCATCACTTCTGGTAACCCTCAGACCTGCCTTAGTTGATCGAGAGAATGATGAAACATATTCATAGTCCCTGGGCCTGTATGCTCGGATGGACACAGGATAAGGTTGGCGTGGTGATGACCGTGCTGGCAGGGATACTTCTAGTTCTGCGGCATTACCTTTTAGACCCTTCTTTGGTTGAACTTTGTAGCTTTGGAAAGGATCAGAGTAAAAGGATGGCTCATCAGAACTGCTGCTAATTGAATCCCAATCTACTTTGTTCTGTCCAACAAAATACAGGATTAAGATAACTCAGTCAACTGGGCAAAGTTTTAATGCTTATTTGAATGCGTGGACCAAAGAGAGGAGAGCTACAGTATCATCTTCAAAAGAAAGCTAGATGAAGCACAGGGACCTCAGAAACTTGTGAGATTGTGATGAGCAATCTCAGTGTCTTTCTAAGAAAACACTCATATGAACACCCAAAGGCAGGATATTGAATCTCCCTTGTTCCACAACAAATGGTTATTAGTCTAACAAAAATACTCAACTTTCCAAGTAGTCTAGACATTCAAGGAATACCTCTCCTTAACAATATAAGGTCTCTCCTTAAACTATACAAGATGGCCTGTTATACCCCAGAAGTCATTCACGGAATACCTCTCCTTAAACAAACAATATTAGACCTGCTACAGAACTGAAATTTGGTTTCAAGTGAGAACCTCCAACCCAACCATGATTGAAATTTTCTGCTTCATGTGGCCAGGAATCTATTGCATTGTTTTATCAGAGACATGGAGGTTTCACTTAAGTCTAGTACTGACTGTCACACGCCAGTTCCACTCGAGTCTAGTACTGATGTACAGCTTGCTCTCAGGATGAGAATTGAAAACGGCTGGCCTTTATCAAAATCTCAGAATCTGTGCATTCTAAGCTTACTAGCAGTAATGTGGAGCTTGCTCTCAGGATAAGAATTGCAAAAGACCATCCTTTCATCACAATCTCAGAATCTGCACATTCTGAACGGTATCTAGCCTTCTTCATAACCTCAGAATCGGCAGCTTCTCTAATCTCGGAACCTGCACATTCTCAACAGTATCTAGCCTTCAGCATAATCTCAGAATCTGCACATTCTCAACAGTATCTAGTCTTCACCATAGTCTCAGAATCTACGCATTCTCAACAGTATCTAGCCACAGCAAAAAGCATGTTTCTCAAATCATGTGGACGAGGGTCTCTTATCGAGGTGTCTCCGTACACAAAATCAGATCTAATGCTAGGAGATTCTTGTAAGGGAACCAAACGTACTTGCAGCTTAGGTCTCCTAGGAAGGCTGTCCGCCATGATAACAAGGAGACACAGGCAATGGTCCTGTGTCTCGGAACCACAAGGTTTGGAGATGGCCTTCCAGATAAACCAAAACGTCGGGTGATGTTCTGAGAGGGAGATGGCAGTCGAACACACAGGCGACTGACGCGCATTGGGTGGACACAGCAGCTAGGCTGTGTTGACTAGTCGCGTGCCCGCGGCGGCAGGTGTCGGTGAAGACGAACGGTGAAGATGAAGACGAGCCAGGCTGTGGAATGGAAGAAGAGAGAGGAGACTGGATAATACATATAATATGGGCTCAAATATTAATATAAGGCCTCTCTCTCTCTCTCTCTCTAGACTCTCTGTGTCTGTGCTGGCCAAGTCAACCCACAAGACAAATTGCATGCTGGTAGGTGTCTGCTAGGACAATATCTCTTCTTAATACCAGCAGGAAAATTTATTTATTTTCATTTAAAAAATCACTAGCTAGTTGAGGCTGTTGACCTTAGGCTGCCCCTTAAATCGCTTCTTTCTTTTGTGAGCAAAGGGTAGATTCTTGTGAGTAAAGGGTAGATTCTTGTAAGTAAAGGGATGAGCTTTGCACACAATAAACACCACTCCCCGCGAATATTTTTGCCTAACTACCCACCTATCTCAAAAGTCCATAAGTTGCGTACCAATCGAACCGCTCCGGTGACACCCATCTTATGTTCAACTAAACTACGAACTTATCTGTTTTGAACTTGTAGAGATAAACACACCATCACCCTCTTCTTAAGGAGAGAACCTTATATAAGCTCATGCACATAGGCAGATGCCTTCTTCATAATTTGCCACACATATTTGCTCTTCTTCCCCACGACTTTAATGAAATAAGACCATCCACCAAAAACTCATACTCCAAGAGATGCCCTGACATCCACACCACCCATGCAAAGAACAATGCTCGATGTTCGTGGAGAAACTTTATGCAAATGCTCTGCAAATGAGGAAAGACTAATGCCAGAGCAATACTTGAGCCTCATGTTAACTTCATGTGGTTAGAACATGGGTCACGATGGTGGAGTCTTAAGCAACTTTTAGCGACTTTTTTCTTTAAGCAACTTTTTTCCCATTTCCTATATGATATCTTTAGGCAACTTGCCTAAAATGCACTAGAGTTGCAATTGAAACGTGTAGCCTAAGTGGAAAGCTCTCAAATGGAAGCAAGAGCAAAGCAAAAGCCATGGCGGATGGAGAGAGAGAGAGAGAGAGAGAGAGAGAGAGAGAGAGAGAGAGAGAGAGAGAGAGAGTATGTGGAAACTCCAACAATCACAATGTGTAATAATATAAAATAACACATGGTTGGATTGACATAGTTAATCAACATCTATTAATTCACAATTCACTATGATAAGACTATTTCATTATTATTATATAGATTTCACAAACCTAAATCCAAACCTGTATGGCACACATAGGATGTTCCCAAGCCCAATCAAAAATTTAAAATGTATATTTCACCAAAAACTACAACCCAGAACCACTAAGTTCTAAAAATCCATGGGCCCTCTCTCTCTCTCTACATTGAATGGTGCATTTGCTTCTAAGTTCCAAGTACAAATCATAACTAGCTAGTTATTAGTTATCTACACTATTGTACATTGATTATGTTTTTAAATCAATTTCAATGGGCCAAATAGAGACAAAAAGGAAAGAAAGTGGGTATACATAAAAGCAAGAGGGGGGGGGGGGGGGGGGGGGGGGGTTGGGGGGTGTGGTAGGGGTAGTAGGGCGAATAGGTCAAGTAATGAAAAATTCAAAAGTATATGTAACTCTAATTGACTTGAATTAGGTGACAACATAATGCATTAGATGTAGAAACATGTATAAAATCAACACATGCATGTTCAAACTCTCATGTCAAAACATTAACTCGAGACAAAAGGCTAAAACAAAAAGCACACTTTGTGATTAGCTATACAATGTTATTACTTATTTATTCTAATCTTACATAAGCTTGAATCTTACATCACTTTGGATATAACATGCACACACACATATACACATAGAGTATGCATGTGTGTGCATGTGCAAAGTGAGCAAATGATAATAATAAAATGAAATTCATAAATATCAATAATGATTTCACATCATAATTGCAATGCAATATTTCATATAATTGCAATACAATATTTCAAGCCTCCAATATAAGGAGTTTCTAACATGTAGGAAGAGTAGACATGTATGACTCTCTATTCATCTTTGATAATAGACTTGTCAATCATCCTAGGACTAGCTTTAATTCCCTAGCCTCCCTTTGCAATATCTGCACATGCTCCATCAACTCAAGAAATGGTCCATAACATGCATTGGTGCATTGAAGAGGTAACCTTTCAATGGTCTGTGGCCAAATTACATCTCTATATCATTATGAAAGGCATGGAATTTGTTTCTCACACCTTGGGCCATGTATTGATGTATTCCATTGGAAGGCCTTCGAGCATCCCATAAAAGTATTGAAAAAGATTTTTAGTCCCAACATAGCTCTTCCCCAAATTGTGCCCACTCTTATTTAATCCTTCACTAGGGAACGCTAGGTCGCTTCGCAGCAGCTTTGTTGCCTCGAAGCGGCGAGTGAAGTAGCTATGCTATCACATGGCAACTTCGCTCAATGATCCATTTCTCATCTTTCTCTTTCCTCTTTTTCTTCTCTCTCTCTCTCTCTCTCCCCCTCCAAATTCCCTATGTCTAATTCTCTCTCTCTCTGCCTTCTATTTTAGTTTATTTTTCTCTTCTCCTGGTTCTCTCTCTCTCCCTTTTTTCTCTCCCCACTTTTATTCTCTCTCTCTCTCTCTCTCTCTCTTTATTCTCTCCCCTCTCTCCTCTCTTTTCCTTCTCTCTCCCTCTCCTCTTTTTCCTTTTTCTTCTTCTTCTTCTCTCTCTCTCTCTCTCTCTATCTCTTCATTCTCTTTTTAAATTTTCTTTTCTCTCTCTCTCTCTCTCTCTCTCCTTTTCTTCTCTTTGCGCTTTTCTTCTCTCTCTCTCTCCTCTCTTTTCCTTCTCTCTTTCTCCTCTATTTCATATTTTCTCTCTCTATAATTCTCTCTACATGTTCTCTCTCTCTCTCTCTCTCTCTCTATCTATCTATCTCTCTTTGCCCCTCTCTCCTCTCTTTTCCTTTTTTCTTTTCCTCTCTCTCTCTCTCTTAAATTTTATATTTCATCTCTCTATAATTATATTTCTTTCTTTTAAATTTTATCTTTTCTCTCTCTATAATTCTCTCACTATATTCAAATTCTTTCTCTTCTTCTTTTTATTTTCTCTCTCTCTCTCTCTCTCTCTCTCCCTCTCTTTCCTCTCTTTTTTATTTTCTTTTCCTCTCTCTCTCTCTCTCTCTTAAATTTTATATTTCCTCTCTCTGTTCCCCTTCTCTATCTCTCCCTCCCTCTTCTCTTCTTTCTTTTTTATTCTTAGTATATTTCTCTCTCTCTCTCTCTCAGATTATCTTTTAAATGTAAAATTTTTGTTTAAATAAAATAAGGAGAGAGAGAGAGAGAGAGAGAGAGAGAGAGAGAGAGAGAGAGAGAGAGAGAGAGAGAGAGAGAGAGAACCTAAGCCCTACACATGAGAGAGGGGGGAGGGGAGAGGAATTTAATTAAAAAGGGGAGGGGGAAAAGAGGGTAAGAGAAAATGAGATATTATACGTGAGAAAGAAGGGAGGGGAAGGGGAGGGAGGTTTGGAAAAGGGGGTAGGTTCAGGAAGCCCTCTGGAAGATCGGGGCTTTTCGAACCTATAGCTAAAATAATATAGTAGTAAGATAAGAAGTAAGATATAGTAGTAATATATTTTCTCTCTCACATTTTCTTCTCTCTATCTCTCTCCGCCCCTCTCCTCTCTTTTCCTTTTCTCTCTCTCTCTCTCTCTCTTTCTCTCTCTCTTAAATTTTATATTTCATCTCTCTATAATTCTCTTTCTTTCTTTTAAATTTTATCTTTCCTCTCTCTATAATTCTCTCACTGTGTTCAAATTCATTCTTCTTCTTTTTATTTGCTCTCTCTCTCTCTCCCCCTCTTTCCTCTCTTTTTTATTTTCTTTTCCTCTCTCTCTCTCTCTCTCTCTCTCTCTCTCTCTCTCTCTCTTAAATTTTATATTTCCTCTCTTTGTTCCCCTTCTTTATCTCTCCCTCCCTCTTCTCTTCTTTCTTTTTTACTCTTTGTATATTTCACTCACACACACTCTCTCTCAGATTAAATTTTTAAATGTAAACTTTTTTTCAATAAAATAAGGGGAGAGAGAGAGAGAGAGAGAGAGAGAGAGAGAGAGAGAGAGAGAGAGAGAGAGAGAGAGAGAACCTAAGCCCTACACATGAGAGAGAGAGAGAGGGGGGGGAGGGGGGAGGAATTTAATTAAAAAGGGGAGGGAGAAAAAAAAGAGAGAGATTATAAGTGAAACAGAGGGGAGGGGGTTTTAATTTAGGGGGGGCGCCGGGGGTAGTAGGGCGAATAGGTCAAGTAATGAAAACTTCAAAAGAATATGTAACTCTAATTGACTTGAATTGGGTGAGAGCGACTCTGCCCAGACAACCTA